>NC_140989.1:77612502-78212502 GCF_052327205.1 Somniosus microcephalus | reverse complement strand
GCGATGGCATCACCATCACCAGATTTACTTCACTTGACGCTGTGCACCCTGGCTGCCACATGATGTGCCAAATTGACACCATCCCACACCAGCACCATAAAGCATCCCTATAATGTCCAAGTCTTTCCATTCACACTCATCACAATAGCAGGGGGTGAGGGGGAGGGGAGGTGGAGTTATGTCTCAACATTCACTGCAACTCACTAAGACACTTCTCAAGGTGCGCACAGATCTGTCCAATAAGGTGAAGTGTTGTAAATATAGATTTTAATGGATGACAACATATTAACAGAAACTTCACATGGACATTGGCTAAACCTCTCAAGTGCCTACCCTTCACAGAAATCACAGAAACCCCACAGTGCAGATAGAGGCCATTTCGGCCCATCGAGCCTGCACCGACACATATCCCACCCGATCCCCGTAACCCCTATACCAACACATATCCCACCCTATCCCCGTAACCCCACGTATTTAATCCCCCTAACACTAAGGGTCAATTTATCATAGCCAATCAACCTAACTCGCACATCTTTGGACTTGTACCCTTGTGCGTTGTTAGTTGGTATGCTTGCAGTAGAATGAGGGTCAGTGTGAGGGGTGGCTAGAGAGATGTGGAAGTGATAATGTAGATAGAGAGGGATGGGTGGAGGTGCAAGGTAAGTTGGTGTGAGTAAGGATGTGCAGGAGTTGGGTAGGGAAGGCAGATTGATGGGGAAGCAATGAGTGGCACAGCAGGGTGAGTTTGAGTGTGGCTTGGCAGTAACGTTTGTGATCTACTCAGATCATTAAAAGGTTGGCGCCACTGCAGTCAGGGACCCCTGACAACATCCCTGCTTGTGCCCTCGTGTGCAATGTGCAACCAGGCTGATTGGTCTCCTGGGGAGGTCTCTTCCGCCTATGGGAAGGGAAGAGAATCTCCCTGCATGCTGTGACTCCCTCCATAAGCATATGGAGGGACTCATGCGTGAGCCTGGGTGCAGACATGCACCTTTGTGCAGTGCTTGTCAGTGTTTGTAGCCCCTCAATATTGCAGAACACTGACGCCACAACTGTCAAAATCAATGTGGTCGTGGTCCCTTTAAGGAAACCGGCTGATGACGCATCGTCAAATGATGTCATCAGACCCGTTTCCTGTTAATTGGCCAGGAACCTTGCAGGGCTTAACAAGCTCAATCAGGGGAAAATCTTTCTGCAGACGGGAGCAGGACCGGAAGCCGCCATTCAGCTCTCCTGCCGCCATCCCGCCTCCGCAGGGAAAATCCAGCCCTACATGTTGATATCTAATGAGCTCCCCACCCATGAGGAGATTAAAGAAGCCTTAGCCAAATTGAAGAATGGAAAAGTACCGTGCATATATGGCATCACTGCTGAACTCTTGAAAAACGCTGATGAAGACACTATCAATCGCCTGCAGCAACTATTTACAAAAGTATGGACCAATGAAACTATTTCTCACCAATAATGCCAATGCAGCTTCATGTATTTTTACAATGTCAAGGGATCCAAAACAGACTGCAGCAACTACAGGAGTATTACCCTGCTATCAACAGTGGTTAAAGTATTTGCCAGGCTGACACTCGCTTGCATCAAAATCCCTCTGAGAGACAAACACCACAAGCAACTGGCTTCATAGAGAATAGGTCCACCATTGAACAGATATTTACACTACAGCAGGTGGCAAGCAAACAACGCCAATATATGTTGCCATTATATGGTGCCTACATTGATTTGATAAAAGCTTTTGACACACTGAAAAAGGAGTATCTATGGCTTCCGTTATAGGCTCTAGATATCCATACCAAAATCATGTCATTAATCAGAGAGCTTTATGTCCACACAAGCAGCCAGGTCTCTTGAAAGAAAGCTTTCTGAACCTTTTGAGTTTAATACAGGAGTACATCAGGGCTGTGTTCTCGCCACAACCTTATTCTTGCCGGGTGTTGACTACATCATGATGTCAACAACAAAAACAAGTGGATGCGGGATCAGTCTAGGCATTGACTATATGTATACAGATCTAGACTTTGACAATGACATAACAGCCATGGCTGAAAAAGTGGACAGCCTCACTGAAGCTCTGTGAATTTTTGACCAAGAGGCATGTAGCCTTGGTCTTCAGGTCAGCTGGAACAAGAGAAATTATAATCGCTTGGATGACAGCTACCTTCATAATAGATGACGATCCATCCAAGACTCAGTGACACAAATTACTTACTTAGGTAGCATGATTTCCTCCCAAGGGGACTGTTTTCCTAACTGCCATTGCACTTGCAAGCTCTACAATGATCTCTCGATCACATATATGGAGATGGAACATAAGTTGCAACCTCAAAGTACAGCTCTACAATGCATTAGTAGTATCCATATTTAAATGTGGCTCAGAAATGTGAAAACGCAACAAAGAAATGAATAGGTGAATCGATGGATTCAATTCTAGATCACTTTGTGTGCTATTAAAGGTTAGACCTCAGGATAAAATCTCCGATGAAACTGCACACATCCTGACTAATAAACCACCATTATCCCGGTTGGCTGATCGTTAATAACTCCTCTGGTATGGGCACCTTATGCGCAACCTCAAGTCTAACCATGCCAGAGCATTCACCACCAAACCGCCATCAACATGGAAGAGATCACAAAGCAGACACAGAACAAGTTGGGATGACTAGATAAAAGTGCTCCTAACAGCATGGGCCTTACTGCTGATGAGGCACAAGTGAAAATTACAGTTGGAAGAAGCTGGTAGCAGCAATGTCCTCTTATGGATAAGCTCCTAGACGACGACCTGGACTCTACTATTTTTCATCTGATTTTCAAGCTACAGGAAACTTTCTGGTATCCGGCACGGACAGGACCGACGTGTTGCTGGTTCATCAACAATTCCGGATAACCAAACGCTATAGTAAAAGATACGGAGCTCAGAGCTCCGTATAAAGCAACAAACCCTGTTGCAACAGTTTCAAAACAATCGGCACAAGTTGCAAGCGTCTCTGTAGCTTAGCAACAGCTTCAGCTACACCCTTGCACAGCAACAAATGGAGCAATAAAAGTAATAAAAGTTATCTGAACCGACTCCTGAATTTTGCCGGTGGATAGAGCGTTCCGGTTATTTAGGGGCCGGTTAATCGAAAGTTTCCTGTAAATACTTTTTAATATCCAGACAATGTTGTAAAACTTTGTAGTTAAAATATTTTAGAATCTAATCAGTAAACCACAACCGTACAGTGAACTATTTAATTTCTGTATCTCGTCAATGCTGCTAAAGGGAATTTAGCAGGATTGACGAGTACAGATGTCAAATATTTGTTTTTTTCACTAAAATTAATGTACGTAGATTGGGCCTAGTGTCAGCTGTGGCTCAGTTGCCTCTGAATCAGAAGGCTGTGGGTTCAAGTCCCACTCCAGGGACTTGAGCACATAAATCTAGGCTGACACTCCAGTGCAGTGCTGAGGGAGTGCTGCACTGTCAGAGTTGCCGTCTTTCAAATGAGATGTTAAACCAGGGCCCCCCTGTCTGCTCTCTCAGGTGGACGTAAAAGATCCTATGGCACTATTTCAAAGAAGAGCAGGGGGGAGTTATCCCCGGTGTCCTGGCCAATATTTATCCCTCAATCAACGTAACAAAAACAGATTATCTGGTCAGTATTACATTGCTGTTTGTGGGAGCTTGCTGTGTGCAAATTGGCTGCCACGTTTCCCACATTACAACAGTGACTCCACTTCAAAAGCGCTTTGAGACATCCGGTGGTCGTGAAAAGCGCTATATAAATGCAAGTCTTTCTTTCTTACTTTGCTGTTAACCAAATTTTTTCCTCTTTACAATTTTTGTTGGCTAACATTTTCCTATAATTGTAGCCTGAATTACATCATCACTTGTATGGCAGAGTTACATAATTTGATTAGCCTCAGGGATCAGAATCTATCTGTGCTGCGGGCTCATATATCACATGATGTAATTCAGGAATTAATTAACAGCAGAGCACTATGACTTATCTGCTGATTTTCCCTTTGATCTCCCTGTGGGAAATAATTACCCTTGCTTGGCTTCATCTCCCATAGTGATGTGGCAGCATAGCTGATGTCAGGAGTTAAACTACACAGGGAACTGCAGGCAGAGAGTCTACCCTTCACTTTGTCACAGCAGCTTGATGAAGGAAATCAGTGCCCTTACCTGTCAGATTCTTTTATTCATTGGAGATCTCTCCCAGCTTCTTTCTGGTTGTCTCTTTTCCTTTTGTAGTACTGTCTTTCCTTTCAGTTGTCATGCTCGTCTCTTTTTCATGGGGCAGGGAGACACTTTGTAAAAACTTTGCTCAGGAGATTAAATGATTGCATCAAGTCTATGATAACTTTACAACATTTGTAATACCAAGGAGAAGAAAGAATAATGGTGTTTTTATTTTCACATATTCCATATGTTTACTCTATCTTTCAAAAGGCTCCACACTATACGGAAAGAATGCTTATCTCAAAGCTTACAGAAAATACATGCAATCCCATTGGCCCTGTTCATTCGCAACATGGGTAATGAAAAAATAAAGCTGAATCACATTGGACCTGGGGTCAGATTGGCAAAGGGTGTTGCCCACATTTTAAAGGCAAATATGAAAGCTAAGGTTCACAGATACAATATGCATTCAATGCCTGTAAGGGCTCACTACAACAATTACTATAGGATAAAAATTGCATGATCCAGGTGAGCGCAACTGGGGTGTGATTCCAATGGGGGAGGGAGATAATCTGGTGCAGAACCTGAACTTGCTGGGTTTCTGCCCCACTGAAAAGTTGGCGAAAGATAGCACTCCGAGGGGAGAAGTGCAGGAGAGGACAGATGCTTCTTCTGCCCACTCCCATTACAATGCTCTGGCAGATTGTGGGCATGTTGGGAGTTATTCCTGAGCTTCCCCAGGAATCTGCTTGCAGTCCCCCGATTGGTCCAATGAAACCAAAGTTTGCTGAGCGCAGGGGTGGATCGTATTGTGGGCTCACTGAAGACCCCATCCAGAGAGAGATGAGCGGTAATCTATCCTTGACTATTTCTCACCTACATGCTACCCCTCGGCGATATCATCCAAAAACACAATGTTGGGTTTCACATGGACACTGACGACCCCCAGCTCTACCTCACCATCATCTCTCTTGACCCCTACACTGCCTATGATTTGTCACGTTGCTTGTCCGGCATCCAGTATTGGATGAGCAGACATTGCCTCCAATTAAATATTGGGACGACCAAAGCCATTAACTTTGATCCTCGCCACAAACCTTGTTCCCTAACCACCTATTTCACCCATCTCCCTGGCCACTGTCTGAGGCTGAACCAGATGGTTCGCAACCTTGGCATTCCATTTGACCCTGAGCTGAGCTTCCGACCCCATATCCTCCCCGTCATCAAGACCGCCTACTTCCACCTCCGTAACATCGCCTGTCTCCGCCCCTGCCTCAACTCATCTACTGCTGAAACCCTCATCTGTGCCTTTGTTACCTCTAGACTCAACTATTCCAATGCTCTCCTGGCCTGCTTCCCACCTTGCATCCTCCATAAACTTGAATTCATCCAAAACTTTGTTGCCCGTATCCTAACTCGTACCAAGTCCCGTTCACCCATCACATGTGTGCTCGCTGACCTACGTTGGCTGCCGGTCCAGCAATGCCTCAATTTATCCTTGTTTTCAAATCCCTCCATGCCCTCACCCCTCCCTATCTTTGTAACCTCCTCCAGCCCTACAACCCTCCGAAATCTCTGCACTCCTCCAATTCTGGCCTCTTGCGCATCCCCGATTTTCTTTGCTCCAGCACTGGCAGCCATGCCTTCAACTGCCTAGGCCCTAAGCTCTGGAATTCCTTCCATAAACCTCTCCACCTCTATCTCTCTCTCCTCCTTTAAGATGCTCTTTAAAACTTACCTCTGTCACCCATCCTAATATCTCCTTATGTGGCTCGGGGTCAAATTTTGTTTGATAACTCTCCTGTGAAGCGCCTTGGGACGTTTTACTACATTAAAGGCGTTATATTAATGCAAGTTGTTGTAATCGATTATCTTACCCAAGCTGGCCTTTAGACCCTGAGGGAAATCAAGAAAATCATGAATACTTTTTTTGTTTCAGTTCGGATGCCTGGCTCTTCCTCTTGGAGAAGGGTGTTGCTCCGAAATCTGCCACTTCAGTGGAGTGGGTGCCTCTCTTTCACCGCTACAGACATGGGTGCCCAATGCAAATATTCAAATGAGCCAATCCTCAGCATTTAGGACAGAGTCAACGGCAGGTCACAGTGCTGGTTGGAAGTTGTGCCCCGTCTCACTATCACCTGCTCCAGCGGTTCCACACAACTTCTACCCTTATACGTGTGCATGTTATACATATTTGAGGCTTTTATTTTAATACTTAGTATATCACAGATGTAATAGGCAAAGAACAATTTTTAAAAAGGTCTTTGACATTAGCTGAGTAAAACCTAACATCTTATTTTGGCATAAACTTAGGCCCCGTTAGAGATTGATTCTAGAACAGGATTTGGCACTGGTACACTCTTAATTCAACCATGTATAGTTAAGTTATCGGAACACCTACCTTTAACACTACATTTTTCTTGAGGAACAGAATAACAACAATTTTGAAACTTGAAATTTAAGAAAAATGTTTAATGGCTGTGGAAGCCTAATAAATACATCAGTGAAAATTTGACTGAAAACTGCTACAGAATCATAGAATTTGAAAGCACAGGTGGTAAGAGGAACTACACCGATTTCGCATCACGTGAGTTTAATTTGTTTCAAGTGAGCTAAAATATTTGGAATTCATATTAGTATGCTAATGTTTGTTTAGAAGTTTGTCACATTATTGTGATCATGTGAACAATATAACAATATTTTGTAACACAATTTAGGAAGTCAGCAGTTCATTGGAGTGGAGAGGAAAGCATCACAAGTCACAACCCTATTGGTAATTGTTTTTCTCAACATAGTCTCTCTACAAAGTTACCACATCCCTACCCGAGGATGCCTCCATTGCTGCTTAATTGCCCAAGGATAACCTGAGAGCTGCTTCTCTTTGAGGCTATTATCAAGAATACATTTTCTTTATACCCATGAGGATAAGCTGGGAGCGATTGATGCTGATGTTAGGTGTTCCAGAAATAGAAATTGTTCCATTACACAGCACAAGTTCCCAATGTTTATTTAATTAATTTTTATTTGTACTGGATGGGCGACAAACTCCTCTGAGTGCAACATTTTTGTCCACGGGCAGTTAACAACAACAACAACAGCAGCAACAACAGATAATTCAGATCTTTCATTATTTTTGTTCATTGCACAAATGAAATTACTAGAATTTTACCAGGGATGAGGGACTTCAGTTATCTGGAGAGATTAAAGAAGCTGGGATTGTTCTTAGAGCAGAAAAGGTTAAGAGGAGATTTAATAGAGGTGTTCAAAATGTTATGGGGTTTTGATATAGAATAGTGCAACTTGATTGTTGCATCCACTCTGAACTATGTATTTACATTCAGTGCCAATCAGACTCAAGTAAATAAGTTTCCACTGGCAGGAGGGTTGGTAACCAGAGATGAGGAGATTTTCTTTTTACCCAGCGAGTTGTTGTGATCTGGAACACTGCCTGAAAGGGCTGCAGAAGCAGATTCAGTATTAACTTTCAAAAGGGAATTGGATAAATATTTGAAGAGGAAAAACTTGCAGGGTTATGGCAAAAGAACAGGGTAATGGGACTACTTGGACAGCTCTACCAAAAGATGGTGCAGGCATAATGGGCCAAATGGCCTCCTCCTATGCTGTATGATTCTATCTGATATCTTTTATCAAGCCCAAAGGCAGGCTGCGGGCAGGTTCGGATATGGTGGGGGTTCCAGGCCCAGGATGCTGGGCAGGGGGAATTGGGGAACTTTTTAAGAATTGCATTAAGGCAAATTATTCTTTTTTATTTTCTTACTTATGTTTTCATTATTATTGTCTCTAAATCTCACTCAAACTTGCACAATGAGTGAAAAGTAAAGTTGTAATACCAGACTTATATCATACAAACTTAAATGGAATGGACATCATAAAAAGAATATGTTATCCAACATTCTTTAACCATATAAATTTTGATTTAGCACTTGCTTTGCTTTAGATTTATTTTGCTTTTTTGATGATTTTATCTTGTTTTTGGCCGATTTTATTTTGTTTTTGCTTTGTTTCAGTTTTGATGGGATTATTTTGTCTTTGGATGAATGTTATCTTGTTTCCAACTGATTTTATTTTGCTTTTCTAAATTTTGATTGGTTCATTTTGTATAACTTTTTTGTTGGGGTTGGAGTGAGTTGGGGAAGGCGAGGCAATTCGCATTTCCACGGTGATTGCATGGAAGCCCCATTGAAACACATCACCAATTCGAGCCCTGGTTATAACAGTCCAACTTGATTGTTGCATCCACTCTGAACTATATATTTACATCCAGTGCCAATCAGACTCAAGAGAATCAAAGGGCAGATTAACCAGAGCATGTTGACATTGACTATCCGTGCGCCACTTATCGCGCTCTCAATTTTCAGCAACTTTTTTTCTCTTCTTTCCAGCGGTTTACTAAATAAAAGCAATTAGATCTGGAATCTTTTAAAATCACAGTTGACAGGCTGGTGGAGAAAGGCGATAATAATTCGTGACAGGCGAACCCTGAATTGTACTGGCTTTTTTCTTCTCTTTTCTTTAAAATGCAACACACTTGAGCAGCATAACAAAGTGCTGAGGTAACAACAGAAAATGCTGGAAACACTCAGCAGGTCAGGCAGCATCCGTGGAGAGAGAAAAACAGAGTTAACGTTTCAGGTCTGTGACCCTTCGTCAGAACTGGAAAAAATTAGAGATGTAACAGATTTTTAAGCAAGTGTAGGGACAGGGAAAGGGAGGAGGGGAGGAAAGAACAAAAGGGAAGGTCTGTGATAGGATGGAAGGCAGGAGAGATTAAAAGACAAAAGGGATGATGGTGCAAGGCAAAAGGAGATGGGAATGGGACAAGCTAAGAAACAAAAGATTGTGATCTAGAGTCATCTTTTGTTTCTTGTTAGTGTCGATGTCAGTCACAGAAGGTTGGGCGTTGATTGGTGGAACGGGCTGTCAGTCAGAGCGGGAGAGGCTCCGCTCCCACTCCCTGGTCGGATCCTTTTCTTGGCTGGGGCTGTTTTGCTGTGTTATTAAAACCCCTGCTGTGAGCCTGAGCGGAGTGTGCGGCCAGGTTTCTTTTACAGCGTGCGCAGCTTAGAGGGAACATAGAGAACAACCATCCCTCACCTTGGGCATAGAAACTCACAAAAAAATATAACCTTAATTCACTTGTAACTTTATCACTTGCAAAGTTCCATTTAGCGTCACGTGTGGAAAATTCTTTTGTACAAAATGGCATATAGCTTCAGCTTTCTGAATTCTCCCTTTTGTTCTTTTCCTGCCCGTCCCCTTTCCGCTGGCCCTGTTACATGCTTAAAAGTTGTTCATCCCTAACATTTTCCAGTCTGATGAAAGGTCATTGAGCTGAATCATTGGGCCAAATCTTGCTGAAAAATTATTGACGTGTTAACGACGCATGTGTTACTAATTCACAAATAGGCCAGCAAGTTCAGGGGTTTAAGAGATATGGCGTGAGTTGCGAATCTCCAGAACTTGCTGGTTGATTCATGTAGCTCTGCTGTTTGATTCGCAAACATGGCACCTCACCCTTAGCCTCCCCGTTATTTTTAAGAACTTGCTGGATATGCACATTAATTGCCCGTTAAACTTGCTGCAGAAAGTTAGGGCTGGAACTTAAAAGCGTAAATACAATTTTAACGACGTGATAATTGTTAATGCAATGCCAATCAACCTCTCTGGCCAAACAAGGGAACAATTTAAATTATTAAATCTCATTTTTGCATGTAGTAAATGTGAGGTTATCCACTTTGGTGGCAAAAACAGGAAGGCAGATTATTATTTGAATGGCAATAGATTGGGAGAAGGGGAAGTGCAAAGAGACCTGGGTGTTATTGTGCACCAGTTGCTGAAGGTAAGCATGCAGGTGCAGCAGGCGGTTAAGAAGGCAAATGGTATGTTGGCCTTCGTAGCAAGAGGGTTCGAGTACAGGAACAAGGATGTCTTGCTACAGTTGTACAGGGCCTTGGTGAGACCGCACCTTGAGTATTGTGTGCAGTTTTGGTCACCTTACCTGAGGAAGGACGTACTTGCCATGGAGGGAGTGCAGCGAAGATTCACCAGGCTGATACCTGGGATGGCAGGAATGATGTATGAGGAGAGATTGTGTCGATTGGGCTTATACTCACTGGAGTTTAGAAGATTGAGAGGGGATCTCATCGAAACCTATAAAATTCTGTCAGGTCTGGACAGACTAGATGCAGGAAGGATGTTTCTGATGGCCAGGGAGTCCAGAACCAGGGGTCATAGTCTAAGGATAAGGGGTAAGCCATTTAGGACTGAAATGAGGAGGAATTTCTTCACCCAGAGAGTGGTGAACCTGTGGAATTCTCTGCCACAGAGGGCAGTGGAGGCCAGTTCATTAAGTATATTCAAGAAAGAGTTGGATATATTTCTTGAGGCTAAAGGAATCAAGAGATATGGGGAGAAGGCAGGGACAGGGTACTGAATTTGGATGATCAGCCATGATCTCATTGAATGGCGGAGCAGGCTTGAAGGGCCGAATGGCCTACTCCTGCTCCTATCTTCTATGTTTCTTAGAGATTTTTAAAATGTCAAAATTAAAATTTAAAAATATTTTACTTGTCCTTTCTGTCTCTTTTTTTCTTTCTCTCTTAATCCAATCTGTATTTCTCTCTACTTATTTCTCTTTCTGTACCTGATTTGATTTTACCCTCCTTCTCCATTGTGCCTCTGTTTCCTTCTCAATCCTTAAATCTCTTTGGTTAAGGAAATACACTGTTGGTCTCACCATTCACTAAGGTCCCAGATGTCCCGTTACCCTCGCACGTCATTATAAACTCGCACTTCCAGCAAGTTACGATGCAAAAATTTTACCAGCTGAATGGTGCAGGAAAAAGTCTAACTACCAACGTACGCCGCGAGATGCCCCACTCCAGCAAGATTTGGCCCATTAACTCTATTTCTCGCTCCATAGATGCTGCCAAGATCTGCTAAGTGTTTCCAGCAATTTTGTTTTTATTATTATAGGTAGATAATTAGTTGGCTTCAAAATTCAACTTTTTAAAAAAAAATTGAACTAACATTAATACAATGCCTCCCTCTCTCTCTATTTCTCTCTCACTTTCAAATTAATACACTTAAAAAAATTTATAGCACCTGAAAAGCTAGACCAGGTGTATAATCAGAACATGGTAATCTTTTCTCTCACACAGAAACACAGGGGGCAATTTTAATCCCCAAAAACCGGTGGGTGGGGGGTAAAAATTGTAGCTTTTTAGAACGGGAGTGCAACCTACCTCCAACGTGCCCACTTTTGGGTTTAACGGAGGCGCGTTTGGATGCAGGCAAGAACACTACTTGCCGAAGTCAGGGATTTCCTAATTCAATGCGGGCAGGTACTTATTGGCACAATTAAAGTCCTTAGGAGACGTTAATGAGGTATTTTTAAGTTGTTTTTAGCTTGGCTCCAAACTTTACTTGGGCAGCACGGGTTTCCCAGGGCTCCGGAAACTGACCAGAGAAACGAAGGCGAGTTTGAGCAGCAGTTCAGATGGGTATTTAAACATGTCATTGTCCCATCTGAATAAAACTTCACTTATTGCAGCTGCTGTCTCAGTTCCCTCTGGAAAATGCTTGTGTGGATACAGCTTTTTTCAACCACTGAGGATTTCAAATTGAGCAGATCAGGATAGAGGTGCCTTGGATGTGTTTGACAGCACATCAGAAGAAGAAGACCATCACCACCCACAGCAACAACAATGTGCTGTGGTGGGATCAGCCCGTGCACAGGAGGGAGGTTTGCAGGTAGAGGAGGACGAAGGGGCTCATCACTCATCTTCGGATGAGGAGAACATAGAGGAGGAGGATGAAGATGAGGCACCCATCGTCAGACTAGCCACTTACCGGGGATGCCCCAATATCATGAACATTCACCTAGTGTAAAAAAACATAACAAATAAAATCCCGCTCCCACAACCAGCACCAACCGCCCACCCCCCCACCAACCCTCTGCTCCCTTTGTACTAAACAGTCCTTCACCCATTGCACATCCACCCAATGGGTCACATCATGTATTGACATTCATCATGAGACAAGTGAAAGGGCAGGTTGGCCCTCGGGACACAATGGTGACGATGTGGAAGTGCTGCTAATCAATAAATTTTATGTGGCATTATTAAAAAAAAGGAAATTTAACAACATAACATGTGCGTACCCTTGGTAAATTACAATTTCTTTAACTTATGCTTTCTACCGCTTCTACGTGGTGCATCATGTGTGGCTTCAGCAGAGGTAGAGGCAGGTTGCTCAGATCCCTACCCTGACTGCTGAGCTGCTTTTGGCCTATGTCCTCTGGGTTTTGGTGCTCCTGAGGGCCCCGCCAAAAACTGCTGCACCTGCACCTGTGCAGGGGCAGACTCGGCCATCGGGAGACGAGGCAGCATATCGTGCACTGGCTGAGGGCGGGGCAATGGGTGAGACGTGGTAGCGCTTTGAGTGGAGTTTCCTCTTCCTTGTCCCCTTTTGCCATCATCACTCTCCTGGGCCAGCGCCACATCACTCCTACCACACTGCTGCAGATCAGATTGGTGAAGTTCAGTGAGCCGCTATAAGGCCACGGATAAGGGGCAGGATTTTCATTGGGCCGTGGAGGCGAGATTGGAGGCGTGTGGGGGGTTAAAATCCCCAAATTGGGGTGCACGAACCCATCCCGCTCCCAACCCACCTCCATGCCAGCTTCAAAGAAGGCAGGTACCCGACCCGCACTGGGACCCGCCTCCCTGAGGCGGGAAGGGGATTAGTGCCAATTAACTGCCTGGTAACAGGTAGTTAACAGGCAGTTTTTAGCCTAATCCCTATTTTCCTTGGTGAAATGTGGGATTCCTGACGGCTCCAAACCACGCCAAGTTAGCAAGGCGGGCCGTCGGGATGAAGGGCTTGGAGGGGTCGAGATGTCCAGTGTTCAGGTGAGTGATGGGTGCATGAGTGCCAAGGTAAGTGTGTTTGGTTTGGGATGTGTAAAGTGTTTAAAGAAGTTTTACTTACATGTACTTACCTTTACAGCCTTCCTTCCTTCAGGTCTCGGGAGTCCCTCATCTCACCGGCACAGAAAGCAAAATGGCTGCGATCTGTCAAAAGTTCCAGCATTCAGCTTTCTATTCCAGAGAGATCGCTAAATCATCCTGAGAGGAAGGAATTAACCTGGAGTACAGATTGTCAGTGTTTGACAGCTTCAAGCAGCTGTGAAACGCTGATATTCCATCTGTCAAAAGGCCTTGACAGATGAAATATCAATCTGTGATGTCACCTGTTGCCAGGTGGCCCTTAATTGGCCCGCTGGGAGGGCTCAACAAGGTCAATCAAGTCAAAATCACGTGTGTTGGCTAGAACTCGATGGAGGCGGGACTACAACCCCGAAAGTTGTAGTCCCGCCTCCTACCTGCCTCCTCAATGAAAATCCAACCCAAGGTATCTGTCATTCTGTTTAAGGCGGCAGACAAGTTGGCATCCAAATACTGCATGGACATGGTCATGGCCTGCATGGACTCATTTGAGAGCCTTGCTTGAAATTCCATGGAGGCGGACTCTCCATGGCAGACATTCTTGCAATTCCCTGCACCACCAATCCACTAGCGATCGAGTCGGACTCCTCCATCCTCTCCGCTATTGTGGAGAGTATGCCTGGCACGTCTGTCAGTACCTGGCTAAGTTGCTGTGCATCTCTAGCATTCTCCTTCTCAACGATAGCCCCCGGGGTTCAGCATTAATGTTCCCCCTAAGGTGTGTGGGCGCGCGGCCTGGCATCAATTGGGAGGTCCCGCGCAGGCCGTTCACAATCTGTTGCCGCTGGAAGATACCATGCAGTAAATTTAAAGGGACCATGCATGAAAAAAAAATGAGAGGGAACTTTGTTCAGCATCTGTGTCCAGCTGAGCAGAGCTTGAAGAGGATTGCACCCCCTGATGCAGACTCTCCACAGTTGTACCTGCCACCAGTGTCTGCTCGTGCTCACTTGTGAGGTGTGAATCACCAGGTGAAAACCCAACTAACTGGAGTCAACGAAGTGCGAGAATCTGCGCTCGTGCATGGCTGTAGGTCCTGCAACGGTGCACCCTCTGACGGAATGAAGTCCAATGAGGAATTGCCCTCATGGATGTCCTGCAACACTTGCTGTATGTGTGAAGGCCCTGCAAGACAAAATAAAGGGTTATAATTTAGTCGTGGCAATCTCCATACTCAGTCTTCTTATAGTTCAGTCATTGATGAAATGAAATCAGCATATATGTGTCAGAGATATGTGTAATTCTGTCACCAGCTATCTGTGAGCTTCCTGTATCTCCATCTCCGACTGAGAGGGACGCTAATGTGCCGCTTATCTCCAGGGCGTCCTCCTCCACATCTGTGAGCTGTACTACTTGTGGCGGTCCACCTCCATTCCTCTCCCTTGCGCTTTGCGCTCTCTTCTCCTACAAGGGGAGAAAAACCAGACCAGTGAGTGAGTGAAGGTAAGGTATTCAGCCGATGGATACACCAAGAAATTCCAGATTTGATCCTGGTCTTTGTTGAATTAATAGATTTCAGCCAGGTCAGCGGCAAGGGCACTAATATTGATCTTAGCATCCCTGTGTTAAAGAAGGGAAAATTAGGCTGGATTCCCACTCCTGATAAGAGTCCAGTGCTCCCAGTTGCAACAGTATATGTGTGTTTGTATACATTGCATGAGGACAGGAACAGCTATGATCTTCACCCGCCCCAACCTCACAGTCAACTAACTTGTTGACATTCACTGTATTTGATCACAAGTGAAGAACAGCCACTTAGGCGAATATTGGAGGGAGACAGCATTCCTGGAACTGTATCCAACCTGGCGTCAACATCTTCAGAAAAGTGGGGTGGGAAAAACTTGGCAAGAGGAGGAAAAATAATTTATAGAGGCAGTATGGAGCACTACATGTTGATATAGCAACACTATAGTCATGCCCTAGAGTTTTAAAGTCATGAATGTTACTTGTCACACTCTCTTCCTGATCTAACCAAAGTGAAGCACCAAGCAATGTTATTTGGCCAGTTAGTCTGTCAGCAAGTTTTATTCTAGGTCTTTTTTATAGGAATCTTGTGGGGTTGGGGGATGAGAGGCTTTTGTCGGGAGCGGTGAGAGCGGTGGTTCAGTGTGTATATAAACTCACTTTTGTGGGCTTTTTTTCACAGGCCAGTGTCGGGAGCGGTGAGAGCGGAGGTTCAGTGAGTATTTAAACTCACTTTCGCGGGCTTTTTTTCACAGGCCAGTGTCGGGAGCGGTGAGAGCGGATGTTCAGTGAATATTTAAACTCACTTTCACGGGCTTTTTTACAGAGGCCAGTGTCGGGAGCGGTGAGAGCGGAGGTTCAGTGAGTATTTAAACTCACTTTCGCGGGCTTTTTTACAGAGGTTTACCAATCTCGCAGACCGGTGGTGGCGTTCCAGAGCCACGTCACGATTCAAAACGTGACACGGGCAGGAGGAAGCAGCTGATTGGGTGAGTACTTATACTACTCTATAGTTTGACAGTTAAGGTTCATAGGCCTAGAAATTCATTGACGCCACTTTTGGGGCGCTAAAGTGGGGCGTCCGCTAAAGTTTGCGGCCGCCGCCAAATCTAAGTCACTTCTCCGATATTCATTAGCTTCGCCCTACTAGTTCGGGCGAGCGCTAAAACTGCTGCTGGACGCCTCTCTTTGGGCGCTAAGCCGGAGGTGGTGATCGATAGCGCCAAGGCCGGGCGCAGCGCAGGTGCGGCCATCTCGTGATTGACAGCAGACACCCTGGCGCCGGCCAGCTCTTAAGGGGGAAGGGTCGACTGTGTCTGCTGCCACGCCCTGGATAGTGGAGCCCTCCAGCTAGGCCTGAACACTGCTGCTGGACCCAAATAGCGCCTGAAGACATGGAGAAGGCCCGTGAACGTGCGCAGCGCTTCTCAGAGCGTGATCTGAGTGTGCTGCTTGCTGCTGTGGAGAAGAGGCGCCATGTTTTGTACCCGGACAATGGCAAGAAGGCAACGGTCCGCGTCTACAGGAGAGCCTGGAGGCATGTCGCCAGCAAGCTGCCAGCCAACAGCGACGTCCCCAGGACCGGTGCCCAATGCCGCAAAAAGTTAAATGACCTCACACGCATTGTCAGGGTGAGTACCCTTTCCAATGACCTCCTCATCCTTGCATGTGCACCTCACATTATGGGCAAAGGGACCTGAAAGCTCTAATGGCCAGCCTTCATCCAGCAGCTATGGTACAGGCATGAGCATCAATTGCACATTCTGCACTGAACACACTGGCCAAGCTATTCCACCATGGGAGGCAGTGCACACCAGATCATGGCGACACACTGGCCAGGCTATTCCACCATGGGAGGCAGTGCACACAAGATCATGGCGACACACTGTACTTAGAGGCCGTCCTTTCTCTTGCAGGCCAAGCTGGCGAATAATCACAAGAGCCGGACTGCGACCGGGGGAGGACGACCCCATATCCAGCCACTCACCGACCTGCAACATCGCGTGGAGCGCCTCATGGGTGGCCGGGTGATTGGGCCCGTTGCATGTGGAGATGCCGACCCTGTTCTGGGCAGCAATGGTAAGGACATCACCTTTTGCACCTCTCTCGTCCCACTTGCGCATCAGATCTACATCCTTTGCCACTGTCCGACCAATGCGCTGAATGCCACCACTCATGCATCCCGCACTGACGCCCTCTCCTCACTCTAAAGCTACTCTTGTGCCTTCCTGCTTTCAGATGGTCAAGAGGAGGTCCCTCAACTTGCCAGTGACAGACCCTGCGAGGAGGAGCAGGAGGAGGAGCAAGAGGAAGGCGGCCCATCAGGGGAACCCTCAGCCGCGGCCACCGAGGCCAATGTAGGGGACACGTCTTCCCTGGAGGGTAGCGTGGCGGAAGTGTCGAAGGGGAGGGGAGCTCCTGGGACCTGCGTGCTGCAGAAAGGCGGGAGGGGGGTGGAAGCTCGGCGGCCTTCTCCCCAGAGGGGGGATGCGTCGGAGGGGAGTCCAATTGCTGGGCCCAGCGGCCTCCAGCAACGCAGGAAGGGTCGGCCAGCTCGGCGGCCTTCTCCCCAGAGGGAGAGTCCGGCCTCCAGTCAGGAGATGCTCTTCACCGAAGAGATGGAACGCCTCGAAGACTTGTCCGCGGACTCGGAGCGCCGGCACACGGAGCTCATGGCGGCAGTGGCACGGTTGCCTGAGTCCATCGATTCCCTCTCTCGGAGTGTGGCCGAGTTCGGGCCCTTAGAGGCCACCAGTCGGGCGGAATACCGGGCAGATCTGTCAGCGACTGGGCAGGTGATTAGTGGTGCCGTCCAGTCACTGGCTGCTCTGCTGCGGTCAGTGAACAGGTCAACACGGGCACTCACTGCTGCCACACTCGCTGTGTCAGCCAGGCATCGCCAGGGCACCCGGCGCGCTGCAGCAGCACATCGGTCTGTCCCTCAGCAGATTGGTGCGCATGCTGCAGTGCTGGCCCGGGCAAGTGCCAGTGTCTCAGGCGACCAGCGAGCGCCTGCCATCCGCCAGCTTGCCGCCATTCCTCCAGCCGCCACTGCCACTCCCCCAGTGGAGCTGCCAGGAGCTGCTGCAGCGACTGATGCTGGCCAGCCACAGCTGCAGCAATCAACAGCCGGCCGCTCGACGGCCAGACCTCAACTAGGCCGACCCCCAAGGGCATCTGCCGTCATGACATGTGCCCCTCAGGAGCCTGCCCCCAGCCTTGCAGCAGCCAATGGCCTTACTTTGAGGCGGAGCAGCAGGGCGGGCAGGGGCCACCCAAAGATGGCCAAGGCATCGCCCTAGCGGGCCAAATAGTCGAATGTGTGGCCATTTGTGTTTGTTTCTTGAGGCCGAGAATTGGATGTTTGTTTTTTGAAGGCCGATGATATGATGTTTGTTTTGGACGAAGGCCGAGAATGACGGCCATTTTAGTTGCCCTATTTTGTTAATCCTCCCCAGGTTGTGGGAGCGAGTAATGTGTTTGAGTGTTTTTTGGGGGTTTCATCTGTTTTTGGTTTTCATGTGGGAAGGGCCCAGAGTTTGTACAATAAAGCATTTTATTTATTCACATTGTCCATGTTTGATCTTTGAAGTGTTTGTTGCCTTAACCGGCTGAGGGCTTGCGGAGCGGCTGCAATCATGTTCTATCATTGGCACAAGCCATTCCCTGACAGGGGGCCTAGAAGTGACGTTCAATAAGCCGACGACGGGCGGCCCTTGGACCTTGTGCGTCCCTCCTGGGCTGGTACTCCTTGTCCTCGTCGTCCTCATGCTCCTCCTGCTCCTCCTCCTGATGTGGTGGTCCAACGTGAGGTGGCAGTGCCTGAGTCCTGCGGATAGCCAGGTTGTGCAGCATGCAGCAAATGACGACGAATTGGGAGACTCGATCCTGCGAATACTGGAGGGCTCCCCCGGAGCGATCGAGACAGCGGAACCTTTGCTTGAGCACGCCGATTGTTTGTTCTATGAGGTTCCTCATCGCTTGATGGCTCTCGTTGTATGCCTCTTCAGCAGGGGTCGTGGGCGCGCGGAGCGGGGTCATGAGCCAGGTACACAAAGGATAGCCTTTGTCCCCGATAAGCCATCCTCTTGGGGGAGGCTGTGCCTGGAACATGTCAGCCACAGTTGTCTGTCGCAGGATAAAGGCATCGTGGCTGCTGCCTGGAAAGCGGGCATTGACAGCTCGGATGCGCTGCCTGTGGTCACACACCAGCTGTACATTGAGGGAATGGTAGCCCTTCCGGTTGCGGTACTCCTCGGCATGCTCAAGAGGTGCCCGCAAAGCCACATGCGTGCAGTCAATGGCGCCCTGCACCATGGGGAAGCCCGCTATTCTTGCAAACCCCACTGCACGCTGCTGCTGCTTGTCCAGGGTCATGGGGAAGGAGATGAATTGATGTCTCCTTCTGAAAAGGGCTTCGGTCACCTGGCGGATGCAGCAATGCACGGCGAACTGGGAGATGTTAGCAATGTCCCCAGTAGCGGATTGGAAGGAGCCGGAGGCATAGAAGTTGAGAGCCACCGTCACCTTCACTGCCACCAACAGAGACGTCCTGCGCATCAGCTGTGGCTGCAGATCTCTCTGAAGCAGCCGGCAGATGTCTGCAACCACCTCCCTTCGGAATCGCAGCCTCCTAACACACATCGCGGCAGACATGGTCAGATAGGAGGTCTGCTGGCGGTATACCCTGTGTGGGTAAGGCCTCAGTTGGCGACGCCTGTTGCCCCCTCTGCGTCTAGCCAGGGCTGCCACTTTCTCACGGCGTCTGTAAGCCCTTCTGGCATAAGGCTGAAATTCAGCGTTGCCACCCAATGCAGCCCCCATTATATGCTGGCAAACACTGAGCTCTGAATGAAGGCAAAGATAATTGGTAAGCTCTGGCCTGAGCCAAAAATACCTGTCCAAGTGTTGGTCCAAACCAGTAAACTCTCCTCCTTGGTCTCTGTCCAAAAAACCGTTGCACAAGAGTGAATGCTGCAAAATGGCTGGCCTTTATACTGCTGGGTAAGTGCCCTTTAATTAGCGCTCCCCGCGGCCCGGCTGGCCTGTGTACTGTTCCACTTCACAGTCGCTCGGGACGCCCGGCACACAATGGGCCGGCGCAAGTGAAGTTCCGGTTTGGGGCGCACAAAGGGCGTTGCACTATTAAATGACGTCATGATCTGCGCGCGCAGCAGGGCGCGCGCTAAGACTTTGCGCCGGCGCTAAATGTGTCCTGAAGTTGGGGAGAGGTGCAGATCGCGCTGCGCCCGGGCGATAAGCGCCTAGCGCTCGAGATCTACTCCCCCTAAGGCGCTAACGGCTGGCGCGCCCAACTGAATTTCTAGGCCATAGTTTATAAAGTTTAGAAGGTCTTAATTTTGTGGTTATAGTTTCTAAGGTCTCTGTTGTGTTGTGTAGCGGGGAGTGCTAGGAAACAAGGGCCCTTGAGTATATCATTTAATTGTAGTATAATTGGTGGTATTGATTTAATTTAAATTAATTAAAGAGCAAGTCGTGGCAGCAAAGCTCGGCCCCGTGGCATGCTCCTCCTGCACTATGTGGGAAATCAGGGACACTTTCCGTGTCCCTAACGACCATGTGAGCGGGAAGTGTATCCAGCTGCAGCTACTGGCAGAGCACATTGCGGCGCTGGAGCTGCGAATGGATACATACTGGAACATTCGCGATGCAGAGGACGTCATGGCTATCACGTTTAATCAGTTGGTCACACCGCAGGTAAAGGCTGCACAGGCAGGAAGGGAATGGGTGACCGCCAGGCAGAGTAGTAGGCGCAGGCAGGTAGTGCAGGGGTCCCCTCTGGCCATCCCCCTCTCAAACAGATATACCGCTTTGGATATTGTTGGGGAGGATGGCTTATCAGGGGAAGGCAGCAGCAACCAACTTCCTGGCAACATGGGTGGTTCTGCTGCACGGGACGGGAGGAAAAAGAGTGGGCGAGCTATAGTGATAGGGGATTCTATTGTAAGGGGAATAGATAGGCATTTCTGCGGCCGCAAACGAGACTCCAGGATGGTAAGCTCGGCCCCCATTTCATTTTCTCTTGTAATTGTTCCACTCCTTTCCCCCCCCCCCACTTTCCTTTTGTTTCTCTCTCACACCTGGCAGCTATCTTTTGCCCTGCCAGTACACTTTACACCTAATCCCAGCCTGTTACCATCTCATCTAGCTTCTAATCTCTTTTACGTCTTTTGTTTCTTTTATTCTTTTGTCCGATCGCAGCCCTGCCTTCGATCTAGTTTCTTTTCTTTCCAGTTTTGAAGAAGGGTCCAACCCGAAACGTCAACTCAAATTTCTCTCCACGGATGTTGCCTGACCTGCTGAGTTTTTCCAGCATTTTCTGCTTTTATATGGTATGTTGCCTCCCTGGTGCAAGGGTCAAGGATGTCTCGGAGTGGCTGCAGGGCATTCTGGAGGGGGAGGGTGAACAGCCAGTTGTCGTGGTGCATATAGGTACCAACGATATAGATAAAAAATGCGATGAGGTCCTAAAAGCTGAATATAGGGAGTTAGGAGGTAAATTAAAAAATAGGACCTCAAAGGTAGTAATCTCAGGATTGCTACCAGTGCCACGTGCTAGTCAGAGTAGAAATAGAAGGATATTTCAGCTGAATACGTGGCTAGAAGAATGGTGCAAGGGGGAGGGATTCAAATTCCTGGGATATTGGAACCGGTTCTGGGGAAGGTGGGACCAGGACAAACTGGACGATTTGCACCTGGGCAGAACTGGGACCAATGTCCTAGGGGGAGTGTTTGCTAGTGCTGTTGGGGAGGGTTTAAACTAAAGTGGCAGGGGGTTGGGAACCTGTGCAGGGAGACAGAGGAAAGGGAAGCAAGGATAGAAGCAAAAGACAGGAAGGAGAAAAGCAAAAGTGGAAGTCAGAGAAATTAAGGGTGTAAATCAAACATGGCCACAGTAAACAATAATTCTAAAAGGTCTAAGAGTGTTAAAAAAACAAGCCTGAAGGCTTTGTATCTTAATGCGAGGAGCATTCGTAATAAGGTGGATGAATTAGCTGTGCAAATAGATGTAAACGGATATGATATAATTGGGATTACGGAGACATGGCTCCAGGGTAACTAAGGCTGGGAATTCAACATCCAGGGGTATTCAATATTCAGGAAGGACAGGCAAAAAGGAAAAGGCGGTGGGGTAGCATTGCTGGTTAAAGAGATTAACACAATAGTAAGGAAGGATATTAGCTCTGATGATGTGGAATCTGTATGGGTAGAGCTGAGAAATACCAAGGGGCAGAAAACGTCAGTGGGAGTTGTATACAGACCCACAAACAGTAATGCTGAGGTTGAGGATGTCACTAAATGGGAAATTAGAGATGCGTACAATAAGGGCACAGCAGTTATCATGGGTGACTTTAATCTACATATAGATTGGTCTAACCAAATTAGTAACAATACTGTGGAAGAGGAATTCCTAGAGTGTATATGGGATGGTTTCCTGGACCAATATGTCGAGGAACCAACGGAGATCAGGCCATCTTAGACTGGGTATTATGTAATGAGAAAGGATTAATTAGCAATCTTGTTGTGCAAGGCCTCTTGGGGAGGAGTGATCCTAATATGATAGAATTCTTTATTAAGATGGAGAGTGAAGTAGTTGATTCAGAGACTTGGGTCCTGAATTTAAATAAAGGAAACTACGATGGTATGAGGCGCGTGTTGGTTAGGATGTATTGGGGAATGTTACTTAAAGGGTTGACGGTGAATAGGCAATGGCAAACATTTAAAGATCGCATGGATGAACTACAGAATTTGTTCATCCCTGTTTGGCATAAAAATAAAACAAAAAAGGTGACTCAACATTGGCTAACAAGGGAAATTAGGGATAGCATAAGATCCAAGGAGAGGACATATAAATTGGCCAGAAAAAGCAGCAAACCTGAGGATTGGGAGCAGTTTAGCATTCAGCAAAGGAGGACAAAGGGATTAATTAAGAGGGGGAAAATAGAGTGCTTGCAGGGAACATAAAAACTGACTGTAAAAGCTTCTATAGATATGTGAAGAGAAAAAGATTGGTAAAGTCAAGCGTAGGTCCCTTGCAGTCAGAATCAGGGGAATTTATAATGGGGAACAAAGACATGGCAGACCAATTAAATACATACTTTGGTTCTGTCTTCACAAAGGAGGACACAAATAAACTCCCATAGATGTCGGGGAACATAAGGTCTAATGAGAGGGAGGAACTGAATGAAATCAGTATTTGTAGGGAAATGGTGTTAGGGAAATTGACGGGATTGAAGGCTGATAAATCCCCAGGGCCTGATAATCTACATCCTAGGGTACTTAAGGAAGTGGCCCTAGAAATAGTAGATGCATTGCTGGTCATCTTCCAAAATTCTATAGACTCTGGAACAGTTCCCATGGATTGGAGGGTAGCTAATGTAACCCTACTATTTAAAAAAGGTGGTAGAGAAAAAACAGGGAATTATAGACCGGTTAGCCTGACATCGGTAGTGGGGAAAATGCTAGAGTCCATTATCTATATATATAAACAAGTCGATCTGTCTGTCTGTCTGTCCTTCCCTCTGTCTGTCCGGCTATACACTCTAAAGTTATAGAGCATACCTACACGTGCGTCACATCAAAAGAAAGCTTACGATTCCGGAACGGTCATAAGCATATTTACGTTTCGGCGAGACAAAAATTGCGCCCGCAGTATCCAAAAAACGTTCAAAATTCTGCTCATTATCTGCTCATTAGCATCGAGTGATGTCGCGGTCGATCAATCGTACGGTCGAGCGACCCGACGGTCGACCAATCGCTGCGTCGTGGGGGCGGGTTCGTCGCGCGGGCCCTCCTAGAGTCGAGTGACAGGACGATTGACCAATCCTACGCTTCAGTGACCTGACGGCTGACCAATCGGTGCGTGTGTGGGCGGGCCTAATCGTTCTGAACCGAGGTGAGTGGCCACCATCTTGATTCCATTCTTTTTCCCGCTTTCTGCGTGTTTCTTTTCAAATCTACATTTCCAGCAAAAAAAAATTGCTTTTATTAAATTGTTTTAAAAAAAAAGTTCATTCATTTGTAAATATTTTCTCTAACCTGATGATTCTTTTTCCTACCTCTCCCCGTTTTTGTAAGGCCTCAAAGCCTAGGCCTCAAAGCCTGGGCCTCTCCTGCCCAGCCACACCCAAGCTAGGTAATTGTCCCATGGCTTGTGGTAAGCACCTCCCCCCCCAGTCCCCGCCGTCACGTTACCCGGGGCAACGGCGTTGGCCGCGAGGGTCATGGGACATGCACAGGGTGCGCACACAGCAGGCGACGCACAGAGCGCGGGAAGCCAGCAGCTGACATGCGGCGTCTCTCTCTCGCCCCCACTCGGCGGTCTTGAAGCCGGCTCGGGCGGGGGTCGGGGCTCTCGGGAGTGTGGGGCGGCCGGGGCTCGGAGAGCGGGGCTCTCAGGAGTGCAGGGCGGGGCGGCCGGGGCTCGGAGAGCGGGGCTCTCGGGAGGGCGGGGCGGCCGGGGCTCGGAGAGCGGGGCTCTCGGGAGTGCGGGGCGGGACGGCCGGGGCTCGGAGAGCAGGGCTCTCAGGAGTGCGGGGCAAGGCTGCACGGCCGGTGCTCGGGAGGACGGGGGCTCGGAAGGGGGGGAAGGGTTACCCCGGCAACCGGGCGTGGCCATCTCTCACAGCCTCAAGCCGGCTCACGCCTGTTCCCGGGGCTTGGCTCCATTTGCGGCCGCGGGCCACTCGCCCTCTCTCCTTCCCTCTGTCTCTCTCTCCTTCCCCCCATCCACCCCTTCTCTCCCCCCCACCCCCTTCTCTCCACCCCCTGACACCCTTCTCTCCCCCCCTGCCCCCTTCTCTCCCCCCTCCCCCTTCTCTCCCCCCTGCCCCCCTTCTCTCCCCCCACTGCCCCCTTCTCTCCCCCCTGCCCCCTCCTCTCCCCCCGCCCCTCCCTCCGCCCTCTACCCCCCTCGCCCCTCCCTCCCCCCCTCCCTCTGCCCCCCCATCCCCCCTCCCTCCGCCCCTCCCTCCCCCCTCTGCCCCTCCCTCCCCCTCTCCGCCCCTCCCTCCCCCCTCCATCCCCCCTCCCTCCTTCCCCCCCCAGTCGCTCTCTCTCTTCCCCCCAGTCGCTCTCTCTCTTCCCCCCAGTCGCTCTCTCTCTTCCCCCCAGTCGCTCTCTCTCTTCCCCCAGTCGCTCTCTCTCTTCCCCCCCAGTCGCTCTCTCTCTTCCCCCCAGCGGCGGCCATTGTTGTTTGTGATGGAGCAACTATGCCTCTGTCCGACCATGGGCCTCAGTCCCACCCTCACCCTCCTCCTTCTCTCTGCTTTCTCCCCTCTCTCCTGTCACCCCGGCCTCTCCGCTCGCGGGTTGTTTGCATCCACGGTGGATGAGCTGCCTGCAGGCCTCAGGCCTCGAAGCCTCGGCCTCTCCTCGCCAGCCACGCCCGAGCTAGGCACCGCCCGTCCCGCTGGGCCCGATTCCAAACCACCGGCCCGCCATCGCCGCCGTCTTGGTAAAGGCTGGCCTCCTCCTTCTCTCCGCTTTCTCCCCTCTCTCCTGTCACCCGGGCCTCTCCGCTCTGCAGGATGTCACTGCCGAGCTCTTCGGGTCGGAGGGAGCGGGAGCTCAGCTCAGGTGACTCGGGCCGGGCCTCAGGCGCTACGCCACCCACGGGGTCTCCGCCGCTTTCTCCCCTCTCTCCTGTCACCCCGGCCTCGCGGAAGTAGGAGCAGCGATGATCGGCTGGCGGGGAAGGAGCTGCTGCTCGGGGCCGCGGTCGCGGCCCTTCGCCCGGAGGCTCGCCTACTTTGACAGCCATTTCGAGCGGCTGTGCCGGTGCCGGCTGCCCGCCTCCGAGCCCGAGTGGCGCCGGGTGCTGCAGCCTCTGCTCCGCTGCGGGGCTGCACCGACCGGTGCCCGGGCTCGCTCTCACTCGGGCCGCCGCACCATGGCGCTGCCCGCCGCCGCCCTGCTCTCGCTCGGCTGCTGCTTCCTCCTCTGCAGCCGCCCCGGCGCTCGCTTCCTGAGCTTCTGCGGCCGGGCTCTGCTCATCCAGGTCGGTATCCGCCTCGACCTCTGCGAGAGGTTGCACTGCCAATGCTTTCAAAATATCTCTCTTTATTGTACTGGATGTCAGAGGGATTCTAAGAAACGCTGTTAACCCAGCTTGCATTTATCTAGCAACTTCAACTTCTAACTTCCCCCCTTTCCTCCCACTACCCCTTCCCCCCCCACCCGCTTCCCCTCCCTTCCCCCCACCCCCTTTCCCCCCACCCCCTTTCCTCCCCCCACCCCCCTTTCCCCCTGCAACACCCCTTTCCCCCCACCCCTTTCCCCACCCTTTTTCCCCCACCCTTTCTCTCCTTCCCTCTCTCTCCTTCCCTCTCTCTCTCTCTCCTTCCCTCTCTCTCTCTCTCCTTCCCTCTCTCTCTCCTTCCCCCTCTCTCTCTCTCCTTCCCTCTCTCTCTCTCTCTCTCTCCTTCCCTCTCTCTCTCTCTCTCCTTTCCTCTCTCTCTCTCTCCTTCCCTCTCTCTCTCCTTCCCTCCCTCTCTCTCTCTCTCTCTCCTTCCCTCTCTCCTTCCCTCTCTCTCTCTCTCTCTCCTTCCCTCTCTCTCTCTCTCTCCTTCCCACTCTCTCTCTCTCTCTCCTTCCCTCTCTCTCTCTCCTTCCCTCTCTCTCTCTCTCTCCTTCCCTCTCTCTCTCTCCTTCCCTCTCTCCTTCCCTCTCTCTCTCCTTCCCCCTCTCTCTCTCTCCTTCCCTCTCTCCTTCCCTCTCTCTCTCTCTCCTTCCCTCTCTCTCCTTCCCCTCTCTCTCTCTCTCCTTCCCTCTCGCTCTCTCTCTCTCCTTCCCTCTCTCTCTCTCCTTCCCTCTCTCTCTCTCCTTCCCTCTCTCTATGTCTCTCCTTCCCTCTCTCTCTCCTTCCCTCTCTCTCTCTCTCCTTCCCTCTCTCTCTCTCGCCTTCCCTCTCTCTTTCCCCTTCCCTCTCTCCTTCCCTCTCTCTCTCTCTCCCGTCTCTCTCTCTCTCTCTCCTTCCCTCTCTCTCTCTCTCTCCTTCCCACTCTCTCTCTCTCTCTCCTTCCCTCTCTCTCTCTCCTTCCCTCTCTCTCTCCTTCCCTCTCTCCTTCCCTCTCTCTCTCCTTCCCCCTCTCTCTCTCTCCTTCCCTCTCTCCTTCCCTCTCTCTCTCTCTCCTTCCCTCTCTCTCCTTCCCCTCTCTCTCTCTCTCCTTCCCTCTCGCTCTCTCTCTCTCCTTCCCTCTCTCTCTCTCCTTCCCTCTCTCTCTCTCCTTCCCTCTCTCTATGTCTCTCCTTCCCTCTCTCTCTCCTTCCCTCTCTCTCTCTCTCCTTCCCTCTCTCTCTCTCGCCTTCCCTCTCTCTTTCCCCTTCCCTCTCTCCTTCCCTCTCTCTCTCTCTCCCGTCTCTCTCTCTCTCTCTCCTTCCCTTCTCTCTCTCCTTCCCTCTCTCTCTCTGTCTCTCTCTCTCTCTCTCCTTCCCCCTCTCTCTCTATCCTTCCCCCTCTCTCTCTCTCTCTCTCCTTCCCCCTTTCTCTCTCTCCTTCCCCCTTTCTTTCTCTCTCCTTCCCCCTCTCTCTTTCCCTCTCTCTCTCTCTCTTCCCCCCCCTCTCTCTCTCTCCTTCCCACACAGACAGACAGACACACAAACTCATTTATATATATAAAAATTATTTGTACTTTTTTCATAACAACATGCCCTCAAAAAACCCTTGGCACCGCCGGGCACTCCAGCTGGTAAAAGATGTAATAGCAGAGCACTTGGAAAACAGTGACAGGATTGGACAAAGTCAACGTGGATTTACAAAAGGTAAATCATGCTTGACTAATCTACTGGAATTTTTTGAGGATGTAAGTGGTAGAATAGATAAGGGAGAACCAGTGGAGGTGGTGTATTTGGACTTTCAGAAGGCTTTCAATAAGGTCCCACATAAGAGATTAGCGTGCAAAGTTAAAGCACATGGGATTGGGGGTAAGGTACTGACTTGGATAGAAAACTGGTTGGCAGACAGGAAGCAAAGAGATGGAATAAATGGGTCTTTTTCCGAGTGGAAGGCAGTGACTAGTGGGGGTACCACAGGGATCGGTGCTAGGACCCCAGTTATTCACAATATATATTAGTGATCTAGACGAGGGAACTAGATGTAATATCTCCAAGTTTGCAGATGACACAAAGCTGGGTGGGCGTGTGTGCTGTGAGGAGGATGCAGAGAAACTCCAGTATGATTTGGACAGGTTGGGCGATTGGGCAGATGCAGTATAATGTGGATAAATGTGAGGTTATCCACTTTGGTGGCAAAAACAGAAAGGCAGATTATTATCTGAATAGCAATAGATTGGGAAAAGGGGAAGTGCAACGAGACCTGGGTGTCCTTGTGCACCAGTTGCTGAAGTTAAGCATGCAGGTGCACCAGGCGGTTAAGAAGGCAAATGGTATGTTGGCCTTCATAGCGAGAGGATTTGAGTACAGGAGCAAGGATGTCTTGCTGCAGTTGTACAGGGCCTTGGTGAGACCACACCTTGAGTATTGTGTGCAGTTTTGGTCGTCTTATCTGATGAAGAATGTTCTTGCCATGGAGTGAGTGCAGCGAAGATTCACCAGACTGATACCTGGGGTGGAGGGGCTGAATGGCCTACTCCTGCTCCTGTCTTCTATGTTTATATATTTTTTAAAAATGAAACTGACAATTTTCTGTATGCATGCAACTAGCGTGGAGCCCTGCCCGCCAGAAGCACATATTGGGAAACTGGGTACAATCCCCAAATATCCTGGCAATTCATCGACATAAATTGTATGGAGCATGTCTTAATTTCCTGATATGTGCTTCCAGTTGGTGTGGCTCCATGCCAGGAGCACATATTCAAAATGTGACCCTTAAGTGTAAATATCAGCATTGGAATGGCAATAGAATAGAATGGCAAGGATGCAAGTTAGAAGATGATTCATTTATTTAAATAGGTTTCAACATGTCCTGATGTTGTGTTGATATCAGTTTTATAATTTCAGAACCTTGAAGATGTGCTTTCTATGGCACTGTTGTTAAGCATGGGAGCTGCCATTTATCTTCAGGAATGTAAATCAACTTTATTCATCCTGGTGATTCACCAGTAACTTTTACTTTTTATAACTGTATAAATGATATCCCTTGTTATTTATTCTCATTTCTTATGTCCCTCTTGGCTAGCGTTAACTATGTCCTGTACACAACCCTTATTAATATGATTTTGAAATTAGAAATTACATTTCATATTTTCAAAATAAATTATTAAGCATAAAAATAACAATAGTGATAATTTATTCTGTGGAATGGTATTTTTTTTAGAACATTTTTATTCGTTTATGGGATGTGGGCATCGCTGGCAAGGCCAACATTTATTGCCCATCCCTAATTGCCTTTGAGAAGGTAGTGGTGAGCCGCCTTCTTGAACCACTACAGTCCGTGTGGTGAAGGTACTCCCACAGTGCTATTAGGGAGGGAGTTCCAGGATTTTGACCCAGCGACGATGAAGGAACGGTGATATACTTCTAAGTCAGGATGGTGTGTGACTTGCAGGGGAACTTGGAGGTGATGCTGTTCCCATGTGCCTGCTGCCCTTGTCATTCTAAGCGGAAGAGGTTGCGGGTTTGGGAGGTGCTGCTGAAGAAGCCTTGGCGAGTTGCTGCAGTGCATCTTGTAGATGGTACACACTGCAGACACGGTATGCCGGTGGTGGAGGGAGTGAATGTTTAAGGTGGTGGATGGGGTGCCAATCAAGCGGGCTGCTTTGTCCTGGATGGTGTTGAGCTTCTTGAGTGTTGTTGGAGCTGCACTCATCCAGGCAAGTGGAGAGTATTCCATCACACTCCTTACTTGTGCCTTGTAGATGGTGGAAAGGCTTTGGGGAGTCAGGAGGTGAGACACTCGCCGCAGAATACCTAGCCTCTGACCTACTCTTGTTGCCACAGTATTTATGTGGCTGGTCCAGTTAAGTTTCTGGTCAATGGTGACCCCCAGGATGTTGATGGTGGGGGATTCGGTGATGGTAATGCCATTGAATGTCAAGGGGCGGTGGTTAGACTCTCGCTTGTTGGAGATAGTCATTGCCGGGCACTTCTGTGACGCGAATGTTACCTGACACTTATCAGCCCAAGCCTGAATGTCGTCCAGGTCTTCATTATCGGAGGAGTTGTGAATGGCGCTGAACAATGTGCAGTCATCAGCGAACATCCCCATTTCTAACGTTATGTTGGAGGGAAGGTCATTAATGAAGTAGCTGAAGATGGTTGGGCCTAGGACACTGCCCTGAGGAACTCCTGCAGCAATGTCCTGGGGCTGTGATGATTGACCTTCAATCACCACAACCGTCTTCCTTTGTGCTAGGTATGACTCCAGCCAATGGAGAGTTTTCCCCCCGATTCCCATTGACTTCAGTTTTACTAGGGCTCCTTCATGCTCGGTAAAATGCTGCCTTGATGTCGAGGGCAGTCACTCTCACCTTACCTCTGGAATTCAGCTCCTTTGTCCATGTTTGGACCAAGGCTGTAATGAGGTCGGGAGCCGAGTGGTCTTGGCGGAACCCAAACTGGGCATCAGTGAGCAGGTTATTGGTGAGTAAGTGCCACTTGATAGCACTGTCGATGACACCTTCCATCACTTTGCTGATGATTGAGAGTAGACTGGTGGGGTGGTAATTGGCCGGATTGGATTTGTCCTGCTTTTTGTAGACAGGACATACCTGGGCAGTTTTCCACATTGTCGGATAGATGCCAGTATTGTAGCTGTACTGGAACAGCTTGGCTAGAGGCGCGGCTAGTTTCGGAGCACAAGTCTTCAGCACGATAACCGGGATGTTGTCAGGGCCCATAGCCTTCGCTGCATCCAGTGCGCTCAGCCGTTTCTTGATATCACGTGGAGTGAATTGAATTGGCTGAAGACTGGCTTCTGTGATGGTGGGGACCTCAGGAGTTGGCCGATATGGATCATCCACTCAGCACTTCTGGCTGAAGATGGTTGCAAACGCTTCAGCCTTGTCTTTTTCACTCACGTACTTGGCTCCACCATCATTGAGGGTGGGGATATTCATGGAGCCTCCTCCTCCTGTTAGTTGTTTAATGGTCCACCACAGCCAACAACTGGATGTGGCAGGACTGCAGAGCTTTGATCTGATCTGTTGATTGTAGGATCGCTTAACTCTGTCTATAGCATGCTGCTTCCGCTTTTCAGCATGCATGTAGTCCTGTGTTGCAGCTTCCCCAGGTTGGCACCTCATTATTAGGTACACCTGGTGCTGCTCCTGTCATGCTCTTCTGAACTCCTTATTGAACCAGAGTTGGTCCCCTGGCTTGATGATAGAGTGAGGGATATGCCGGGCCATGAGGTTACAATTGTGGTGGAATACAATTCTGCTGCTGCTGGCCCACAGTGCCTCTTGGATACCCAGTTTTGTGCTGCTAGATCTGTGCTGAATCTATCCCATTTAGCACGGTGGTAGTGCCACATAACATGATGGAGAGTGTCCTCAGTGTGAAGACGGGACTTTGTCTCCGCAATGACTGTGCAGTGGTCACTGCTACCAATACTGTCATAGACAGATGCATCTGCGACTGTTAGATTGGTGAGGACGAGGTCAAGTAGGTTTTTCCCCTCGTGTTGGTTCTCTCACCACCTGTCGCAGGCCCAGACCACCAGTTGTGTCCTTTAGGACTCGGCCAGTAGTGGTGCTACCGAGCCATTCTTGGTGATGGACTTTGAAGTCCCCCACCCAGAGTACATTCTGTGCCCTTGCTACACTCAGTGCTTCTTCCAAGTGGTGTTCAACATGGAGGAGTACTGATTCATCAGCTGAGGGAGGGTGGTAGGTGGTAATCAGCAGGATGTTTCCTTGCCCATGCTTGACCTGAAGCCATGAGACTTCATGGGGTCCGGAATCAATGTTGAGGACTCCCAGGGTCACTCCCTTCCCACTGTGCCGCCACCTCTGGTGGACAGGAGATGCCCAGGGATGGTGATGGAGGAGTTTGGGACATTGCCTGAAAGGTAAGATTCTGTGAGTATGACTATGTCAGGCTGTTGCTTGACTAGTCTGTGGGACAGCTCTCCCAATTTTGGCACAAGTCCCCAGATGTTGGTGAGGAGGACTTTGCAGGGTTGACTGGGCTGGGCGTGCCGTTGCCGTGTCCATAGCCGGTGCCAAGGTCCGATTTTCATTCTTATTATTTTGTTTCGTAGCCGGTTTGTTACAACTGAGTGGCTTGCTAGGCCATTTCAGAGGACAATTAAAGAGTCAACCACATTGCTGTGGGTCTGGAGTCACATACAGGCCAGACCAGGTAAGTACAGCAGGTTTCCTTCCCTAAAGGGCATTAGTTTCCCGATAGTTTCATGGTTACTATTACTGATACTGATACTAGCTTTTTATTCCAGATTTATTTAATTAACTGAATTTAAATTCCCCGTGGTGTGATTTGAACTCACGTCTTTGGCTCATTAGTCCAGGCCTCTGGATTACTAGCCCAGTGACATTACCACTATGCTACCATTCCCGTGAATGCAAAATGTATTTTTATTAAAGTTTTAAACCAGACTGTAATTGCAACGCCATTTGGCCCCACTTGCATCTGTGCTGTCTCTCGGTCATAAATGGAGTTTCTGCTAATTTACAGTGGTGGAGCAGGAAAAGCTCCAAGGAAATTCTCGGTGAAAATTATAGCCTTGAATTTGAGCTAATCATGTCTGTCCTGTATCACGTACTGCCTGGAAATGTGATAATACTGCAGGGTGGCAGGAACTGCAGCAACATCTCCTACGGTCCAGCTACTTTTTTACATAACATTTTTACTAAGATGGTAATATTTGGAATATTATTAATGGTAGAAATAAATGCATCACCATCTTAACCACATACTGAGGTATTCTGAATGGAAACAAATATCGCAGTGGAGTCACATTGTGACTTCACTTGGGCTAGATCTTTTCTTTGAATGAAAAATGGCAAAATGCCCATTTTCCAAAATAATTAAAACCTGCTAATGAAATTGTGGAAACACGCAGCTTTGGAATGTGCAATTTCTAAGAATAGGATTTTGATAGTGGGAATAAAAAAGAGCAATCATGATGTACCTGCAGTAATGACCTTTTTACATTTGTTAAACTGCTAATGAGCTTGTGTAATTAAATGTGAAAAAATTTGTTGATCTGTGGAGTGCACAATTTCTGATGAAAATAGCTGAAGACCAAGCTAAAAAAAAGTACCAATCAGGCTTTGCACATGCTATAAACCTTTGTTGCATAAAAAACAAACACACTTTTAGTGGGAGAGGTCAGCCCCAAAAAATGCAAGGAGGCACCAAGTGTGGCAATGTCATTCAATGTGGTGCCAACCACTTAGATGACCTGGCTGCACAAGTTGAAAGGAACTAAAGTGAGACATGAATAGTACTTAAGACAAGTAATTTGTTATTGCTCAGACCAGGTTAGCTACTAGCATTTTCGCTGCCTTTGGGACTTCTTATGCGAAACTACAGTAATTGTGCTATGCATATTAAATATAAAAATTTATGAGATTTGTTCCAGCATTTCACAATGTGTTGAATTACTTGCCCTACCGTGTTCAAAATTGTGGGAGGGTGTGATAAAGTAAATTGAGAAAAACTATTTCCACTGAGCGGTGAATCGGTAACCAAAGGACATAACAATAACAACTTAAACATAGAAACATAGAAGATAGGAGCAGGAGTAGGCCATTCGGCCCCTCGAGCCTGCTCCGCCATTCAATGCGATCATGGCTGATCATCCAAATTCAGTACCCTGTCCCTTTCTCCCTATACCCCTTGATCCCTTTAGCCTTAAGAAATATATCCAACTCCTTCTTGAATATATTTAATGAATTGGCCTCTACTGCCTTCTGTGGTAGAGAATTCCACAGGTTCACCACTCTCTGGGTGAAGAAATTCCTCCTCATTTCTGTCCTAAATGGCTTACCCCTTATCCTTAGACTGTGACCCCTGGTTCTGGACTCCCCGACCATCGGGAACATCCTTCCTGCATCTAATCTGTCCAGTCCTGTCAGAATTTTATAAGTTTCAATGAGATCCCCTCTCATTCTTCTAAACTCCAGCGAGTATAAGCCCAATCGACCCAATCTCTCCTCATACGTCATTCCTGCCATCCCAGGTATCAGCCTGGTGAATCTTCGCTGAACTCCTTCCATGGCAAGAACATCCTTCCTCAGATAAGGCGACCAAAACTGCACACAATACTCAAGATGTGGCCTCACCAAGGCCCTGTACAACTGCAGCAAGACATCCTTGTTCCTGTACTCAAACCCTCTCGCTACGAAGGCCAACATACCATTTGCCTTCTTAACCGCCTGTTGCACCTGCATGCTTACCTTCAGTGACTGATGCACAAGGACACCCAGGTCTCGTTGCACTTCCCCTTCTCCCAATCTATTGCCATTCAGATAATAATCTGCCTTCCTGTTTTTGCCACCAAAGTGGATAACCTCACATTTATCCACGTTATATTGCATCTGCCATGCTTCTGCCCAATCACCCAACCTGTCCAAATCATCCTGGAGTTTCTCGGCATCCTCCTCACAGCACACACGCCCACCCAGCTTTGTGTCATCTGCAAACTTGGAGATATTACATCTAGTTCCCTTGTCTAGATCATTAATATATATTGTGAATAGCTGGGGTCCAAGGACCGATCCCTGCGGTACCCCACTAGTCACTGCCTGCCACTCAGAAAAAGACCCGTTTATTCCAACTCTCTGCTTTCTGTCTGCCAACCAGTTCTCTATCCAAGTCAATACCTTGCCCCCAATCACATGTGTCTTAACTTTACACGCTAATCTCTTATGTGGGACCTTATCGAAAGCCTTCTGAAAGTCCAAATACACCACATCCACTGGTTCTCCCTTATCTATTTTACCAGTTACATCCTCAAAAAATTCCAGTAGATTAGTCAAACACGATTTACCTTTTCTAAATCCATGTTGACTTTGTCCGATCCTGTCACTGTTTTCCAAGTGCTCTGCTATTACATCTTTTATAATGGACTCTAGCATTTTCCCCACTACCGATGTCAGGCTTACCGGTCTGTAATTCCCCGTTTTCTCTCTACCACCTTTTTTGAATGGTGGGGTAACATTAGCTACCATCCAATCCATGGGTACTGTTCCAGATTCCATCGAATGTTGGAAGATGATCAGAAAGGGAAGTGCAACGAGACCTGGGTGTCCTTGTGCACCAGTCGCTGAAGGTAAGAATGCAGGTGCAGCAGGCGGTTAAGAAGGCAAATGGTATGTTGGCCTTCGTAGTGAGAGGATTCGAGTACAGGAACAAGGATGTCTTGCTGAACCTGTGGAATTCTCTACCACAGAAGACAGTTGAGGCCAATTTATAAGATATATTCAAGAAGGAGTTCGATATATTTCTTAAGGCTAAAGGGATCAAGGGGGCTTTTTCTTTCACAGCTGGGGCAGTCGGGAGAGCAGGAGGCCAGTAACTCTTATATAGGTGGAGCTGTTGCTAAACCCGAAACACTACAGTGTAGTGTCTCCCACCCTTCCACCTCCTCTAACCTTTTAGGGGTTAGGGGAAGTTGAAAAGGTAGGTTCAATTTATTTTATTTCAGGAGCCTAACCTAGGTGGAAAAGGTTCCAGGACAGGAGGCGGCAGTGAAAATACAACACCAGAAAACAGGTAGGTGACTGGTTGGTGAGTACTTTCACAAACTTATTCTAAGTAGAATTCAATAATTAAGCTAAATCGTAGTAAATAAAAGGGTATTGTAAGGGTTAAGTCATGGAAGGGCAGCTCGGACCCGTGTCATGCTCCTCCTGTGCCATGTGGGAAATCAGGGACACTGTCCCTGACAACTATGTGTGCAGGAAGTGTGTCCAGCTGCAGCTCCTAGCGGACCGCATGGCGGCGCTGGAGCTGCGAATGGACTCACTCTGGAGCATACGCGATGCTGAGGATGTTGTGGATAGCACATTCAGTGAGTTGGTCACACCGCAGGTAAAGGCTAGCTCAGACAGTAAATGGGTGACCAAAAGGCAGGGTAAAGGCAGGAAGGTAGTGCATGAGTCACCTGCGGTCATCTCCCTCCAAAACAGGTTTACCGTTTTGGGTACTGTTGGGGGAGATGACTTATCAGGGGAAGGCACCAGCAGCCAGGTTCAGGGCACCATGACTGGCTCTGCTGCACAGAAGGGTGGGAAAAAGAGGGATAGGGCTATAGTGATAGGGGATTCAATTGTAAGGGGGATAGATAGGAGTTTCTGTGGCCGAGACCGAGACTCCAAGATGGTATGTTGCCTCCCTGGTGCAAGGGTCAAGGATGTCTCGGAGCAGGTGCAGAGCATTCTGAAGGGGGAGGGGGATCAGCCAGTTGTCGTGGTACATGTAGGTACCAACGATGTAGGTAAAAAGAGGGAGGAGGTCCTACAAGCTGAATTTAGGGAGTTAGGAGCTAAATTGAAAAGTAGGACCTCAAAGGTAGTAATCTCTGGATTGCTACCAGTGCCACGAGCTAATAAGTTTAGAGAGAGTAAGATAGATAAGCTAAATACGTGGCTTGAGCAGTGGTGCAAGGGAGAGGGATTTAAATTCTTGAGGCATTGGAACCAGTTCTTGGGGAGGAGTGACCTGTACCAAGGGGACGGTCTACACCTGAACTGTGAGGGAGCCGATGTCCTCGGGGTAATATTTTCTAGGGCGGTTCGGGAGGATTTAAACTAATTTGGCAGGGGGATGGGAACCTAGGTAGTGGAAAAGAGGGAAGTCATATGAAGTCAGAAATAGATGGTAGAAAGGTGAGAAGCAATAAGCAAAGGAGAGAAACACAAAGGGCCAAACTAATTCATAATGAGAGTGTGAAAAAAGCAAGCCTGAAGGCTTTGTATCTTAATGCTAGAAGCATTAGGAACAAGGTGGATGAATTAGTTGTGGAAATAGAGGTAAACAAGTATGATTTGATTGGGATTACAGAAACGTGGCTGCAGGGTGGGCAAGGCTGGGAACTTAACATCCAGGGATATACAATATTTAGGAAGGATCGGCAAAAAGGTAGGGGAGGTGGGGTAGCATTGCTGGTAAAGGAGGGGATTAATGCAATGGAAAGGAAGGATATTAACTCGGATGAAACGGAATCTGTATGGGTAGAAATGAGAAATAGCAAGGGGAGGAAAACGTTAGTGGGTGTGATATATAGGCCTCCAAATAGTAATATGGAGGTGAGGGAAGGCATAAAAAGGGAAATTAGAGAAGCGTGCGATAAGAGCACAGCTGTCATCATGGGTGACTTTAATTTACATATTGATTGGACTACCCAAATTAGTAAAAATTCTGAGGAGGAGGAATTCCTGGAATGTTTTCGGGACGGTTATCTGGACCAATATGTCGAGGAGCCGACTCGAGATCAGGCCATTTTAGACTGGGTATTGTGCAATGAGAAGGGACTTATCAGCAATCTTCTTGTACGAGGCCCCTTGGGTCAGAGCGATCATAATATGATCGAGCTCTCAGTCGAGATGGAGAGTGAGGAAATTGAATCAGAGACTAAGGTCCAGAACTTAAATAAAGGGAATTACGAGGGTATGAGACGGGAATTGGGTAAGATTGATTGGGTGGTGTTTCTGGGGGGATTGACAGTGGATAGACAATGGCAAGCATTCAAAGATAGAATGGAAGAATTCCAGAACATGTTTATACCGGTTTGGCATAAAAATAAACCTAAAAAGGTGACTCAACCGTGGATAACGAGGGAAATTAGGGACAGCATAAAATAAAAAAAAAGGGCATATCAACTGGCAAAAAAAAGCACCAGACCGGAAGATTGGGGGCAGTACAGGATACAGCAAAAGAGGACAAAGGGATTAATCAGGAAGGGGAAAATAGAATACGAAAGTAAACTTGCAGCAAACATAAAGACAGACTGCAAAAGCTTTTATCGGTATATCAGGAGGAAAAGACTGGTAAAATCCCAAGTCGGTCCCTTGCAGTCCGATTCGGGAGAATATATAATGGAGAATAAGGAAATGGCAGACCAATTAAACTCATACTTTGGTTCTGTATTCACAAAGGAGGACACAAATAACCTCCCAGGAATATCGGCAAACATAGGGACTAATGAGAGGGAGGAGCTGACAGAAATGAGTATCTCTAGGGATATGGTGTTGGGTAAGTTGAGGGGACTGAAGGCCGACAAATCCCCGGGGCCTGATAAACTACATCCTAGGGTACTTAAGGAGGTGGCCCTGGAGATAGCAGATGCTCTAAGGATCATCTTCCGGAACTCCATTGACTCGGGAACAGTACCCGTGGATTGGAGGGTAGCTAATGTTACCCCAATATTTAAAAAGGGGGGTAGAGAGAAAGCAGGGAATTATAGACCAGTAAGCCTTACATCGGTTGTGGGCAAAATGCTAGAGTCCATTATTAAGGATAAAATAGCGGAGCACTTGACAAATGGGGAAAGGATCGGACAGAGTCAACATGGATTTACAAAGGGTAAATCGTGTTTGACTAATCTGCTGGAATTTTTTGAGGAAGTAACTGGTAAAATAGATGGGGGAGAGCCAGTGGATGTGGTGTACCTTGACTTCCAGAAAGCTTTCGATAAGGTTCCACACAAAAGATTATCATGCAAAATTAAGGCTCATGGGATTGGGGGCAAAGTATTAACGTGGATAGAGAACTGGCTGGCGGATAGAAAACAGAGAGTTGGAATAAACGGCTCGTTTTCGGAGTGGCAGGCAGTGACCAGCGGGGTGCCGCAAGGATCTGTCCTGGGACCCCAGCTGTTCACAATATATATAAATGATCTGGATCAGGGAATTGGATGCAATATTTCCAAATTCGCTGACGACACTAAACTAGGAGGAGGGGTGGGCTCTGATGAGGATGTCAGGAGGCTACAGTGCGATTTGGACAGGTTGGGGGAATGGGCGGATACGTGGCAGATGCACTATAATGTGGATAAATGCGAGGTTATCCACTTTGGGGGTAAAAACAGGAGGGTAATTATCTAAATGGCAATAGATTGGGAGATGGGGAAGTGCAGAGGGACCTGGGTGTTCTTGTGCACCAGTCACTGAAGGAGAGCATGCAAGTGCAACAGGCGATTAAGAAGGCAAATGGTATGTTGGCCTTCATATCAAGGGGGTTCGAGTATAGGAATAGGGATACCTTACTACAGCTGTACAAGGTGCTGGTGAGACCGCATCTGGAGTATTGTGTACAGTTTTGGTCGCCCCATCTGCGGAAGGATGTTCTTGCCATGGAAAGAGTGCAACGGCGATTCACCAGGCTGATACCTGGAATGGCGGGAATGACCTACGAAGAGAGATTAAATAGTTTGGGCTTGTACTCACTGGAGTTTAGAAGATTGAGAGGGGATCTCATCGAAACATAAAATTATGGCAGGCCTGGACAGGCTGAATTCAGAGAGAATGTTTCCAATGGCCGGGGAGCACAGAACCAGGGGCCACAGTCTAAAAATAGCGGGCAAATCATTTAAAACAGAGATGAGGAAGAATTTCTTCACTCAAAGAGTGGTGAGCCTGTGGAATTCCCTGCCACAGAGGGCTGTGAAGGCTAATTCAATAAATATTTTCAAGAGAGAATTGGATATATTTCTGAAGGCTAAGGGGATTAAGGGTTACGGAGAAAAGGCGGGGACGGGGTACTGAACTGGTAAGATCAGCTATGATCTCAGACGAAGATCAGCCATGATCTCATTGAATGGCGGAGCAGGCTCGAAGGGCCGAATGGCCTACTCCTGTTCCTATCTCTATGTTTCTATGATATGGGGAGAAGGCAGGGACAAGGTACTGAGTTTGGATGATCAGCCATGATCTCATTGAATGGCGGAGCAGGCTCGAGGGGCCGAATGGCCGACTCCTTCTCCTATCTTCTATGTTTCTATGTTAACCGAATGGTCTCCTTCTGTCCTGTATGTGATGGAGCAATCATTGCCTGCACTATAGTCAGTGATTGAGAACATGGCAACACCAATGACATCTGCATGAAAGACATCGGTCATGCATGCCATAGACACAAGAGCATCTCTCATTAATGCTGCAATGGAGACCTTGGATCCATACACGATTGTGCAGTAATAGCTAGCTTTAACTTATGTGGACAAGTTACGGGCAACTTTGAAATAGGGATTCCAAGACCTCATTGATGATACCATAAGCACTGTACTTAATAAAATTACTGAACAGAAACTGGGTGGGATGCTTAGTCATGGTTCAGCAACAACTGGTGATTTGAGATTCAGAGTGAAATATCTGGCCCTAGCAAAAGTATAAAATTGAACAATTAAATGCTGTATAGTTTATTAACATTCAGCACATCCATCATACACATTGGCAATCATTTCCAAATGATTCCTCTGTCAGGAGTATCAAGATTGTACGAGGACATTGGAACAGTCCTGTCCGATCTCAACCCCATTTGGACGGAGCTGCTCATTGGTGCAAAGCCCCCAAAACTCCTTCAGGCACCTCTGCCTCACAACTCGTGCCATCTCTCAATGCCGTTTTATTATGCACAGAGGAACTTCCTGTATTTGCTGCTATTGTGCACTCTCTACTTCCTTGCCTTAGTCTTCCGTTGAGATACCTCTTGGGGAAACATTTTATCGACTGGCGTAGGAAAGCATCGCCAGTTGAAAGCTCTGTATTCGAGGTGTTAGATCCGTGATTCTGAGAGTATGATGTTTTTCAATAACTACACGGATGCTGTAACTTAAAAATCAACGTGTTTACTGGAGTAGGGTAGTCTCAAGACTGGGGGTACAGAGGCATGCTCAAGGCTTATATACAGGTGTGGTCACTGCCGGTACTACAGTATACAGGAGCTGTAAAAGTAGTTCTCTCTTAAAAGGTACATACACTACAATTCCTCCCCTTTTAGATTAGCAGTACCCATAATATTCAAATAACAATTAACACTTTAACATGTACATTAAACAACAATAGTCCATTTATAGATTCAGTCTTTGGGGCGGCTTCCTGATCCTTTCGGGATAGCGCCTTTCCTGAGGTTCTTGTTCTTGGTGCGGAGGCAATTCTGGCCCCTTTTCATCGGTTAGTTCATCGGGTTCCACTGCTACTGGTTCGGAGGTAGATGCTACCGGTATGTCGAGTTCATCCCCAGGTATGCAAGACATGGGGTTGACTCGTTCCTGTGACGCTAAGATCTGATCAACGTGGCGTCTCACAATGTTCTCCCCGACATCCACTGTGTACATTAATGGCCCCTGCCTTGTGCATATCGTTCCGGGTTGCCATTTCTCTGTTCGGTAGTCACAGGCCAAGACTGGTTGTCCTACGTTGAAGCTCCTTGTCGGCTTCTCATTGATGTGCTGGAATTGTTTATCCTCAACATTTCTTTGCACATTTGGTCTGAGCAAATCCAGACAAGATCTCAACCTTCGGTTAAAGAGCATCGTGGCTGGGGTCTGGTTGGTAACTGCATGTGTCGCATTTCTGTAGGCGATTAAGAATTGTCCACCTTATGCTGTAGTGGAATTTCATCGTCGCACATGGCCTTTATCACCTTTTTAAAGGTTTGTACGAACCTCTCAGCCAATCCATTTGTGGCTGGATGATACGGGGCAGATGTGTAATGCCTTACCCCATTCCTTCTCATAAATTTCCGAAACTCTTCGGACACAAACTGTGGTCCATTATCAGAGTAAATCTGCTCCGGCAAGCCGTTCCTGGCAAATATGGTCCGTAGGACTGCAATCGTTTTCTCTGTAGTGGTTGAGGACATTTTTAATCACCTCAGGCCATTTCGAATGAGCATCCACTGCTATTAAGAACATTGAGTCCATGAATGGACCAGCAAAATCAATATGCACCCGTTGCCATGGCGAGGAGGGCCACTCTCATGGGTGTAGAGGGGCATGTGGTGGTGCATTTTAGACCTTCTGGCATCCTGAGCAACTCTTGGTTAAGTCCTCGATTTGTTGATCGATTCCCGGCCACCACACATAAGCCCTAGCAAGGCTTTTCATTTTCACTCCTCCCAGATGACCTTCATGAAGCTCATTTAGCACTCTCTCCCTTAACTTGGGTGGAATCACCACTCTGGATCCACACATCACTGTCCCCTGGCATACTGACAGCTGTTCTCTTCTGGATGAGAATGCTGGCAACAGTGAGTCGCCATGTGTTGGCCATCCCCTCACCGTCAAATCATATACCCGAGACAGCGTCGGATTTTTGCGGGTCTCCTTCTCTATATCCGCGTTCGTTACTGGCAATCGTTCAATTATTGACGAATAAAATATCTCGATAGGGTCCACTGCTGGTGCTTCCTCCACAGTAGGCAGTGGCAGGCGTGATAGCCCATCAGCGTTTCCATGCTGTTTCGTGCCTTTATATTCTATTTCATATTGATTCGCCCCTAGAAACAGGGACCATCTTTGTAACCGTTGTGCAGTCATCACTGGAACGCCCTTCTTAGGATTAAAGATGGAGACAAGTGGTTGGTGGTCAGTCAGCAAGGTGAACTTCTGCCCATGCAGATAGTGGTTGAATTTTTTTACTCCCCATACTAGGCTGAGGGCCTCCCTGTCAATCTGGGCATAGTTGCGCTCAGCTGAGGTTAGTGACCGAGACGCAAAGGCAACTGGCCTTTCCAACCCGTCTGGGAATTTGTGCGACAGCACCGCTTCAATACCATAGGGGGATGCATCACATGCCAAACGCACTGGTAGTGCTGGGTTGAAATGGGCCAACACCTCTTTTGATGTGATCAATTCTTTGCACTTCTGGAAAGCTTGTTTACGTTCGTCATTCCACTTCCATGGTACCCCTGTTTGCAGTAGGGTGTTCAGTGGGTGTAATACCGTAGACAAATTTGGTAAGAACTTATGGTAGTAGTTTACCAGCCCGAGGAACGACCTCAGTTGTGACACATTTTCTGGTGCTGGAGCTTTGACTACTGCCTCAATCTTTTCAGGGGACTTATGTAACCCCTCTTCATCGATAACGTGGCCACAATACAAGATCTGCTTCTGGAAAAACTCGCACTTGTGGCGATTAGCTTGTAGCCCATATTCTTTTAATCTGGTGAGCACCTTCTCCAGGTTGGCGAGGTGATCACTGTCATTTTCGCCCGTGATCAGGATGTCGTCCAAATAACACTGGGTCCCTGGAATCCCTTGCAGGAATTGATCCATCGCCCTTTGCCAAATAGCCAGAGCCGATGCTACCCCGAACACCAGCCGGTTGTATTGGTAGAGACCTTTATGAGTGTTGATCGTGAGGTATTGTTTCGAGGCTTCTTCTACCTCCATTTGCAAGTACGCCTGGGCTAGATCAATTTTGGTTAAGCGTTTACCTCCAGATAGCGAGGCAAAAATATCTTCAATTCGTGGAAGCGGATATTGTACCGTGTGAAGGACTGGGTTCACTGTTACCTTAAAATCCCCACAGATGCGGACCTTCTTTGGTTCCCCAGGCGTATTACTCAACGACCTCTTCATTACAGGAATGATGGGTGTAGCCCACTCACTCCAGTCTACTTTGGACAGTACTCCTGAACGTTCCAAACCTTCCAGCTCTGCTTCGACAGCTGGTCTGATCGCATAAGGCACTGGTCTGGCCTTAAGAAACTTTGGGCTTGCATTTTCCTCTATTTTAATCGTTGCTGTTATGCCTTTTAGTGTTCCGAGTCCCTCCTGGAACACTTCTTTTGCGTCAGTTAGCATTTTTGACAGTCGTCCAGGTGTGACGTCGTCATCCTTTTTGGCCTCAACCTTCAGTGCCTGTATGGAATGCCAATCTAATTGTATCTTCCGGATCCATTCACGTCCTAGCAGTGATGGTCCTCCATCTGGCAATACATATAAGTCCATTTTAGGTATTTCCTGGCCTTTGTATATCACTTTCACCCTTATTTTTCCTTTGGGGTAGACTTTTTGCCCCGTGTACGTCTTCAAGACAATCTCTGTGGCTTTCAAGGGTATATGTGAACATAGCCACTTGTAGTCCCTTTGGTTTATGACTGTTAGGGCTGATCCTGTGTCCAATTCCATTTTCACTTGGACTCCGTCTATCTTGAGTGTAACCCAGATAGTCTGGTGATCCTCCATTTTGGTTACCTTATGCAGTTTCAGACAACCTAGCTCCTTGCTTCCGGAGTCTGTATCACTTTTCTGTTCGTCTGAACTACTGTCCATCACCTTATGTACCTTTTTGTACTTCTCCTGTGGAGATTTCTTGCTGTTGGTTTTCTTCTCAGACCTGCAGACTCTTGCTATGTGTCCTGCTTTTCCACACTGTCTGCACACTTGGTCCTTGAACCAATAATCCTTCTGGTCATGTGTTTTTCTGCCGCAGCGATAGCACTTCCCTGTTCCATAGGACATTTCATTGGTGCCATATTCTTGCGGTCTCCGTTGTATCTCTGCAGCGCCCCTTGCGGCTGCTTCATGTGATACTGCCATACTGAAAGCCTTGTCCAGCGTAAGATCCTTTTCTGATAGAAGCCGTTTCTGGGTTCCTTCACTTTGAAGCCCACACACAAACTTGTCCCTTAACGTATCTGCTAATCCCACTCCAAACTGGCAATGTTTCGATAGCTTGCGCAGTTCCGTTAAGTACTCAGCATTGCTTTCGTCTTTATGTTGGTTCCTTTTATGGAACTTAAATCGTTCTGCTTTCAGCAGCGGTGTGGGGTTTAAGTGGTTCTGTCGGATTTCTACTATGCTTTCGAAATTCTTATTCACGGGCTTCTCTGGGGTTATTAGGTTTCGCAGTAACCCATAAGTTTTTGCACCCATGGAATTTAACAAAACCAGTGCTTTCCTAGCATCTGGCACTTCATTCGCCCTGCAGTACACCTCAATACGTTCCACATATGTCGCCCAATCTTCGACTTCATTGTCGAACGTAGAGACACTGCCACTCTTCGGCATCCCTGGGTGTGATTTAACTGTCAAAAATGGCGTCTCCCGCGCTCTCCTTTCTTCCCGCGCTCGCCCTTCTCCGCTGCGGCTTCTAAAAATGGCATCTCCCACGCTCTTCCTTCTTCTCCGCGGCTCAATGGCGTCTCCCGCGCTCTCCCTTCTTCTCTCCGCGGACACTGTTCAGCCCTTGAGCCCTGGCTGTGCTCTGCGCATTTTTTTCTGTGCGCCTTTCCCGTTTCCGCCGCTCGGTCCTGAACCCGGCTGCTGCTTTACCCTCTCTCTCTCCGTTTTGTTTTTCCTCGACGCCGCTCGGTTTTCAACCCCCGGCTGCGCCCTGTGCACTTCACCCTCTATCTTACCCCGTCGACGCTGCTCGGCTTTTTCTCTGCCGTCGGTCGGCTCCAGCCGCCGCTGTCCGGGAAGGGTCTGCGCTGTACCTGTCGTCAGTCTGTTGCTGATCGTCGTGGCTGGGGAACCAAGCCCTGCTCTCCACAGCCTCCCCTGCGATGTTCACTCTCTGCCGGACGACTGGGCGGTTGCTCGTGGTCGACGCCCGTGCTTCTGGCCTCGACTTTCTTCCACCGCCCTCCCGGAGCGAATCCTCGAAGGGAAATGCAGAGTTGCAGGTATATTCGAATCGACACTCGTCGCCACTGTTAGATCCGTGATTCTGAGAGTATGATGTTTTTCAATAACTACGCGGATGCTGTAACTTAACAATCAACAGGTGTTTATTGGAGTAGGGTAGTCTCAAGACTGGGGGTACAGAGGCATGCTCAAGGCTTATATACAGGTGTGGTCACTGCCGGTACTACAGTATACAGGAGTTGTAAAAGTAGTTCTCTCTTAAAGGTACATACACTACAGGAGGGTCCTACCTGGCACCACTGCCGACCTAGACAGGAAAATACTGCAAGGGGCAGCAGCATTCAATCAGTACTTGAACCACTTTGTGGATTCCTGTCCTGGCCACTTGCCTGTGGCCAGGTCAAAACAGTTTTCCTCTACGTACAATAATTGCTGCAAATCTAGATGGTGAACTATAAATATCTGCGCTCCAAATTTCAAAATCAGATCTATCCAAATTAAAGCCGAGCGCCTGGTGAACTAGGAGAGAATAAAAAACTGAGTTTAACTGCTCGCCATATGAAAGCGCAGGAGCAGGGAAGACGTACAGGAAGTCGGGGCGGGGAGAAGGAAATTCGGAAATGATGCAAAAAGAGAGTATGTTTGTGTAGACGGTGCGGGTAGGGGGGTTGACAGATCATGTTAGCACAGAAAAACAAAGGGGTCCTGGCTCGCTTTTACACGATAACCGATCCGAAGCGACACAGAAAGGGCTACACGGTTTATAAAGTGACGGCACGGGTGAGTTCATCCTGTGTGCATGGGAAGAGGTTTGTGTGCAGCCGGTGCTCTCAGTGCGGTACGGTCTGTCTGGAGGAAGGTGTTTTCAGCTGCCGTTCGCTGAGAAAACCCGGCGGGGCTCGAGCTTCCCATAAAGAACGAGCTCGGGACAATTGGAACACGGGCCCTGGGAGAGCGTGCACAGTGCAGCCTGGAGGAGAGGGGACAGCAAGCTCAGCCACCGCTCGCAGGCGAGCATGCCATGTTACTGCCTCTTTATTTAAATTTTACCTGTGAAGTTACCAGTAGAAGTTAAGCCATCCATCTATTTATCGTTTCAATAATTGTAGTGAAAGATGCCAAGGATTGGTTGTAAAAATGTAGGTTTATTTAATGTGTGTGTTCAGACAGCTGGTATAAGCACTTGGCGCTGCCCAGCATATTCGTTATTTTGTATTGGTGTTTCCATGTCGCTGTATTTCCGCATTACGTCATTTATAGTTCTTTAACATACTTGTTTAATTTCTACAGCTGGGTTAAGAATTTTATCTATCTGTCTGTAATTATACGAGCTCACCCAGATGAGTTTGTGCTGAAGGGCACCATGTTGTGTGACCGATTTATTTTGAACACAACGTGTGGTTTGCAATTGGTTTTCCTTAATTGATTGTATTTAGCAATCTATTGGATGTATGGCTTATTTCAGATTCAATAGTCTTATTAATTTTTTTTTAATATAGATTGTTTCAAGAAGAAATCCAGAGGAGGTCCAAGAGGTAATGAGATATCAAACATTGACTACAGTGCTGATTTAGATTTTGTAGTTGACAGTATTTTAAGTATCTGATGTAGCTTATTTTTGTTATGGAGTGATTTTGCACAAAACATTAGAAATAACAATTGACTTGGATATATGAGTAAAGTAAAAATATTGTGATCACATTTGGAAGTGGGAATCATGAAGACTCCTGGGGTCTAGGAAATTTTGGCGTTTTGTGTATGCCGCTGGAAGGCGGATAACCGCTGTCTCCTCCAGCTGCACGCACAAAGGGCCATAATTTACTAGACAACAAGAGATTTCACAAGCCCTCCCCAAATTTGGTGCAATAATTTTAGTTTCCTCTCGTCTGTGAAAACCAATTGTTCTGCAAGTACGTGACATTGCCAAAACATCCAATGGATGGCCCCCAAATACATACTTTTGGATCCATATTTCTTCTTGCGTGTAGCCTTTCATATTGCATTTGCTACTGCTTTTCAAAAGGAAGACCACCTAAAGAGAATGTTAAATATGTGTCTCAAGTTTGTATTGTCCATATCAAACCTTCAACATTGCCCTCTCTCAGGTATTTAATTCTTGCCAGCCTACTTGGGTATAACACTGGTGCAATATATTCAGAGGAAATGATCAAATGCTTACATTGTTAGATAACCATGTTGTATTCTACTCAAATTGTGTAAATTCAATTCTCAGGTCATCTTTCTATGTCCTCTGTACCTTTTTATACTATCTCATCCCTGATTTATTGAATATCTGATTTTGCTAAGAAATTAGGGTTTATTTCCATATCTTGTGAAACGTTCCATCCATCTCTGAGAGATTGAAGGGCTGCCTACCTCTTCAAAGAAAACAAGTCAGCATGTTCCTAATTTCCAGTTATTCATAAAATTGATTACAAGAAAGATGAAACTCCTAATACACTTGCTGAAATTAATTATCTCTAATCAACTTGTATATATCCCTACAATCTCAGAGTTAGCCCCCATCCGTTTTTTTTTTAAAGTGGCCAATTTATGATCAATTTGAATATTGGCGTTCTTTTAGAGTGGGACTTCCACTGCTTAGGGCAGATATGCACTCAGCTAGTTCTCGTGATCACAAGCATTGGTGTGAGAAGCATCTCCATTGTGGGACTTCAATCTGGGCCCTGAAGCACAAAGAGTTCTGTATTCTGATGCTATTTCCCTGTCCCAATGAGTTTATCTCATTCCTTGGGAGGTGGTCCCATCTTGCTGAGAAATGTAATTTCTGTGTTCAATAATATAACTTTTTGGATTCCAAGATTTTCCCTGGCTCTGTCTGTCTGTAACTTAAGTCAGCCTTTTATCAGTTTTTCCCTTCCATTAAAAAAATCAGTGGGCCTTAATCATCAGGAAAACTGTGCAAATCTTAATCTGTTGAGGACACCACTAGCATTTCTGCACCAGAAGTAGTAATAAATTAAACGAAAAACTGAAGAGACATTTATTTCATTTGTCCAAGTACCACGTTGCTGGCATCAGAAGTGCTCCTCTATTGGATTGGTGATGTTTTACAATATTTAATATTAAAACATAGTGCCTTGTTGCAGAGCATTGAAATTTGAATACAGTGCACCACAGATCTCGGCTGTACCATTGTGGGAAGTGGGATGAACAGGACAGTCAGTCACTCCAAGGAACTGCAGTACACCTCCAAGTGGTCACTTATAGAGGGGCATTGCCAGAGGGCTAGGAGGAGATTACCTCAACTGTTTACTGTTTTAGGCAGGAATGGGAGGAAAAATAAACTATAGGGTTAGGGGAATAATACCATGTTAGGGAGAGGGAAGTGCTGAATCTTGTGCCTAGGGTTTAGTATTGGAATCCTTACTGTTTCTAATAGTTTCTAACTTGCATTAACAACTTGTTTTCAGAAGCTTAGTGCAACCTGATCAACTTCACAGATTATATCGTGTGTGTGTAAGATCTAAAAATAAGTAGGTGGGTTACTTGTAATAGATTAAATTGCACATGGACAAATGTAGAGTATTGCATGTCAGAAGAAAAAATGTTGTTGTACATATTTCATTAATGGTGTCAAAAACCTAAAGGTGAAGTTAAGAGATTTAGGTATATCGATTGACTCTTCACTTAATGTCTTCAGTCACTGTGGAACTCCAGCCAACAAAGCAAACAGAGTACTGAAAACAGTCGAGTACAAGCAAGTGGAAGTTTTCCTTTAACTGTATAGTGCTTTGACTAAACCACACTTCTAGTAATGTGTCCAGTTCTGGTCACCTAGAAACAAAGGAGAAATTCAAGTCTTGGCAGTAGTGCCATGAAACAGACTCCCAGGATAAACTTAGGGTTCTCAGTTTTGAAAAAAGGTGATTTAGTGGTGATGTTCTAAGTATACACAATAGTAAATATATAGTATAGTAAATATAAATCAAGAAGTTCTTTCAAAGACATCAGCTCATGGAACAGACTTCTAGGTGTGATAGTGGAGGCCAAAGCTTTGTAATTATTCAAAAAAATGCTGGATGCTGTAATAGGTTGGCAGTAGATTCTTTCTGAATGGATGAGTTAGGATGAGCCGAATGGGATAACTCTACTGTTTTATATTTTAAATATAGTGAAGAAATCCTCAAATACATAATTTATTAACCTACAAGTTTTTTTTTCCTGACATTTCTTTGGTGGAGGGAATGTTTAGGTGACAGTCTCCCAGGCTTATGCAATTTTGTAACCAGCAAGCAGGAGATGATGGGAGTGCACAGGGTGCATTGCATGCCGATTTTCTATATCTTCCCTATGAGAAAATGCTGGCTTATGCTTGGGTTTTGCTTCTTAACAGATTTGGCTGAAATCAGAAACCCAGCTTGTAGGGGATGACAGGGAAAACCTGGCCCATTTTGGTTGTACAGACTCCCTGCTCTGGCAGCAGTGTATATATTTTATACATGAAATTTAAGCAACATTCCTGTTTTCAGTTGCAAACATTTAGGTTTAAAATGTTTCATGCAAAAATATTGTCTTTGAGATTCTATAACTATTTATAAGATTGTTTAAAAAGGACTGATGGCCAAGCAACATCTGTAATCTGCCCTAAATCTGAAAACACCATTCAACGCAATTGTCTTTGTAATTGTTTTCAAACTACGGTGCATGAGGGTCATTTAATTTAAAGCTGCATTACTTGCTAGTGTATATCTTGCAATCTAATATATGGAATTGAAAAATTAAATTTATAATACAAACTGTTTTGGAGTTGAATTTATTTCCTTCAATGTTCCTACACCTTATTTACAAATCCTGCTAATTCTGATATTTCCCTTACACTAGGTATTGCAGCTTTAAATCACATAAGTAAGTTGTTACAAGGTGAAGAATGAGATTAACTTCACAGTTTCTGGTTTTTATTTAATGACTATCAAAGAAAAAGTATAGATTTGCATTCATGACCCATGCTTAGCTAATTTGTTAATTAATATAACTCATTTCCTAAAATATGTGGTACAGTTCTTCACCAAGGGACATTTTTGTTACACATGAGGTTTAATGGCTGGGAACAGTAAGTTTGGAAAAGCAAACTGGCTGTTTGCACTGAAGCTGATGTTCGGTTGGCTGTAGTGTTAATTTTTGCAGTGCAGATTTTTGCTTTTAATTTTTATTCTAGTACCACAGAACGGTTGTTTTAAGATCATTGCATCACTAGTTACATAATGCTCCATTCACCGATTTGAGGGAAAAAAATGTTGCCTCAATTTTGCCATTTCTCTCCTGAAGACATGAATTCTTGCTGGAGTGTGGTTCAGTGGGCTCCGCTGGCCACTTTTCATGCATGAGCCTAGGCAATGAGTGCCAACAGGCTATTTGACCTTGGAGAGCATCTCAGCCAAGCCCCTTTCTATGTTCATCTGACCTCCATGTGTGAACTTATTTGCAGGGGTCATTGATAGCCCCCCCCCCCCCCAAAAAAGGAATCCTAGTTGGTTCTTCCCCCTACAGGCCAATTGTAGTTGCTAGCTTGTTTATGATTAACTGACTTGACACAGACCAGGAATTGAACTTGTGAGCAACTGGTCATTATGGCTTTGTACCACATTGTCTGGTACATTTAGCCACTTGGCTATTAGGGCAGCTCCAGAACCTTATATTAAGGTCGTCATTTTTTTTTCTCTCTGTCAATGTAACTACTTTAATTTGCTGTGTTGCAGTGCAAATAGTCATATTGGTTTGCTAATATCTGACTTTTCCCCCCTTGTTTCAGATAGTAGTTTGGAAACGTTACAGTGATTTTAAGAAACTTCACAAAGAGCTCTGGCAGCTTCATAAAACTTTATGCAGGCATCCAGAATTATTTCCACCTTTTGCTAAAGGAAAAGTTTTTGGTAAGGCAGTTATGTTTTATTTCTAACTGTTTGCAAAAATGCAGTGTCAGAATTCCGTTTCTGCTTTTTCTGCAAAATTTGCAGTGATGTCAGCTAGAATGGACATTTCAGTTTATAATCATAGGGAATAAGTTTTGCTGCATTTGCATAAAGTACATTAATTTTGGTTTTCAGATAAATGACTGCATGTGCCTTCGATTTTTTTTTTCAAAATTTGATTTGTGTGCTATGGTACAATAATTAGGTACTGACTAAGGTGGGAGCATGTGGAGTCAGGAGACCAGTAGCAGAATTGTTAGAAAGTTGGTTACAAAACAGAGAGTAGAGGTAGGGGTTAAAGGTAGTTATTCAGACAGGCAGAACATGGGAAGTGTTATTCCACAGGAATTGGTGCTGTTGTTTACCATTTACAGAAACGATTGACTCTGGAATCGGAAGTACAATTTCAAAATTTGCAGATGACACCAAATTGAGTATAGTTAATACTGAGGAAGACTGCAACAAAATACAAGAAGACGTTAATAAACTTGCAGAATGCGTGTGTAAATGGCAAACAAATTTCAATATAGCTAAGTGTGAGGTGGTGCATTTTGGTCGAAAGAATAAGGAGGTCACATAAACCTTAGAAAATAAGAGTTTAAATGGGGTGGAGGAGCAAAGGGATCTAGGGGTACAGATTCGCACGTCATTTAAAAGTAGCAACACAGGTTAACAAGGCCATAAAAATGCAAACAAAGCACTGGGGTTCATTGCTAGAGGAATAGAATCAAAAAGCAGGGAAGTTATGTTAAAGTTATATCGAACCTTGGTTAGACCACCCTTAGAGTACTGTGTACAGTTCTGGTCTCCATATTACAAAAAGGATATAGAGGCACTTCTTTTTTTTTTTAAAAAAAAAAAAAAAAAAAAAAAATTCACAAGGATGATACCAGAACAGAGAGGTTATAACTATCAGGAAAGACTGAACAGGATGGGGCTCTTTTCTTCAGAAAAGAGAAGGCTGAGGGGTGACCCAAGAGAGGTCTTTAAAATTATGAAGGGGTTTGATATGGCAGACATAGAGAAGACGTTTCCACTTATGGGGGAGTTCAGAACTAGAGGTCATAAAGATAAGATAGTCACAAATAAATCCAATAAGGAATTCAGGAGAAACTTCCTTACATAAAGAGTGGTTACAATGTGGAACTTGCTACCACATGGAGTAGTTAAAGCAAGTAGCATAGATGCATTTTAAAGGGAAGCTAGGTAAGTTAATGAGGGAGAAAGAATTAGAAGGATATGCTGATGGGGTTAGATGAAGTGGGTGAGAGGAGGCTTGAGTGGACCATACATACCGGCATAGACCAGTTGGGCCAAATGGCCTATTTCTGTGCTGTAATATATATGTAATTCTATGTAGCATACTAATGGAGTCACAGAAATTTCAGGATTGAATTTGTATCCAGCATTCCTTGCACAGTAAGCTTCTTATCTCGGTTGTGCCATTGAGAGGAGGCATCAAATGAAGGTGAGGCAGATCCCACAGAGAGAGGGAGAAAAAGTAAGAGGATAAGTCACTACAGATCACTCTTGTGCCACTCCTAGTGGGCAGCTGGAGACCGCCTAACAGCATGTTCCATTTGATCGGAGAATGATGCATTGCTTAGGGCAACAAAAAGGTGGAAAGATTTATTTTAAAACCATTCTAAAAGTTTGAATTAAGTTTACAGAGAGGTTGATTCTTGCTGAAATGCAGTGGAAATATCTAAACTTAAGTCTCTTTACATTTGTATTTTCTTTGATGAGCTTTCATTCTTATCAAGGTGAAGTATGAGAGTGCTGGGAAACAGGAGATTTATCACTTTTTACAGCCAGTGTTAATGTAACGTTCAGGCAGGATTGGTGTCTGCAGAGCTCTCCATAAACTCTCTGTACCTTAACTCCAGCTTGAAGAAAAACATTGCTTGTTGCACCAGTGTGATGCCTTTAATTTCTTGCACTAGCCATTCTCTGGTAATTATGGCTTGTTTGGGTTTGCTTATTAGCACAGAATTACAGTAGTTTTGTGTTGTAGCCTGTGCTCACTCAGAACTGGGTTAAGACCGTTCAAACGTAATTCATATGGCAAGTCACCATCAGAGAAGCTGACGTTTTCAACCCAATTGTTTAGTCAGGATTCAGATGATGGGGCTCAGGTGAAAGAACAGCAGTGAAATCCACTGGTTTTCCCCAGTCCCTCAGAAGTAAAAGGAATTCAGCAATACAATGCTTGATTTACTTGAATATTTTTAATATTGGGTCGAACCCTGACTCTGGATTTCAGTTGTATTTATACTATAACTGCAGTATTGGTGTAAAGTGAAACAGCTTCACAGTGATGCTGCAGATATTGTGTAAATGCATACTTACTAGTCTCGCTAGAGATTTTGTCAAAAGGTTTCTAACAGTCCAAATAAATAATATTTTATGGAATTTCCCTATCTACTTTATTTGTAACATCTTGAAAGAAGTTGAGGAAGTTTGCCATGCAGGACCTTCTACTTCCAGATCCATATTGGCAGTTTTTATTACACTATTGCTGTATAGGTAGTCCTCTTCAGTATGGTTATTATCAGTTTCTCTACTCGTGAACTAACAGGTCTGTAGTTTCCTTGGTCTTATTTGTCCCTCTGTTTAAATACTGGTATTCTGTTTGCTTGTTTCTAATCCTGTACAGCCTCTCCAGTAACCAAAGGGGCTTTTTTGACTATAGCTGGTCCTCTCATAGTCTTCTTCATACTAGGATATATATCATTTGGTCCAGGGGATTTATTAATCTAGAGTCTTAGGGGTGGAAAATTGAGTCGCGCCCCCTTTGGGGCGCTAACTTCGCTAGGGTGCTACTTTTAGTGCCCCGGAAAAATTAGCGCCCCTGCAGCCGAAATTGAGTGGTAGTGCCCCAAGAGGGAAGCTGGACGCTACTGGAAGCGCCGCACCTCCCTCTTGGGGCACTGCGAGGGAATATCGTGGCGCTACGTGCTGCGGTATTGCAGGCCTTCCTCCCCTTCTTAAAGGGGAGGGGCCTTGCGCAGTGCGACCAGGGGCCCAGCTGGGCCACCGGGGATCGGAGTGCCAGCAAAAGAGCCCGGCACTCAAGAGAAGTGCTGAGCTCATGGAGCGCAGTCGGCACTCCGCGGGGGGGGGGGGGTGGCGGGTCTGGGACGGCAGCGGAGGCAGGTGCTGGCAGGTGGCCAGCAACAAACATGGCTGCCTGGCACCTCGCCTTTAAATAGTGCCGCCCCAGCTGCAGGTAGGCCCCCCCGACACTGTCGGACATAGCGTCTGGTGGTAAGTCGGGGCGCTAACGAAGATCATGGCCGGGGCGTGAGCAGGGCGCTGCGCACGGTGATGACTTCATTGTTGGCGGCGCAGCGCCGTGGGGAGCTAACGGTTACCGCCGCCGCTAACCTCCTGCTGAATTTTGCAGGAAGCGTTGGCGGTGCCGTGCCCGGGTGCTAGTTGCTTTGCGCCCCGTTAGCGCCCTCTTAGGACATTAATGGGAGACGCAAAGCAACCAAATTTTTCACCCTTAATCTATTAAGTACTGATTTCCAAATCCTGTAGGATGTTTGCTGTTCTAGAGTAATTGGACAGAGAGGCTGTATTTTCTCCTGTAGTAAATATTTATAGAAAATAATCATCAAAATGGTAATGCTGCAATCTCTGTATAGCCTACTGAAAAGTCAACTGCCAGGTTCAAAACTAGATGGCTGGTGACCTTATTATATGGTGAGAATATTTTTATTCTGCTCCTTGCAGCGTGAATATTTGATTTAAATAGTATTGCAATATCAGAAATAATTCCCAAGTGCCAAAATTATTATGGAATTAACTCTTACATGAGATATTTTAAGCATCTGCTTGAATGTATACTACAGTGTAATGAACCATATTTAAATATAACTCCAGTGTCATAACTTACTTTGAAGCAGGGTTTATGCCTTTGTCTAGATCTAGGTAATTTGTTTTTATCCAGGTGCAAACAAGCTGTTTTTGCATAAAGATATGTCACCCCAGTTCTGATTATATATTGGCCCAGAACTTGGTGTCGGGGGCTTGCCGCGCGTGCAAGCCCCCGATCTGCACTCGCCCTGCGCGCTGACATCTGAAGCCCGGGCCTGCTTGCATTTCCTGTGACGGGCCTGGTTCAGATGTCAGCGTGCTGTGCTTACCTGATCCAGCGGCGTAGTTAGTGCGATGTGCCGGCTGGGATCAGGTGAGCACTGTTTAGCCAATCAGGGGAGAGGAAGGTTCATTCATGAGTTTGAGAGTAAGAACTGTCAAACTCATGAAAACTACGGGGGCCCAAAACACACTTTAAACTTTAAATAAAAATTTAAAAAACATCCCAATCATTAAATTAAGTATAAATAAGTTTAAAAAAATAATTTAAACAATAATATTTTTTGAAAAAAATAAATTTTTAATAAAAAGGGTCTAAAACTAAACTTACCTTATTGTAGATTCTTTAAAATAATAAACCTGTGGAAATTTGTTTTCTAAATTACACTAAAACACCACTTACCTGTAAAAATAAATACTTACGTGTGCTTTTTACAAGCGTAAAGACCGGAGGCCTTTAGACATGCGCAAATCCCCCAAAACACAGGAAATCCAAGACTCACGCGCTGCCCCCTGCAGCGCACGCGCTAGCCTCTTCAACTCTTGGGTTAGAGGAGAGGAAATGCCGGTTTTCAGCGCATGCGCTGTGCATGCTGAAAACCGGCATTTCCTCCGGCCAGACGCGTGAGTACCCCTTCCGTACTCGCGCGTTTGGGGAGGAATTACTGCCCCATTATGTGTGTGTTTTTCTCTGGTCGTTAATGTCACTAATTTTCATCTTTTGCCAGATCACCTTCCATTTCTTCAGGTTCATACTGGTTTGTTTGTACCAATCATACAAGCTTTTCTTTTCGCGAAGGAATCTGATGGTAATCCACACCCTTCATTGTTGAACCATACTAGCAAAGATTCTGAGAATCACCACACGAGGCTGTAGGTTAAATTTGGCTCTTTTTGTGAGAAGCCACATTGGACTCAAAGGACAACATTCCACAGGAACCTCATTTTGAGACTTCCATTGTTTTTCCAAATCATGAAATTCTTAAATTGGTAACCTACTGATCCCAGTAATGTAGGCCTGTACATGAGTAGTACAATTTAAAGGGTTGGAAAAGGTGCTTAATTACACTGCTATTTTGTACAATTGTTTGAAGTTCCACTTGTGGGAGAGAATCTTATTACTAGTGATGTTTACTACAATTTAAGTTTCAAAATGGTAGGATCTTTTTGAAAGGTACCAGAAGAGTAACGGATCATGTATAAATTTCCTGGCATTAGAGGCTAAAGTCAAGTTGATCATTAAGCATTTTCTTAAACCAGTTTGATGAACCTCCCTTGCCAGTGTCAGCTTTGGCTCAGTGGTAGCACTCTCGCTTCTAAGTCAAATGCTCATGGTTTCAAGCCTCACTCCAGAGACTTAAGTACATAATGTAGGCTGACATTTGAATGCTGCACTGTTGGAGATGCCATCTTTCAGATGAGACGTTCAGCCTCTCGGGTGGATGTACAAGATCCCATAACACTATTTGAAGATGAGCAGGGATGTTCTCTCGGTGTCCTGGCCAGCATTTATCCCTCAATCAGCATCACTGTTGGGGTTGCTGTTGTTTATAACTTATCTGGTCATTTATCTTGCTGTTTGTGGGACCTTACTACATGTTACCCTACATTACAACAGTGACTATATTTCAAAAGTATTTCATTGTCTTTGAAGCACTTTGGGATGTCCTGAGTTGTGAAATATATGTTATATAAATAAATAAAAACAGAAAATGCTGGAAGTACTTAGCTTGTCAGGCAGCATCTGTGGCAAGAGAAACAGAGTTAACATTTCAGAACTGTACTGATGAAGGGTCATCGACCTGAAACGTTAGCTCTGTTTCTCTCTCCACAGATGCTGTCTGACAAGCTGAGTACTTCCAGCATTTTCTGTTTTTATTTCAGACTTCCAGCATCCAGAGTATTTTGCTTTTATATATAAATAAATGTTCTTTTTTAAAATGGAAATTAAAGTAGAAAACAGACTAGACATATTGGCACCTAAGAGTGTTTGAGCCCTGGCACCTGATGAGGTGAAAAAGACTCTGGAACATCACTGAATTGATTACTAGGTGATATTTTTTTTTCACACCTAGACAAAAACACTTGTATAAAGAGTTTAACACATTGACTGACAAAAAGGGTTTCGCACAACGCTTAAATGAATCATTCCAGACTTTTGCAATTCATTTAAACGTTTCATTCAGTTAAGTTATTCATTTAACCAGGACAGTGGAAAAGATAGAAAAGGGATTTGTGCATAAATATATTCTTTTAAACGCTTTATTCTTACATCAATTATTCATTTAAATGGACTTGAGATATATATACATGACTATATATGTGAAATTACGCCCCCCCCCCCCTCCCAGCACCACATAGAGGAGGAACTTGGTATCATGGGCTGCCAGTGGCAGGAAGAGTTGGAGAGGAAAATATTGACGGGCAGGTGGGACAGAGGTTTGTGCATAGATGAAATACTTATGGTTTCTGAGGCTTCAGCTGACAAATGTGTCCTCAGCCTACTGTGACTTTGTGAATGGTAGCATAGTGCTTATGTTACTGGACTAGTAATCTGGAGGCCTGGACTAATAATGGCCAGAGACATAGGGCTGGATTTTACCAATCTTGGTGTGATTTTACCAATCTTGGTGTGTCCATGGCAGGTGACGTCCTGACCCCGCTGCTGGCTCCAGCCCGCTGTCTAAAATGATTTTCCCCTGATTGGGCTTGTTAAGCCCGCCCAGCGCTTTTGTTGGCCAATTGAAGGAAGTGGGTCTGATGATGTAATTCGATAACGCGTCATCAGCCGGTTTCCTTAAAGGGACCATGCGCAAATTTACTTTGACAGTTGTGCTGTCAGTGTTCTACAGCATTGAGGTGCTGTAAACACTGACGAGCACTGCAGAGGTGCACGGCTGCACCCAGGCTCTCCCATGACTCCCTCCATATGTTTATGGAGGGAGTCACAGTCCACAGGGAGGTTCTCTTCCCTTCCAATGGGTGGAAGAGACCTCCCCAGGAGATTAACGCAGCTTGGTTGCACATTGCACAGGAGGACAGAAATAGGGATGTCATCAGGAGGACCAGGCTGTAGTGGTGCAACCCATTCGACGATCTCAGTAGATCACGAAATGTTAGTACAAAGCCACACCCAACCTCATCCTGCTGTGCCACGCATCACATCCCCATCACTCTGCCTTCCCTACCCTACTCCTGCACAACCTTACTCTCACCAACTTACCTTGCACCTTCACCCATTCCTCTCTATCTACATTATCACTTCCTCATCTCACTAGCCACCCCTCACACTCACCTTCATCCTAGTCCAATCATACCAATTAGCAACACACAAGGGTAGGCACTTGTGTGTTTTAGCCAATGTTCATGTAAAGTTTCTGTTAAATGTGTTGTCAAACATTGAAATCTTTATTTTCAACACTTTGCGTTCTTGGACAGATTTATGTGCACTTTTGGAAGTGGCTTAGTGAGTTGCAGTGAATGGTGAGACATAATGGTAGCCCCCCACCCCCCCCCCCCCCGCAATGGTGATGCGTGTGAAAGGAATGGCTTGGGCATTGTAGGGATGCGTTATGTTGTTGGTGTGGGGTGGTGCCAACCTGGCACATAATGAGGCAACCAGGGTGTGCAGCATCAAGTGAAGCAAATCTGGCCATGGTGAGGCCATCCCTGGCCTCCCGGGTAGCAATGTGGTTGGGTGCTGATGTCCTGTGTAGCATCGGTTGATTGCGGAGAAGGTTGGTGGTGCTGCTGGTGTGCCTGGTGCTGCTGATGTTGGGGTTGATCGTGGTGGGATTCTGAGGACCAAGGTGAGATAGTTTCAAGGTCACCGAAGCTGATGGAATAGATGGCAGGTGAACTTGCGATGACCGAAGCGATCTGCCAGTGGTGAGAGAGGTTGTTCCAATGAGGTGACACTGGATAGAGAGTTTACTCCAAATATTTGCAACCTGCATAAAAGCGCAATCGGTCTTCCAAATGCAGTAAGCAACAGCTTGGTGAGATGGGAGCTTTTATAGCACATTTGCAGCTGCCAAGAAATGAGATGGTCATACAACTCCTGACCTGCTTACCTGATGTGATCCCTGAGCAACGTGGACCACCTTGTAAAATGTAAAGGTGAACTCAAAATACTTCTTAATGGGCTGTTAACAAATTTGAATTTGAATTGCCTCCCCCACCGCTGCGTGTGGGTCTGTTCAGTGCTGACAGACCCGACATCTGGGAAAGGTGCGTGGCAGCGGGGTCCCAACTTGCTGTCGTTTTTTTCCCCCACCCGACCCACCTCCGAGCGCGCCTGCTGACGCCGCCGGCCCCCCCACCCCCCTCCCTGAAAAATTACCCCCACGAGTTCAAATCCCATCACGGGAATTTAAATTCAGTTAATTAAATAAATCTGGAATAAAAAGCTAGTATCAGTAATGGTGACCATGTAACTATTGGATTGTCGTAAAAACCCATCTGTTTCACTTAAGAACATAAGAAATAGGAGCAGGAGTAGGTCATTCAATGGGAGGAGGAGTAGGTCATTCGGCCCCTCGAGCCTGCTCTGCCAGTCAATAAGATCATGGCTGATCTTCTACCTCAACTCCACTTTCCTGCACTATCCCCATATCCCTTAATTCTCTTAATATTCAAAAATCTATCGATCTCTGTCTTGAATATACTCAACAACTGAGCCTCCACAGCCCTCTGGGGTAGAGAATTCCAAAGATTCACCACCCTCTGAGTGAAGAAATTTCTCCTCATCTCAGTCCTAAATGGCCGACCCCTTATTCTGAGACTGTGACCCCTGGTTCTAGACTCCCCAGCCAGGGGAAACCTACTCCCTGCATCTACCCTGTCAAGCCCTGTAAGAATGTTCTCTGTTTCAATGAAATCATCTGTCATTCTTCTAAACTTTAGAGAATATAGGCCTAGTCTACTCAATCTTCCTTACCCAGTCTGACCTCTATGTGACCCACAGCAATGTGATTGACTATTAACTGCTCTCTGAAATGGTCTAGCACGCCACTCAGTTGTACCAAACCGCTACGCCCAAGTATAATAAGAATAAACATCACATGGACTGCAGCAGTTCAATAAGGTGGCTCACCACCACCTCGAGAGCAATTTGGAATGTGTAATAAATGCTGGTCTTGCCAGCGACGCCCACATCCCGTGAATTAAAAAAAAACTTTACTCAAGTCCTTCCCCCCATCCTCCTTTTCTTATTAGAGGTCTTCAAAATTTTCAGGGATATGGAGAAATTGGATCCAGTAAAGCTCCCCTGTTGGGCATAGGATTCAAGGACTATTGGACATAGCTTAAAGTTAAGGATGTCAAAAGAAAATAAGAAATTTAGACACTTTTTCAATAATGATGGTAGAAATGTAGATTACTAGTGCGGTGATAAACAGAAAGCCATGGAGGTTTTGAAAAGACTGGATGAATTTTTGTTGGTAAATACAATTCGGGGCTATTCGTTTTAGAATCACCAGTAAGGAGGTTTGGAAGTGTGGCCCTATGGACCAATTGTCTTCTGCTCACATTATTATGTTACACTGTTACTATGTATATTCGCTTTGGACTCGCACATGCAGAATGACAACAAGGGGGATATCGGAGGATGCCTGGTATCTGTGGCACTACGTGTTAGCAAGGAGTCAGTGTGTTCACAAGAGGAAAGAGAGGAATAAACGTTGGTAGAATAAGAACAAAAAGTGGTCTGTTCCTTTCTATTTTTGTGTCTTGGTGGCTTTATTCTACTTGTGCCTTTTTTATATTCCTGGTTTTGCCTTGTGGTTTTTAGGCTTTTATCTCCTTGTTCCTGTCTCTGCTCTGATAGCTCTACCTCTGGGTCTGTCCTGTGATTGTTTTCTTTTCTTTTTATGCAGCTCTTTGTCTTCAGGATAAAAGGAGTGGACCGCTCAATGTCCGCATCAAGGCATCTTTATATTGTTGCTACTAACACATGGCAAACATCAGACTTGCTGATTATTTGTACTTGCATAAAATTTTAATAAAAATTCTCAATACGTGATGCTACTATTTTCCCTTTTTCAGACTAACAGGATCAAGTGGGAGATGGCTTGTTGAGCAAAATTCATGATTGAGAGTTTGGCGTTACTTGAGAGTTTGGTTGTCATTTCTTTGCTGGTAATCTGCCATAGGGCATTAGTCTCTTTCTGGCACTGTAATTACTGGTGGCCAGTGCCTTATTCAATCAGGACTAGCCGTTAGCTAAATATATCCAGCAAGTCCCCAATGTATGACCTTTTTTTATATTTTTGTTTGTTGCAGCTCTCACAAATGAGTTAATTTGTTGCTGAGACACAATAAATGTAAAATGTGTAATCAAACATGACTTCACTGTAATTACAGACCAGATCACTGAGAAGGTGGGATTGCTTTAGTTGCAGGTGGGATTCAAGGCTACAGGCATACGTATAGATAGAGATAATCAAATGCTCCACAGGACAGTGTGCAAAAAGGGAAGGCGGTTGGGGTTGAATAGTGCAGATGTTGATTTATACTCTGGAGCATTACTTGATTATCCTTTGGGAATTGGTGAGTTTTTAAAAAAAAACCTTTTCCTCAAGAGGTAAATAAGTGGGTTGAATCTATGATAGTTTAGATGGGGCTACAGTAGGTTATGTTTTTGTGTTACTGAACTGGTAATCCAGAGGCCTGGACTAATAATCCACAAAACAGGAGTTCAAATTCTGTTGAATGTGAGCATTTGACAAATCTGGAAATAATCTCAATAAAAGTGACCATGAAGCTGTCAGATTGTCGTAAAAATCGAACTAGTCCACTAATGTCCTTCAGGGAAGGAAATCTGTTGTCCTTACCTGGTCTGGTGTATATGTTGAACTTAACTGCTCTCTGAAGTGTCCTAGAAAACCACTGTTATCGGGATGGGCAATACATGCCGGCTTTGCTCGCGATGCCTTAATTCTGAGAGTGAATTTTTAAAGCGGTTGTAGATTGTTCAGCCCGTCGACTGCTTCTTTTATAGACAGTCATTTCTTGTAGCTAGCTTCCTTCTGCTTTTTAAAAATAAAATTCTCCCCATCTTAAGTTGCTTAATGGTAGAGCTGTGTTAATTTCTGGGCCTAAGGTAAGAGTGATAGTTTTTTTTAAATGTCTACTAATAACATTTTCTTTAACTCTACCCTTGTCTTTATTCCCTGTGTTCCCTTTTATGTTTCAACTGCTCTTGTTTGCGTTTGCCTCTTTCACTTCTTTGTCTCCAGCCTGCTTGCCATCTGCTCGGAGTAGTCTGGTATGTGGAAATTGTCTCACATGTTTTAGTCCAGTAGCCAAACGGTGTAAGCAGCCTTATTCAAGGTGATCTTCAGTACTTCAATTGCTCCTACCATCAACATCCTTGTAATGACTGCTGATGTTTAAAATACAAAAATCAATACCTACTTGATTGACCTCAAAATGTAATTTAAGTCAGATATAGTAGTGTTCAAAAATAAACCAACAGAATGAATGAGGCCATAGTGTTCCGTGGCGCTGTGGTGTATCCACTTAAAAAAACAAAAACATTTTTTATGTTTAATTAAAAGATTGTGTAGGTTTTACTGCTCACAGGTACATCATAACTTAATTCTTTTCCTCTCCATCCTCCCAGTTTAAGCAAAGATTTTTTAAAAGCTGCTGATTGTTTCACACTCTTGGCTTAAATCTATTGTCCTAAAGTAAAGTTTTGTAAAGTTATAATGGCTCCAAATAACAATTTGAAGAAGCGCACTAGAGTTTTGGTGCAAATATTTTCTCCTATTATCTAATCTGCCCGTTAATCTTTGCCACGCGAAGGTATAAATAATCATTGTTTGCAGATTCAGCATTCTTTTGTTACTTTTCAGTGGTCTGTTGTTAATCATGCCTGTACATTGAGAGTACTGCATTTGAAACCTGCAGTGCTGCATTCAGTCTATCGTGTGCCTTTCCACTATGACCCAGTAATTGGTGTGCCTGAGTTCTCATTATACCCACATCCTACAATACATCAAATCCCAGTGTACTTTATTCAAGGTTTTAAAGGTGCAGCAACCCATTTTAGTGAGGTGGTTTATATTTTTTGTCCTTTTTGATGAATCGGCAGTAATTCCAATTGAAACTTTATTAATGAAAGTGGACATTTATCATGGTTCATCTTATATTTTGTACTTAATCAAATGTACTGTTGCAATGAATTTACAAGTTAAAATCGCATTACAGTATTTCTTTATCTGCTGCAGAATGCTAAGCTTAAAAAAGGATACATTTCAGGTTTGTGTAAAAACTGGTTAACGTGATCTGCTGATATTCATGAGCTTGGCCGAGAGGATGAAGAATCCATTATTGGGATAAATCCATTACCCTTTGATTGTTTTTTATAAAGCTCAGTACAGGTACATGATATGCCTTGTCTTGCAGACGGGTACCTTCTTTAAGGATGATGTCAGCATTTAGTAAATGCTATTTGTGACCATATTTAATTTCTTCTGCAGTCATGAGATCTGGGTAATAGCGGTGCTTCATAGAGTAAAATGTGGTAAGCTGGCTGAGAAAAGTTAAGGACTTTATTGTGGATAACACAGTTGTGACTAATTCTAACCCTTTTTAAAACCAGTGTATTTGTGAACCAAATGCGGTCCTGCATAGGATTAAAAGAGCTGTATGTCATTGTTGAAATCAGTAATTTGATTCCAGAACCCATCAGTTTGTTTGATGATTTACAGCAGTGATTTCATTGAGTTGACCTCCCCTAACATTGCCAGCACTGCCATTTTGGATTCTGAATTTTCACTAGTCATCTGTGCAGTTTGTAACCAAGATCTTTATTACAAGATCATAATTGTCCATAACTTAAACTTTTTGGGGGGGAAAAAAATCCTGCTGCTGATCGAAACAGTTAGGATGTAAGCATTCAAGCAATTCCTTCTTTAATTAATGCACATAATTCATTTTAGCCTTTTTTTTCTTTTGTAATTAAAACATTGTGATTTGCACAACACACAGAACTGATACAAGATGAATGTCAGTAGTTAATTCAAACCCAAGCATTGAGCCACTTGCCATGAGAAATCGAATTTATATAAAGAACATTCTAGCTGCGAGAATCCAATTGTGTAAGGTGTTGATAGTGAGCGTTTCCTGAGAGACGCTTGCCCTGAACAAGAGCTAAACACTGAGACCAAGTGCACGACCAGACAGGTATGTGAAAATTAATTTTTTATTTAAATCTGGAGAGGAAAGAAGCTAAGGGAATAGTAATGGCAAGATCAGAAGCTAGCCTAATGATTTGGAATATACTGGATCTGCAGAATTTTCAGAATGAATGAAGCATCAGAAAGTTGTGTTGTTTGAGCAAGGGCACACTGAGCTTGAGGACCAGCTGGCTGCACTCGAAACATACGTGGGGAGGAAGCCGCATTCTAGAAGGTGTTCAACCCACAGAGAGAATTAGTGAAGCAGAGGAAGAGAAGTGGGTGACCGCCTACAGGAGGAAGAGGCAGGAGGACCTTTACAGAAAACCCTAAGTGTTTAATTCTTGTCCAGGCTGTATACCCTCCTGTGTCCTTCCATCCTTGTTCTCTGTGATGAGAACAAGGTTGGAGGTACAGGAGAAATGAACCAAAAGTAACATGATATCATGGAGCAAGGGGTTACCCAAGAGGGAAAAATAGAGACAGTAGCCAATGGAATAGGGGAGTTATAGTTGTGAGCAATTCTACAACTAGAGGAATAGATGATTTTGCAGCTGTGACCAGGAGTCACGAATGGTGTCTCCAAGGTGCTAGCATAAAGGATGAAATTAAACACTTGAATAAATTCCTGAAAAGGGAGGCAAACCAACAACTAGTTGTAGTTAACGAAAACCCAATAAGATGGGAAACAGTTAGATGTAGGTTTTAGAGAGTTTGTTGAGTTAGGCTCTAGACTAAAGTGCAAACTACAAGGGTAGTAATTTTAGGATTAGTCCTGCTGGATAAGTTAGAGAAAAATAAATTGGATGTGGCAACAAGTAAAAGAAAATGAAATAGCTTGCATTTATATAGCACCTATCATGACCTCGGAACATCCCAAATGCTTTGCAGCTAATTAAATACTTTTTTGAAGTGTAGTCACTGTTGTAATATTGGAGATGCAGCAGCCAATTTGAGTACAGCAAGCTCCCACAAACAGCAATGAGATAATGAACAGATAATCTGTTTTAGTGATGCTGATTGAGATAAATATTGGGCAGGCTACCAGGGACAATTCCCCTGCTCTTCACAAAGTGCCCTGGGATCTTATACGTCCACCTGAGAGAGCAGATGGGGCCTCAGTTTAATGTCTCATCTGAAAGATGACACCTCCTTCAGTACTGCACTGAAGTGTCAGCCTAGAATTTGTGCTCAAGTCTCGAGCAGAGCTTGAACCCACAGCCTTTTGACTCCCAAGGCGGGAGTGCTAAGACTGAGTTATGCTGACACCATGGTAGAAAGATGGCGTAGAAAGGAAGGCTTCACGTCCCTAGGGCATATGGGCATGTTCTTGGGCAGGACGAAGTTGTGCTAAAGGGAAAGACTTCATGTGAATTGAGCTGATATCCATATCCATGCAGGAAGGGTAGATAGGCAGTGGGGGAGAATTTAAACTAATGCCGAGGTGGTGGTGGTGGGGGAACAAAGAGAGCAGATCGAGAAAGAGGGAAAAATAAACTGTGATGTAGATAGAAAAAATTCAGAAGCTAGATGTTTAGGTACAGAGTAATGGCTGGCAATGACCGTTTATGTGCAGACATGTACAGCAGGTAGCTGTAGTGGAGTGGCGCATAAGGATATGACTAAACAGTATGGTGGGGCTGGGGGGAATGGATGTCTCCATGTTTGATATATAAAATAAAGAAAGAAAAACTTGTATTGACATAGTGCCTTTCATGTCCTCAGGTTGTACTGTACTACTTTATAGCCAATGATGAATTACTTCTGAAGGGTAGTCACTGCTATGCAGGCAAATGTGGCAGCTAGTTTTGTACAGCAAAGTTCCACAAACAGCACTGAGATAATGATCAGTTAATCTTTTTTTAAGTGGTGTTGGTTGAGGGATAAACATTATCCAGGACACCATGAGAACTGGCTTGATGTTCAAGTAGTATCATGGGAACAAGCAGACCGAGCCTCAGTTTAACATCTCATCTAAAAGCCTATACCTCCAACATTGCAGCACTCTCTCAGTACTGCACTAAGGTGTCAGCCTAGATTATGTGCTCACGACCTGGAGTAGGTCCTGACCCCATGACCCATCTGACTTGAAGGTAATGTACCCAGAAATGCAACTGCAAATAACTTAGAAACTTTAAAAAGTGACAGACTGTTTGTTTGTTTACAAAGACATTATTCAATGCCATAAATTGTCAAAATGCATTGGAACACTTGTCTAATGTAATGAAATGACGTTGCTTTTCTAACAGAAAATGATAAATCAAACACTTTGACATTGTGGAAGTCACTTAGAATTTTAACATTGTCATTACATTAGACAAGTGTCCTAATGTGTTGCAGTCTTCTTTTCAGTTCGCTTGTTGTTAGTGTCTTGTCTTGAGGCCCCTCCAGGGGGCCGATGTTCCTGTCCTCAAGTGTTTGGGTATTCCATGATGTGAAACCAAGATTCCATTTACTTGTCCCAGTAATTGATAAAGGCTTTCTATACACTACTGTAAAGAGTAACTTCAGTGTTTTCCCATTCACTCCTTCACAAAGAAACTCATCCAACATCTCTGCAAGGCTCTGATGAGATGTGCAATCTTATTGGGTACCTGGTTATATGAAGAAAATAATGTAATGTAACCATTTTGATTTGTAAAATTGTTATGTGGGGATTGTAATTTCTTTTATGCATTTGTGCAAAAGAACAATTGTGTTTTGTTGCTGGGAGCTATCCACGACCTGCAGCCTGACTACAGCAATAGAATTAGTATTTGTTGATGTGCTACTTAGTCATGTGAACCAGCGATGTCCTTCAGGGTGAAATGGTGGTCTGTGTCTCATGGGCGATATACTATTTGCTTAGATTCAGTTGATCCTATTTTATGTTTGTGTTGACTGTACTGATGTACATTCAAGATCTGTGACTGCAATAAATCCAGTCCAAATAAAATCAACTAATGGATTGGAATCATTTCACTCAAGTTTGCATCTATCAAAAGAGGATGTATTTTATAAAGTGTGTGCTGCTAAAAAAAAAAATAGCTTCCTGCTGAACGTTTACTCTCTGGAATTGTGTACTATTTTCTGACTAGCCCCCTCGAATGATAGATGTAGCCAGTATATACTTATAGGTGAAATAAAACTAGAATTTTTTTTTTTCATATTCCTTTTTGATAACTGCATATTTTGTTGTAGGTCGTTTTGACGAGACTGTGATTGAAAACAGAAGACAATGCGCTGAAGATCTCCTGCAGTTCTCTGCTAATATCCCAGCCTTGTACAACAGTAAACAGCTTGAAGATTTCTTTAAGGTACGTGCCATTTATGCTCTGTTTTTGTCAAAGTAATGTTGGAGAAGGACTGTAATGAAACCTGTTTGTCTTGATCCTGTATTCGTTTTGCACACATGTGTATATTACCCTCCCCCACTGTGTATAGTTTCACTTCCTCTTTCCCGACTAACCTGGGAGGTTCCAGGTCTTGGCTCTTGGCTCCACCCCTGACTTCTCTTACATAAAGATCCCAGGATCTGTATGACTCATTCCTGTGAACCAGTCGGCGTGTTGAGATGTTAGCTCTGATCTTAGTGATTAAATGCCAACTTGTTTAAGCCTATAACTTCTAGTTTTGTGGTTATTGAAGGCCCATCAATTTTAATCACTAAAGAATACTAGGATGGATCGACTCATAAAACCAGAGCGTCTGGACTTGGATCCACATTCTGCTGAAGCATCAAATCAATTTGGACACTGGCTCAAATGCTTCGAACTCTTCGGGGGGGCCTCATCCGCTAGCGAGGTAGATAAACTGAGTCTACTGACTACTCGCGTAAGTCATCGGATTTATTCGTTCATCCGGGACGCCACCTCTTACACGGAGGCCATCACTATCCTGAAGGCCCAATACCAGAGGCCGGCAGCAACCAGAGGAATCAATGGACGATTTTTTACAGGGCCTAAAGGACCTGGTCCGGGACTGTAACTGCAAGGCCGTGACGGCCAACGCGTACTCTGACAAATTGGTCCGCGATTCCTTCATCACAGGCCTCAAATCGAATTATATCCGGCAGAGACTGCTGGAGAAGGAGGTCCTGAACTTACAAAAGGCAGTGGCCACTGCGCGATCGCTGGATGTGGCCCAGAGAAACTCTGACTCTTATTCTTCCGGCCATGCGGCCCTCACCGCCTCGTGCGCGCCGAGGGGGCCGCCATCTTGGAATCAGCCATCTTCCCCATCCAGGTCTCAGACCAGCTCTACGCCGCCGGAGTCCCCACACAGAAGTTCACCCAGGAGTCCTACTACAGCGGCAATGTCTCGAGGCCCGAAATGCTACTTCTCTGGCCAGGCCAAGCACCCCAGACAACGATGCCCAGCGAAGGACGCTACATGCTTCAAATGTAAGAAAAAGGGGCATTTTAGCAAAGTCTGCAGGGGGAATCTGATTTCCAACTCTGTCACCGCCTCGTGGGTGCAGTGCGGGCCACCATCTTGGGATCCGCCATCTTTTCCCAACTCAACGGCCGCCCAGGGCCCAACAGTGGCTTCGATCACGGTGGATCAATCCAGGCCACACCCGTTGACAAAATCCATGATGGACATACAGGTAAACGGGAATTTAACGAAATGTTTAATTGACTGTGGGAGTACCGAGAGTTTTATCCACCCTAGCCTGGTACGGCGGCACTCATTAACGGTAACCCCTACACGGAGCAGAATTGCTATGGCTGCTAAGCCCCACACTTCGGACATTTTGGGCTACTGTGTGGTAACACTGACTGTAAAAGGCACGGACTACAAGGATTTTAAACTCCTCGTGATGCCAGAACTCTGTGTTAATGTAAATCTTGGGCCTGGACTTCCAGTGCCACCACGAAAGTGTCACGCTAGCATATGGCGGGTCCCAGCCGCCACTCACAGTCTGTGGCCTATCAACCTTAAAAATCAGCCCGCCCTCTTTATTCGCTAATCTCGCTCCGAACTGTAGGCCCATAGCGACCAAAAGTAGACGGTACAGTCTGGAAGACAGACACTTTATCAAGGCGGAAGTGGACAGACTCCTGCGGGAAGGCATTATTGAATGCAGTACCAGCCTGTGGCGTGCCCAAGTAGTCATAGATAAAAATAGCGAAAAGAAACGGATGGTAATTGACTACAACCAGACTGTTAATATTTATACCCAGCTGGACGCCTACCCTTTACCCCGCATATCAGAAATGGTCAACCAGATTGCGCAATACCGAGTCTTCTCGACTATCGACCTCAAATCCGCGTATCACCAGCTCCCCATTAGAACGGAGGACCGCCCATACACCGCCTTCGAGGCGAACGGGCGCCTCTACCATTTTCTCAGAGTGCCCTTCGGAGTAACAAATGGGGTCTTGGTCTTCCAACGTGAGATGGACCGCATGGTTGACGAGAATAAACTACAAGCTACCTACCCCTATCTGGACAATGTCACTATTTGCGGGCACAACCAGCAAGACCACGATCTAAATCTTGCGAGATTTTTAAAAACTGCCCTAAAGCTGAATCTAACCTACAACGAAGACAAATGTGTCTTCAACACAACCCGTCTCTGTATCCTCGGCTGTGTGGTGGAAGATGGGGTAATTGGACCGGACCCTGACCGATTACGCCCCCTAAAGGAACTGCCCCTGCCACACAATCCCAAAGCTTTAAAAAGGTGCCTGGGATTTTTTTCGTATTATGCCCAATGGGTGCCCAATTACTCTGATAAGGCCCGACCCCTCATTAAATCGACGTCCTTTCCCACTATCAGCTGAAGCTCGGGAGGCTTTCACCAGTATTAAACAGGACATTGAAAGGGCTGCAGTGTGTGCAGTGGACGAATGCATTCCCTTTCAAGTCGAAAGCGATGCGTCAGACTTTGCCTTAGCTGCGACCCTCAATCAGGCTGGGAGACCTGTGGCCTTCTTCTCCCGAACCCTTCAGGGACCTGAAATCAGACACCCTTCTGTCGAGAAGGAGGCACAGGCTATAGTGGAGGCAGTGCAGCACTGGAGACACTACCTAGCCGGCAAACGTTTCACCCTGCTCACCGACCAGCGGTCGGTGGCTTTCATGTTTAATAACAAACAAAGGGGGAAAATCAAGAATGACAAAATACTCAGGTGGAGGATCGAACTATCCCCGTTCGACTATGATATTCTGTACAGGCCGGGAGCCCTTAATGAACCCCCAGATGCCCTATCGCGGGGAATGTGTGCCAGCATTCATACGGACAAATTACAGGGTCTCAGCAATGACCTCTGTCACCCAGGGGTCACCCGACTATACCATTTTATAAAGTCCCGCAATCTGCCCCATTCCATCGAGGAGGTCAGGGCAATGACCAGAGCCTGCCGCATCTGTGCGGAATGCAAGCCTCGTTTCTACAGGCCTGACCGTGCACACCTTATCAAAGCCACACGGCCATTCGAGCGCCTAAGTCTGGACTTCAAGGGACCCCTTCCCTCTGCCGACCGTAACGTATACTTCCTCAATATCATTGATGAATATTCCCGCTTCCCCTTCGCCATTCCCTGCCCAGACATGACCAGTGCCACGGTCATCAAGTGTCTCTGTAATCTATTCTACATGTTTGGCATGCCGAACTACATACACAGCGATAGGGGGACGTCATTCATGAGTGACGAGCTGCGCCAGTTCTTGCTCTCGAAGGGGATAGCCACTAGCAGAACCACTAGCTACAACCCCCGGGGTAATGGGCAAGTGGAAAGGGAGAATGCTACTGTTTGGAAGGCTGTCACGTTAGCCTTAAAGTCAAAAGGCCTTCCGACCTCCCGCTGGCAGGAAGTCCTCCCAGATGTGCTCCACTCCATAAGGTCTCTGTTATGTACTGCCACTAACGCTACCCCTCACGAAAAGATGTTCGTTTTCCCCCGGAAATCCACCTCGGGCATATCTCTACCCGCGTGGCTGACATCTCCGGGGACAGTACTATTGCGGAAGCACGTGAGAGGCCATAAAACGGACCCCCTTGTGGAAAAGGTACAGCTCCTCCATGCAAACCCTCAGTACGCCTATATCGAATACTCTGACGGGCGAGAGGACACTGTTTCCATAAAAGACCTCGCTCCCTCGGGGAGCGGAGAGAACGATGGGAGACTACCCGATGAAGACCTACACTACAAAGAGACAGGACGCCCAGAGGTATCAATACCCAACTTTAACCTGGAGGACACTGCAGATAACCTGGAAGACACTGCGGAGGCCCGGACAGCGGAGGAACCAGAATCCACTCCCCTAGAGGCACCCCAACCGGCTTTGCGCCGATCACTGAGAACTGCAAAACCTCCTGACAGACTCACTTATACCAACTTTTAAGAAACATCACCCCGATGGACTAAATCTATAGAAGGGGTGAATGTAATGAAATCTGTTTGTCTTGATCCTGTATTCGTTTTGCACTCCTGTATATTACCCTCCCCCACTGTGTATAGTTTCACTTCCTCTTTCCCGACTAACCTGGGAGGTTCCAGGTCTTGGCTCTTGGCTCCGCCCCTGACTTCTCTTACATAAAGATCCCAGGATCTGTATGACTCATTCCTGTGAACCAGTCGGCGTGTTGAGATGTTAGCTCTGATCTTAGTGATTAAAAGCCAACTTGTTTAAGTCTATAACTTCTAGTTTTGTGGTTATTGAAGGCCCATCAAGGACGGTGGCATAGTGGTTAGCACTGTTGCCTCACAGCGCCAGGGACCCGGGTTCGAATCCGGCCTCGGGTGACTGTCTGTGTGGAGTTTGCACATTCTCCCCGTGTTTGCGTGGGTTTCCTCCGGGTGCTCCGGTTTCCTCCCACAGTCCAAAGATGTGCGGGTTAGGTTGATTGGCTATGATAAATTGACCCTTAGTGTTAGGGGGATTAAATACGTGGGGTTACAGGGATAGGGTGGGATATGTGTTGGTGTAGGGGTTACGGGGATCGGGTGGGATATGTGTCGGTGCAGGCTTGATGGGCCGAAATGGCCTCTATCTGCACTGTGGGGTTTCTGTGATTCTGTGAAAACAATCTGCAGCTTGATGTGTATGTAGTGTTTTTGTTTTACTGTCACCGGGAGGTCAATTTACCGACAAGTTCGGTGTCCTTTGAGACGACATTAGTTGTGATCTAAGATCACATAACCCAGTGGGCCACGAGAAGGCTGTCATTATCCACTCCATGTATATATTGTAGAAATGCTGTTGATAACGAAGAGAAATCTTGGCGTTGGATTTTAAGGAGAGCTGGGCGGTGAAGAGACAGAGGGGTTTAAGAGAGGCATTTCCAGAGAGTGGGTCCTAAGTGGCTGATGGCATGCTGGTGGGTGGCAGGGGGAAGCATAAGTGACCAGAGTTGGGGAAAGAGAGAGTGTAGGTGAGTGTGGTTGTAGGCTGCAGTACAATATGATGATGGTCATTGAGACCACCAGGGGTATCTATCATGAAGGGCTGTTATTGAAATCACCTAATGGGTGTCTAAAATGACAGCTGGGTGCTCTCTCTCCCTTGCATTTGTTTTGTTGTGTTCTGCATCAACTAAGAGAAATGACTGGCTTTAATGAAAATGGCAATTTTAAATCCCATTTTTCATTTTAGATGTTAAAATAGATGTCTGCTTCTGAATTTTAAAGTATTCCCTTTTGTTTTGTGCTGCTTGCACTCCATGTTTTGATCACCATGTCAGTGTGCAGCAAATCAGGAATGCAAACCATCTGTTCTTTTAGTGTGCGTCTTGTGCTCCTGTGGGACCTTGTAGGCCAGGACTTAGCAGCTGTGTGGCAACTTCAGTTTCAGTAAAGGTAAACAATGCAATTGACAATGATGGCTGTAAAATGGTTTGGGCCTTTTATTAATGGTTAATTGTCAATTTTGGCACTTTACTGTCCTTTTTAGTGTTCTAGTGGTGACTTCAACAAGAAAAGGTCATTTCAAGGCATGCAAGTTTATCACAACATTCTTTTAACCTTTGTCCATTGGTCACTTTAAACACCACATTAGGTTTAAAGTTTAAATGCTCAAGCGCATTTGGAATGCTTCCTCTATCTTAGATTGCAGGAAGTAAATTAGGAGCAGATGTTTTGAAAAGAATGTAGTGGTGATATATTTTATGTTTTTTATTTCCTAATTGTCTTAATATTTTTAAATAGGAGAATCTGCAGCAAGTATTAATGCATGTGTTGAAAGACCAAAATTAATTTGGGCCTCATTTTTGAGCCCTGAAACTCCAGCTTTAGAAATGTGAAAATCCAGGCATTGTAACCTCCACCGTTAATCTCCCTGCCAATCCACCTTCTAGAATTTTAGAATAGTCTACTCCGCTTAATTCAAAGCAGTTTTTTGTTGGTTGAAAAACTTCAAATTATTCAGTAGTATGAATTAAGCAATCTTACAGGAGGCTTTTTTGTAAGATTTCAATTCCAATGAACAGGTAATTCAAATTAAGAAACTTTAAGAAATAGACTGTAAACAAGTAGGCGCAGAAACATTTCGACAGGGGCTATACTTTATTGGTAGTCAATTTGCTAGCAGATCCAGGGGAAGGAATGCTGTAACTTTTTTTGTTAGACTGGAATCAAAAAAGTTTTTTTTGCTCAGCATTGGCACTGAAGAACAGCTGTTCCGATTTTGAAGTGAAGCAGCCTTGAAAGAATTCTGTTTTATGAGGCAGATGGCAGGACACTGAAGACGCTATATAAAGAAAGCTCTCTTTCTCTTTCCCCCCCCCCCCCCCCTCCCCCCTCCATTCTGGTTTGTATGCAGCTAGCAGCAGTGCTCTGGTGTGTCCCGTGTGGCCTAATTCTGAGTAAGAAAGAGTAAATATTGTCATCACTCAACCTGCAGTGTTTGTTATGAGGGAGATTTATTGATCAGCCTTTGTAGTCCTAACCCTTGAGGTTACTATTAAATATACATTGTGCCAGGTATCCCCTGAGTTCTTTATGTATATTTTAACACTGTTTGAAAGGATTCACTTCTTTGTTATAGTAGATGACATCAGGAATATTCAGAAATGTGTATTCAGAAGTGATCTGATGTAGAGCTTATCCAAAACCATTTTACCTTGTAGGGAGGAGGAGAATGTGATTTACCCACTAAAATTAATGCTGTAGCAATCCAGCTGGAATCTAAATAAGATCCCAGCAGTGAAAAGAACTGTGTTGTATGACTTGGCAGCGTTCTGTATCTAAAGGTACACACTGGGGAGAATTTGATGCCTGTTTCATAATCTCTTATATTATGGTATAGGAAGTTGTGTATTTGAATCCACTAGTGTACAGCTAAGACATCTAGTGCGCTATGCATTGTGTTTGGTCTGAATGGTATGACTATTAATTTCCATTTCATGTTGAGTGCTAATTTGTGATTGTTTGATTTATTGAATACAGGTGAATGGACATTATAAATGTCCAAAGTACAATATTTAAGTTTTTTGTTCTAATCTTGGATCAGTATAATGATTAGTAGATAGCATAAAATCTAAATGTTTTTAGTCCCATGGATATTTTAGGTAGATATTATGCATGTACATTTATTGGTGATCCATGCTGCATTTCCCCCCACAGTTAAGTGTCCTTTAAAATCCACCTGCTCTGTGTTGAATGTTAAAATTAAGTGGTCTGTTTAAATGCATTCTTGTATGTCTTTTCTTCACATTGGAGGGACTTGCCAGGAAATAGTTTAATAATTATTGCTAAATTTAATTCCTGTGGAATGAGGTATGAACCTAGTGAAGTTGCTACACTACACAGGGCTACCTGCGTGCTAAGCACCAAAAGCAGCAGCAGCAACAGACAGAGCTAAGTGGTCCCACAACCAACACATCAAAGCAAATCTCTGCGGCCATACCACATCCAGTCAAGACTGGTGGTAAACAACCAGGCAAAGAACAAGAGCAGGAGACTCCATGAACATCCCCATTCTCGGCCATAGTGGAGCCCAGCACCTGAGTGCAAGAGACAAGGGTGAAGCGTTTGCAAATGTCGTCAACCAAAAGTGCCGAGTGGGTGATCCTACTCTGCCTCCTCCCAAGGTCCTCGCCATCACAGATGCCAGTTTCCAACGACTGGGCACAGCAAAGGCTATGGGTCCTGACAACATCCTGGCTGTAATGCTGAGGACCTGTGCACCAGAACTACCTGCTCTCCTAGCCAAGCTGCACAAGTACTGAAATTCCAGAGGTGAGATGTGAGCAGCTGCCATTGATAATGTAGCTTTTGACTGAGATACTAATTGAGTGCATTGTATCTGTCTTGACCAAGGAAGAAGATGCTGCCAAAGTCATAGTGAAAGAGGAGGTAGTTGAGATACTGGATGGGATACAAATTGTTAGAGGAGGTACTAGTAAGGCTGGCTGTACTGAAAGTAGATAAGTCACCAGGACCGGATGGGATAAATCCTAGGATACTGAGGGAAGTAAAAATGGAAATTGTGGAGGTACTGGCCATAATCTTCCAGTCCTCCTTGGATACGAGGTGGTGCCAGAGGACTGGAGAATTGCAAATGTTACACCCTTGTTCAAAAAAGGGTGTAAGGATAAACCCAGCAACTACAGGCCAGTCAGTTTAACCTCCGGTAGTGGAGAAGCTTTTAGAAACGATAATAAGAACATAAGAAATGGGAGGAGGAGTAGGCCATTTGGCCCTTCGAGCCTGCTCCGCCATTCAATGAAATCATGGCTGATCTTCTACCTCCTCTCCACTTTCCTGCACTATCCCCATATCCCTTGACTCCCTTAATAACCAAAAATTTATCGATCTCCATCTTGAATATACTCAATGACTGAGCCTCCACAGCCCTCTGTGCTAGAAAATTCCAAAGATTCACCACCCTCTGAGTGAAGAAATTTCCCCTCATCTCAGTCCTAAATGGCCGACCCCTTATTCTGAGACTGTGACCCCTGGTTCTAGACTCCCCAGCCAGGGGAAATATCCTCCCTGCATCTACCCTGTCAAGTCCTGTAAGAATTTTGTATGTTAAAATGAGATCGCCTCTCATTCTTCTAAACTCTAGAGAATATAGGCCTAGCCTACTCAATCTCTCCTCATAGGACAATCCCCCCCCCCCCATCCCAGGAGTCAGTCTGGTGAACATTCGTTGCACTCCCCTCTATGGCAAGTATATCCTTCCTTAGGTAAGGAGACCAAAACTGTACACAACACTCCAGGTGTGGACTCATCAGGGCCCTATATAATTGCAGTAAGAATCCAGGACAAAATTAACAGTCACTTAGACAAGTGTGGATTAATTAAGGAAAGCCAGCATGGATTTATTAAAGGCAAATCGTGTTTAACTAATTTGATTGAGTTTTTTGATGAGGTAATAGAAAAAGTTGATGAGGGCAATGCGGTTGACGTGGTGTACATGGACTTCCAAAAAGCATTTGATGAAGTGCCACATAATAGGCTTGCCAGCAACGTTGAAGCCCATGGAATGAAAGGGACAGTGGCAGCATGGATACGAAATTGGCTAAGTGACGGGAAACCGAGAGTAGTGGTGAACGGTTGTTTATCGGACTGGAGGAAGGTACACAGTGGGGTTCCCCAGGGGTCGGTACTCGCACCACTGCTTTTCTTGATATATATTAATGACTTGGACTTGGGTGTACAGGGTGCAATTTCAAAATTTGCAGATGACACAAAACTTGGAAGTGTAGTGAACAGTGAGGAGGATAGTGATAGACTTCAAGAAAAGGACATAGACAGGCTGGTGGAATGGGTGGACACGTGACAGATGAAATTTAATGCAGAAAAGTGCAAAGTGGTACATTTTGGTAGGAAGAACAAGGAGAGGCAATAGAGTTACACAGCACAGAAAGAGGCCCTTCGGCCCATCGTATAAACTACAGGGTACAATTCTGAAGGGAGGGTGCATGAACCGAGAGACCTGGGGGGTATATGTGCACAAATCTTTGATGGTGGCAGGGCAGGTTGAGAAAGTGGTTAAAAAAGTATATGGGATCCTGGGCTTCATAAATCAAGGCATAGGGTCCAAAAGTTATGATGAACCTTTATAAAACACTGGTTCGGCCTCAACTGGATTATTGTGTCCAAATCTGGGCACCGGATTTTAGGAAGGATGTGAAGGCCTTGGAGGGTGCAGAAAAGATTTACAAGAATGGTTCCAGGGATGAGGGACTTCAATTACGTGGATAGACTGGAGAAGCTGAGGTTGTTCTCCTTAGAACCGAGAAGGTTGAGAGGAGATTTGATTTGAGGTGTTCAAAATCATGAGGGGGTCTAGACAGAGTAGATCGAGAGAAACTGTTCCCATTGGCGGAAGTGTCGAGAACCAGAGGACACAGGTTTAATGTGATTGGCAGAAGAACCAAAGGTGGCATGAGGAAAAACTTTTTCACGCAGCGAGTGTTTAGGATCTGGAATGTACTGTCTGAAAAGGTGGTGGAGGCAGATTCAATCGTGGCTTTCAAAAGGGAATTGGATAAGTACCTGAAGGAAAAAAAAATTGCAGGTCTATGGAGAAAGGGTGGGGGAGTGGGACTAGCTGAAGTGCTCTTTCAGAGAGCCCGCATGGGCTCAATGAGCCGAATGGCCTCCTTCACCATTCTATGATTCTATGACTGAGTGTGGCACCAAGGATCCCTAACAAAACAAGTCAATGGGGTTCAGAGAGAGAATCCTCCAATGTCATATGTGATATAAAGGAAGATGGTTGTGGTTGTTGGAAGCCAGTTATCACAGCCTCAGGACATAAACATGTGCAGGAGTTCCTCAGAGAAACATCTTCAGCTGAGAAATCACCTGGGCCTGATGGCCTACATCCTAGGGTTCTGAAAGAGGTGGCTGCGGAGATAGTGGATGCATTGGTTGTGATCTCCCAAAATTCCCTAGATTCTAAAATGGTCCCAGGAGATTGGAAGGTAGCAAATATAATCCAGCTATTCCTAAAAGGAGGGAGAGAGAAAACCGGGAACTACAGGCCAGCTAGCCTAACATCAGTCATCAGGAAAATGCTGGAATTCATTATTAAGGAAGTGGTATCAGGACACTTGAAAATCATAACACGATTAGGCCGAGTCAACATGGTTTTATGAAAGAGAAATCGTGTTTAACAAATTTATTAGAGTTTTTTGAGGATGTAACTAGCAGGGCAGATAAAGGGGAACCAGTGGATGTAGTATATTTTGGATTTCCAAAAGGCATTTGATAAGGTGCCACATAAAAGGTTGTTGCGCAAGATAAGGGCTCATGTGGTTGGGGTAATATATTAGCATGGATAGAGGATTGGTTAACCAACAGAAAACAGAGTAGGGATAAATGGGTCATTTTCAGGTTGGCAGGCTTTACCTAGTGGGGTGCCGCAAGGATCAGTGCTTGAGCCCAATGTGTTCTCTTTTTAGCGCGCGGTCCCTTCAAATTTTCACGCATATGTGGTTTCTTCCTTGTAGAAGCCGGTGAGCGGTCTGCACGGGACCTTCAGACCGCTGTGCAGCCAGGCAGCTCTTCATTGCTGGGGCCTCAGCTATTTACAATCTATATTAGTGACTTGGATGAAGGGACCGAGTGTAGTTTGCTGATGATACAAAGCTAGATGGAAAAGTAAGATGTGAGGAGGACGCAAAGAGCCTGCAAAGGTTAAGTGAGTGGGCAGTAAGGTGGCAGATGGAGTATAATGTGGAGAAATGTGAGGTTATTCACTTTGGTAGGAAGAATAGAAAAACAGAATATTTTTAAATGGTGAGAAACTATTAAATGTTGGTGTCCTCGTACAGGAAACTGAGTTAGCGTGCAGGTACAGAAAGCAATTGGGAAGGCAAATGACGTTGGCCTTTATTGCAAGGGGTTTGGTGTAAGGAAGTCTTGCTAAAATTGTATAGGGCTTTGGTGAGAACACACCTGGAGTACTGTGCACAGTTTTGGTCTCCTTATCTGAGGAAGGATGTACTTGCCTTAGTGGCGGTGCAACGAAGGTTCACTAGATTGATTCCTGGGATGAGGGGGTTGTCCTATGAGGAGAGATTCAGTAGATTGGGCCTATACTCACTAGTTCGCTCTAAGTCCCACTTGCCTATCTCCCCTGTGCTTGTTGACCTACATTGACTCCCAGTTAAGCTACACCTCGATTTTAAAATTCTCATCCTTGCTTTCAAATCTCTCTCTGGCCTCGCCCCCTTCTTATCTCTCTAATCTCCTCCAGCTGTATAATCCCCCATGACCTCTGCGCTCCGCCTATTCTGGCCTTTTGAACATCCCCGATTTTAAATGGTCCACCATTGGTGGTCGTGCCTTCAGCTGCTTAGGTCCTAAGCTCTAGAATTCCCTCCCTAAATCGCTCCGCTTCTCTTTCCTCCTTTTGAGACGCTTCTTAAAACCTACTTCTTCAACCAATCTTTTGGTCATCTGCCCTAACATCATCTCCTATGGCTTGGTATCAAATTTCTTTTTTGATGACACTCCTGTGAAGCGCCTTGGGTCGTTTTATTACGCTAAAGACGCTATATAAATATATAAGTTATATTCTTGAGTTTAGAAAAATGAGAGGTGATCTTATTGAAACATATAAGATTCTGAGAAGGATTGACAGGGTAGATGCTGAAAGGTTGTTTCCCCTGGCTGGGGAGTCTAGAACTAGGGGCATAGTGTCAGGGTAATGGGTCAGCCATTTAAGACTGAGATGAAGAGGAATTTCTTCACTCGGAGGGCTGTGAATCTTTGGAATTCTCTACCCCAGAGGGCTGTGAATGTTGAATCATTGAGTATATTCAAGGCTGAGATAGATAAACTTTTGGACTCTCGGGATATGGGGATTGGGCGGGAAAGTGGAGTTGAGGTCGAAGATCAGCAACGATCTTATTGAATGGCAGACCAGGCTCAAGGGGCCGAATGGCCTACTCCTATTCCAATTCTTTTATTCTTATGTTCTTATGATTCATCAATAACTTTCCCTCCATCATAAGGTCGTGACTGTTGACTGATGACTCCGCTCCATTCACAACTCCTCTGATAATGAAGCAGCCCATGCCAGCTACAGCAGGACTTGGATAACATCCAGGCCTGGGCTGAGAAGTGGTGGCACATAAATGGCAAGTAATGACCATCTTGAACAAGAGAAAGCTCGGCCATCTCCTCTTGACTTTCAACAGTACCAACATCGCTAAGTCCCCCACCATCAACACCTTAACTGGACCAACCATAGCAACGTAGTGGCTGCAAGAACAGGGCAATGGCTGCAATAATGGGGCAGAGGCAGGATAAACTGTGGCAAGTGGCTCACCTGACCCCTCAAAGTCCCTATAAGACTCAAGTCAGGAATACTCTCCACTTGCCTGGATTGTTACAGTTGCAACAACATTTAAGAAGCTTAAAATCATCCAGGACACAGCAGTTTGTTTGACTGGTGCCCTTGCCACTGGACTCGATATTCATCACCTCCACCACTGTAGCTGCAGTATGTACAATCTACAGGATGCACTGCTGCATCTTGCCAAGGTTACTTCGACAACACCTTCCTCCCGCCCTCCTTCTCTCTACCACTGAGAAGGGCAAGAGCAACAATGTTATTGGAATATGATCATCTTCAAGTTCCTAATGGTTTAAGAAGTAGGCCCACTATCTCCTTCTCTGGGCAACTAGGATGAGCAATAAATGCAACCTTCCCATTGTTGCCCACATCACGAGCAAATTATTATAAAAATGTCCGCATGGCCCTCTGTTTTAACAGCTCCATTCTAAAAGTCTTGCCCAACTATTTTTGTGACTGACTGTGACTATTCCAATCTCGCCACCTGTTTGTGAAAAGGGGACACCAATATAGTGGCTATTGGGAAAATACTTGCATTTACATAGCATCTTTCACTACCTCCCAGAGTTTCACAGGTGAACTGTAATCACTGTTCTAATGGAGGGAAATGTGACAGCCATTTTTGTGCACAGCAAGATCCCACAAACAAGATGATAAATGACCAGATGATCATTTTGGTGGTGTTGTTTGAGGGATACATGTCCGCCAGGGTATCAAGAGAGTTCCCCTGCTCTTCTTCAAATAGTGTCATGGAATCCTTTTGTGTACCAAAAAGTCAGACAGGGCCTCAGTTTAACATTTCTAACAGAGCAGTAAATGCTCAGCACTGCACTGAAGTCCGCCTAGATTATGTGCTTAAGTCTCTGGAGTAGGGCTCGAACCTGCAAACTTCTCACTTGGAAATGAAAGTGCTACTACTGAGCCAAAATTAGCGCCTTTGTAACATTCATTGTAGCCGTTGCACTATAAAGTTACAGATAACACGGCCTGTGGTTTTTCATTGCTACCCTCTGCTAAAATTTCTTGTGCTGCATCTTTGTCTCTCCGTCATGCTTTTTTGTATAATGCCACTGAAACTGAGAAAGTTATTTTGGCAAAAACCTGTAAGGGTGGTAAATGTTAGATTTTGTGAGTACTGAGGTGGTATTTACATGTGTGCTGTAGGCTGTGCACTATTGACGAGCAAGTGATAGCTTTTCTGCAAGTTACTTGCTAACTGACATTGTGAGAACTGTACATTATTTTCTGACTGCAGGGTGGTGAGGGAGGACAAAGTCTCTCTCTAACCACGGCATAAAAATATAACTGTTGCAAATCATTAATTATTTTTAACATTTATGTTCTTTGTCCCTCTTGTCTGATTGACTTTTTTATATAAATGAATACATCTGTTTTTATTTAAAGAGTGTGCGTTTGACCTTTGCCTGATAAAATATGGGGAGTTGAATTAACACACACACACATGACTAATTGGGGGTAATTTTGACTCTGTTATAGTGTAAAATGGCTGATGGCGAATTGGCAGCCCGTTTTACATCTCTCCAGATTTTAATTTAGATTGCCAATTCTCTCTTGCCTGTTTTACATTATCGCACAGTCAAAATTGCCTCCACTGTATCTCAAGATGGAAATTTAACTCCTTCACATACTGGTAATTGAGCTATCTTAGCCATATGTAAGAACGTGTGTGTGTGGGTGTGTGAATATACTGAGAAACTCCCTACGTTTTCATATACAGTAGCTTGTTGATCTTGTTGAATAGTTCAGATAAGTTGCAGGCTATGTGCTGTGCTTCCATCGTCTCTGCCTGGTTGATGGAACATACTTGGGTGCCACCAAGTGACTAGGAAAATTATTGCAGGAGGTAAGGTTTCAATGGCATTTTCTGAATGGTGTTCTAATGCAGTGTAACAGTCAATCTATGATGGGGGAGGGAAGGTGGAAATAATGTTTCTCAGTGTTCTCCTATACAGTGGACATCTCCATTTATGTGGGAATCGAGCTTCATCTACAAATTGCTCTCCGGAGGGAAGGAATAGATTTCCTTTCCTGATGTTCCTCAGCCCCTTTTTCGTAGTGGCAACAGTTCCAAAATTCTTCCGATCATTAGCACTTTCTTTGCAAATATTAACATTTAAAATTGTTCAAACAATTTATTGTGTTGTTGATCTTGGGGTAGAGAGTACTGCAAGTGCAAGGTGCAGAAGGGATGCTGCTATCACTGCAAAGCATAATTGGGGACTTCCTCTGCAGGCCAACTTGAGGTTGAGGTTACAGTGGTTTGAATGTCAACTACACTAAGGGGAAATTTTTTTACAAAATAAAACTAAAAAAGGCCTTGTCTGCTTCCTCAATTGGACATAAAAGATCCCATGACACTAATTGAAGACGAGCAGGGGAGTTCTCCTGGTGTCCTGGCTAATATCTATCCCTCAACCAGCATCACTAAAAACCAATTATCTGGTCAGTTTATCTCTTTGCTGTTTGTGGGACTTTGCTGTGTGCAAATTGGCAACAAAAGGGCAATTAAAGATTTCCGATAGATTGTGCCAATTTGCGCACTGCAAGATCCCACAAACAGCAAATGGGATAAAGTGCCAATTAAAATGTTTTTAATGGTGCCGCTTATGGGATTATTGTTGGCCTGGACACAGGGAGAACTCCTCTGCTCTTTGAATAGCGCCATGGGATTTCTTGCATCCACCTGCTTAGGCGGAAGGGGCCTCTGTTTAACATCGCATCTGAAAGACAGCAATGCAGTATTGTACTGTAGTGTCAGCTGAGATTAAGCTTTCAAATCCTGGGGTGAGGCCTGAACTCTCCCCGCCCCTATCTTCTGACTTGGAGGCAAGAGCTACAATTGAACCAAGCTGACATGTGTTAAACTAGTTTACATTGTTTCTGTTGAAACCAAGGATTTCCATCATTGGTGCAAATGGGCAGACAGATAAAAATGAATCCTATCAAGTGCAAAGGGAGACTCGAAGGGAACCTAGAGTAATAGTGGACATGTCAATGTCCAGACAATATGGTGAGGCAATTGAACATGTTAACAAATTCTGGTATGTATAGTCTGAACAGTCAAATATAAAATACAAAAGCATTCTGGAATTGCACAGGTGGTCAGTCAGTGGGGAAAAAAAAACAGCATAATGTGTTAAGTGAGTACCCTTCTTCCGAGCTGAAAACTGGAAGTCTATTGTAGCAATGAGCCATACAGACCAGGTGATAGAGGGGCCCAGGCTCATCCCCGGTCTGTGCTGAATCAACTGATCTCAGCCTGGGTGAGCTTTATGCCGCTGGACTAGGGAGGGGGGTCAAATCAACCAGAATTTATGCTCTTGATCGCAATTCAGTGACTTCTGCTGGAGAATGTGGACATTCTTCGTGGACCCGATCGGGCTTGGTGTTCTTGATCTATGGTGGAATACCTCCCAATACTCCGTGTCTAGGGTCAGATGTGAAAATTTGCCATCTGGGTGAGGTATTGAAGGACACCCATGTGAACAAGCCCAAGCTGGTGTCAACACCTTTAGCAAAGAAGGTTTCTTTTTACAAAATTAGTAACTGTAAAATAGTTAAAATTTATTGGACCAGACCTGTTTTCCCCCCTCCATACAGGTTTTTGATTTTAGGTCATTCAAAAGACAAATTGGCCTCCTAGCCAGTTCAGGACAAGTACTGATGGAGACCCTGCTTGTGTATGCAGGGATCTAAAATAACTTCCTGGATGTTCTAAAAATCTTTTTAATGAAAATTTGTTGATGTTTTGTTTTGCCATATTACATTTGAAAGTTTACTTTTTAGGATGGTGAAGTTCATGATGGATCAGACCTCATCGGCCCAGCGGATCCCTCGTCGGAGTCCCTGATTGATAGTTTATCAGATGGCAGTACTGAAGGTATGCAGGGGTACCACTCAAAAGCTCGGTCAATGCATGAACATTAAAAAGTGGAACTCTTGGTGGATTCAGGCTTATGTTAAAAAAAAACTTTGATGTCTAAAGTTGTAACTATCTCTCTCCATTTCCCTCAAAAATCACTTTTGCACCTGAAACTTCTGTTTTTGAGTGTCCGGAAATGGTTCCTTTAAGGACCACTGGTTAGACAGCTCCACTCCTAGTACCACTGGTTGGAGTGTGCATGGCCCACACTCCAGTCATTGGCACTGAAAATTGCAAATGGGATTCTGCAACCGGCATAGGACCCCTATTTGCATAAGTAATTAGGATTCCACCTGTTTTGGGCAGGAGTGCTGGTCACCCATTTCGAGGCCCACCTGAAAATCACGTCAGGTGGGGCTCAGGCGGCCAGTGATGGAGAATGCCGAGCAGCAGTTAAAAATTGCCCTGTATTTTTACCTCTGACCGTATTTCAAACTCAGACTGATGGGATAAAAGTCTCTTCTGTTTGCTGACTGTAAGGACCCAAAATTAAATTAACTTTAACGAAAACCAAACACTGCAGATGCTGCAAATCTGAAATAAAAACAAAATATGCTGCCACAGCACTGAAACAGCTTTTTATCAAAATCACAACTACATCCTATGTGACTGACCGTGGTAAACTATCCCTCTGCATCCTTCTCGACCTGTCTGAAGCCTTTGACCCAGTTGACCACACCATCCTCCTCCAACGCCTCTCCTCCGTCGTCCAGCTGGGTGGGACTACACAGTTGGTTCCATTCCTATCTATCCAGTCATAGCCAGAGAATCAGCCTCTGGAGTCCCTCAAGGATCTATCTTTGGCCCCCTCCTATTTCTCATCTTGTTCTGAATTCGCTAGATGTTCGAAAGATCAAACAAATAGGTTTGCAATTTTTCCTTTTGGGGTTCAAATGTAAGTTTGGTCTGAACAAACACACAGGCAACAGATTTCGCGTACAAAGATTTATCTTTAATAATTGCTTAACAAACACCATTCGTTATTTAAAGTACAATTCCAAAATATAAGACTCGCAACTTATATTGATATTACCCGAGGATTTGGGTCCGAGGTGATCAATCTCTGTCCAAACCTCTATGTAGGGTTTCTGTCCCCAGGTCACTGCTGTCGAGTGTTGCTCCTAGGTTCCTCGCTCTCTGGGGTTTTCCCTCCTGGTTTATACGATTCTAAAATCTGTCCCATCTCTTTGGCTACACATTTGTTCCTTTTTCCCTGCGCCCTGATGATTAGTTTATCCAATTCTACAACCTGTCCCATCTCCTTGATTAGTTTGCGTCTTACTTCATTTAACTGGCGTCTGTAGTGACCTTGCCCGTGTCTGACGAGGTTACCTATGAGCCCTCTGTTCAGAACATTCCATGGCTGATGCTGAACTTCTGCATTATTTACCCACTATCTCTTACACATGGTGACTCCTTCATTTTATTTCAGTTTTTTTAAAATTTAGACACTACTTCTTCCATTTCCACATTCCTCCCTTTGATCATTTATTATTTGACCAAATGATTTGATCACCATAAAGCTGTTTACCATCGTTGGGTGGGGGGGGGGGGGTGTCCTTTGTTCTTTGTAAAGCCTGATACGCTTCCATTGATTCCACTCGAACCTTCAGCCTTTTCTCTAGTCTTTTCATGCTTACCCAGGTGAAGCATAGGCATATGAACACCAGCATGATCATAATTACAGTCAGGTGGGACACGAGTCTCACCCAGGGGTGTATGTTCACATTTTTGCCCAATTCCAAAGGTCGCCCCACCAAGTATTGATTTTGATTTGTTTAATCTTTTGGTCAATGTCCTGGGTATTCATTTCCACCCTTTCGTAGATTTCATGAACAAGATCAAGCTTATGTCTAATTTCCATTATATGTTCTTCCTCTAGCTGGATGTTGATGTCGATTTTTGTGAAATATTTTGTCAAGCGATTTTTCAGGTCTATTGACACATTAAGATTAACTGTTGCATGCCTCTGGATGTTGTTAATTTCCTATTGTCATCGGTATCGGGGGGTGCATGCAGAAAGTTGGGTTTTGGATAGGGCAGTCCTTATTCCCATAATGGTAACTAACTTCAGTGGTGGTAAAACAATATGTTCCGTCACCCATATAAGCGCTTCGAGTGATAGGTTTGTGAACCGCGTTCTCCATGATCAAAGAGCAATTTATGGCCGTATTTCCCTTAAATCCGCATCGCGCGCTGCGGGTCGGGTAAATTTTTTATGGGCATATTATTGTTCTTTCCGTAGTGGCACATTATCCCAATGCAGTTCCTAATAGCGTACCGTTCTGCTTCACAGCATATGGCCTCATTCCTGCCATGGCCACCCATACTCCTTTTTGTATAGTGCCTATGGTTTGGACCTCCAATAAAGGCACCCCTTCCTGACGTCCTATCATGGGGACTCCTATCACCATCCCTACAGCAGTACTTCCACGGGGGGCCAGTACATTCCTCGTTGAACCATACCCTGCTGAGTTTCAGTAGTTCACAGTCACTGATAGTAGCAGGAACATTCTGCTTTATCAGACCCCGGATTTGAGTATTGTTGATCCAAGTGGGGGGTGCTTCACGTTTTGCCAGCATTAAGTTTTCTCTCGGCTGGTCCAGCATCCAATTGCCATATGTCATGCACAGTGTTTATTGTTGGGTTCCGTTCGCCGCTTTTTTGGCCGTGTTAATAAGTTGATTAATAGTCCGTGCATGTCCTTCCAAGACCTTTCTTCACCTGTTGTGTTTGGATCCCTATAATTTCCTGTCCTGCCTGTGACACTTGTCTTTGATTATTATTCAGTTCCTCCAATAATGTTTTGACTTGCTGGGTTAAGGTTTTAACCTTGGAGTTCAAATTAGTTATATCTAGAATATTTACAGTGGCCATTCCTGCTCCATAGACTGTCCCTGCATCATTCAGTAACTCTCTCTTCCTCCTTTTCCTAGCTGTCTTTGTTTCATTTCCCTGCTTCCCTCCTATCTCTCCCTTGAGCAACATCAAAGTCAAGCCCTGTTACAATCTTTTGGTTCCCTCCGGGCACCAATTGGGCAATCGTACATCGATTATATTCAGTACTATAGGTATTAATTCATATTGTATATTATCAAACAATTTTGGTCATGTTTCTTAATATTACTCCTCCCTTGGGTCCCGGCTCGTGTTCGGGGCAGTCCCAAACTGGAACCGGGGTTGTAGGGATCGGGGTGGTGGTCTGAACAATGAGTGGGGTAGTAGGTGTCTGTAATACCTGAACCACTAGCTTTCCTTGGTGTTTACATGAGCATGTTGGTTTTAAGCTCTTCTGTGGATTACCGATTAGGTTTCTTACAGTTGAATTGCTGCTACATCCCACCCTAATCTGTAAGGAGGTGCTTGTCTTGCTTATGTTGCAACACAGTTGTTTATCTATCTTCGTACAATTCATCTCATACTCTGAACCAAAAGGATTTGCTTCCGATAGAACCCTATGGGTGCCCCTGTGTTCTGCATAGCCATCCATACTATAGCCTTAACATCTTTTCCCGTACAAGCAATACACACAAAGTTCAGTTGAGTTTCAGTTGCCGTCTCATAGCAGGGTTTTTCCTTGGCTGCTGCAACTGCAGTCGTTGTTGCCATTGGTAGGTGCGTGAAAACCTGCATTGTTGTCTTGGGCACAGTTCTGACTGTTTCTTCTGTCTGCGGTAATAGTTACATCTGAGTTCTCGGCGAGGATGATACAACCAAACACCAGACCACAGTACCCCAGAAGGGTGGGTACTGGGATTTCCATGTGCAATAATCAGTTACCTAGAAAGAAAAAGAAAGATCAGGGTAGCAACTGCTCTTATTTACAGTTCTATCTTTTCTGATACCCGACGCAACCGTTTGGGTCGTCCTGGACTGGGCGGGGGTAGAGGATGGTTTCTAGCCCAGTTGACGGGTTGGATTAAAGACGGGGTTCAAGGGGGGGCCACCCTAGAAGATTCCAAAAACAACCTCTGTAATCCCTGGGCAAGGTCTTCAGCCGGATCCCAATTCAGTGCTGGACCCCGTTTCCCCCTCTGACTCTTCTGGGTCTGAGCCAGGCCTATTCATGTTTGCCGGTTCGCGAGCCCCTGGCGCAGGGAGGCCGGCGGTGGCTGGGCCTTCAGTATCATCCTCCCCCGCGTCCAACATGACATGGTGCATATGGAAGGAGCCCATTTTCCCAAAGGGTTTCAACTGATTAATATAATCGGGGTGCATTACTACGTAGGCAATGGCACTTAATTCGGCTATTTGTGCTCCTTTTGTGTCCTTCCAATTTTATAGGGGTCTGTTCCAGAACTCTTTTCCCATCCTCAGTCATAGTTACCACCCCAAATCCGGTACATTGTTGTCCATTAACCACAGTTGATGAAATCCACATAGACGTGGGTTTTGATTTTCTGGTCACCGTCACCCTCCCTAAATTTTGTCTGAAAGGGGCCATCAAGGTCACTTGATGACAAAATTTTACATTCGTGCAGGTCTCCTGGGTACAGCATGTTTTGCGCTAAGTTTGTTAATTTAGGCTGATATTTAACATTGATATCCCTCCCTTGTAGGAGTAGTGTCCATCTGGCTTTTCGTTGTGAATTGACCGAGCCATCTTTAAGGTTACCATCCATAAGCATTTTAATAGGCGTGTGAGTGGTTAGGATAATCAAAGGGTTAAGTCCGACGATTGGAGAGAATTTGTGCACAGCCCAAAACACAGAGTAAATTTTTCTCACCGGGTGGGAACTCTAAGGGTCAGAACTCTAGAAGCGTAACCAACAGACTGGAGCTTCCCAGAGCGTTCCTGTAATAATACCGCTGATAGGCCGGCCTCACAAGCTGCAGTCTCCAGATAAAAACTCAGACATGTCGGTGCTGCGTAGTGAAGGGGCTTGGGTCAAGGCTAATTTTAGCTGGTTAAAGGAATCCGTATGTTGTTGGGACCATTCCCATGCCACTCCCTTCTTTAGTAAGTTATATAAGGGTTTTCCAGTAAAGAGTGGTCCTCAATGTGGTCCCGGCAATATCCGGTGATCCCTAAAAGGGACCGGAGAGATTTTACATCTGTGAGGGTAGGCAACTTGGAGGCGGACATTTTTTGCTCTTCTGTTACCTCCCTCAGTCCCTCTGTGACTTGCATTCCCAAGTAATGCACTGACTGTTTCGCAATCTGCGCCTTTTTAGGGTTCACCTTTACCCCAATCTTGAGGAGGGTTTTAAATAGTTCCTGTAACAGGACCTTATGTTCCTCCATGGTGTCAGTTTGGAGGAGGATATCGCCTACGTATTGAACGAGTGCTGAGGGCTGGGAAAATCCTTTCAAACTATTTGCCAGTATGTTTGAGAATATTGAGGGGCTGTTGTGGAAACCTTGAGGTAACCGGGTTCAAGTGTATTGCTGTCCCTTGTGAGTAAAAGCAAATTTGTACTGGCATTCTTTTGTTAAGGGTATGGACCAAAATCCATTACTGATGTCCAGGACAGTAAAGATTTTCGCAGTTGGGGAAAGTTTTGAAGCAGTCTCTGGGGCAGTGGCAACAGTGGGTGCCACGGAAGGCGTAACCTTATTCAAGGTTCGGTAATCTATAGTCATTCTCCAGGACTTAGCGGGTTTTTGAACGGGCCAAATAGGTGAGTTATTGGTAGAAGCAATGGCCTGGAGCACGCCTTGATTCAAGGGACTGTGAATAATATTGTCTAAGTCCTTTTCTGCCTCTACGGGAATTTTATACTGCTTATGGGGCGGGGGATCAGGTCCCATGATTGAGACCGGTCCTGACATCCGCCCACACTCGTGTTTGTGGGTGGCAAAAACATTTGCATTTTGGGTTAAAATATTCTGTATTTCCAGGTCGTCTGTTATGGTAGAAGGAACAAAAGTAAAAGTTTTCATGTAGCATACGCGCACGTCATACGTCCCCATGGGTATTAACCAGTCAACACAAGTTTCTCACATTCTCCAAATACATCGGTTTGCTGGGTTGTAAGCCAAATTATATATTCTCATGAAGTCAATACCAATTATTACCCATTCCCCCTGCATCTGTGGCACCGACAGGCAGGCATGCTTAAATTTGAAACTTCCCAATTGAATCTCCAATGTCTTAGTGATTGTAGCGGTCTACCCATGACCGGTAAAGCTGCTAAGGAGAATTTCTTGATTAGTTAAGTCGTTGTGCAAGAGAGGGTGCTGGTTTCCCAGACACGTTCTGGATCTGCCTGTGTCCCATTAAAAATGTGGTATCGCGACCTCCTACGACACCTGAGACTATCGGCCGTCCATGATTGTCATATCCTGCCTTGCACACGACCTCCGAGGTCGGACCCCGTCATTGTTGGCCCCCGGGCTCAAGTGTCGGTTGCTCATGGAAGGGTGCCATTCGCCCGGAGCATCCCACAGCGCCGGACCGGTTACTTTTAGGCGCCTGACACTCCCTTTGCCAATGTCCCGTCTTTCCGCAGTTATAACAGGGTCCCCTTAGTGGTCCATATCCCCTATCTCCCTGGTTTGCTACCGGATACCTTGGAGCTCTCTCAGTCCGCCATGCCGGCGGGTAATTTCTATCTGGACCTGAATGGAAAGCGTGGATTTGATCTTTTGGTTGGGGAGAGGATTGATTTTGATCATCCTGCCAAGCCCTCGTCATACGCCTTAAGATCCAGGCCTCGTTATGAGTGTCGTCGGTTGGGTCAAAGAACTTGCATGCCCTTTTACCGGAATCGGAGGCATGGGAAATGAGGGACTTAAACCAGGTGGCACGAGGACCATCATCCAGATCGTCGCGGTTCAATGTTCCCATCAGGTTACAGAAAACCACCCACAAGCGTTCCGCATAAGCGCGGGGGTGTTCTTTGTCACCCTGTTTAAAGTTTGCTAGTTCCATAACGGGATCCTTGCTGTTAACTCCTGCCGCCTCCTTAATGGCAATCCACATTTCAACTATGGTGCCCTGCCCTGTTCTCTGTTTGGGGCATGGCCCCGAATATAACAGGTCCCAAACACAAAGTCACTAGTTTCTTCAGCTCTCCCTCATCTATTCCCTGAGTCTCAGAGGCCTGGAGAACCGCGGCCTTCCATAATTCAAAATTAATCTTGCCATCGAACTTGGGTACGTTTTTGGCAATATCATTCAATTGGGAGAGTGTAAAAGGGGTGGCATAATTGATGGGTCCGTTGGACACATCGCCTACCGCTTGACCGTTGGTCCTTTCCTGTGTCCAAACAGTGACCATGGGGTTCATGGGTAGTGGTGGCGGCTCCTCTGGGGCAGTAGGACCTTTTATTATTTCTATAGGGTGGCGGGGAATCGTACCATGACGGGTCAGGGGGGCTGTAGTCCCTTTCTCTTGATCGGTCCTTCTCATAGTTCTGGGCCGCCTCGGCCAGACTTGAGTAGCTGATACCTTCTCCGCCTCCATCGGAGAAAGCGCATATTATGCCTCTGTGAGGATAATTGTGACTTTAATACTTCTATTTCTTGACGACAGTGGGTATGATCCGTTTTATCGTATTTTTCCCACTGGTGAGACTGTTGTATGATCTTGAGGGCTGATTTCAAATCCTGACACTTTTCCTCTGGGGCACAGCAGTCCCTTGTGGACTCGCCTAGTTGTTCCTACATACGGTGTAATTTTTGATTACTTGCTTTGACTGCAGTCATACTAGAGGCCATATGGAGAGTGTGCAATCTTTTATCACTACGTAATTCCTCATTTTCCTTTTGCAAATTTTTAACCTGATTCCGGAGCTGGTCTAAATCAGACTGCAATTGGTTTTGGGTCTGACCCTGACTGTGTGTTAATGCTCGCTCGCTCATTAGTTCGGAGTTTCATTTTTCCCTTTTTATTATTGTGCTCAAAGAAGGTCTGACCTCCTTTTGAAACTTGGACCGGCGATCGTCACCACCCAGTCCTTTATATTTTCCTACCATTAACTGGTTAAACTGTTCTTCCCAATCCTGGGAGGTCTCCCCTTTAGACGCGTCATGTTCCACCGTAGTTACTGCTTTAAAACCTTATCCGACTCTAACAGATCTTCCTTATCCGACTCTAACAGATATTGTCCGTCGCTTGTTCAGCCCCTCACTGTGGTATATTTTGTCCAAAACAAAGTTCTAAAGTCCCATCTGGGCTCGCCAATTGCTCCGAATTTACTAGATGTTCAAAAGATCGAACAAATAGGTTCGCAACATTTCCCTTTAGGGTTCAAATGTAAGCTTGGTCTGAACAAACACACAGGCAACAGATTTCGCGTACAAAGATTTATTCTTTAATAAATGCTTAACAAACACCGTTCGTTATTTAAAGTACAATTCCAAAATATAAGACTCACAACTTATATTGATATTACCCAAGGATTTGGGTCTGAGGTGATCAGTCTCTGTCCAAACCTCTATGTAGGGTTTCTGTCCCCAGGTCCCTGCTGTCGAGTGTTGCTCCTAGGTTCCTCGCTCTCTATCTGGGGTTTTCCCTCCTGGTTTATACGATTCTAAAATCTGTCCCATCTCTTTGGCTACACATTTGTTCCTTTTTTCCCTGCGCCCTGATGATTAGTTTATCCTATTCTACAACCTGTCCCATCTCCTTGATTAGTTTGCGTCTTACTTCATTTAACTGGCGTCTGTAGTGACTTCACCCGTGTCTGACGAGGTTACCTATGAGCCCTCTGTTCAGAACATTCCATGGCTGATGCTGAACTTCTGCATTATTTACCCACTATCTCTTGCACATGGTGACTCCTTCATTTTATTTCAGTTTTCTTATTTAGACACTACTTCTTCCATTTCCACATGTCTACATGCAGCCCCTCGGCGACATAATCCGTAAATACAACGTCAAGTTCAACATGTACGCTGAGGACCCCCATCTCTACCTCCCCACCACCTCTCAACCCCTCCACCACCTCTGATTTGTCACATTGTTTGTCCATAATCCAGTATTGGATGAGCAGAAATTTCCTCCAACTAAAAATTGGGAAGACTGAAGCCACTGTCTTCTCTAGTCACCTACTCCTTCCCTCCACCTGGCCACTCTCTGAGGCTGAACTAGACCGTTTTGTAGAGATTAGCCAATTTGTTAATATTAGCTTATATCTGGTCTTGCAAATAATCAGGATCAACTGCAAACCAATATGGTGGGAATACTGTGTTTAATCAGAGTTTAAGACTGAATATAACACACTAGTTATACAGCAAAAACATATGACCATGACGAGCAGCTGGTACCGGTCCCAATCGGACTCACGGCTGCCGTGCGTGAACAGTTCTCTGGCTTACGGCCTTTCTTTCCTCTTGTCTAGAACCTCCAAGAGTGTTAACTTGGGTTAGCATGAGTCCACTCCCAGAAGAGTGGTAGACCAGCCCCACTCTTGTATGGCTCGCCCCTTCACCGTCCCTATCCTCCCTGGTACAACCAGTTCGTACAAGGCTCAGCCTTGTACCCTTTTAATCAGAGCTGTCTGCTCAGCCTGTCGTTCTCCAAACTATCTCCCTTTGATCTAACAGGCTGCTTCATCCTGAGATGATACCTTAACTCCCATAAATTTCTTCTATTCTTTATCTTTTATACTAATTAACTTTTAATTACCTTCGCAAGCAGGTTATTTGTAATGATAGAAGAAATGTAGGCGTTGAGCCTTAGTTGGTCAAATTCGAGAAACATAAACAAAGTCAAAATCCTAACTTGAAAACAGCAGATAGCTAGCTTGGAATCAAGATTGTTTATAACCGTCACAGTGCGGAATGCTATAACATCCGCAGAGAACCAAAACACAAGCAGATTCTAAGCATCTATCTAGTTATTGTAATACTAGTCTGAAGAGACTTTTTGTCTACAGTCATGTAAACACAGTCTTAATTCGCGTCACAATTTCATTCGCATAACCCCATATATTTTGGATACCCTAATTTCTAACAGTTTGCAAACTTGGCGTCCTATTTGACCCAGAGATGCGCTTCAGACTCCATATCCGCGCCATCATCAAGACCGCCTACTTCCACCTCCATAACATCGTCCGACTCCGCCCCTGCCTCAGCTTATCTGCTCCTGAAACCCTCGTCCATGCCTTTGTTACCTCTAGGCTTGACTATTCCAATGCTCTCCTGGCCGGCCTCACACCTTGTGCCCTCCCTAAACTTGAGCTCATCCAAAACTCTGCTGTCCGTATCATAACTCGCACCAATTCCTGTTAATCCATCAGCTCTGTGCTTGCTGACCTACATTGGCTCCCAGTCTGGGAACGCTTCGATTTGTAAAATCTCATCCTTTTCAAATCCCTCCATGGCCTTGTCCCACCCTATTTCTGTAACCTCCAACAGCCCTACAACCCTCAAATCTCTGGGCTCCTCCAATTCTGGCCTCTTGCACATCCTTAATTTTCTTCACTCCACCATTGACGGTCGTGCCTTCAGTTGCCGAGGCCCTAAGCTCTGGAATTCCCTCCTTAAACCTCTTCGCCCCTTTCTCTCCTCATTTAAGATGCTCCTTAAAACTTGTCTCTTTGACCAACCTGTCCTAATATCTCCTTATGTGGCTCGATGTCAAATTTTGTTTGATGACACTCCTTGATGAAGTGCCTTGGGATGTTTTACGACGTTAAAGGCGCTATATAAATCCAAGTTGTTGTTGAAACATTCCAGGTCAGTTAGCATCTTTGAAGAGAGCAGATGAGTTATCATTTCAGATGTGGAGTCTTTGTCAGAATGATATTAATTACTGTTGGGGGAAATATCGGAGCACAAAGCTATCCATAAATTGGCACTAAGTTGCCACTTTTATTCGGTATGAGAAATTAAATTTTTGAATTCGTGCAGTAGGGGTTAAGATGTTTATTGCAGCAGAGCACAATGTTTCAATCCATGCTATATCTGAACTCGGAGTTCTTGACCCTGACACCTGATGCAATAATGAGAAAGATAATCCCATCCTTTTATCAATGTGATAAGCTAACAAATTCACCCCCACTTAAAAAAATGCTTTGCTGTACAAAAGTGTAAGCTTCTTGTGGATATTTTGTAGTTTTTCAGCTAGATTCACAAAGGATTTTACTGCCCTCGTGTGGAAAGGAGAGAGAATTTTGCCAGAGCACTGAAGGTTGGCTGATATGGAATCAGTGCTGTTTATCTCTCTTGATGCAAATTACAGAAAGCAAAGCAGTGGTTTAAACTTCATGTAATATTTTGAGGGAGGCTGTGGAAGTTGGCAAATAAACTGTGACTGTCTAAAAACAGTTTTTTTAGTGAAATTGACTTTGCCTGCACATATCCTGTTGCAAACTAGTCTAAAAATAAAGCTGACCTTTATGACTCCCCTTTCTCCTCTAACTCTAATCTTGATGATCTTGCTAAACAATCTTCCTCTTCTTCCATTCTGTTGTTTCATAATGATGAACATGCATTTTATCTTGCCAAGTCTTTTGGGTTCTGGACACTACAAAGTGGGCTTGATGGTATCACTTCCATTACCCTCAAGATTTATACTTCCTCCCATAACTTGTCCTGTACATTTCTTCTATATCTCGTATTCCTAGTCCAAAGTTTCTTGGAAATTTGCTTGTGTTCACTTTAACCTTAAGAAAAGTGATTGCTCTTGGTCTTCAAGCTACCATCCTATTGCCCTTGCTTTGGTACTTTCTAATGTGATGGAAGCTACTTTTAATTCAAAGTTCTAGCCTAATTCATGATCTCCAGTGTGATTTTTGGCATATCTGTTCCACTGTGAATCTTGTTGCCTATGTTATATGCCTCTGGAAACCTGCTCTTGAACATTTTGGCGAATCATTTGTCATTGACTTGGACATTTCCAAAGTCTTTGATGGGGCTTGGCACCATTCACTTCTAAAGAGGTTACCATCATATGATTTCCCACCAAGTCTTTGTTTAATGGCTATTAAATGTCTTTTCGTATTGCTCCATCTGAATCTTTTTTCCACGAATTCAGCGATTTTCCCAGAGGTCGATTCTCTCTTCTACTTTGCTACTTAGAGTCATAACAGCACAGAAGGCAGCCATTCGGCCCATTGAGTCCAGCCGGCTCTCTGTAGAGCAATCCAGTCAGTCCCATTCCCCTGCTCTATCCCCCTAGCCCTGCAAGTTTATTTCCCTCAAGTGCCTATCCAGTCTACCCTTGAAAACATCGAGTGTCTCCGCTTCCACCACTTCCGTCGACAGTGAAGTTCAGGTCATCACCACTCGCGTAAAAAAAGAAAAAAGTTTTTCCTCGCATCTCCCATGTATCTCCTGGCCAAAACCTTAAATTTGTGTCCCCTAGTCCTTGTACCATCAACTAGTGGGAACAGCCTTTCCCCGTCGAGCCTATCCAAACCCGTCATAATCTTGTACACCTCTATCAAATCACCCCTCAACCTCCTTTGCTCTAATGAAAACATCCAGTTTCTCCAACCTGTCCTTGTAGCTAAGATCCCCCATCCCTGGAACTGTTCTGGTAAATCTCCTCTGCACCCTCTCAAGGACCTTCACATCCTTCCTAAAGTGTGGTGACCGGAACTGGACGGAATACTCTAGTTGTGGCCTAACCAGCACTCTATAAAGGTTCAGCATAACTTCTCTACTTTTGTACTCAATACCTCTATTTATGAAGCCCAAGATCCCATATGCTTTGTTAACCACTCTCAATATGTCCTGCCACCTTCAGGGACCTATACACATTAACCCCCAGGTCCCTCTGTCCCTGCACACTCTTTAAAACTGTGCCATTAAGTGTATATTGCCTCTCCTTGATCCTTCTGCCAAAATGCATCACCTCACACTTCTCTGTATTAAATTCCATCTGCCACTTGTCTGCCCATTCTGCTAGTCTTTCTATGTCCTGTTGCAGTGGATGATATCGTCATCACTGTTTGCCACGCCCCCAAGTTTGGTGTAATCGGCAAATTTAGAAATTCTACTCTGTATAAAGCAGTGGCCCCAGCACTGACCCTTGGGGAACACCACTGTCTACCATCCTCCAGCCTGAAAAACAGCCATTTACCACAACTCGCTGTTTTCTGTCCTTAAGCTAATTCCTTATCCAAGCTGCCACTGGCCCACCTATTCCATGAGCCTCAATTTTGTTAACCCAGCCTTCTGTGTGGTACTTTGTCAAACGCCTTCCAAAATCCATGTAGACAACATCCATTGCATTCCCTTCATTAATCCTCCCTGTTACTTCATCAAAAAATTCAATTAAATTAGTCAAATACGATCTGCCTTTTACAAATCTGTTAGCTCTCCTTAATTAGCTTAAACCTCTCAAGTGCCCGTTAATTTTTTCCTTGATTATTGTTTCTAAAACTTTACCCACCACTGATGTTAAATTGACCGGCCTGTAGTTACTAGGATTGTCCTTGCACCCTTTCTTGAACAATGGTGTCACATTTGCCATTTTCCAATCTTCTGGCACCTCCCCGCATCTAGGGAAGATTAAAAACTATGGCAAGCCCTTCCGCTATCTCCTCCCCCAATTCCCTTAGCAACCTGGGATGCAAACCATCTGGACCAGGCGACTTATGCACTCTAAGCATACCCAGTCTTTCTAGTACATCCTGTCTATCAAATTTCACCCCTTCCATTGCTTTTACCTTTTACACTTCTACCGATATTTTGTCAGCATCCACCTCCTTAGTAAACACGGATACAAGTACTTATTCACATCAATGACCTCCTCCACTTATCACCCAACCTTATCCATTCCTTTGCTGATGATTTCACAATACATTCATCAACTTCTTGAGTTTACACACCCTCAGTGCTCATACTCTTCCATCCTCTCAGTGCAGTGGGCAAAACATTACAACTTGATCGCCTCTATGCCCTTCATCCCTATGTGAATGTTAGGTTTTTCAGGCTGTTGTGGAGACATGAAGTTGCTCTAGGGAACTGAAAAATTGTGCTGCTGTCATACCAGTAATCTTTGAGAACAATAACATTTGTAAAATAATATAATTAAAAGCACGACTTTTTCAAGACCATTTACATGGTGTTCCCAGGGCGCTCACCAACTGCAGTAAAGCGGGAAAGTGGCTGGGCAATCGGTTAAAAGACCTTCAACAATGTTTATTTGAACTGACCAGTAGAACACACTTAAGAGTGATCCAGTGTAAATGATCTCGCCAGTTATTTTCCCCTCCTTTGTGTGTTGGGGGTGGGAGCCTCCCTTTTAGTGTTTTCCCGCAGCAAGCTGGTTGCGATTGTGAACTCCATGGTGTGTGGCATTGCAACCTGGAACCGATGTCCCGGTACTTTGTGTAGCCCCACATGGACTACCATGTTTCTTCTTTTCCAATTATGTGTTTTCTCCTGACGCCAGTGATTCGTTGTTGTGTGTAGTTGCCCAGATCCCAGCAGCCTTCCTGTACTTTGCCTAAGTGGCCATATTTGTTAGGTGTAAACCAACTACCAGATTATTTAACCATGGGGAATCCAGTACTGTCATATATATATATATATATATATATATATATATGTACAACATCAGCTCTTGCTCTTTATAGGGAACGGAATAGCTGGCTGATTGTTTCCCTTCCCTAGCCCAGTGACGCTCCAGCTGAGATCAGTTAACAGTGCAGGTTTTAAGGAAACAAATAAACTTTGTAGCTTGAGATTAATCTAAATGATGCGCTTGTCCGTGGTTCACATCTCATTCAGCTCAGTGCTACTCGTGGTTACTGACAGACTCTTGCTCCTCTGACAATAGGCATGATTGTGAAAATAAGAAGTAGAAATGTGGAAACCAACCAAACTAAAGCCAGCCCTCCAGTCTTGCTTCAAGCCCCTTTTGCATATAAGATTTACCAGCTTTTCAACCAGTTGATTTTCTCTCCCCTCGCCACCATACCCATACTTGCAATGCTGGGCACACCATCACAAATATATTAATAAATGGTTCAAATCAAATATCGGGCATTTAAAAAAATGCCATCAATAGCTTTGTGTTCATTTTAATATATGGACCAATAATGCACGAGAAAATTCGCATGAGTGTGAGTCCAGTTCCAGAGAGATTTTAGTACAGTGAACTAAAATATGGATCCTCTATTTATCCTACTCCCCTTGCTTAGTCTGGTCCATATTACTTACCCAATTGGAGGTGCAAAGCCCAAGTGGCCTGTGAAGGGGACAAAAATCAGATAAGAGAGAGGATAACGAGATGCCTTTCCTACCAGCTATCATTGATCACCTCAAAATGCTTTTCATATAATGAACATCTACTCGCCAATGCTTTGGTGTGATGGAGGTCCCTAATTTCCTTAAGACTAAACTACAAAGGCTTTAGTGATAATGACAGTAAATCCTCAGCAGCCCACTGTTGTAGGGTGCTGGAATATTAAAACCTTGAACTGAAGAGTAGTGGGATTGTGGAATCGTGTTTGAGATTTGTTTCCCTTATCGCACACTTGAGATCTTTTAATCATATTTGGTAGATCTGGAAAGTCCCACGTGGTGGTGAGGTGTCATCCCAGAGAGGAGGACAATCTGAGCACAAGTCAACCTCCAAATGACTGGCTCAAGAGCAGCAGAGGCCTGAGAACAGGCAGGTTATTCATCCCTCACAGGAGTACAGAATATGGCATAAAAGGACCAAAAAAAGGGGAGAGCAAAATGAGAAGAAATAATGAAAAATTTATCTACTAATGGGGGGAGAAATTGGGCACCTTAGTGCCTCCAGGGGGCGCTAACTGAATGCTACCAGCTTTGCGACCGGGCGTGGCAATAGTACTGACGCCCGCAAAATTGAAGTGGAGGTTTGCGGCGGCAGTAACCGCTAGCGCCACGCTCTCCTGTGGCTGGAGATCGTGACGTCATCGGGGTGTGCAGCACCCTGGCTCTGAAATTCACTCTTTTCCCCCTGCCTGAGCGCCTGCCGTTAGCAACGACAGGTAGAGGAGGTGGAATGCAGTTGGATGAGCGCTGGAGGAGCGCTATATAAAGGCGTCCACTTCCAGTTTTTTTTTAGTCGGCAAGAATGCTGCCTTGTCAGTTTGACAAAAGCAAACCGGCGTTTTGAGCAATTTGAGCATTCTCAACTTGAAGAACTATTCTGGCTGAGAAAAATTTATCACTTTCATTTGGGTTACATTTGATGGTGCACTATTTCCATCATTTAATGGGGGCTGTACTGGCACTGGACCTCGCCCTCCAGCGTCACCGTCTGAGGCAGTGAGATAGATTGCAAAATGCGGCCAGAGGGAGGAGGGCCAACAGGAGGCCTTACCCTCCCAGGGTATTCTGGCAGCATTTCTTCTACATCAATCTCACTGAGGAGCAGTGTCTTAGAAGGCTTGGCTTCACCAAGGACATGGTCACAGAGCTCTGCCACCTCCTGCAGCCAGACCTAGAGCACCACGTCTCTCTGGCAGTCAAGGTCACCATGGCCCTCAATTTCTATGCCAGTGGATCTTTCCAGTGTGCAACAGGCGACATATCTAACATATCGCAGTTCGCCATTGCTGCATCTGCGAGGTCACAGATGCTCTCTACAGAAGGAGAAGGGACTACATTTATTTCCCCATGACCAGAGAGAAGCAGCGTGAGCGTGCATGTGGCTTTGCCAGGATAGCGGGCTTCCCCATGGTGCAGGGCGCCATTGACTGCACCCACGTTCCTTTGCGGGCACCTGATAACACTCCTGAGGTATTCCGTATCCGCAAAGGCTACCACTCATTTAATGTGCAGTTGGTGTGCGACCACACACAGCGAATCCTCACCGTCAATGCCCGCTATCCTGGCAGCAGCCACGATGCCTTCATCCTACGCCTGACCGGTGTGCCAGCATCCTTCCAGCCACCACATCAAGCTACAGGATGGCTGGTTGGAGACGAGGGCTAACCGCTCTCTAGCTGGCTCATGACTCCCCTCCGCAACCCCAACACTCGTGCCCAACACTCACAATGAGAGCCATGCTGCCACCAGGAACATCATTGAGCAGATCATCGGAGTGCTCAAGCAATGGTTCTGCTGCCTTGACTGTTCAGGAGGGGCCTTCCATTACTCGGCTGAGCAGGTGTCCCTTTTTGCCGTGATCTGCTGCATGCTGCACAACTTGGCCATCATGAGGGCACAGCCATTGCCACCAGGCATAGCCGCACCACCTCGGGAGGTGGAGGAGGAGGAACAGGAGTATGAACATCAACGACGGAGGAGGCCGTCACTCAATTGGCCTTGTGGTAGGGCGGTCTGTGACCGCCTCATCAGATTTTGGTTCCAATGAATTGGAGGCCACTTCCCGGTTGCTCAGCACGTCCCCCATGTAGGGATCTTTCTTCCCCACTTGGGTTTCAGACTCTAGATTTACGATATAAATGAGAGAAAGAAGATTCACACTGCAACCGATTGTTTGTTTGGTTCCATTTAATACGGTAGTTCCTTTATTAAACACACACATACCGTTCATCAAGTGTAAATCTCTAGCAGTTTCCTTACTCTTCCCTTTAGTTACTTAGACTGTCTTGTGTATACTCACTAACACCGGTCCGGTTGGTCTTCCGTTGGCGAAGTGGTTGTCTGAGATGAATGACTGTTCCCACCTCCTGCTTCTTCTGTCTGTCTAGATTAGCAAGTTATCAGCTGAACCTTGGCTGTTTAAATACAGCTCTTCGCGCGCAAAAGTCAAGTCACGCCCAGAAAGTTCGTTTTGTTCTGTTCCATACGTACATTTACAAAGCCGCCTGCACTTTGTCCTCAGCCGTAATGACTTTACCAGTTCTTATCAGTTGCAGTCCCAGCCGTGATAACTTTATCAGTTCTCAAGTCCTTGTTTCTCAGAAGCTGGTTCCTGGTTATCGCTTCCTTTGCTTGCTTAGCAGGATGATGCAATTAGTCAGATGAACTTGTCTTTCACTCTGGTTCACAGTCAGCACTTTTCCCACCGCTGCTGATCTCTGTTCTTGACCAACTTTCCCATCATTCCGTTGGTCTCGAGGCATAGTCTGAGCCTGTCCTTTTAACTGGGCTGTTAGGCCTCGCTGTAGGGGTAGCGAATTGACTGGAGACTTAAGTCACATTGTAGGCAATTAGGGCCCTTTACCCATCATTCCATCAATTTCTCATTCCATACCACACCCCAAAGCTGAAATGAGAGCCCCAAATCTGCAACATTCCAATAATAAATGTATCCAAATTCAGCAACCACATATATACAGCAACAATCTTAACTAATCACCCTTGTGCACGCCCTTATTTCCTCTCTTTACAGTGCCTTTCTCTAATCTACTGCTCCTACGTAGTGTCTCCCCAGAGGCTGTAGCAGGGCTGGTGGAAGGCTGCTGAGTGTCGGTGCCAGAGACTACAGATGGCTTTACAGGATGCCCTCAACCAGCTCTGGGCCTGAAAGGGCGGCGGCAGTCTGGGCTGGATGACGGGCAGCGACAAGTGCAATGGCGGAATGGCAGTGGTGGGATCAGGAATGTTGTCATCCTGAGAGGACAGCAGCTTCCTGCTTCACTGACCCACCGCCATTCCCCTGGGGCAGCACCTCAGCATCCCTACCAATCTGCTGGAGCACCGATTGGTGGCTTGCTGCGACACCGTGAGATTTCCGGTGGATTGTGGTGGACCCAGCGATGATGGCAGCAGTCAGAGCTTGTGTGGCATCAAGCTGAGACTGCATGAGAGCAGTCCGAGACTTGATGCCACCAACCATTGGCTGCATTACAGCACTAAGATGTTGTGTCGCTTCCGCCTGTGCTGCAAAGGAAGCTGCCACATCGCCCCTGATACGTGTCATGAGGTCTGGATCCACACGGTCTCTCTGGGAGTCCACTATCCTCTGCAGAGTGGAAATGATGAGCTCCTTGGTGTGCGCAGAGCTCTTTGCAATGTTGGAGGCAGACTCCTCCACGCTCCTTACCAGGCTTAGAGAGGCTCTCCGGCACCCTTGCCATTGCACCTATCATCTCTGAGTGCATGGCCCTTATGAACGCCTCCCCATCGAGGTCCTTATCTGAGTCCTGTGCAGCAGAACTCGCCCTCCGGGGAGCTGGCTCCCAAGCTACCCTTTCCCCCCGGCCTTGATGCAGCCCGCTCACTCCCGGTGTATCACCCAGTGCAGACCCCTCTACTAAACTTGCCGCTAAAGCTCGCGTATTGCCAGCATCTGAGGTGGTGCCTTTGAGTGAAAGATGCAGTGACGCGGTGCTTTGCTTATCCTTCCTCACTCTCAGTGGGAGGCTCAGGGACAGGCTGGTCATCTGGTTGCTGATTCTCTGAAAGCATAAAGGCACAAGACTCGAGTTAAGGTGAGTGCAGGGGAGCAGGAAGGGAGCAAGGAATGCAGGCAGTATCAGGAACTGGAAAGTGGGAAAGGCTTATGGTGTGAGGGGGAAGTAGGATGCGAGAAGTATAGGGGATGAACATATCGTTGTTGCCCCTAAGGGGGTCGATGTTGCTGAATTTAGGGAAACCTCAGACTCATTAGCGCCTGACGCTAATTTTTCACGATTTCAAAATTTAACGCCCCCAAACGGTGCGATACCCAATTTCTCCCCCATAAGTCTTTAAAAATATGTTGAATTTCATGGTAAGCAAGATTATGACTGCCTCTTTTTGTATTCCTTTTAGCTCGAAGAGACCTGTGTAGCATTGATGATGTCACTATCAGTAGTCAATCAGAATGTGGAGGTAAGATGCCAGAACTTATTTTCCTTTGCCTGCAAGCTTCCAATCTACAATTATCCGTTAATTGATCTTAGAATGTGACTACACATCAATTAGACCTTGTGACCTTAGGCAGACACAGTTACATAAAGCAGAATAGCATATTGTACGTTATGTGGTATAATGCTCCTTATATCCTTATAAAACTGTGTACCCTCTGATTTATTATGAACAACTCCATGGGAGATCTGCTAGATTTAAAAAAAAGAATGACCAGAGATGGGAAGTACTCCCCCTAGAGTTCTAATTTAGGCTGCAGTTATACTTGAGTTAGTAATCTGACAGTAATCATTGGCTGTGATGTGTAATCAGCAGATCCCCGTCCTAGTGCAGAATCACTTTTGGCTGATCAGCATCTAGGTACAGTGACGGTGGAGTTCTGTGTTTGTATGCTGTAGCACACATCAAAGCTCTGTTCCCCTGGCTGTTTATTCTTAAAGTAAAGAGGGAGCAGTGTACCCGACTGTACTCTTCTAATATTAAAAGCAATCTATTCAAAGTTTTAAAAGGTCACTGGAGGTCTCTTGAAATGTTGGTTTCATACTGTTCTGGAGTTCAACTGTAGCCAGTATGAGCTTGGAGTGTTGTGAGACACCCTCTTGGAGTGGACCTCGGTGCTTGGCTTTAGTGTGTTCCGGTGCCAAACTGAGATCTGATGTATGCAGCTAAAGCACAAACTCTGAAGACCAAATCCTACTGCATCCATTCTTCACACTTATATCTTTCTAATTGAAAGGGGAACCTCTTCCACAAAGAACTTGTATCTCAGTACTTGCTTATCACAGTTACACATTTTGTGTACACCATTTTAAAAATATTTCTCTTGCCTACCATAGGATAAGTATGGAAAGAATGAAACTGTTCAACAACAACTTACACTTGCATATCACCTTTTGTTGTGGCAAAACATCGCAAAGTGTGGTGGGGGAGGGGTTGCAAATGAACACTAAGCAAGAGTTAGGACAGGAGCTATGGGCGATGACTGAAGGAAGAGTCGAGGAGGTAGGTTTTGACAAAGTCTTTGAAGGTAAGGTGAGATACAGCAAGCTGGAGGGGTTTGGGAAGAGAGTTCCAGAATGTTAGGATGTGATGGCTGGGTGGGGGAGGACGCGGATAAGAAGGAAGTGGGACTCAGTACTGGATAGGGCGTAGGTGACAGAGATTGGAGAAGTAGGGTGAAGCTTGGGAGACCAGTGTCGTGGATGTCTAGCTTGGATGTGACTAAGGGACTGAGTTCCCATTTTTTTTTTGGTTGGTTGTTACTTGTATGAAACAGAATTTAAAAAAAAAATCCAGTATATTGAAATATATTAACTTACTGTTTTATCTCGCTTTACATCTCTTTAGTCATTTTCTTGTCTTCATGAATTTGAGATTATTATGAGTAGCAGGAATTGTGCAATAAAAAGGTTACTGAGATTTGTCACTGGAGTCATGGAAAAGTATTAGAAAAGGGCATTAGCAAGCATATCTGTCCAATACATTTATCCTCATTTAAATGCTAGCATTTGCCAGTGATGGCAGGGACATGATAAGCCAACTACTATCTAGCAAACTGTTTTAGATCCTGCTTTTCCCATTACCCTGAAGTGTACAGTATAATGGAATGTTCATCACTTCCTATGGGCCTTTTGTTAGGTTTTTGTTGACATCTGTAACATAAATCTGAATCATTGTAATATTTATATTTTATTGCTGTCCTTTCTGCTAATTTGGACCAATCTGCAGATCACTAGCTGGTTAATGACATCCCATAAATGATGATGATTAAAACCTAGGTACACCCATATTGAAATATGAAACCGTGATGAACCAAAACCCTAATTATTGTACATTTAACAAGTAAACTGTCCATCACAATAATCATTCACCCTGCGAATGTTAATGGTGCTCAGTTGCTTCTCCAAGTCATCAGTTTTATTATATGAGCATCATAAAGAGCCATCTGGAATTCCTAAAATGTAATTTGGTTAAAGATAGGACAAGGCAGAAAAAATGACCCATTACCTGAAAGGACAAGGCGTGTTTCATTTTTTTTAAATTGTAAGACTTTAGTGGTTCGTTAAAGCTTATGTATTTTAACTGTTGTGTTGCTGAACTGCTGGAAGAACAACTTGGGTGAGATTAAACATTTTGCTAACTACCAAATGTGTTCTGGAAATAAAGTAAAAATGATCCTGCATAATTTTCAGTTCTTAAAGAGACAGTATTGTTCAGAAGAGCGTGCAGTGTCACGATTAGCAATGATGATGTCATGTTGTTTCCAGTTGCTCCTACTGACTTACAGCTTAATTTTAATAGACTTGCTGGCAGTTTCACAAACCAAGCCTGCTCTGAACTCCCTATTTCGGCAATAACACCATGTCAAATTAGATCTGGTGCTAAAATAAAGTTTAAAAGTATGAAAATACTTGAGGGAGGACTGGTGATGATTCATTTACAGGTGTGATTACCAGACATAGCCAAAAAATCTGGAGCATTATTCTTAGAGCTGGGAAGAAAATGAAGTAATTAGGAATATTGGGGAGAAAACAACAACAGTAGTAAAAGGAATGGAGAGGTGACTGAGAGTATGGTGGTGGAGGGAGTGGGGGGAGTGAAATGGTTAGTGAGTAGGACCAAGATGGGTGAAGTAGGCCACAATTAGAGGAGTGAAGGACATGCATATTGGGAGGAGTTGCATGATATGGGTGGGTCAAGGCCATGGAGGGATTTCTAAATGTAGACAACGATTTTGAATTCATTGCATTGGGGGACAGGGAGCCAATTGAAGTCAGGGAGGACTGGAACATGGGCGAGCGGGGCCTAATGCAGGATAGGATGTGGTCAGCAGAGTTTTAGAAATGGCTGAAGTTTGTGTGGTCTGGATCTTGGGAGGGCAGTGAGCAAGTAGAGTCTGGAGGTAACAAAAGTGTGGATAAGGATTTCTATGACATTAGGGGTAAGGTAAGGGCAGAGGCAGGTGATATTGTGGAGGTGGAAGTGAATGCTCCTAGTTGGGGATTGTTTTGAGGTTTGGGACTTGGAAACATAGAAACATAGAAGATAGGAGCAGGAGTAGGCCATTCGGCCCCTCGAGCCTGCTCCGCCATTCAATGAGATCATGGCTGATCATCCAAATTCAGTACCCTGTCCCTGCTTTCTCCCCATATCCCTTGATCCCTTTAGCCTTAAGAAATATATCGAACTCCTTCTGGAATATATTTAATGAATTGGCCTCAACTGCCTTCTGTGGTAGAGAATTCCACAGGTTCACCACTCTCTCTGGGTGAAGAAATTCCTCCTCTGTCCTAAATGGCTTACCCCTTATCCTTAGACTGTGACCCCTGGTTCTGGAGATCGAACAGGATACTGAGGTTTCTCACGATTTGGTTCTTTTTTTTATTCATTCCTGGGATGTGGGCATCGCTGGCAAGGCCAGTATTTATTGCCCATCCCTAATTGCCCTTGAGATGGTGGTGGTGGCCTTCTTGAACCGCTGCAGTCCGTGTGGTGAAGGTACTCCCACAGTGCTGTTAGGGAGGGAGTTCCAGGATTTTGATCCAGCGATGATGAAGGAACGTCGATAAATTTCCAAGTCAGGATGGTGTGTGACTTAGTGGGGAACTTGGAGGTGATGGCGTTCCCATGTGCCTGCTGCCCTTGTCCTTCTAGGTGGTAGAGGTCAAGGGTTTAGGAGGTGCTGTCATAAGAACATAAGAAATAGGAGCACGAGTAGGCCATTTGGCCCTTCGAGCCTGCTCCGCCATTCAATAAGATCATGGCTGATCTTCCACTTCAACTCCACTTTCCTGTACTATCCCCATATCCCTTGATTCCCTTAATATTCAAAAATCTATCGATCTCTGTCTTGAATATCTTCTTCTTAGGCAGTCCCTCTGAACCGAGGATGACTTGCTTCCACATTAAAAATGAGTTCTCAGGTGACTGCTGAGTCCAATGCGGGACCTACAGTCTCTGTCACAGGTGGGGCAGACGGCGGTTGAAGGGTGGGTGGGTGGGGTGCTTGGGTTGACGTGCACTGCTTGCGCTTGGCTTCCGCTTGCACCCGGCGGAGAGACTCGAAGTGATCGGCGCCTTCCTGGATGCTTCTCCTCCACTTTGTGCGGTCTTGGGCCAAGGATTCCCAGGTGTTAGTGGGGATGTTGCACTTTTTCAAGGAGGCTTTGAGGGTGTCCTTGAAGCATTTCCTTTGCCCACCTGGGGCTCCCTTGCTGTGTTGGAGCTCCTAGTAGAGCACTTGTTTTGGGAGTCTCGTATTGGGCATGTGGACGATGTGACCCGTCCATCAGAGCTGATCGAGCGTGGTCAAAGCTTCGATGCTGGGGATATTGGCCTGAGAAAAACACTGACATTGGTGCACCTACCTTGCCAATGGATTTGCAGGATCTTGCGGAGGCAGCGTTGGTGGTACCTCTCCAGCGCTTTGAGGTGCCTGCTGTACATGGTCCATGTCTCTGAGGCATACAGCAGGGTGGGTATCACTGCTGCTCTGTAGACCATGAGCTTAGTGCCGGGTTTGAGGTCCTGGTCTTGAAACACTCTCTTCCTCAGGCGACCGAAGGCTGCACTGGCACACTGAAGGTGGTGTTGGACTTGGTCATCGACGTCTGCCCTTGTTGACAGTAGGCTCCTGAGGTATGAAAAGTGGTCCACGTTGTCCAAAGCATTGTCGGGGACTTTGATTATCGGGGGGCAGTACTGTGTGGTGGGGGCAGGTTGGTAACATCTTACGGATGTTTAGTGTAAGGCCCATGCTCTCGTACGCTTCGGTGAAGGTGTTGATGATTTTGGAGTTCGACCACCAAGTAAGCGCAGATGCAAGCGTCCTCTGCATACTGTAATTCGACGACAGAGAATGGGACGACCTTGGATCTGGACTGGAGGCGACGGAGGTTGAACAGTTTGCTGTACCTGCATGTTAACTTTCGGTGATTCGTGTACAAGAACACCCAGGTCCCTCTGAACACCAACATTTCACAATCTCTCACCATTTACAAAATACTCTTCCTTTCTATTTTTTCTACCAGTGGATATCTCCACATTATATTCTATTTCCCGTGTTCTTGCCCACTCACTTAGCTTGTCTATATCCCCTTGAAGCCTCCTTGCATCCTCTCACAACTTACATTCCCACCCAGCTTTGCATCATCAGCAAACTTGGATATATTGCATTTGGTCCCCTCATCCAAATCATTGATGTAGATTGTGAATAGCTGAGGCCCAAGCACTGATCCTTGCGGTACCCCAGTAGTTACAGCCTGCCAACCCGAAAATGACCCGTTTATTCCTACTCTCTGTTTTCTGTCCATTAACTAATCCTCAATCCATGCTAGTATATTACCGCCAATCCCATGAGCCTTAATTTTGTTTAATAACCTCTTGTGTGGCACCTTATCGAATGCCTTCTGAAAATTCAAATATACCACATCCACTGGTTCTCCCTTATCTATTCTGTTAGTTACACCTCAAAAAACTCTAACGGATTTGTCAAACATGATTTCCCTTTGATAGGATTGGGCAGAGTCAACACGGATCTATTATTATTCTCTAAGTGCCCTGTTTCCACGTCCTTAATAATAGATTCTCGCATTTTCCCTACTACTGATGTCAGGCTAATTGGTCTGTAGTTCCCCGTTTTCTCTCTCCCTCCTTTCTTAAATAGCGGGGTTACATTTGCTACTTTCCAATCTGCGGGAGCCGTTCTAGAATCTATGGAATATTGGAAGATGACAACCAATACATCCACTATCTCTATAGCCACCTCTTTTAAAACCCTAGGAGGTAGGCCATCAGGTCCAGGCGATTTATCGGCTTTCAGTCCCATTAATTTCTCCAGTACTATTTTTTTTTACTAATACTAATTTTTTTCAGTTCCTCATTCTCGCGAGAGCCTTGGTTCACCACTATTTCCGGGAAGTTTTTTGCATCTTCTTCCGTGAAGACAGATACAAAGTATTTGTTTAATTTCTCAGCCATTTCCTTATTCCCCATTATAATTTTTCCTATCTCCGCCTGTAAGGGACCCACATTTACTTTTGCTCATCTTTTCCTTTTTACATACCCACAAAAACTTTTGCAGTCTTTTTATGTCTCTCGTTAGGTTGCTCTCATATTCTATTGTCCCTTTCTTTATCAATTTCTTAGTCCTCCTTTGCTGAATTCTAAAATCCTCCCAATCCTCAGGCTTACTATTTTTGGCACCATTATAAGCCTCTTCCTTTGATCTAATACTATCTTTAACTTCTCTTGTTAGCCACGGTTGGAGCACTTTTCCTGTGGGGTTTTTGTGCCTTAAAGGAATGTATATTTGTTGTAAATTATGTATTCTTTAAATGCTAGTCATTGCTTGTCTACTGTCCTACCTTTTAATGTAGTTTCCCAATCTACCTTAACCAATTCGCCCCTCATACCTACGTAGTTTGCTTTGTTTAGATTTAAGACCCTAGTTTTGGATTTAACTAACTCACTTTCAAACTCAACATAAAATTCTATCATATTATGGACTCTTTTCCCTAACGGCCCCTTTACTACAAGGTTATTAATTAACCCTTTCTCATTGCACAATACTAGATCTAAAATAACCTGTTCCCTAGTTGGTTCCTCAACATACTGATCTAGAAAACTATCTTGTATACATTCCATGAATTCGTCCTCCACACTATTGCTGCAAATTTGGTTTGCCCAGTCTATATATAGATTAAAGTCCCCCATGATTACTATATTTCCCTTGTTACATGTGTCTCTAATTTCCTGATTTATACCCTGCCCTACATTACAACTACTGTTTGGGGGCCTATAAACAACTCCCACCAATGTTTTCTGCCTCTTGCTGTTTCTTAGCTTCACCCAAACAGATTCTACTTCTTGATTTTCAGAGCTAAGATCCTTTCTCTCTACTGTCTTTATCCCATCCTTTATTATCAGGGCTACACCTCCTCCTTTTCCATTTTGCCTATCTCTTCTAAAAGTTAAGTATCCTGGAATATTTAGTTCCCAACCTTGGCCACTTTGTAACCACGTCTCCGTTATGGCTATTCGATCAAACCTGCTCAGTTCTATCCGCTATTAATTCATTTATTTTGTTGCGAATGCTTTGTGCTTTTAGATATAGTGCCTTTAGCTTTGACTTATTTCTATTTTTCCCTGATGTCACCTTAGTCACTGATGCCTTATTACCTTTGTTATACTCTGTTTCTTCCTGACCCATTCTGCTTATTTTTACCCAAAACTCTACTCTGCTCTAGAGCTTTGACATTTCTCTCGCTGCTTTTAAATTGACTCTTTCCTGAATCCTCCCACCCCCCCCTTCATTAGTTTAAAGCCCTGTCTACTGCCTTAGTTATTTGGTTCGCCAGGACACTGGTCCCAGCGCGAGCCCATCCCAACAGAACAGCTCCCTCTTTCTCCAGTACTGGTGCCAGTGCCCCATGAACTGAAACCCCTTCCTCCCACACCACTCTTTGAGCCACGCATTTAAACCTCTAATCTGTTTGTCCCTATGCCAATTTGTGCGTGGCTCTGGTAACAATCCAGAGATGATTATCTTTTGAGGTTCTGCTTTTTAATTTGGATTCTAGCTCCTTCGGCAAAACCTCATTCCTAGTTCTACCTTTGTCATTGGTTCCTATGTGGACCACAACAACTGGATCCTCCCCCTTCACTCCAAGTTCTTCTCCAGCTGCGAGGAGATGTCTTTAACCCTGGCACGGGGCAGGCAGCACAACATTTGGAACTCTGTTGTGGCTGCAGAGAACAGTATCTATCCCCCTGACTATACTGTCCCCTACCACAACTATATTCCCTTTCACTCCCCCCACTTTAATGACCTCTTGCACCATGGTGCCATGGTCAGCTTGCTTATCTATCCTGCAGGCTTTTCCCTCCTCCACACAGGCAGCAAGAACCTCATACCTGTTGGACAAGGGCAAAGGCTGAGGCTCCTCCAGCACTGCACCTGGGGTCCCCTTACCTGCCTGAGTTGCAGTCACACCCTCCTGTTCCTGACCACTAACCAGACCTGTACCACTACCTAACCTAAGGGGTGTGACTGCCTCCTGGATCTAAGTGTCCAGGTGACTCTCCCCATCCCTGATGCCCCGCAATATCTGCACCTCAGACTCCAGCTCAAAGTCTGAGCTGAAGTTCCTCAAGACTTACTGCAAATGTGGTTGTCCGGGATCACAATGCTCTCCACAAACTCCCACATGCTGCAGTTGCGGCACATCGGCTGCACTCCCATCCCTGTATGACCTTGTTTTTAATTAAATTTGTAATTAGGTAACTTAATTTACAGTGTAGTTTCTTGATGACTTACTTGATCTAGATTAAGTTAAAGGTACTGAAGTTATATAGCTACCTGTAGCACAAAGCACTACAAGTCTTGTAGGCAAAAAGCAGCAACTCCTTCCCCCATGAAGATAACCATGCTGACCACATTGATGGAATGGTTGACAATGAATGGAGGATAACCAGCTATGGTCACAATCGCAAAGGTTGTTTTGATGACTTTGGGCCAAGTAGAAGCCAGATTGAAGGGATTCCTTTAGAGAATTGTCATGGTGGTAGTGGTAGTGGCTCACACAGCCATGTGAATAGTCACAAACTTAAGTGATGAGCAAGTTCCTAAGCTGCTTTATACTTGGTGAGATTAGTGGTGGAGCTACAACTTCGCTTTGATGTACTGTTAATGTTTATTTTTTGCCACGTGATCTTTATTTTAGTATCAAGTGCAGCAACATATCTTTCTAGAAATATATGAAAATCCTGTATTAACATTACTAATTTGCTTCTTATCCTATTTACTTCACACGCTGCCTCTGACAGCAAACCCGCTGTTGGAAGCAGCCCAGAAAAGGAAATACAGCAAAGCCAGTGCACTCACAGGCTCCAAGACTCCCATTGTGAGGGGATTTTGCCTTTCATTTCTGGATGCCACCAATGACAAATCTATAAAAGGTGGTTGGTGGTAGCAGCACCAAGCTTTAGGTGCACCATCCTTCCAGAGACATCAAAGAAAAACCTGGCCAGATCATTCATGTGCAATGCTGTTCGTTCATCTTTCCAGTTGCACCTGTGCGAAGCTTTGTACTTGTAGTTACTGGTTGAGGCATCCAGCTATAATATAAATGGGGTAAGTTCAGCAGCAAGAGAATTGACCATATTACAGAGCCATTTGTGATGGTGGTTCTGTAATGTGTAATCTGTAATTCTGTATAATATATATTGGAAAAACTCTGAAAATTTTAAAAGTATGAAAACCACACAAGCAAAAGTTTGAGTTGTAGAATATTTTCTGCAGTAATGAAGAAGAGAGTGCAATATCATGATTAGCAACGAGCTACCTTACTGGCAAATTCAGAAAAACTAAAATAAAAACAGAAAATGCTGGAAATACTCGGCCAGGCAGGCAGCATCTGTGGAGAGAGAAACAGAGTTAACGTTTCGGGTCAATGACCTTTCGAAAAACTAAACCTGCTCAAAAGCTCTCAAATGGCGAAGCCACCCTTTTAAAATGACCTTGAGTTCAGTTCAGTATATAATTATATTGCCAGAGCTGGCCAGGAAGAGTGCTTTTTTTTTTACCAGACGAGTGCACAATAGGGTCAGGGACAGAGACTTTTAAGATAATACAATTATTTGTAGTTTCAGGAATCATTTGTAGAAAAGAAATGCTATGCTCAGCCCTCCTATCTGGAATGCCAATTACTTTAAAGTCACCTTGTCTAGCCCTTTTCTCTGCTAATGACTAAGTGGTGTATGCACCTGGCTTTTCCAGATGTGTCAAAGCAGTTTCTAATTCAGGAAACATCAGTGTTTATTTATCTTAACCAGTGAGTAAGTACAGCAGGACCAAATTAATTGCACATCTCTTCAATTGAGTATGCATCCAGCTGTAACTCTTAGCTATTCTTCCTTCCCTGTTTGCCAGACTATTTCAGCAACTCATAATGCTCTCAACATCAAGTAAATAAAAAAAACCTGCTGTTTTACCACTAAAATGTCAGAGTATTTTACTGCTCTCTATTGCATCAGTGTGGTTGAGAATACTGCGCAGGCATCTTCTAATGGCATTTTCTCTGTATACTATTAATGAGCATATGGAGCAGAAGACCTTGACTCATAATTACAGCCCATCTAATTGAGAGCAGCGTGTTTCCATATTGAGGAATGAGCATGATTTGAGTAACTGATGACCAATTAGTCTGCATAAATTTGAGCTGAGCTTAAATCATTTTCTGACCGTCCTTAATTAGATACAGGTGAATATTGTTCAATTTTGAGGAGTTTTTTTATTTTACTGTAATTCTTCCCTCATTTTTCTGTAGTTATTTTCTCCTTCAACTTCCCCCCCCACTCCCACCCCATTTTTTTTGTTGCCATTCATCATTCTGTGGTGAGGTGTGCAGGAAACTAACTTTCTCTTGTGCCTTTGTAACTAGCTGCTGGGGGCTGTTTGAGGGTAACTCCGATCAACTCTGCCACCAATTTTTCTCTCCATCGCAATGAGAAAGAACCTTGCTTTTAGTGGATTTCCTCTTGGCCCTGACTCACCAGCGACTAGGAGCTTCAATGCAGGGAATCATGTAGGAAGTAGACTTTTAAGCCGAAGGCTATGCTGATCCTTATAGAATGTATTATTACATGTACCTTTAGAAAATAAATCATCTCCCTTAATCATGTCAATAGATCAGCAACTTCAGCATAACAAGGAGGCTCAGAAAAAAAGATATGTGATAGTTTATAACCAATCTCTTTGGAACAGAAAGATGTATTTCATAGAATCATGCAGGACAGAAGGAGACCATCGTGCCTGTGATGGCTCTTTTAAAAGAGCTATCCAATTAGTCCCATTCCCCTGCGCTTTCCCCATAGCCCTGCAAATTTTTCCTTTTCAAGTATATATCCAATTTCCTTTTGAAAGATACTGTTGAATCTTCTTCCACTACCCATTCAAGAAGTGCATTCCAAATCATCATAACTTGTTGCATAAAAAAATTTCTCTTCTTTGCCCCTCTGGTTACATAGAAACATAGAAGATAGGAGCAGGAGTAGGCCATTTGGCTCTTCGAGCCTGCTCCGCCATTCAATGAGATCATGGCTGATCATCCAAATTCAGTACCCGGTCCCTGCCTTCTCCCCATATCCCTTGATCCCTTTAGCCTTAAGAAATATATCCAACTCTTTCTTGAATATACTTAATGAACTGGCCTCCACCGCCCTCTGTGGCAGAGAATTCCACAGGCTCACCACTCTCTGGGTGAAGAAATTCCTCCTCATTTCAGTCCTAAATGACTTACCCTTTATCCTTAGACGATGACCCCTGGTTCTGGACTCCCCGGCCATCAGAAACATCCTTCCTGCATCTAGTCTGTCCAGGCCTGACAGAATTTTACAGGTTTCGATGAGATCCCCTCTCAACCTTCTAAACTCCAGTGAGTATAAGCCCAATCGACACAATCTCTCCTCATACGTCATTCCTGCAATCCCAGGTATCAGCCTGGTGAATCTTTGTTGCACTCCTTCCATGACAAGAACGTCCTTCCTCAGGTAAGGCGACCAAAACTGCGCACGATACTCAAGGTGTGGTCTCACCAAGGCCCTGTACAACTGCAGCAAGACATCCTTGTTCTTGTACTCGAACCCTCTTGCTACGAAGGCCAACATACCATTTGCCTTCTTAACTGCCTGCTGCACCTGCATGCTTACCTTCAGCGACTGGTGTACAAGAACACCCAGGTCTCTTTGCACTTCCCCTTCTCCCAATCTATTGCCATTCAAATAATAATCTGCCTTCCTGTTTTTGCCACCAAAGTGGATAACCTCACATTTATCCACATTATAGTGCATTTGTTTCATGTTTCTGCCCAATCACCCAACCTGTCCAAATCGTGCTGGAGTTTCACGACATCCTCCTCACAGCATACCCTCCCACCCAGCTTTGTGTCGTCTGCAAATTTGGAGATGTTACATCCAATTCCCTCGTCCAGATCATTAATATATATTGTGAACAGCTGGGGTCCTAGGACCGATCCTTGCGGTACCCCACTAGTCACTGCCTGCCACTCGGAAAACGACCCGTTTATTCCAACTCTTTGCTTTCTGTCCGCCAACCAGTTCTCTATCCAAGTCAATACCTTGCCCCCAATCCCATGTGCCTTAATTTTGCACGCTAATCTCTTATGCGGGACCTTATCGAAAGCCTTCTGAAAGTCCAAATACATCACATCCACTGGTTCTCCCTTATCTATTTTACCAGTTACATCCTCAAAAAATTCCAGTAGATTAGTCAAGCATGATTTACCTTTTGTAAATCCATGTTGACTTTGTCCAATCCAGTCACTGCTTTCCAAGTGCTCTGCTATTACATCTTTTATAATGGACTTTAGCATTTTCCCCACTACCGATGTCAAGCTTACCGGTCTATAATTCCCCGCCTTTTCTCTACCACCTTTTTTGAATAGTGGGGTAACATTAGCTACCCGCCAATCCATGGGTACCGTTCCAGAGTCTATCGAATTCTGGAAGATGACCAGCAATGCATCTACTATTTCTAGGGCCACTTCCTTAAGTACCCTGGGATGTAGATTATCAGGCCCTGGGGATTTATCGGCCTTCAGTCCCATCAATTTTCCTAACACCATTTCCCTACAAATACTGATTTCTTTCAGTTCCACCCTTTCATCAGACCCTATGTTCCCTGGCATCTCTGGGAGGTTATTTGTGTCCTCCTTTGTGAAGACAGAACCAAAATATGTATTTAGTTGGTCTGCCATTTCTTTGTTCCCCATTATAAATTCCCCCGATTTTTGACTGCAAGGGACCTACGCTTGACTTCACCAATCTTTTTCTCTTCACATATCTATAAAAGCTTTTACAGTCAGTTTTTATGTTCTCTGCAAGCTTACTCTCATATTCTATTTTCCCTTTCTTAATTAATCCCTTTGTCCTCCTTTGTTGAATCCTAAACTGCTCCCAATCCTCAGGATTATTGCTTTTTCTGGCCAATTTATATGCCCTCTCCTTGGATCTTATGCTATCCCTAATTTCCCTTGTTAGCCACAGTTGGGTCACCTTTTTTGTTTTATTTTTATGCCAAACTGGGATGAACAAATTCTGTAGTTCATCCATGCGGTCTTTGAATGTTTGCCATTGCCCATCCACCGTCAACCCTTTGAGTGACATTCCCCAATCAATCCTACCCAACTCGCTCCTCAGACCATCGTAGTTTCCTTTATTTAAATTGAGGACCCTAGTCTCCGAGTCAACTACTTCATTCGCCATCTGAATGAAGAATTCGATCATATTATGATCGCTCCGATCCAAGGGGCCTCGTACAACAAGATTGCTAATTAATCCTTTCTAGTTACATAATTCTTTTGCCAATGACCTTAAATCTGTGTCCTCTTGCCAGTGGAAACTGTTTCTCTCTCTTTACTCTATCAAAATCCATCATCATTTTGAACACCTCGATTAAATCTCCCCTTAACCCTCTCTGCTCTAAGGAGCACAATCCCAGCTTCCCTAGTCTCTTCCATTTCAACAACATTATTAAATCTGTAGTCCATAAAAAGAGGGGAACGGTAGCGTAGTGGTAATGTCACTGGACTAATGAGCTAGAGACGTGAGTTCAAATCCCAACATGGCAGCTGGGGAATTTAAATTCAGTTTATTAATTTAAATAAATCTGGAATAAAAAGCTAGTATCAGTAATGGTAATCTTGAAATTATCAGATTGTCGTAAAAACCCATCTGGTTCACTAATGCCCTTTAGGAAATCTGCTGTCCTTACCTGGCCTGGTCTATATGTGACTCCAGACCCACAGCAATGTGGTTGACTCTTAACTGCCCTCATCAGTTGTAACAAACCGCTACGAAACAAAATAATAAGAATGAAACCGGACGGAGCACCCGGCACCGGCTACGGACACGGCAGCGGCACACCCAGCCCAGTCAACCCTGCACAGTCCTCTTCACCAACATCTGTGGACTTGTGCCAAAATTGGGAGAGCTGTCCCACAGACCAGTCAAGCAACAGCCTGACATAGTCATACTCACAGAATCATACCTTTCAGTCAAACTCATCCCTGGGCATGTCCTGTCCCACCGGTGGCACAGTGGTGTACAGTCGGGCAGTCCTCAACATTGACTCCGGACCCCATCAAGTCTCATGGCTTCACGTCAAGCATGGGCAAGGAAACCTCCCGCTGATTACCACCTACCGCCCTCCCTCAGCTGATTAATCAGTACTCCTCCATGTTGACCACCACTTGGAAGAAGCACAGAATGTACTCTGGGTGGGGGGGGACTTCAATGTCCATCACCAAGAGTGGCTTGGTAGCACCACTACTGACCGAACTGGCCGAGTCCTGAAGGACATAGCTGTCAGTCTGGGCCTGCAACAGGCGGTGAGAGAACCAACACGAGGGGAAAAACCTACTTGACCTCATCCTTGCCAATCTACCTGTCGCAGATGCATCTGTCCATGACTATATTGGTAGCAGTGACTGTCATCGTGGACAAATCCCGTCTTCACACTGCGGACACCCTCCATCATGTTGTGTGGCACTACCACCATGCGTGCTAAACGGGATAGATTCAGAACAGATCTAGCAGCTCGAAACTGGGCATCCACGAGGCACTGTGGGCCATCCGCAGCAGCAGAATTGTAGTCCACCACAATCTGTAACATCATGGCCCGGCATATCTCTTGCTCTACCATTAACATCAAGCCAGAGGACCAACCCTGGTTCAATAAGGAGTGCAGAAGAGCATGTCTGGAGCAGCACCAGGCGTACTTAAAAATGAGGTGCCACCCTGGGGAAGCTGCAACACAGGACTACATGCATGCTAAAAAGCGGAAGCAGCATGCTATAGATGGGGCTAAGCGACCCCACAATCAACGGATCAGATTAGAGCTCTGCAGTCCTGCCACATCCAGTCGAGAATGGTGGTGGACCATTAAACAACTAACGGGAGGAGGAGGCTCCATGAATATCCCCATCCTCAGTGAAGGTGGAGCCCAGCACGTGAGTGCAAAAGACAAGGCTGAAGCGTTTGCAACCATCTTCAGCCAGAAGTGCCGAGTGGATGATCCATATCGGATGACTCCTGAGGTCCCCACCATCACAGAAGCTAGTCTTCAGCCAATTCGATTCATTCCACGTGATATCAAGAAATGGCTGAGCGCACTGGATACAGCAAAAACTATGGGCCCTGACAACATCCCAGCTATCGTGCTGAAGACTTATGCTCCAGAACCAAACGCGCCTCTAGCCAAGCTGTTCCAGTATAGCTACAACACTGGCATCTATCCGACAATTTGGAAAACTGCCCAGGTATGTCCTGTCCACAAAAAGCAGGACAAATCCAATCCGGCCAATTACCGCCCCATCAGTTTACTCTCAATCATCAGCAAAGTGATGGAAGGTGTCATCAACAGTGTTATCAAGCGGCACTTGTTCACCAATAACCTGCTCACTGATGCCCAGTTTGGGTTCCACCAAGACCACACGGCTCCAGACCTCATTACAGCCTTGGTCCAAACATAGACAAAAGAGCTGAATTCCAGAAGTGAGGTCAGAGTGACTGCCCATAACATCAAGGCAGCATTTGACCGAGTGTGGCATGAAGGAGCCCTAGTAAAACTGAAGTCAGTGGGAATTGGGGGGGGGAAATTCTCCACTGGCTGGAGTCATACCCAGCACAAAGGAAAATTGCTGTGGTGATTGAAGGTCAATCATCACAGACCCAGGACATCGCTGCAGGAGTTCCTCAGGGCAGTGTCCTAGGCCCAACCATCTTCAGCTGCTTCATCAATGACCTTCCCTCCAACATAAGGTCAGAAATGGGGATGTTTGCTGATGACTGAACACTGTGCAGTGTCATTCACAACTCCTCCGATAATGAAGCAGTCCATGCCCGCATGCAACAAGACCTGGATGACATTCAGGCTTGGGCTGATAAGTGGCAGGTAACATTTGCGCCACAGAAGTGCCAGGCAATGACTATCTCCAACAAGCGAGAGTCTAACCACCGCCCCTTGACATTCAATGGCATTACCATTGCCGAATCCCCCACCATCAGCATTCTGGGGGTCACCATTGACCAGAAACTTAACTGGACCAGCCACATAAATACTATGGCAACAAGAGCAGGTCAGAGGCTGGGTATTCTGTGGCGAGTGTCTCGCCTCCTGACTCCCCAAAATCTTTCTACCATCTACAAGGCACAAGTAAGGAGGGTGATGGAATACTCTCCACTTGCCTGGATGAGTGCAGCTCCAACAACACTCAAGAAGCTCGACACCATCCAGGAAAAAGCAGCCCGTTTGATTGGCACCCCATCCACCACCTTAAACATTCACTCCCTCCACCACCGGTGTACCGTGGCTGCAGTGTGTACCATCTACAAGATGCACTGCAGCAACTCGCCAAGGCTTCTTCGGCAGCACCTGCCAAACCCGTGAACTCTTCCACCTAGAAGGACAAGGGAAGCAGGTGCATGGGAACACCATCACCTGCAAGTTCCCCTCCAAGTCACACACCATCCTGACTTAGAAGTAGATCGCTGATCCATCTTCGTCGCTGGGTCAAAATCCTGGAACTCCCTACCTAACAGCACTGTGGGAGTACCTTCACCACACGGACTGCAGCGGTTCAAGGCGGCTGCTCACCACCACCTTTTCCAGGGCAATTAGGGATGGGCAATGATGTGCCTTCAATAACCACAAAACTAGAAGTTATAGACTTTAACAAGTTGGCTTTTAATCACTAAGATCAGAGCTAACATCTCAACACACTGGCTCGCAGGAATGAGTCATACAGATCCTGGGATCTTTATGTAAGAGAAGTCAGGGGCGGAGCCAAGACCTAGAACCTTCCAGGTTAGTCAGGAAAGAGGAAGTGAAACTATACACCGTGTGGGGGAGGGTAATATACATGAGTGCAAAACGAATACAGGCAAGCCAAACACATTTCATTACAGGCAATAAATGCTGGCCCTGCCAGTGACACCCACATCCCATAAACAAATAAAAAACAGCAGCAGTGGTGCAACCCCACTGTGCACAAGGCAAGTCTCACTCGCCAATTGTCCCAGGCCTTGCTGACCTCCATTGGACCACATCATTTTGTGCTGCATACTGGCAAATTAAACTTAAAGATTAGTTAGTATTCCATAGAAGAGTGGTTAATTTTTTGTGGTGGGTGAAGGAAAGTAAAGTCTCTGAGCAGGGTGTGAGTGTGAGCGATGGAAAGGGTGAGTTATAGTGAACTGTGGGAGCAAAGGGATGAGTGGCTCAAAGAGTGAGAACAAACATTGCAAGGAGGAGGCACTGAAGGCGAGAGGGGGCGGGGGGTGATTCCAAGGATGGGGATAATACTGGCTAAGGTTCGAGAGGGAAGTGCAGGCGAAACCTTGGGGGGAGCTGCGGCATGGGGGAAGGGACTCGGTAATGCTCAACATGTGTTTGTATGATGCTGAGGCGCAGATGCGGATCTGATTACAATAATCTGTTTATTCCCAGCCCTAATTTTATTTTGCGCACCTTGAGTCAGAGGACAGGTGGTGAATATTCCTAAGGCCTATGGAACACACAATGAGTGCCTTTAATTTTTCAGCAAGAGAGCTAATGGTCTTAAAACAAAATCCTCTTGCGTGACTTCTGAAAAGTCCTCAATGTAATGGCAATGTGGACATAGATGTATTAAACCCAGTGGCTGTGTGTGTGCAAATGTAAGCTAACTCAAAAGGCCACCGTACTGTACCAGTACTGTTTTTTGAACTAATGTTCGTGACAGGTCCTTTAACATTGTGAAGGCTCATCACCACACCCCCTACAGGTGTAACAGGGTGCTGCAGGTCGATTTTGATTTATTGTCTAATATAGGAGTTTTTAATGCAGTTTAAAATGGAATGTTGTGACTTGCTCATTGATTTTAATATATAATATTATATGTCCAAGCATGCATGAGCAGAGATTCTTTGAGCTAAACTCAATGTAAAGTACAGTCAGCATTATAACTTAAATTCACAAACCTGTAACATAACTGCACCCTAAGGCTACATTCAATTCTTTTTGTCTAATAAAAGACCATTTGTATCTACAAGTAACTTACTATTTGCCAAATGGCAAATTTTAATTTTTAAAAAAATCCTCAGCACGGTATCCATGGTTGGCAGCACTAACATTACGACGACCCCATGACCTTTTGAATCCATGTGGCACGTTTGTGATGTTTGTAATAAAGTGACATCCTTTGTAATGTGACTTATTTTTTGCGCTCATTAATTGCTTAATTTTCAAAATACATGTAAACCACATGAAATGAGTGTGGCTTTAACGAGGCAATTAAACTTTGCCTGAGGACAGCGCAGAACGCTATTGAAGGAGCCAGTCAGGCATTATAGATTTATAGGGATTATGTTTGTTTCCTGGAAGAGGATTCAATAACTGCTGCGGCTGACATTTTTTTCTTGAAAGATATTCAAGCGGAGGGTGTTGACGAATGATTGAGAAAAAGCATTGTGTGCCTGAATTACGTCACTTTTTGAATTCAGTGGAAAAGGTGCATAAGTGAACTAAGAGGAAGCACTTGAAGAAATGTGAAACCTTCCTGCTCTGACAGGGCATTTCAACCATTTTTAATGGTCTTTTCCCGCCTCCACCCCCTCCCCATATGTAGTTGGCCCTTTCCTGTTACATTATTGTCAATTTATAGTAAATGCATATGTCTGTTATACGCACTTTTTTGACCTCGGAGGTTGGTTCCAGCTTGCTGCAGTTTATGTAGAAGTTCTTGAATAAGCTGATTTAAGTTTTGTCAGATTTTCCAAATTTATGAAAAATTGTGATTTCTTATGTTAAATATTGTACCCAAAACCATACCGTTCTAATTTGTTTTGTTCACCATGCCAAAATGGTATCATAAGATTTAGATTAGCAATGGAGAGGAGCAAGGAACCATCTAGAGTGGAACTTTTAAACTGGAATAGGGATAACTTCAATGTGATGCGAAAGGATCTAGCCAGGGTAAAATGGAACCAAAGACTGACAGGAGAAACTGTGACGGAACAATGGGTGATCTTTAAGGAGGAGATGTACAGGCTAGGTACATTCCAACAAGAGGGAAGAGTAAGGGAACCAAAGCAAGGACTCCTTGGATGATGAGGGAGTTAGAGAAGATGATGAAACAACAAGAGGGTGTATGATGAATGTCAGGTGAATTCTTCAAGGGAGAACCAGACCAAATACAATAAGTTGAGAGGGGAAGTGAAGATGAAAATAAGATTGGCAAAGAGAGAATATGAGAGTAGAATGGCGGTTAACATAAAAGGGAACCCAAAAATCTTCTACCGGCATGTAAACAGAAAGCGGGTAGTAAGAGGCAGGGTGGGGCCTATTAGGGACAAATAAGGTGATATATGCTTAGAGGCACAGGGCAAGGCTAGAATACTCAATGAGTACTTTGTATTGATGTTTACTAAGGAGGTGGATGCTGACAAAATATCAGTAGAAGTGGAAAAGGTAGAAGCAATGGAAGAGGTGAAAATTGACAGACAGGATGTACTAGAAAGACTGGGTATGCTTAGAGTGGATAAGTCGCCTGGTCCAGATGGCTTGCATCCCAGGTTGCTAAGGGAATTGGGGAATGAGATAGCGGAAGGGCTTGCCATAATTTCCCAATCTTCCCTAGATGCAGGAAAGGTGCCTGAGGATTGGAAAGTGGCAAATGCGATACCATTGTTCAAGAAAGGATGTAAGGACAATCCTAGTAACTACAGGCCAGTCAGTTTAACATCAGTGGTGGGTAAAGTTTGAGAAACAATAATCAGGGAAAAAATTAACGGGCACTTGGAGAGGTTTAAGCTAATTAAGGAGAGCCAACACTGATTTATAAAAGGCAGATCGTGATTGACTAATCTAATTGAATTTTTTGATGAAGTAACAGGGAGGATTGATGAAGGAAATGCAATGGATGTTGTCTACATGGATTTTCGGAAGACGTTTGACAAAATACCACGTAGAAAGCTGGGTAACAAAATTGAGGCTTATGGAATAGGTGGGTCAGTGGCAGCTTGGAGAAGGAATTGGCTTAAGGACAGAAAACAGCGAGTTGTGGTAAATGGCTGTTCTTCAGACTGGAGGATGGTATACAGTGGTGTTCCCCAAAAATCAGTGCTGGGGCCACTGCTTTTTTTGATATATATATAAAAATGTTGGATATTGGAATGCAGAGTAGAATTTCTAAATTTGCCGATGACACCAAACTTGGGGGTGTGGCAAACAGTGAGGATGACGCCAATCGATTGCAACAGGACATAGAAAGGCTAGCAGAATGGGCAGACAAGTGGCAGATGGAATTTAATACAGAGAAGTGTGAGGTGATGCATTTTGGCAGAAGGAACAGGGAGAGACAACATACACTTAATGACATGGTTTTAAAGAGTGCGCAGGGACAGAGGGACCTGGGAGTTAATGTGCATAGGTCCCTGAAGGCGGCGGGACATATTGAGAGAGCGGTTAACAAAGCATATGGGATCTTGGGCTTCATAAATAGAGGTATTGAGTACAAAAGTAGAGAAGTTATGCTGAACCTTTATAAAGCGGTGGTTAGGCCACAACTGGAGTATTGTGTCCAGTTCTGGTCACCACACTTTAGGAAAGATGTGAAGGCCCTTGAGAGGGTGCAGAGGAGATTTACCAGAATGGTTCTGTGGATGGGGGATCTTAGCTACAAGGACAGGTTGGAGAAGCTGGATTTGTTTTCATTAGAGCAAAGGAGGTTGCGGGGTGATTTGATAGAGGTGTACAAGATTTATGACGGGTTTGGATAGGCTAGATGGGGAAAGGCTGTTCCTACTAGTTGATGGTACAAGGACTAGGCGACACAGATTTAAGGTTTTGGGCAAGAGATACAGGGGGGATGTGAGGGAAAAACTTTTACGCAGCGAGTGGTGAGGACCTGGAACTCGCTGTCGACGGAAGTGTTGGAAGCGGAGACACTCAATGTTTTCAAGGGGAGACTGGATAGGCACTGAGGGAAATAAACTTGCAGGGCTACGGGAATACAGCGGGGGAATGGGACTGACTGGATTGCTCTACAGAGAGCCGGCATGGACTCGATGGGCCATTCTGACTCTATGAAATGACCATCTTTTATGTGTAAGCCTAAACCGTGAATGCTGATAGACATTCAACTGTGGAGGGCACCACAACCAAGCTCGATCTCGACCTCCGACCTCACTTGATGCCCACGTGCATGCTTTACAGTAGAAGTCACTGGAGGAGTGGGAACCCTTGCATTTTTTTTTCCTCACCCTAATAGAAAGCTACTGAACTTAATCGTCTCCACTCTCATTCTGGCTGAGAATGGCTAGTTCAGCGTAGACTAGAGCTGGAATGTGGGATGTTTCTGGATTGTATGGCTCAGTACTAAACCGTGCAGCGTTTTAAACTGATTTTAATAACATTTAAATTTTTTAGTAGCTTTTAAATAAATTCTTGTGGTTTTTATTTTAACAGTAACGTGCAACCCTTAACAAATGCTTACAATTTCACATGCATCAAACTTTTAAATTGCAGAGTTGCTTTTGATGGCATATGCACCGGCAGGGACACTGAAGTGCCCCTTGGGCATGGTTCGGCATCTGCCTTCTAAGGCAACATGCCATTAGCAGCAAACTCAGATGGCTGCTGACAATGGCACTTGTGCCTGAATGCTTGCCTGCTGTAAAGCTATGTTTCTGCCATTGGAATTCACATAGTATGGATGTCCTGTTGGTTGCACGAAGAGTGCTTTTTCTGAAGTTGTGGTAGTTTGAAGGTGTTTTACCTTGCATCTAACCAGACCTGGAAGTGCTGGATGCTGGTGCAAAAAGTGGAGAATCTATAACTAAAAATATATTCTGGCTGGGTTGACCATAGAATTTCTCAGAAATCAGCTATGTTATTTCATGAATAACTGTTGCAATTCTTATCACAATTTGAATCCTTCACCATGAATGTTACCAGAGATTGGTGACTTACTGCCATTTTCAGGACAATATACGTACCACCTATTACTAATTGTAGGGAGAAAGTAACCTAGAAGATGAGGGCAGCAAGAAACCTGACCATTTTAGGGAGGTCCTGATTTTGGGACTCTTAAGGTCGCTTGAGAGGAAAGAAAGAAGGAACTTGCATTTACAGTATTTAGTATCTTATTGTGTCCTTTGAAACATCACACAAGACTACCCATATCAGCAGTTGGTTGAGAAGCAATGTTGGCCAGGACATCAGGAGAACACACTTTCTTTTGAATAGTACCATGAGATCTTTAACATTCACATGAACCACCGGCAGATTGGGAGGCCTATAGAATACGGGCCTCCACTGGGGTCAGTTGTGTGGAGGCCGGTAGCTTACATTTACCAAGACCATTGACCGTACAAGACTTCAGCTTCTGATGCTGATGGCATTGGAGTAAAGTAAAAGGAGTTTCCTTTGGAATGTTCCCTTGGAGCAAAGTGCCAGCCCTCCGTTTACTTATGCCCTTCCTTTGTAATGTTTGTGTTGTAGACATTTAGAAGAAAAATGCTCATAGAGTTTTAGTTTTTAAATAGGTGTTTTCACAACTCACTTAAGGATCTGAAATCCTTATGTTTTAAATAGAAGTTTTAAAATCGAATCCCAGCACTGAGACAGCTGGCAAAACCAGTGGATGGCAAACCGAATGCAGAGGCAGGAAATGTGAGTCTCTGGGTATGTGATTGAACAGTACCTGTTTGATAGCTGGTGAAATGGAAGTGCTGCTGAATGAGGTGCATGCCAAGAGGGTTGTCCTATTTGGGCAGCCTCCCTAAAGAACAGTGACACGGCATCCCTGGCAGTAGGTGGTAGTCAGGGTCAGTGCAGGATGTGGGAACTGATGTAAAAAAAGATAGCACACCTTAAGGGACCTACCAAGATAACACTATCCAACAGTACCATTTTCCATTTAGATGGCTCAAGTATGTATGATACAAGTGTTGCCTCTCAACTTGTCTTTTGTTTATTTCTGACCCAATCCCAACCCTCATAAACCATATAACTTTTCATTGTTTGCCATGTATTCCTGTACTCCAGCAGGGAACACAATATAGCTGCAATCTACAATTGTAAAGCTGTGCCATGCTGCTATTGCTAATCCATGGGAAAGAGATGAACATATTGATGATGCTGATTGATGGATCAGTCACCTGTTTGATTCATGAGTGGGAAACACATTGGCTGATACGGAGGATGATCCCTATGCTTGTCTGGAAGAAGCAGAAAATTGGAGGGTGCAATGACCTTGTCTATCACTGGCCGTGCCATTCCTATGGTGCAGTCAGCAGCAGATGATGAAGCTCTCCGCCTGGCTCCGTACTGATCTGGAGCCTATGGAGACAGTTGTCCTTGGTCATTAACACCCCAGTGTGCCAGGGCCTGCAGATATGGTTTGTAGTATAATAACTTGCAGGCTGATCTTTCATGTCACCTTCACACAGTCTCTGCTCTGAATGAAAAGATTGTGGATTCAAGCCCCATTCTAGGACTTAAGCACATAATCTAGTTAACACTTCAGGAATGCTGCATTGTTGGAGATGCCACCTTTCAGATGAGATACTAATTGAGATTCTCTCTACTTATTTAAAGATTCCATGACTATTTGAAGAAGAGCAGGGAGTTCTGTGTTATGGCTAATATTTCTCCCTCGACCAACACTACTAAAAAGAGATGTGCTAGTTATTCATCTCAAACTCCACATTAATTTTGACTTGACTTAGCGACTGCCACGGTGCTGTATAGAAATAATACTGTGTCTTAAAATGGATAACCCTCGGTGTTGTATCCGTGTGTTAATGGAGACACGGAATGCAGGAGTTGGTTTAACAGGTGTTTACTGAACAAAGTCTGGAGGTGAACTAAAAGATACAAGACGCTATACAGGCTTATATACCCGAGTGGTCATTACCGGTATTAAAGTACACAGGGGCTCTTAAAGGCACATACTACAATTCCTCCCCTTTTAGATAATTAGTACATAACATTTTAAGTAATCATTAATTAACATGTTTACAAGAACAATAATGTACACATTTGCTGCAGTTAATCAATTATAAGTCAGTCTCTCTGGAGGCTTCCTGACTCGGTCTGGATAACGCCTCGGTGGTGTAGTAGTTTTCGGTGGTGTAGTAGGTTCTTTTGGCAAGGTCGATTCGGCTTGAATGCCAGTGTCTGGTTCATCTGGTTCCAGTATCACCGGATCGGAGGTAGATATTATGGGTATCTCTGCTTCATCATTAGGCGTATAGAGTTGTGGTGTAGGTTGTCCCTTTTCGGATGACTCTATAATCTGGTCAGCATGGCGCCTTATTATGCTTTCTCCAATGTCCACGGTATACATCAGCGGTCCTAGTCGTGTGCAAATAGTTCCAGGCTGCCATTTCTCGGTACGGTAGTCCCGGGCCAAAACTTGTTGACCTATCTGGAAGGTTCTAGTTGGCCTTTCATTCATGCCTTGAAATTGCCGGTTCTCTACGTCCCTTCTGATGTTTGGCTTGATCAAATCCAGCCGGCATCTTAGTCTTCTATTGAAAAACATCATGGCGAGAGTTTGGTTTGTAACCACATGTTGCATTCCTGTACGCAAACAAGAAGTTATCTACCTTATGTTGTAGATTTATGTCTTCATTACCCATGGCCTTTATGGCCGCCTTGAAGGTCTGGACAAACCTTTCAGCTAATCCATTGGTGGCGGGATGGTATGGGGCGGACGTGTAGTGCTTAACCCCATTGTTTTTTAAGAACTTCCTGAATTCTTCGGACACAAATTGCGGTCCATTATCAGAACAGATCTGTTCAGGCAGCCCATTCCTGGCAAATATGGTCCTTAATACTGTGATGGTTTTTTCCATGGTGGTGGAGGACATCTTTATTACCTCCGGCCACTTGGAGTGTGCATCCACCGCGATTAAGAACATTGAGTCCATAAATGGACCAGCAAAGTCGATATGTACCCTTTGCCATGGAGATGAGGGCCACTCCCATGGATGTAGAGGGGCTTGTGGTGGGGCGTTTTGGACCTTCTGGCATCCTAGACAGCTCTTGGTCATTTCTTCGATGTCTCCATCGATACCTGGCCACCACACAAACGCTCTGGCTAGGTTCTTCATTTTCACTCCACCCAGATGCCCCTTGTGAAGCTCCTTTAGCACTTTATCCTGGAGTTTGGGTGGAATCACCACTCTGGATCCACACATCAAGGTTCCTCGGCACACTGACAGCTGTTCTCTTCTTTGCGAGAATGCTGGCAACAGTGGTTCGCCATGTGCTGGCCATCCCTTCACCGTTGAATCGTAGACTCGTGAGAGAGTCGGGTCATTTCTCGTTTCCTTTTCAATGGTAGAATTTGTTACTGGTAGACATTCCACTATGGTTGAGTGGAACATCTCCACTGGGTCCACTGTAGGTGCCTCTTCTACCGTTGGCAACGGTAGGCGCGATAAACCGTCAGCATTCCCATGCTGTTTTGATCCTTTGTATTCTATGTCATATTGGTGTGCCCCTAGGAAAAGGGACCACCTCTGTAGCCTTTGCGCTGTCATAATGGGAACGCCCTTTTTAGGGTTGAATATGGAGACGAGGGGTTGATGGTCAGTCAACAACGTAAATTTTTGTCCGTGTAGGTAATGGTTGAATTTCTTCACTCCCCACACCAGGCTGAGTGCTTCCCTGTCGATCTGGGCATAGTTACGCTCAGCTGACTTCAATGAGCGTGACGCAAAAGCTATCGGCCGCTCCGAGCCATCAGGGAATCTATGCGATAATACCGCTCCTACGCCGTAAGGGGATGCATCGCACGCCAGTCTGATTGGCAGTGATGGGTTGTAATGAGCCAACACTTCCTTGGACGTGATCAAGCCTTTGCATTTATGGAAGGCACGTTTACAGTCTTCGCTCCATTTCCAAATTACTCCCGTTTGTAGCAGTTCGTTAAGAGGGTGCAGAACAGTTGATAAGTTCGGTAAAAATTTATGATAGTAATTTATCAATCCCAGGAACGACCTTAATTGTGAGACATTTTCAGGTGCTGGGGCTTTTATGACCGCTTCAATTTTTTCAGGTGACTTATGCAACCCTTCTTCGTTAATTATATGGCCACAATATGATATTTGTTTCTGGAAAAATTCGCACTTGGGGCGATTTGCTCGTAGGCCCCGTTCTCTCAGCCTAGTGAGCACCTGCTCCAAATTGGCAAGGTGCTCGTTGTCGTTTTCTCCTGTTACAAGGATGTCGTCTAGGTAGCATTGAGTCCCTGGAATCCCTTGCAGGACTTGCTCCATAGCTCTTTGCCAGATAGCTGGAGCTGATGCTACTCCGAAAACCAGTCGATTGTACTGGTACAGGCCTTTGTGTGTGTTTATCGTGAGATACCTTTTAGAGGCCTCCTCAACCTCCATCTGTAGATATGCCTGTGCCAAGTCAATTTTGGTGAAACGTTTCCCTCCGGATAGTGAGGCGAAAATATCTTCTATCCTCGGAAGAGGATACTGTACCGTGTGAAGGACCGGGTTTACAGTCACCTTAAAGTCCCCACAGATGCGAATATTTCTCTGTTCTTCAGATTTATCATTATTCAACGTTTTCTTCATGACCGGGACGATGGGTGTTGCCCACTCGCTCCAATCTACCTTGGATAACACGCCTGCCTTTTCCAAATTCTCCAGCTCTGCCTCGACTGCTGGATGAATTGCGTATGGCACCGGCCTTGCCTTAAAAAAAACTTGGGAATTGCCGCATCTTCTACTTTTATTGAGGCGGTGACGCCTTTTAAGGTTCCTAGTTCCTGTTGAAACACTTCTTTGGCGTTGGCCAAGATGTCTTTTAATCGTTCAGGTATGATGTCATCATTTTTTTTTCTTACTGGTCACCGTCAGTGCCTGAATGGAGTGCCAGTCTAAACGTATCTTCCTGATCCATTCACGTCCCAACAGCGGTGGACCACCATCTTGCAGAACGTATAAATACAACTTCTGTATTTCCTTGCCGTTGTATACAACAGGCACCCTTATTTTCCCTCTGGGGTATACTTTCTGCCCCGTATATGTCTTCAAGACAATGGATGTGTCTTTCAAAGGTATATGCGGAAATAGCCGCTCGTAATCCCGTCGACTTATGACGGTCAGAGCTGATCCTGTATCTAGCTCCATTTTAACTGGGGACCCCGCTATCGTGAGGGTAACCCAAATGGTCTGGTAATCTTCTTTGGCAATTACATTATGTAATTTGAGACAGCTTAGTCTCTTGTTTCCGGAGTCGCTATCGCTCTTCTGGTCTTCGGAGCTACTGTCCGTCATCATCTGTACCTTTCTGTACTGTTCTTTATTGATTTTTTTTCTGTCAGTGGATTTTTTGTTTCCAGATCGGCATACACGTGCAATGTGTCCCATCTTTCCGCATTGCCTGCATGCTTTGTCCTTGAACCAGCAGTCCCTCTGGTAATGGGTGGATCTGCCGCAGCGATAACATCTCTCGAAACCCCGTGTCATTTCATGGGTGCCGAAGTCCTGTGGCTTTTGCTGTATCTCTGCAGCTCCTCTTGCTGCTGCTTCGTATGATACAGCCACACTGAAAGCCTTGTCCAGTGTCAAATCTTTCTCAGAAAGTAGCCTGTTCTGTGTTCCTTCACTTAGGAGACCGCAGACGAATTTGTCTCGTAGAGAATCTGCCAGTCCTGCCCCGAATTGGCAGTGCTTTGACAGTTTCCTTAATTCGGTGAGGTAATCAGCGTTACTTTCATTCTTGTGCTGATTCCTCCTGAAGAATTTGAATCGTTCCGCTATCAGCAGCGGTGTTGGGTGTAAGTGCTCCTGTAGGGTATCAACAATCTCCTTAAAATTCTTGTCCATCGGTTTGGCTGGAGTGATTAAGTTTCGTAACAGCCCGTATGTCCTTGCGCCCATCAGATTTAGAAGTACCGATGCCTTTTTATCATCCTCTACTTCATTCGCTGTGCAATATACCTCCACTCTTTCCACATATGTGGTCCAATCCTCTATATCACTATCGAAAGCAGTAATATTGCCAGTCTTAGGCATCCTGAAAATCAAAAATGGCGCCTCCCGCGCTTTCCTTTCTTCCCTGCCGAGAAAAAATGGCGGCTGCCGCTGCTGACAACGCTGTTCTTCGCGGTTTTTATTTACACAGATATTTTTAATAGTTGGAGACTCGTTCCCGCCGGACTCTCTGGGACTTTTCCCTCCCTCTGCTTGGTTCGAATGCCGACCTGCTTTGCAGCGCTGGCCGTCTCCTGAGTGCTCCACCCTCCGTCTCTGTTTGCCTCCGCCTTCCGACTCGCTGCTCGGCCCCGCTGCAGAGCCACCCGATCGAGCCCCAGCCCGCTGCCCAGGAAGGATTAGTGCAGTACCTGCCACCAGCCCGGCTAGCTGGTGAACTCACTTTTTTTTTCTCCGACCTTCGTCTGAGGAATCGATCTCCTTGAGATGCTGCCGAATTGCAGGTAAGTCCGTTTCCAATTCGTCACCACTGTTGTATCCGTGTGTTAATGGAGACACGGAATGCAGGAGTTGGTTTAACAGGTGTTTACTGAACAAAGTCTGGAGGTGAACTAAAAGATACAAGACGCTATACAGGCTTATATACCCGAGTGGTCACTACCGGTATTACAGTACACAGGGGCTCTTAAAGGTACATACACTACACTTGGTAGTTTAAGGGTATGCTTGCTGAGGAAAATTAAGATGAAGTACTAATGGTCTGAAGTCAGCAGTTTTTTGATGGTGCAGGAAAATATGTTCTAAACTGAGCACGCAGATGAAAACACAGAAGCTGGCTGTTTTTGGAATATACTGTGTAAGGAGAACAGTGGGCATTAGCTAAGAGGATAGATTGTTTAGTAGGGCAGTGGATTTGTTGCGATGTGACATCCGGCAACAGATCCTGCAAATTTCCATACATGCCCCGTGCAGCATAATTCACTGTCTGAGTGATAAATCACTTGCCCTAATGATAGACTGGTTAGCATGGAGTGACTGAGCTCGCTGTCACAAGAAGATTGAATTGGGCAGGGCATGTGTGATATATGACTAAATATTGGTACTGTTGGATGATGATGGAATGAACCCCGGCTTTGAAAAGGTCACTTGAAAGGCCAAAGCTGAGATAGTCAAACTGTTCACAGGAAGAGTGACATTGGGCAGGCAGCTGTAGAGGGGAGAACATGATGGTGAAGTCTTCAGGCATCTGTAGTCAGCCTGGTTATGAATGCTGATAGTACCAGTATTTTCATGGTTGAGCATACTGTCTTAGATATTAGAGAGAAGTTTTTTTAATACATTTTTTTTAAGTGAGATAATTAATAAATCATATATATTCAATGGGGCATTACAATGTTGTTTTCTGAAATGGAGATTATGTGCTTGATAGTTTGATTCTTCAGTCTTATAAATATGCCCATAGAGACAGCGGGTTATGTCCAGGAGTAATGGAAACTGGATTGGTGCTCCAGATTTCAGCCTTGCACCTTGTGGAAAGTGGCATAAAAAAGCAGAGACCAAGGCAAGTGCTTTCCCATAAGGAGGAAGAAAATTGGAGGAGGAGTTATCTCTGGCTGCTTGTTGGTGTCCGTGCAATATTGGATAGTCCTAGACTGAGGTCATCCACTTGGCTCTTGGCTGGAAATTGTGCATAGCGTGGGATGGCAAGAAAAGAGAAGGGGAAAAAGCACCTTAAGAAGGGATTAGTATGGGTGCATATTATCTGTAGTTATATCTCCACTACTAAATTTCCCATGGCATTACCCACAATCAGTTGATGAATATAAGGGCCTGAATTTTGTAGTAGTAATAACAGTGAGTTAAGATGGCAGAGCGATCTGTCAATGGTGAGAGAGGTTGTTCCAAATAGATGACACTGGATAGAGTTTGATCCAAACACTTGCTAGCTGCATAAAGCTCAATCTGTCTTCCAAATGCCGTAAGCAACAGCTTCCAACCTTGGAAAGTGAACAGCTATGAAATGGGAGCTTTTGTAGCACATTTACAGCTGTCAAGTTTAAGAAATTATCCCACGGTGACGCAACTCCCGACCTGCTTACCTGATGTGACCCCGAGCAGCAGGGAACCCGTGGGCAAACTCATAAAATTTAAAGGTGAGCTTAAAATAGTTTTTAAATGCCTGTTAACAAGCTCTTAATCATCTAAGTTGCCTCCCCCACCGTTTGGTGTCGGGTCTGTTCAGTGATGACAGACCCGACATCTGGGAAACTAGCGTGGCGGCGGGTTGGCGGCGGGTTCCCTACCTGCTGTCAAAAAAAAAACAACAAAAAAAAACAAAAAATTCCCAGCCGACCTGCTACCAAACGCACCTGCTGACCCTCTGAAAAATACCCCCCCCTAAGTTGCGAGAGAGACCTTAGAAGCTTGCTCCACAGAACAACCTAGTGGCCAGATCCTACAACTACACCCTGACAGTTGACTTGGCAAAATTGAATGGGAAATGTTGATGCTGTAATTTACCCGGATTGTGTGGTCAGCAGCGAAGTGACGACGCCTGTCGCTGACCTCGAAGAAAGCAGCCCACAAAGAACTAGCGATCTCTGTGGTGTCAATTTCGCCTCTCCCGACTTTAATTTGATGCTGGTGCCAAGTCTAGGGTATTCCAATATTCAGCAACAATGATGTCATCAAGCTGGCTAAGCAGCCAATCACATTGAAGAATTCTCACAGACAGCAAACCAGGAAGTAAGATGCACTGATTATAGAAACATAGAAGATAGGAGCAGGAGTAGGCCATTCGGCCCTGCTCTGCCATTCAACGAGATCATGGCTGATCATCCAAACCCTAGCACCCGGTCCCTACACCGACAGCCATCCCACCCAAGCCGTAACCCCGTAACCCCACATATTTAATCCCCCCTAACACTAAGGGTCAATTTTTATCATGGCCAATCAACCTAACCCGCACATCTTTGGACTGTGGGAGGAAACCGGAGCACCCGGAGGAAACCCACGCAAACACGGGGAGAATGTCTGTGTGGAGTTTGCACAGTCACCCGAGGCCGGATTTGAACCCGGGTCCCTGGCGCTGTGAGGCAACAGTGCTAACCACTATGCCACCGTGTTGCACTTTTTAAAATCATTTTACACAGAGCGAAATAAAGATTGGGACATACACATGGGATTAAAGTAGAAGCTAAAATATCATAAACAAACTTTACATTAAAAAAAAAACATGGATTTTTAATCATAATAGAAAAATTTGATATTCCACAAATATAAAATTAGTTTTTCAGGGCAAGAACAATTGCTCAGCAGTAGTTATGACTCAGTACGCTGATAAAAACCTAGTTACACTCATTGAACAATGCTTAACTTTTTTGGGGTTTTTTAACAGCGATATTCGTCAGTTCTGTGATTTCAATTGATTGCTGGCTGCTGGGGAGTTCAACAGCGCCGCCTGTGGAGGAGTAGGGAATGACTGACAGCAACTTCTAGATTTTCGCATTAAACTGCGCATGTGTGCACGCCAGAAGTTGTTGTCAATTTCACAGTTGTAATGACAGCGAACGCTGACAGTTTCGCCGTCATTACAACCGCAAATTCCGGGCCAATGGTAAATGTTGACACAAAAATGTGACTAAACATTGTGATAACAGAAAATAAGATTATGGACAGGAAGTGTGTGCCCTAAGCAGAACTTTTAATAATACATAGATGGGTTGAGATGGTTAAAGAAGGAGCGAGCAATACACCTCCGCAGCATGCTGGTGCTCCAATGCAATGCACTATTGTATGTTGGAAAATTTAACCCCATATTTCTCTACATGATGAGTTACCAGGCCTAGCTGTGCTATTGTAAAGATGTATGCAGAAGAAACCAAGCACTTCCCAATAGAGAGGACGGTCACTGAGGGACATTTAAGCACATACTGGCTGCTAGTTGTATTGCAGCGTTAGCTGAGCTCCGGGAGCAGTTGGCTGAATAGTATGCATTGTTCTGAGAGCATGAAATTGCCTTTAGAAATAACTGAAAGCTCCCCAGTAGCTAATCGCAGTTTGGAACTGAGCCATACAGACCTGAAGTTCCAGATTCAATTTTGTGCTGCAGGTGTGCTATAATTAATATCAGTGCCCCCGGCTTAAGAGGGGAAAATAGTCAGGGTTTCTGTTCTTGATCCCTATTCAGTGACCCTTGCTGAAAGTGTGCATATGTGTATGTTCGGTGGTGACCAGATCAGGCTTGGCTGTAATACATTTGCCATTGTTGAATAGCATTCTGACATTCGCTGTCTTGGCTTACAGATGAAGTCTTGGGCGAGGTATCAGAGGACACCTGGCCCATGTGGAATCATTCACTAATGTGACTCCATGGGGGAAATTTTAACCCCCAAGGATGGGCGGGGGTTTAAAAATAAAAAAGCGGAAAACCCGCCTCCAACGCGTTCACTTACGGTTTTAATGGAGGCGGTTTGGGAGCTGGCAACTAACCTGCTCTCCGGAGGCGGGTCTGTCCTTAAAATATTTTAATGAGATTGCTCTGTTTCACATTTAGTTCCTGGGGGCTGGGTTTTCCGAACCTCGGGAAACCCGGCAGCTGAAGAGGAGGTGAGAACAGCTGGATGGAACAAGTAAGTGCCTTTCCAGCACTGCTTGTGGGCCAAGAGGAGCAGGAGTGCTTTTCCCCGGCTCACCAAGCAAACCTATTGACTTCCCCGCGATTGGACCCCAGCGATCCGTCCCCCTGCCCCCGCGATCGGACCCCAGCGATCCGTCCCCCCTGCCCCCGCGATTGGACCCCAGCGATCCGTCCCCCTGCCCCCGCGATTGGACCCCAGCGATCCGTCCCCCTGCCCCCGCGATTGGACCCCAGCGATCCGTCCCCCTGCCCCCGCGATTGGACCCCAGCGATCCGTCCCCCTGCCCCCGCGATTGGACCCCAGCGATCCGTCCCCCTGCCCCTGCGATCGGACCCCAGCGATCCGTCCCCCTGCCCCCGCGATCGGACCCCAGCGATCCGTCCCCCTGCCCCTGCGATCGGACCCCAGCGATCCGTCCCCCTGCGATCGGACCCCAGCGATCCGTCCCCCTGCGATCGGACCCCAGCGATCCGTCCCCCCTGCCCCCGCGATTGGACCCCAGCGATCCGTCCCCCTGCCCCCGCGATTGGACCCCAGCGATCCGTCCCCCTGCCCCCGCGATTGGACCCCAGCGATCCGTCCCCCTGCCCCCGCGATTGGACCCCAGCGATCCGTCCCCCTGCCCCTGCGATCGGACCCCAGCGATCCGTCCCCCTGCCCCCGCGATCGGACCCCAGCGATCCGTCCCCCTGCCCCTGCGATCGGACCCCAGCGATCCGTGCCCCCGCGATCGGACCCCCAATGGCTGACTCACCTCACTACTATACCTGACTATCTCCCCAATGATCTACTCTTGCCCCCCCCCCCCCCAACCATAGGCAACTTGCCTCCACTCCACTCCCCAGTTGCCTACCCGCCAGCCAGCCAGCCTCACGATCTGTGTGGCTGCGGCCAGGAAACCCATTTAGAAAATTTAAATCAAGTCCTGCCGTTATATTCAGCACAACCTCTGGGAAACTGTACTTCCAGATTTCCCAGCCACTAAATCAGAATGTGATCAGTCAGGTGGATGTGGGTTGGACTGGCAAGTGGACGAGGCACCTGTGTTTGGGACAGGATTGGCAAGAGGTGGCGACGAGAAGAGGAGTAAAGGTAGAAATGGCTGGATGTGGCATGAGGGAGTGCTTGGCCAGAGGCCTGATTTTCTGAATCCTTAGTGAGGTGGTGCTGTGGAGAACAGCCACCTAACCTTGAAAAGGGAGCTGGGAGGAGTAAGTGGAATGTGATGGAGGTCGCAAGACTAGAAGTGTTACAAGAAGTAAATGTTCCACATACAGGGAGTGCTATATGCAGAAGGATTATAGATACTTAATACTAATATAAGTCTTGGGCAATTCATTTAAAAAAATCAGTTTGTGATTTTAAAGGCACATTTTCAGGCCTCATTTCTCATTGGAGTCTGGGAACAATAGTTAAAAATGTTCTGGAACTGCTCTATAAATGTTCCCATTTACACTAGTGTTAAGAAGCAGACATGTTGTATTGGGATAGCCGAGGCTGTCACTCTCCTCTTCTCAAAATGGAGACAGTAAGGTGCTCAAGTTGTAACACTTGGTGTGGCGCACTAAGCTTCTAACTTTGGACAGAGAGCACATGTTCTTTAGGTTATAATCACCTTGGCATGCAAAAACCCATGGACTCACCATGGTTACTTATTTTACTATTCAGCACTAGAAGATCTTTGTACTTGATATCACCAGACAATGGAAAGGGGGGTTACCCTGCTACTAGTTTTCCTGCTGAGGTGGATCTTTCCACTAACTGGAAGCTTCCAAGGAATTCTTGATAAATTTATTCAGTGAACTGAATTTGAATTGAAATCACCAATAGAACTCTGATTCTTTATATCTCAGTTAAGTCCTTTGTTACTAAAATTAATGTGGGTCAATGCTCATTTGAACCAATATTTTGAAAACGTACTCTATTTCCCAAATGTGTTTACTGGAACTTTTCTCTTTACCTTAATTTTCTCTCCTTCACTCCCTCACTATAGAACACGACCAACCAGGTTCATCCAGTGATAGTGACTTGCTGTCATTGACGGTGGATGTGGATTCTCTCACTGAATGTGATGATGGAATGGCATCAAATAGAAGCTCCCCAAGCAGATATACAAGACTTAGTTCCTCCCCTGAACCTACTGCAAGATCTGCTACACCTCCTCATCAGGAGAGGAGCAAAGATGGAACAGAAGGAAGCAAAGGCCTGTGGTCACAACCAATTGGAAGTCTGAAACATAGAACGGGGAGAGGTGACTACTTGGCAAAGGCAGGAGAGCAGATAAAGCTGGCATTGCAAAAGGAGGCAGAACAGGATTATGAAGGTGCCTTCAATTTCTACAGGAATGGAGTCGATCTGCTTCTTCAGGGAGTTCAAGGTATGTCTAATAAAGGTTATTAATGTCCTACTTTTGCAGGCTTCTTGATTATAAAATATATATATATACACCAATAGTATTATACCCGGTCATATTTTTCTATTGGAAGTGTTTGTGTTTTTGAAAAAAGACAATGAATTCCAGAGCGCTCTTCTAAATATTTTAATGCATTTAACATTTTTAAACAGGTGGGATGTTAGTGTTGGGAATGGAGCACTTTCCATTTCTCCACCAGACATTCTCAAATAACACAGAGTAAAGCACCCTCTTCTCTGCTTTAACAAATGCCTCCGCCCCAACTGGAGAAGAACACCCCTAATTGAACCGGTCATCCTCTTTCAGAGAATTTATCAATTTATTGCCAAATTAGGGACAATTTTACTGGCCAAAGTCATGAATTACATTCTATGAGACTACGACCAAGGTCCATTATCATTTCTTGTGCGTACATACTTCCACCATCACTTTGCCTCCCTTGTCCTTTTCCATGGAACTGCCCTTGTTTGCTTCCACTCCTACCTGTCCAAATTAGCAAGAAGATTGCCAGTAATGACTTGCAGCCATGCTGTTCCTCGGTGACATCATCCACAGGCATGGGGTGAGCTTCCATTTGTATGCTGATACTTAGCATTACCTTTCCACCCCTTCTCTTGATCCCATGAACATCGATCTCTGTGCTGTAAGATTGCCCATCTTGCAATACTACAACAACAACAATTTGCATTTATGTAGGATCTTTTAACATAGAAAAAAGTATCTTATCGAGGCATTGAGGATTACAAGCCGATGAAGAGGAATTAGGAGGGGTAACCAAAAGCTTGGTCAAAGAGGTGGGTATAAAGGAAGGGCCTTGCACATGCCTGGCTACATATGGGTGCATACATTTTATGCCACCGGACCATCCCTCTGGAAAAGGGAAGGAGGCAGGGATACGGCAGAGCACGTCTCTAGTGTACCTCTGATCCACTGGAAGACCATTGGGCATGGCCAGAAAGCCTAAGCTGAACAGTTCTGGCTAACTTGCTGCAATCCAAAACCTGATTTGCCCACAGCAGCAAGCATTTATGCTGCAGTTGGAATCGGTATGCGTGTCTTCAAACCTGCCTTCATGACTTTGTTGTTAACTTTGGGCTGTTAGGAGTGGCAAAGTAGGTGGGGTATAAATCACTTTAGTGTTAACAGGGCTGCAACAGATGTCCATTTTTGTGGGCCAAAGAGAAGTTAATAAAAAAAAGTCAAATCAGCAGCATAAACTAATTTCTACTTGTCAAATATTATGACCCAGCAGTCTTTCAACAAAAACAGTTAATGGTGTCTAGATTAACTCCTTTAAAATTGAGCTCGGTAAATATCTGTATTTGAGTGTGATTTTATAAAGGGGTAGATAATCAAATATTCCATGGAAAATGGTGGCTTCTTTGTTGATTGGATCATGGAAATGTCTTGTGAATTGTAGGGATTTGCTTGACTGATTTTGGGATTTGGGAAGAAATTGTGTAGAATTTTTCCCTTGGCTGATTCGATAAAGAGGGCAGAGTTCATGATATGGTGGCTTGTACATGCTGTATAGAAGAAGCTCCATTGATGTGTATATATATATATATAATCGGTACTTCTGTCTTTCTGTCTGTCTGTCATCGCGTGTGCGTTGCGGGTATGCACTCGAAAGTTACAGGGCGTACCTACGCGCGCGTTACCTCCAAAGAAAGCTTACGCTTCCGAGACGGTTTTAAGCGTATTTACGTTTCGGCCGGGCTAAAATTGCGCCCGCGGTATCCCAAAAACCTTCAACATTCCGCTCATTAGCTACAGAGTGACCTCGAGCTCGACCAATCGTACGCCGGGTTGCTGGCGTGTGCCGCCGGGCCAATCGGTGCGCGTGTGGCCGGGCTTTATCATTCTGAACCGAGGTGAGTCGCCGCCATCTTGATTCCAAACTTTTCCTTTCTTTTTCCCGCTTTCTGCGTCTTAAAAAAAAACGTTGCTTTTAAAACACATATTGTTTTTTAAAAAAATGATTTAGAAAGTAATTAACTTATCTAATCTCATTAATTTTCCTACCTTTCCCCGTTTTTCCAGGTAGGCCTAGAAGCCTCGGCGTCTCCTCTGCACCCACGCCCGAGCTAGGCACCTCCCGGCCCCACTCGAAGGCTGGAGGGCCGAGCCTCAGCCCAGCGCCGCTAGGGTGCGCGCGCAGCAGGAGCTGAGACGTCTCTCTCTGCCGGGGCTTGCTGAGCGTCCCGCGTTACCCTGGCAACCGGGCCCGCCGGACGTCTCGCACAGCCGCAATCGGCGGTCTTCACCTCGGGGGGGGGGGGGGGGTGCCGCGCGTGCAGCAGGAGCAGCTGAGACGCGGCGTCTCTCTCTCTGGCTTGGTCAGCGTCACGGTTGCCCTGGCAACCGGGCCCGCCGGCCGAGAGAGACGCCGCGTCTCAGCTCCTGCGTGCGCAATCGGCGGTCTTCACCTCCGGGGGGGGGGGGGGCGCCTGCCGCCCCTCCCTCCCCCCCACCCTCCATACCCCCCTCCCTCCCCCTCCTCCCCCCCGCCCTCCCTCCCCCTCCTCCCCCCCGCCCTCCCTCCCCCTCCCTTCCCCCTCCCCTCCCCCCGCCCGCCCTCCCTCTCTTCCCCCCAGTCGCTCTCTCTCTTTCTCCCCCCCCCCCCCCCCCCCCCCCAGTCGCTCTCTCTCTCTCTTCCAACAACAACATGCCCTCGAAAAAGCCTCGGCACCGCCGGGCACTTCAGCTAGTATGTATATATATATATATATAGTAGTTAACACTTTGGCCCTGAATATTTATGTAGTTGAATTTGCTAAGATTTACGAACCACAAATTGTTTGACATCAAAACTGATTTCTCAATGCAGTACAAAATAGTTAGCTTTTTGACTACATTCTGGTTAATGAGTGTTTTTACAGCTCCTGAAAATAGACCCTCCCGTGTTTGTTCATTTTAAGGGTGAGGCTTCCTCTTTTTAACATAGTTTCTCTTCTCCCTACTGTTGGGTGCCCGCTCTCTAACACAGTTCCTCATTTTGTGGTTTAGTAACCTGTTAGAAAAAGTAACGCTGTTCTGGAACACTAACTGCTGGGAGCTGTGTAGGCATTATCACGGGTGATACTTTTCTTTTCTCCCATTTCAGAATTCTTTTGCACCCAGTGGGGAAGCACAGAGCTTCAGTTCAGTTCTCCACTACAGCACCTCAACTGAGATCGAAAGCTTAGGGTGTGGAGAATTTTACATGCCCCACCCCCAAATGAATGTCAGGTGAGGATAGAATTGGGTTCAGCTGTTAAACTGCCACCCCCCCCCCCCCCAACTCCATAACACATCTGACATTTAGATAACCATAACTCACCAGCAATATTTTGTGTGATTTAAAATACAGCACATTTAGTTCATTTAATGGGGTAGTGTCATTGTAATGGGGAGTTTTCAGGCAGACTTGGTTGCTTAGTTGGTTTGCACATAAAAATGCAGCTGCATTGCTGCGATGTTGGTCATGGCTATCAAAAAAAGCTTTGTTCCACAGCGCAAGCAGCAACGACTTACAATTACACAGCACCTTTAACATAAACAGAACATCCCAAGGCTCTTCAAGAGTGAGGGGAAAATTTGGACACTGAGCAGGAGTTGAGAGAAGAGCAAGAGGAAGAGTCTAAAGGTGAAAGCGAAGGGGTAGGTTTTGAGGGGGCTTTAGAAGGTAGGGAGAATTAGTATCATTGGAGAGCTTTGAGAGAAAATTGCAGTCATGATGGCTGAAGGCTGTGCTAATGATGGTGGAGCAGAGGGAGGGGGCGTGCACAGTAGACTCAGAAGAGCAGAGTGCCAGAGCTGCAATGTAGAGGTTGCAGAGGTAGGGTGGATTGAGGCAGTTTCATAATATGGTTGTCGCATTTTCATGTGTGTTTATTTTTATCGGTTCAGTTATGGTTGGAGAAGTTTACAATGCTGCAGTGCAACAGTGTAAGTCACATCATTTATATATGAGTAAACACAGCAAAATGTGGTACACAACACTACCGTAGGTATGCCACTCTCTTTAATAGACTGGTCCGTAGAAATCAAAAGGATTTATGTACTACATAATGTATTTTTGCATGTCCAAGAAAAAATGATTGGGATACTTTTATTTCCCTTGCAAATAGAATATCTGATTGTGGCTCCTAAAAGTTGATTTAAATTTACTGTATGCAAATATGATCTTACTCTGCACATAAATGAACCAAATGAGTCAATTTTACCAGGAGCTCCAGGCAGTACAGTACATTTCAGAAAATGTTTTTCAATTAATAGACTAATTGTAATCATTAGTATAACTGCTTGGAAGTAAATGGGAACACTTTCATAGAATTTACTGGAGCTTTTTGTAAATCTGCACATAGTAATGACAGAGGGAAACATTGTGTGCACTTTGTGAAACTTGAGTTGAGAGAACTGCATTAGTTGAACCATGGCAAGTTATGGCTGCCCTTTTTTTGTACTGAATACACAGAAAATCACTACTTGCACACTATAGCAAACATTAAGCTACAGTATCATCATTTAGAAGAAAACAGCTATAATTATGATCGTATGCATGGGCTTAGTATTAAATGTGTTAATTTGGTATGACACGTTAATTACCTGCTTCTCCAGATGTTTAGTGTATTGTTCACGCAGTTTACAAAATAATTACAGTAAAGTTGAATGAAAATAAAATAAGCGGGTGGTTTCTTGCCTTAATATTTTCATTCAAGTGAAACCATATGAGTCGCAGCTGCACAGACGCTAATGTAAGCGAAATGGTTACAGAAACAACAAAGGTTACCATTAGGAGGCTTTTGTCCAAATATGTCCCCAGCTGATTTTATCCTATCATACATTTACTTCAATCCCACCATCACAGCTACTCCCTGAGATGATTTCAAAGACCTTGTTTCTGCTCCGTCTGTGTTTGCTGTAAAATACTAAGTTTGTAGGGGATAAAAACAGCAACATTTGGAACCAATATAATGCCTGTTCATTTTGCTTTGAGAACTAATTTCTTTATAGTATTCAAGTCTGCTGTCCCAAGACCTATGTGGATATTGGCTTCTGTACATCTCAGGTAGTGAATAGTAAAAAAAAAAAAAGTAGTTATACAAATCTTAACCTAACCCTAGAACATTTTAGTTTCTAGTGAATATTCTTTAAAGAACCAATGGCTGGCTCTGTAAGTTAGTTATACAGGTACCTTACCCAAGTGGGCTTTCTTGATGTGTGAGCCCAGACAGTGAATGCTAACAGGCTATTTGACTATGAAGTGAATCACAGGCAAGCTCAGCCTTGCCCTTATCCAACATAAAGTGGTCACTGGAAAGCAATTTGGAGTAGGAACCCTAGCTGATTCCTTTCCTTCCTTTTCTAGCTAGCCCAAAGGCCTACGGTCAAGTGTAGTGCTCCCAAATGATTTTGTGGCTGAGATCAACCAACTCGGCAAAGACCAGGAATTGAACCTTGAACCTCTGATCTGTATGACTTCGTACCACATGATATGGTGCATTATCCACTAAGCCAGGAACCATGGATGCCTCGAGCTATGTGTCTGTAAATGCTGCATAGGCAAACATTAATTTGCACCACAGTAACTTAGTTTGAATATATTAAGACACTTGATCCTGCTGATTTCCTTATCAGAATCCTGTTCCCCTAGAATATGTGATGAGCTCGATAATGCACCTGCATGCAAGTAAACAAATACTATGTCATTGCTCCTGTGACCTTTTCTTTGTTGTACATTCTAAGGTTCAAATATGCCATTTTACAGGCTCTTTACTTTAACTGCTTTTTGAATGATGCTCAGAACATATTCTAGAAATGTTTTTCGGAGAGGATTTTTTTTCTATCTTTGGTTTCTAGTAAATATTTAAAAAGGCTTTTTTGCTTCAGTAATGACTATGCAGGTGATCAACAACAACACCTGCATTTATATATCTCCTTTCACATAGGAAAACGTCTGAAGGTGCTTCAGAGGTGTCTGGGGAAATGGACATTGTGACAAAGCAGAAGAGATTAGGAGGGGTATGACCAAAAGCTAGGTCAAAGAAGTGGATTTTAACGAGGGCCTTAAAGGAGGAGAGGGTGGCAAAGAAGCAGATGGTTTAAGGTTAGAACTCCAGAGTGTGGGGCTTAGGAGGCTGAAGGTATGGCTACCGCTGGTGGGGTGAAGTGGGAGATGCACGAAGGACTGTGGTCAGAGGAATGGAGAGTTTGGGGGGGGGGGGCGGTGTGGAGTTGTAGGGCTAGTTACAGAGATGGGGAGGGATTTAAGGACAAGGATGAGAATTTTAAGTTTGAGCAGATAGTTTATATCTAAGCCTTAATGGATATACATATATAATATGGGAGAAAGGAAAAGCTGTGAATGCTGAAAATTTGAAATAAAAATGGAAAATACACAACAGCTAATTCATCTGAAAGAAACCGGTTAATGTTTCAGGTGCATCCTCCTGATGATGGGTCTCGCTCGAAACATTAACTTATTTTTCTCTTTCACATAACGACTGGCCTATTGCATATTTTCCAGCAATTTTCATTTTGATTACATGTATATAGTAAGCAAGATAGATTAAGTGTCAATCAGTTGAGGGAAGGCTGTGTGTAACTTTTGAGTCCCTACAGGGAAAGTGTAATTTGAATTGTAGGACTCAAATGTAAATATTCTTTTTGATTTACATGTTTTTAAAAAAAACATTAAAAGCTTTCTTTTTGCAGCTGATTTTAAGAGTGCAGTAAACAGAAGTAAACCTGTTTGGATTTGTGGTGATGCTCAGAATTTTTTTCCCCCCCAAGCATTACATGTGCGTTGGTGCTATTTGGGTCACAATTTCTGTTCAACAGTTACATATGTTACTTAGGATGTATAACATTTTGTAAAATATTAATAGACTACAGAATCTAAGTTTTGTAGTTAGTGTTCTTTACTCTGTACTTCTGCACTAACTTATAGTTGCTAGGGGAAAGTAAAACTATGTGCCCGAACCAGGAGTGGAGTTGCTAACATTCCTAAAGCAACTGTAACAACATACTGAACATTACATTTTTAAGCAAAACCTGGTTATTTAAGTTGTTTAAAGTAACTTTAAATAGTTAAGGACATCAACTGCTTTTCCCAACAGTTTAAGAACTTTGGAGACAGGCAGTGCTTCCCATGCAGAATCTTGAGAGATGTTTCTGTTAACCACTTGGTTTCCTCTCTTGGCAGTAATTATTGTCACGTTTCCCTCATTCGGAGCCTGTTATGTGGTTACAGAATCTTTACGAGCATACTTTCAGAGAAGTGTTTTTTTGACATTCTGTTTGGCGTTCGCAGCTCACTGGCAACATTCAAATAAGGCTAGAACCTGAAAATGGTTCGGGTCTCCCAGCTGTGGTCTTGAGCTGAAGTTGAAATAACCCCCCACTCCCCACTCTCCCCCCCCCCCCCCCCCTCCTATTGTTACTCTGATGACATACTGGAAGATTTCAGCAGGTGCTGAGTTTAGGCACTTGTATCTCCAAAAGCTAATATACGTGATGGATGTGGTAATGTTCAGCTTAGAGAAGATTTAGCAAAACAAAGTGTCGTTACATTGTGCCACAATATGAAAAATGCTGATTATACTTCTGTCTGGAATCCTTCATTAAGGAAGCAGTAGCAGGGCATTTAGAAAAACATACTGCAGTCAAACAGAGTCAGCATGGTTTTAGGAAAGGGAAATCATGTTTAACAAATTTGCTGGAGTTCTTTGATGACATGACAAGCAGGGTGGACAAGGGTGAGCCAGTGGATGTGGTGTATTTGGATTTCCAGAAGGCATTCGATAAGGTGCCACATAAAAGGTTACTGCATAAGATAAGAGCTCACGGAGTGGGGGGTAATATATTAGCATGGATAGAGAATTGGCTAACTAACAGAAAGCAGAGAGTCGGGATAAATCGGTCATTTTCTGGTTGGCAAACGGTAACTAGTGGGGTGCCACAAGATCGGTGCTGGGGCCCCAACTATTTACAATCTACATTAATAACTTGGATGAAGGGATCGAGTGTAATGTAGCCAAGTTTGCAGATGATACAAGGATGGGCGGGAAAGCAAGTTGTGCAGAGGACTCAAAGAATCTGCAAAGGGATATAGACAGGCTAGGCGAGTGGGCAAACATTTGGCAGATGGAGTATAATGTGGGAAAGTGCGAGGTTATCCACTTTGGCAGGAAAAATAAAAAAGCAAACTATTATTTAAACGGAGAGAGATTACAAAATGCTACAGTTCAGAGGGACCCGGGGGTCCTTGTGCATGAAACACAAAAAGTTAGCATGCAGATACAGCAAGTAATCAAAAAGGCAAATGGAATGTTGGCCTTTATTTCAAGGGGATTGGAGTATAAAAGCAGGGAAGTCCTGCTGCAACTGTGCAAGGTATTGGTGAGACCACACCTCGAGTACTGCGTACAGTTTTGGTCTCCTTATTTAAGGAAGGATATACTTGCATTGGAGGCAGTTCAGAGACGACTCACTAGGTTAATTCCAGAGATGAGGGGTTTGACTTATGAGGAAAGGTTGAGCAGGCTGGGCCTATACTCATTGGAATTTAGAAGAATGAGAGGTGATCTTATCGAAACATATAAGATACTGAGGGGGCTTGACAAGGTAGATGCAGACAGGATGTTTCCCCTCGTGGGAAAATCTAGAACTCGGGGGCGCAGTCTCAGGATAAAGGGTCGTCCTTTTAGAACTGAGATGAGGAGGAACTTCGTCTCTCAGAGGGTCGTAAATTTGTGGAATTCTCTGCCCCAGAGAGCTGTGGAGGCTGGGTCATTAAATACATTTAAAGTGGAGATCGACACATTTTTGCAAGATAAGGGAGTGAAGTATTATGGGGAGCAGGCTGGGAAGTGGCTTTGAGCCCTAGATCAGCCACGATCTTATTGAATGGCGGAGCAGGCTCGAGGGGCCAAGTGGCCTATTCCTGCTCCTATTTCTTATGTTCTTATGTCTGGACTCTTGAGACTGGAATTTTCTCCACACGTACAGAGGTCGAAGGCTCTGTAAGCATGTATGCTTATATATTGGCCCAGAAATTAGGGTCGGGGGCTTCCCGCGGGTGCAAGCCCCCGATCTGCACTTACCTTGCGCGCCGGCCGTTGAGCTGTGGGCCCCCATGGAATTCCGATCCGGGGCCTGGTCCAGCTGCCAGCGCGCTGAGCTTGCGTATCCCAGGGGCGCAGTTAGTTCGATGTGTCCCCTGGGATCACGTGGGCCATGTGGAGCCAATCGGAGCAGGGAATGCTCCATTCATAAGTCTGACAGGAAGTGCTGTCAAGACTTATAAATACTACGGCCCCAAAACAGCACTAAATCTTCAAATAAATTTTTAAAAAACATCACATTTTTTAAATAAACTATAAATTACATGAAATAACTATTAAACAATTTAAATTTTTGAAAAAAATAATTTTATTTTCTAACGGGGCTAAAAATAAACTTGCCTTGCTTTAAAGTATTTAAAAATAATAAACCTGTGGAAAAAATGTTTTAATTTTAATTAATTCACCACTTAGCTTGTAAAAAGCAGGCCTTACACCTGCTTTTTACATTTCTAACTTCTGCAGACTTACGTTCCCGGGAAAGACTGTTTTTAAAAAAAAAAAAACCCGAAGTTTGATGCGCACGCGCAGCCTCTACTGCGCACGCGTTCGACCTCTTAACCCCTCCTTTCAGGGGAACGGAAGTGCCGGTTTCCCGCGCATGCGCAGTGCATGCAGAAAACCGGCACTTCCATTGGGCCTACGGGTGAGTACCCCGTGCGTACTCACCCATGGAGACCCGAATTTCTGGGCCAATATTAAAGTTGAAATGATTGGGGTTCATTTTTACCTTCACCGCTTGGGTTATAATCTGGCAGAGAGGATTGTCCACCCATTGCACAACCCACCGATTTTTATTGCGGATACCGCCCAAGGGGTGAAGAAAAATATTATTCCCATTAAGTGGCGTTTTAATGGGTGGTAACTTGTAAGTGTTATTAGCACCACATCTCCTGACACAACGGAATCAACTAGGACTTCCAGTAGATATCCTTGTGGCAGTATTGACTGGTAGGTGGCGGGATTGGATTTGAAGGCTGTATTACGGGGGCCTTGCATTTGGGAAGAGGTGAGTCCATAGCAGGGGAGGCCTACGCTTTCCTCATGGATCCTGGAAGAACACACCTGCTCCTCCTGGTCTATAAGGAAAGTTTAAAAAAAAGTTTACCTATTTGGGCCTCCTCTGATCCCGGCTACTCCTCCCGCTGTTTTCACCTGGCAGGAAAACTACAGCAGGTCCTGTGCTCAGGCCACCAGTTAAAATTGCAGTCGGATCCCGATTATTTCATTGGGATCCTACATACATATATTAAGAAGGACCTGCTGGCTTCGGGTGGGTGTCCTTGCTGCCTACCCAGTAGAGCAGGTTAAAATTTGGAAAAGTGAGTTCTTGGCAGCTTTCCGCTGGGCAAGTGACCTGGTGGATGGGTAGGGTTAAAATCATCCCCCAAGACTCTTTTTCCAAAGTGGTCTGAGGTGAAATGCGGGTGGTGAATCGCAAAAGCTGGGAAAGAAAGCAGGTTAGAAAAAGAGACCAAGACATTGCTGTTTAGCAGAGCAGACTGCAGTGAAATAAAATCCATTTTCCTTTTGCTTTTGTCTTTCTCTGCTGGCTGTCTTTTTGCTGGAGGCCGCAGAACAGTGTGTTTCTTTTTTGCTTTTTTTTGCTTCTCGCTGGTTTCTTTGCAATGTGCAAAGAAACCAGGTTAAACTGCAGAAATTCAGGATCCTATTTTCTTTATCACTGTGATATCTTTTGGAATAAATTGTATACTAAAATCTGTTACAGAAATGACATGGGAAACTGGATGTTATATAGTTTGTATCCTTTACATCCATGCTTGTATATTAAATTCATTTTGTTTTCCCAAAGCAACTGTAACTGCCTGAATCAAGAGAGGAGTTTGCGAGATTCTAAAAAGCAACAGTAATAATATACTGAAGATTACAGCTTAACCCCAGAATTGGAAAAGTGCTGCCATTGGAAACTGAGGTTCTGTAGAATATGTTGCTTTTTGCCACATGTCTCACTGTTCAGAGATGTGTGTATTGAGCCACATATTCCTGTGGATGGCAGTAAAGAGCCCATAATCAGTGAGTTGTGTGCGTCACCCACAGAACAGGCTGATCTTTGTTTTCTGAATTCAAACTAGTAAAAGCAACTGCTGGAGCAAAGATAACTATATTGTTGCTGGTCATATTGTGTGGTGCACATGCCGGGGAATCTGCAGTCTGTTCTTCCGAGCCCACTGCTAATAGCCTGCCTCTTTTATGAGCGTACGTGCCACCCTACAAAACTTGAAAAGCTGTCAAACAGCTTCAGAAAAGCGGTCAACTCAAACAAAACCTGAGTAAAAGTCAATGACCAAGGCCGTTACTTCAAGGTGACTGAATAAGTTAAACTTTTTTTTTAATGCATTGAATTTCAGAATTTTTATTGGTGTTTTGGAATCACATTCTGCAATTCAGTTTGTTTTCCTGTAAAAACTGATACCCGATGGCCTCATATATACATATATATTACCTATGAAAAGAATTTGTTACAGTGGGAGTGGAGTGGGCCATGATCTTGTCATAACTTAAGCTGAAGCTATGGCCAGGTATTACATCAGATATATTCTAGATTGAAATAAACACTAAAGTATATAAAGATGCAATTTTTGCAGTGGTGGGTTTAGACATTTTTGACGAGGGAATAAGCTCTGATGCAGCAATTTTTCCCCCTTGGGGTTGGGTATATGATCCTCAGAAAATGTTAGTTTTTGAAATTTGTTGGTGCTTTTTTTAAGCACTTTGAAGTGTATTGAGATTCTGCCACTGGGTTTTTGAATAGGGAAAAGGTGGCAGCAATCCTTTCTGCTGAACAATTCCCCCAGTCAAAACTTGGTTATATTTAAAATCCATTTAAAGATTTAAAAAATTGAGTTTCTAAAGTTAGTTTTGATTTTAAATAGTATGCCAATTGGTTAATTTTGTGCTCCTAGATGATTGTACTCAGTGTCTGTTTTTGCCAAGCTACCCAATCTAGGAGCCAAGCTCCTGTCTCCGTGTGACACTGTACAATGAGCTTTCCCCATACAGAGCAATTGATGACTGAGTATTTGCTGCTGTGTTTATGTGGTGTCACCAAAGAGTCACTTCCGGTTGCCCTGGAAGCTCATTACAGCAAATGAATTCCAATAATATCGCGATTCGCTGATCGGAGAGGAGAGCCATCCCCAAGCCGTGTATAATTCGAAGTATTTGGTAATAAACCGTGTAATTGGATATAACTAAAATTTAAAGTCAAAAATTGGAACTACTGGATGCCCTCATTGTATCTTCAGATTCTCAGCTCCACAGGAATCTGGGCAACAGAAGAGAACCAAAGAAATTTATCATTGTGATGCATTGCATTTAACCTGGAGGGTCTCTTTATCAGTATTTATCCTCCCATTTAGGTGTTTTGCCTTACACATGGCCTCTTCAAATTAGAACTCAACAGACTCCAACTTTTTTGTTCTTTTCAGCTACTTTTGCTTAATTTCCCCGATTTTTCTTCACTTATAAACCATTTGTCAGCCGAGAGCAGAGCAGAGTTTCAAGAGGTTGTAATCGTTTCTATTTCTCCGCACCTAATACTTAACTGACAATCAAAAGTCTGACTTCAAACCAGAAGGTTGAGTGTTGAATTCCCAAAACTGTCTGTCACACCAGTTCCGTTGACATTCATCAGCCCTCCATTGAATAATTAGATGAAATGGAGCATATAAGTCATGGCTTCATCTGACGAGGAGACAATGGTTTCACTTTCTTTGAGATCATGGTGGAAGTTTTTGATCAGAATTTTGTAACAGATAGAATCTTACAGCACAGGAGGAGGCCGTTCGGCCCGTCATGCTCTTTGAAAGAGCTGTCCAATATAGTCCCATACCCCAGCTTTTTCCCCATAACCCTGAAAATTAGTCGTCTTCAAGTACATGTCCAATTGCCATGCTAATGCTTAAATAATTAATATGTTTCGAATGCACTCTGTTTATAGATAACACAAACTACAGCACATAGCATAAAACTTTACAGTTTTTTGCCAAAATCTTATGGGTTTGTTACACATGCCTGTAATCTACAAGCGTGTGCCATGTGCTCTGTATTATGCATGTTAGCATACTGATTTATGGAGCATAACTTTAAAAGAGAAAGGCCGCATATAAATGTGTTTTCATTATACTCTCCAGCCGTATAATATAAGAAACTGCACAGATATTTTCTTTATTAAATAAAAGTTACTCCTTGTCTCTGCCTCTTTTTCTATGTCTGCTAATCTGTGCTAAATCTGTATATAGGTATCCACTAATTGGTACTTTTGTTGCGAATAATCTATTCAATTAATTTTTTCAACAATGTAACCTTCTACACACCTCGGATTTGGGAATGACCCTTGAAATTCTTGCTTTCCCTGCAACAGGCCTTGCACCTACTTTGCTAATAGCTCCAGTCTGCATTTGTAAGAGGGTGCGGGGAATTAATTAATTGCCCTAAAACCCCTTGCATCATATATCTCCTGTGTACGTGCTGAGCCATTGCACATTTAAAGAGCACGTATACAGCGCTAGGACTTGTGGGGCAGTTTGTGGTCCTAAAGATCATTGGGCATTTAAAGGAGCGAGCAGGTCATGTGAGCACTACTTTTTGCTGATTGTTATGCGAATGGTTGGCAACGATGTATGAGACTAGTAAGAAACCCTAAATATTTTTTTAAATGTTATATCCTGTAGTGAATGTGGGCTATATTCTCCTGCAGTGTAATGAAAGCCAGTGTCACTCCAGTACAATTCATGTGATTTCATCATGGAAGCCTGTCCCCCCAAGCACTGTAAACTTTGTTAAAGAAAGATTTACATTTATATAGCGCTTTTCACGACCACCGGATGAAGTACTTTTGGAGTGTAGTCACTGTTGTAATGTGGGAAACGTGGCAGCCAATTTGCGCACAGCAAGCTCCCACAAACGGCAATGTGATAATGACCAGATAATCTGTTTTAGTAATGTTGATTGAGGGATAAATATTGGCCAGGACACCAGGGATAACTCCCCTGCTTTTCTTTGAAATAGTGCCATGGGATCTTTTGCGTCCACCTGAGAGAGCAGACAGGGCCTCGGTTTAACGTCTCATCCGAAAGGTGGCACATCTGACAGTGCAGCACTCCCTCAGCGCTGCACTGGAGTGTTAGCCTAGATTTTTGTGCTCAAGTCTCTGGCGTGGGATGTGAACCCACAACCTTCTGACTCAGAGGCGAGTGTGCTACCCACTGAGCCACAGCTGACATTGTTGTCCATCACTATCCACCAACAGGATTAAACAAGTTTAAAATGGATTAAAACTGCTACAAATTCCACCACTCCTACATGTATTTCAATTAAATAAGAAGCTGTAATGTACATAAAGGATTTAACACATCTGAAAAGTCAGAGAACGTTGTTAAAGTCCTCAGATTTTCTCCATGTTTACAGACATAATTTCAGACCTTTGTGTTACTGCCTTATAAGGTACTCAAACCCAGGACTACATCCCCCCCCCCCCCCCCCCAGTAGAGCTAAACCACATCTCTCCTCCCCACTACTACCAGATAACTACCTCCAGTGGGGCATGTTGCATGCCATTTTGGTGCGTGTTCTCTGCTTTAAGAATGATAAGGAATATAATACCTGCTCATTTACATTTTTCACAAAGTAATGGGCAGAGTTGTGGAATTGAATCCCCATGCCATCTAATAAAAATGGAATTTGACTTTTTCAATGATGTTCCCCCTACATGGCATAAACACTTATAAAACAGTGCATACTCTGACTCACCATGAACAACACCTTGGAAGGTCTACTAGTACCCTTCGTACTTTTATGTAATCTCATTTTAGGGTTTAAATGATGATAAACTGTATCAGTCAATGTTCAGTGGGTTAACATCTGAATTTTTCAACCAGGTTAATAGGTATCCATTCTTATCTATATAATGGTTGTAAGTGGTTTAAAATGAAGAAATTTTAATTAAGTATATGCACAGATTAGTTTATTTTGAGTGCTGTGATCAAAAATCTAACTTTTAAGGGCTTGCCCAAAGGTCATTTCTTGTACCCAAGTCCAATTTGGCATGTCAATGGACACAAAGTTTACGGATGCAGATCAGTCAAATGATAGTTTTAGAAAAATCTGAATAATGCCCCACGCACACGGCCCCTTACAGCCCAACCACTGTCAGAGTTGTGTGTGATGTCACATCCCCATTATGACATTTGCGGCATGTCCCTTGAGGGACATTTAAATGAGGCAGTGGTGCTGCCCGTCTCATTTTCCTGCTTCGGTGCTGGGGCAGTACTCCATTATAGGGGTGCCCAAAAGAAGCGAGTCTTGACCAAGTGCACAGCCCCACTCATAAGAAGACCTGAGCAGGACTTGGGTACCAACTGTTAGAGCCAGAAGGTAAATACCTTTCTCAACACCACCAGGGCAAGGACTGAGGCTGGAGGTCCTCTGGCTGCTGTTTTTGGACAGTCCATTATTGGTGGCCATTATTGCTGTTGCAGGCTTCTTCCTTCCAGGTCCAAGGCCCTGCAAGGGGGCATGCATGTACCGGGGGGATGTCTGGCCAATTTAATTAAACTGCACTTGGAAATCCAGACGTGTTCATATCTGGCAGAGTGTAATGACATGACTAGTACACAGGCAGAGCTTGAAGGAGAAGCAAAATCAGCTACATAGACCGCAATTTTGTCAATGGATGCGGCTTGGGAGCGGGTCAGCTGGTTTCCGGGTTTCAGTCCCGCCCCCAACTGCATCCAGCCCACGGACGTGATTTGTTAAGCCTGCCAATTAAGAGGAAGCTGGTCAGATGACGTCATTTGATGATGTGTCATCTGCCGGTTTTCTTAAAGGGACCACGCATAATTTTTTTTTGACAGCTCATTTCTCTGTTTGACAGCATTGAGGTGCTGCAAACACTGACAATCACTGTACAAAGGTGAGCTCTTGCACCCAGGCTCTCCAGTGACTCCCTCCTTAGGCTAGAAGAGATGGCAGCTCAGGTGAGATTACAGAAGCGATCTGTCACTGGTGAGAGAGGTTCTCCCAATGAGCTGGGATTAGACATCCAATTCAAAACTTGTTACCTACAGAAAAGTGTAAATGCATGAAAAATGATTTTCCCAACATTTTCTTTCCTCTGAAACTCACCAGTGCACCACTGGATCCTTCACACCACTTCTGCAGCTGTCATCAATGCAGAAACATTGCAGCAGCCACACTTACCTTGCGTGGTGTCCGGACGTCGGGAAGCCCAAGGCAGATGCAGCAAAATAGAAAAAGAGCCTGTTAACAACTATCAAGTACCTTTTAACAGGCAGTTAAGTGGCTATAATCCTCTTCCCGCCACTAGATGTCGAGTCCATGCCCAAATCGGGGACCCGACACTGGGAAAGATTGATTGGAGGCGGGTTGACAGCGGGTTTCTTGCCTGCTGTCAATCTTTGCAATTTTGACCGGTTTCGCCTCCAAACCCGCCCTCTGAGCGCCAGCAAAATTCCGACCATAATCTTTCTTTAGCTTTATGGGTGGAAATGGAAACTTAAATGCAGCTTATTTGCTGGGAGCCTAGAGAGTCATTGACAGTTACAAAGACATAATTCGTCAGGAACAACCATGGTACGATTTTGTGATATAGAAACATAGAAGATAGGAGCAGGAGTAGGCCATTCGGCCCCTCGAGCCTGCTCCGCCATTCAATGCGATCATGGCTGATCATCCAAATTCAGTACCCTGTCCCTGCCTTCTCTCCATATCCCTTGATCCCTTTAGCCTTAAGAAATATATCTAACTCCTTCTTGAATATATTTAATGAATTGGCCTCAACTGCCTTCTGTGGTAGAGAATTCCACAGGTTCACCACTCTCTGGGTGAAGAAATTCCTCCTCATCTCAGTCCTAAATGGCATACCCTTTATCCTTAGACTGTGACCCCTGGTTCTGGACTCCCCGGCCATCGGGAACATCCTTCCTGCATCCAGTCTATCTAGTCCTGTTAGTATTTTATAAGTTTCAATGAGATCCCCTCTCATTCTTCTAAACTCCAGCAAGTACAAGCCCAATCGACCCAATCTCTTTAAGTTACTGCATGTGATATAAGCATAGTATCACATGCAGTAACTTAAATGTTATATTTTGTATAATAAAGTAGAATATTCTGGTTTTGCTCATCCCTGAAATCACTCTTTATTCAAGCATTGAATATGTTCTGTTAGCGTGGATGAAGTTATGCTTTTAACCTTTTAGCTCACTACCTAGTTTCTGTTAATTAGTCTCATAGAACATTTTTTAGTTAAAATTGTTTCCATTTTTATGTAAATGCCATCATTGTTTTGCTGCTTTGGAGTGCCATTCTCAGTCTGGTGTCAAATGGGCTGTAATTTGCGGTCAGCGGTGAAGCTGGCTCTGAAGTAAGCTTCCCACAAAGATCTTGCGATCTCTGTGGCGAGAAGTTCGGCTTTTCCGACGTCAGTTGAGATCAGTGTAAGTTAATGGGGATCCCCCAGTGCGAGCTGCTGTGACGTCAACAAGCTGTCTAAGCAGCCAATCACAATGCAGAATTCTCACAGACAGGGAACCGGGAAACTTTAAAAAAATGTTAGAGTGCAAAACAAAGATTGGGGCTCTCACATGGAGCAAAGCTAAACCTGAAATAAAGATAAACAAACTTTTAAGTTTAATTAAAATGGATAAATTTGACACTCCACAAAATTAAATTTAGTTTTTCAGGGCCCTAACGTTTGTTTAACGGTCAATACGTTGTTAAAATTCCAGTTGCACCTTATCCAAAGGTGTCTAACTTTTAATGGGGTATTTAACGGCGATATTACCGCAGAAAAGCCAACATTTTTCATCAGTTTCTCTGATTGCCGGCTATGGGGGTGGGGGGTCACAGCGCAGACAGTGTCGGAGCAGTGAATGATTGACCGCAACTTAAGGATTTCCGCGTGAGGATGCGCAAGCGCTACATCCTGACGTTGCGGTCAGTTTCAAAGGGGTAATAACAGCAAACGCTGTTTGTTTGCTGTTATTACCCCCACTGCAACTTCCAGGCCACGATGTTTACAGATGATGTGATCCAAGATATCTGCCATGGATATCCTTTTTGGGAATGAAATAAGTTCTGCAGCCCAATAGAGTAAATATTTGCCTAACAGAAATCAGTCAATCTCTCTCCACCGCCACCCGCCACCCCCCCCCCCCCCCGCCCGCATTGGCAGGAGAGAGTAATTACAGTGTGACATGTTTTCATTGTAAATATGGACATAGGAATTTATAATGGGAAAAGTTGGCAGGAGGTGCTCACAAATGTATTTTTAAAAAATTCTATTACATAGAATTACATAGAAGTTACAGCGTGGAAACAGGCCATTCGGCCCAACCAGTCTGTGTTGGTGTTTACCCTCCACCTGAGCAAATAGTTCTAATCGCATCAACGCAAGACCAAGTGTAGTCTTCAGGTAAAGCAGAGCTAGAGGCTGAGGAATAATTGGGCGCACAGACATAATTCAGTCCCATACATTCTGTCTTTATTTTTTATATTTTCCATTATAAATTCCTACGTTCACATCTATAATGGAAACTACCTATATAAGCTTGTCACACTGTAATTGCATCCTCCTGTTAGCGAGGGGTCTAATTACAACAGGACAAGTTTGCATAAAAAGTGTGCTCAGATGAAAGACCTCTCTCTGTCTCTCAAACACAGTCATCATAGATTTAGTGTTAGCGGACAATAATTTGCAGTCACCAGGACATTCCTTTTGCAGTATATACTGTAAATTGATTTGTGCATAAATTTGCAGTCATTTATGGTGTTGCCTATCATCATCATACAGTATATATTGACTTTGTTTCAAAAACTGCTCTGCAGAGATATTAGGCAGGAAAGAATGAATTGTGACTGTTGCCTTTGATAAGTGCACATTAGAGAATGGTTTGGTTTGAAATATTTAGTCACAGGAGAAACAGTTGACATCTATACCAGTTGAGAACATAATTGAAAAGAGGCAGTGTGGCATAAAGAAAGTTCTACTCCAATGACTGACAGATGAAACCTTTGTATTTTGCATTAATAAACCTAAATACTGTAGCCAATATGTGGTGATGTGGCCAAAAAGTATATTGTTTTCACAGATGGTAATTACTTGTGCCATTTGTGACATTAGCTTCAATTTGAAAGCTGACTACCATATAATCCAGTGTATAAGCCACTCCACTAATTTACTGTTGCTGTGTTAATTTACAAACTCTTCTAGACATAGTGGGTATAAGTTGCAACTCTCACAGCAAATTTAAGTGTTTCTTAACCCTTCATCTTTGATATTTGTAGGTGAACCAAGCCCAAGTCGCCGAGAAGCAGTGAAAAGAAAGACCGCAGAGTATCTGATGCGTGCAGAACAGATCTCTACTCAGTGTCTCAGGACATCCATTGAAAATGGTTCAGTTAATTCAGGGGTATGTCCACACTTTCGTTGCATTAAGGAACAGCATAGATAAAATGCACTTTTAAAGTCCATGAAAATTTATTCTACCCCCTGGGCAAGGCAATTTTCTTTCCACAGGAGTGGTCCCAGTGATCACTTTTTGTATTACTTAGAGTACAGTTTATGTAGATAAAATGAAGTTTAGATATAAAGTGTTAACTAGTAAAACAAATACTTGCTAAATGATATTTATTTTTCAAACTTTAATTTCTCCATGTTTTCAGTTATTTCCTCAGAACCTTTCTCAGGTTTCGGCCTGCTCCCTCGCATATTTCTTGGCCGTGTGGAGGGCAGGTGACCTATTCCTAGGTCTTTGCCAATGATGTTCTGTAGCTTGCTGTTGGGAAGGTGCCTGGGTAATTTGCCCACTGAGAGTAAGCGCCAAACTGCCATTTGCAGAATTTGCCATTTTATAATCAGTAATGCTGCGCTGCCAGTTTCCCATTATTATTTAGCACTTTGAAACCATTAAAAATATTGTCCTACAGTGGAATGCAGTGAAAGCCATGATAGAACAAACTGAATTGTAAGATGCAAAAAGAAAAGCTTCATAAACTAAGAAGGGAAGACCTATGGGTTAGAGTTAAGGTAGTATAATATGTAGACTACAAATTATTTGATGTCCTTTTTTTAATTAAATATTTTCTTCAAATGGATGATTATGTTTAAGGTCTAAGGTTTGTTCTTTCAGAATCTGCTATCACAAGGTACTTCTAAATTTCACTTCAGTGACTTTCGAGAAGATGGAAAGAAAATAGTTACTAGAGCGAACAGTGTGCTCCTCATGGAGTGCACCTGATCCTACAGGTGCATGGGAAAGGATAATCTGAGCTTCATTCCCAATTGTATCAGGAGGTGGCGTCTAGGATCATTTCATACAAGGAAACCCATTTGTCTCTCTATTGCTCACAGTTGAGGGAGTTAGATGCAAAATATTTCGGGTATAATGATTCTAAAAATATTATACAGTTTTCTGAGAATTCAAATCGATCGGAATATCTTTCTGTGCATTTTTCAAAATTTAATTTAAAAAGTCTTGCTTTAATCCACATTACTAAACAGATTATCTGGTCATTATCACATTGCTGTTTGTGGGAGCTTGCTGTGCACAAATTGGCTGCCACATTTCCTACACTACAACAGTGACTACACTTCAAAAGTACTTCATTGGCTGTAAAGCGCTTTCGGACATCCTGAGGTCGCGAAAGGCCCTATATAAATGCAAGTCTTTTTTATATTGCTTCCATTAATTCAGTAAGTTGCGTTGCTATTAGTTTCCAATTGTTGTTTGATTTAATGTTCAAATACCTGACAAACAATTTTTAAAAAAGTCTTACAAACCGAGATTAAACACAAAATTGAATATATTGCCGTGGAAAATGTTACGTCTGTGTATAATCAGACACAGACTGCGGAGAACGGTACAACGGTGTTTACTCAACGTGGCTCACACTGCAACTGATCTGTACAGATTACTACTCAGTGTTATATACAGGTGTGGTCACTGCCGGTACTACAGTATACAGGAGCTGTAAAACATAGTTCCCCCCCTTAAAGGTATATACATTACAATTCCTCCCCTTTTAGATTAACAGTACCATAACACTCATTTAACAATTAAATATCAAACTAATTACAATTAACACTTTTAACATGCAACATTAGCTGAAAATAGTCTATTTATATATTCATTCTTTGGGGAGGCTTCCTGATCCTTTCTGGATAGCGCCTTTCCCGAGTGTCTTGCTCTTGGTGCGGAGGCGATTCTGGCACCCTGTCGTCGGTTGGTTCATCAGCTTCCGATACTACTGTTTCTGGGGTAGATGCGACCTGTACGTCGGGTTCATCACCAGGTACGTATGGGCGAGGCATGGGGTTGACTTGTTCCTGTGACTCTAGGATCTGGTCAGCATGGCGTCTCACGATGCTCTCCCCAACGTCCACTGTGTACATTAGTGGCCCCTGCCGTGTGCATATCATTCCTGGCTGCCATTTTTCTGTTCAGTAGTCGCGGGCCAAGACTGGTTGCCCTACATTGAAGCTCCTTGTTGGCTTCTCATGGATGTGCTGGAATTGCTTACTCTCAACATCTCTTCGTATGTTTGGTCTGAGCAAATCCAGGCGAGATCTTAACCTTCGGTTAAAGAACATCATGGCTGGGGCCTGGTTGGTGACTGCATGTGTCGCATTCCGGTAGGCGAACAGGAAATTGTCCACCTTGTGCTGCAGCGGAATGTTGTCATTGTACATAGCCTTTATTGCCTTCTTAAAGGTTTGTACGAACCTCTCAGCCAATCCATTTGTGGCTGGATGATACGGGGCGGATGTGTAATGCCTTACCCCATTCATTTTCAAGAACCTCCGGAACTCTTCGGACACAAACTGTGGTCCGTTGTCGGAGCAAATCTGTTCTGGCAAGCCATTCCTGGCAAAAATGGTCCATAGGACTGCAATAGTTTTCTCCGTGGTGGTGGAGGACATTTTGATGACCTCAGGCCATTTCGAGTGCGCAGCCACGGCTATTAAAAACATTGAGTCCATGAATGGACCAGCAAATTTAATATGCACCCGTTGCCATGGAGATGAGGGCCACTCCCATGGGTGTAGAGGGGCCTGTGGTGGTGCATTTTGGACTTTCTGGCATCCTGAGCAGCTCTTGGTCAGGTCCTCAATTTGTTTATCGATTCCCGGCCACCACACATAAGCCCTGGCTAGGCTTTTCATTGTTACCCCTCCCAGATGACCCTCATGAAGCTCATTGAGCACTCTATCCCTTAACTTGGGTGGAATTACCACTAGGGATCCACACATCAAGGTCCCCCGGCACACTGACAGCTGTTCTCCTCTTGTCGAGAATGCTGGCAACAGTGAGTCGCCATGTGCTGGCCATCCCTTCACCGTCAAATCATATACCCGAGACAGTGTCGGGCCATTTTGGGTTTCCTTTTCGATACAAGCGTTAGTTACCGGTAGGTATTCAACTATAGTCGAATGGAATATTTCGACAGGATCCACTGCTGGTGCTTCCTCCGCAGTAGTCAGTGGCAGGCGTGATAGCCCATCAGCATTTCCATGCTGTTTCGTGCCCTTATATTCAATCTCATAGTGGTGCGCCCCTAGAAAAAGTGACCATCTTTGTAGTCGTTGCGCAGTCATCACTGGAACGCCCTTCTTCGGATTAAAAATGGAGACAAGAGGCTGGTGATCAGTCAGCAAGGTGAATTTCTGCCCGTGCAGATAGTGATTGAATTTTTTCACTCCCCACACTAGGCTGAGGGCCTCCCTGTCAATCTGGGCGTAGTTACTCTCGGCTGAGGTTAGTGATCGTGACGCAAAGGCTATTGGCCTCTCTGAGCTGTCCGAGAATTTGTGCGACAGCATCGCTCCAATGCCGTAGGGTGACGCATCACATGCCAACCGAATTGGTAATGCTGGGTTGTAATGGGCCAATACCTCTTTCGATGTGATTAGTGTTTTGCTCTTCTGGAAAGCTCGTCTACATTCGTCACTCCACTTCCATGGCACCCCAGTTTGCAGTAGGGTGTTCAGTGGGTGTAGTATTGTAGACAAATTTGGCAAGAACTTATGGTAGTAGTTTACCAGCCCGAGGAACGACCTCAGTTGTGACACATTTTCCGGTGCTGGAGCCTTGACTACTGCCTCAATCTTCTCTGGGGACTTATGTAACCCCTCTTTATCGATAACGTGGCCACAATACGAGATCTGTTTTCTAAAAAAACTCGCATTTGGGGCGGTTAGCTCGGAGCCCATATTCCTGCAACCTAGTGAGCACCTGCTCCAGGTTGGCAAGGTGATCACTGTCATTTTCGCCCATGACCAGGATGTCGTCCAGATAACACTGGGTCCCTGGGATCCCTTGCAGGACTTGTTCCATTGCCCTCTGCCAAATAGCCGGAGCTGATGCTACCCCGAATACCAGCCGGTTGTATTGGTAGAGACCTTTATGGGTGTTGATTGTGAGGTATTTTTTTGATGCTTCTACCTCCATTTGCAGATACGCCTGGGCCAGATCAATCTTAGTGAAGCGTTTCCCTCCAGATAGCGAGGCGAAAATATCTTCAATCCGCGGAAGTGGATATTGTACGGTGTGAAGGACCGGGTTCACTGTTACCTTAAAGTCCCCACAGATGCGAACCTTCCTTGGTTCCCCAGGCGTGCTGCTCAACGACTTTTTCATCACAGGGACGATGGGTGTAGCCCACTCGCTCCAGTCTACCTTGGACAGTACACCTGAACGTTCCAGACTCTCCAGCTCTGCTTCGACGGCTGGGCGGATCGCATAAGGTACCGGTCTGGCCTTAAAAAATTTTGGCCTTGCGTTTTCTTCAATTTTAATCGTCGCTGTCATGCCTTTTAGTGTTCCGAGTCCTTGCTGGAACACTTCTTTCGCGTCAGTTAGGATCTTTGACAGTCACCCAGGTGTGACGTCGTCATCCTTTTTGTCAGCCACAGTCAGTGCCTGTATGGAATGCCAATCCAGTTGTATTTTCCGGATCCATTCACGTCCCAGTAATGGTGGTCCTCCATCTTGCAATACATACAGGTCTAGTTTTGGTGTTTCCTTACCGTTATATATAACGGTCACCCTTATTTTTCCTTTGGGGTAGACTTTTTGCCCCGTGTACGTCTTCAAAATAATTTTTGTGTCTCTCAAGGGTATGTGTGAGAATAGCCGCTCCGTAGTCCCGTCGGTTTATGACTGTTAGGGCTGATCCTGTGTCCAATTCCATCTTTACCTGGACTCCTGCTATCTTGAGTGTGACCCAAACGGTTCGGTGATCCTCCGTTGTGATCACATTATGTAGTTTCAGACAACTCAGTTCCCTGCTTTCGGAGTCGTTATCACTCTTTTGTTCGTCTGAACTATTCTCCGTCATCTTATGTACCTTCTGGTACTTTCCTTTGGTAGGTTTCTTATTGCTGGTTTTCTTTCCCGACCTGCAGACTCGTGCTATGTGTCCTACTTTTCCACACTGTCTGCACACTTTGTCTTTGAACCAGCAATCATTCTGGTCGTGTGTTGTTCTGCCGCAGCGATAGCACTTCTCTGTTCCATATGACATTTCGTTTGTGCCATATTCTTGCGGTCTCTGTTGTATCTCTGCAGCGCCCCGTGCTGCTGCTTCATATGATACCGCAATGCTGAAAGCCTTGTCCAGCGTAAGGTCCTTTTCAGATAAAAGCCGTTTCTGGGTTCCTTCACTTTGAAGCCCACACACAAACTTTTCCCTTAAGGTATCTGCCAGTCCCGCTCCAAACTGGCAGTGTTTCGATAGTTTGTGCAGTTCTATTAAATAATCAGTATTGCTTTCATCCTTATGCTGGTTCCGTTTGTGAAACTTGAATCTTTCTGCTATCAGCAGCGGCGTGGGGTTTAAATGTTCCTTTTAGTATCGTTACTATGTCTTCAAAACTCTTTTCCATTGGCTTCGTTGGGGTTACTAGATTTCGTAATAAACCATACGTCTTTGCACCCATTAAATTTAACAATACCGACGCTTTCTTGTCATCTGACACCCCATTTGCCTTGCAGTACACCTCTATTCGTTCGACATATGTAGTCCAATCTTCGACTTCATTGTCAAATGCGGTGATACTGCCACTCTTCGGCATTTTGGGTGTGGTTTAAAATGGCGTCTCCCAATGGCTTAAAATGGCGTCTCCCGCGCTTTCCTTCCTCCCCCGCTGCTGCCAACGCCGCTCCCGGCGGTTCTCGTGGCAATGGTGGCGCCCTGTAGGTTTCGCGCGCTTCTCCTGCGTTGCTGCCAACGCCGCTCTCGGCGGTCCTCGTGGCAATTGCGGCACCTCGCGGGTTTCTGCGCGTCTCTCCCTCTCTCCGGCGCTGCTCGGCCCCTGAACACCGGCTGCGCTCTGCCCTCTCTCCCCTGTCGACGCTGCTCGGCCCTTTGCTGTGCCGCTCGGTCGGGCTCTAGCCCGCCGCTGTCCGGGAAGGGTCTGCGCACTACCTGTTGCCAGCCCGTTTCGCTGGACCACCTCGACTGGAAAGCCAAGCCTGGCTCTCGACAGCCTCCCCCGCAATTCTCGAGCCTCTGCTGGATGACTGGGCGGTTGCCCGTGGTCAACGCCCGAGTCTCTGGCCTTGACCTCCAATCCATTGATCTCCAGGAGCGAATCCCCGGGAGGTGATGCAGAGTTGCAGGTAGGTTCGAACCTGCCTCGTCGCCAATGTTACGTCCGTGTATAATCAGACACAGACTGCGGAGAACGGTACAACGGTGTTTACTCAACGTGGCTCACACTGCAACTGATCTGTACAGATTACTACTCAGTGTTATATACAGGTGTGGTCACTGTCGGTACTGCAGTATACATGAGCTGTAAAACATAGTTCCCCCCCTTAAAGGTATATACAGTACAGAAAATGTCTCTAAAGTGATTGCTAAGCTTTTGGTAACATCCTAATCACTTCCTTCCTGGATTGTCCCAGTTTTCATTGCCCCTATGTTGGAAGTACCACGGGGCTCTTTTTTTATGTTGAAGGTGCTACATAAGTTGAAGTCGTTTTGTTTGTTTCTAAATATATCTGAGTATCGTCATAAAAGTAACTAGCTCCCCTAATGGCATAGGAGGTTAGCCAAATCATGCAAACCAGGGAGATCCCAGCTTCTACCTGTGGTTTCTTCTTGTCTGATAGCTGGAGTGGTAATAGGTGTATTGAATTCAGTTGTAAAGACACTATTGATGCCCAGGCTGAGATCAGTTGATCCATATTGAATTGATGGCCCGGATGGTGCTCGCCACTGACCTTGAAGAAAGCTGCCCACAAAGATCTAGCGATCTCTGTGATGTGGATTTCACCTCTCCTGACGTTAATTTGATTCTGGCGCCAAGTCTAGGGGATCTCCAGCATCTAGCAACAGTGATGTCATCAAGCTGGTTAAGCAGCCAGTCACATTGAAGAATTCTTGCACAGCAAACCAGGAAGTAAAATGCACTGATTGCCCTTCACTTTTTAATCATTTTACAGAGAGCGAAATAAAGATTGGGACATACACATGGGATTAAGGTGGAAGCTGAAGTATCATAAACAAACTTAAAACAAAATTATTATATTAAAGACGGTAGAATTTTTATCATAATGGAAAAATTTGACATTCCACAAAATTAGTTTTTCAGGGCCAGTACAGTTGTTTAGCAGTAGTTATGACTCAGTATGCCGTTAAAACCTGGTTACACCTCATTGAACAAGGCTTAACTTTTTCAGGGGTTTTTAACAGCAATATTACAGCGTAAAAGGAGAAGTTCTCCTCCATTCAGTGATTTCAATTGATTGCCGGCTGCGGAGAGTTCAACCCCGCGCCCTGTGGTGGAGCAGAGAATGACTGACAGCAACCTCTGGATTTCCGCGTTTAACTGCGCATGTGCAGACACCAGAAGTTGCTGTCAGTTTCACAGTTGTAATGACGGCGAACTCTGACAGTTTCGCTGTCATTACAACCGTAAATTCCACGCTGATATATCTTCCATATATAAAGCATGATGTTTGCTGAAAGTACGGTAGAAAAACATCGACTTTTATTTATAAAGCTTCCTATAGCTTGCAACATTGTGCTATATATTTCTTTTCAGAAATAAGCTTTTGTTTAATTTACAAAAATACAAAACAGAAGGTGGAGAATACTTGAGCTTTTTTGAGTTCATTAGAAAATTAAGCCTATAATTTGTGATAATGAAGAACTGATGAAAACAAACATTTACTCTCTCGCTATCCTTGCACATTTTAAAGGTAAAGAGGAAACATAGAAAATAAGTGATTATTTTCAAATTAAGCTTATTTATTGCTTGTTCACTGTCCATTGTGTTTATTTAATTCAGCGTTTAACTCTTCTGTCAGGGTATTGTGCTGAACGCTAGTAATAAAATGATGCAAGTAGAGGATATAGACACACACATATATCCTTGCATGTGTATCCAACTCACGTACACAGGTTTTAAATTGATTGAAAATTCTGCTTACTTTTCACTTCACTTAGCTCAACCTCAGGGCAAATCTCTCAGTATTCACAATTCATTTGAGCTAACTTTGCAAATTTTCAATCCTGTTATTGATCTTTCAAACTTTTATACATTTTCTATCCCTTTCTTACTCACTTTTTTTTTCTTCCTAGTTGAAGTGTCTTTCAACTGGGAGGTAAGTGAATAAGGAGCAGACTTCTGCACTTACGTCCATTGTCTGTGACTATCTCGCCTGTCTGGTGTCAGGCGAGATAGTCATGTCTTTGTTTTTGCTTCCTTCTAAATAAGATGGTCTATTGCAAAGTGTCCCAATTACCAGTCAAGTTCAGAATTATTAAAAAATTCATTGTTGCTGCTTCTTTGGCCGGAATTTTAACAGGAAAGAGTGAGTAGGTTTGGAAGTGGGTGGGTGGTTAAATGCGCTGAAGCCTGCTTCAACCCGCCAGCTTCCTTATTTCACTCAAGCGCATTCGGCTGTGAGTGGAAAAACCCCCTTGGGAGAGGTGGGTTACCAATTTAAAGCAATTAAGAGCTAGTTAAGCGGCTATTAAGAGCCTTTTTACATGGGTTTTCAAGTTTAACTGTGTGCGTACGGGATTCTCAGGCTTTCAGGACCTCGCCAGTGAAAGCAAGACGAGAGCACAGCGGCAATTGAGGGGGCTGAACAAATGACAGGCAAATAATGGCATAAGTACTGAGACCTCACACCTGCTTCCTTGCCTAAGTGAGAGGCTTTTGCTCACTGCACTTGTTCTGAGAGTTTGCTTTCAGTACTTCGCAGGTGATTTCTACAACTTTGGAAGTCATTCTCACTGCTTTGGGGTCACTCTCACCTACATTGGAGGATTGTGTGTCTGATCTGCACTTTACATCTGTCATATATCAGATCAGCATGGGTGTCACTCCTGCTGTTTCACCTTGGACCTCAGATGATGACCAAGATGAGCACCAGCAAGAGCAGCAGCAGCCTTCTCCTCACCGACCTGCCGCTCCACAGGAGAGAGGGGATGAGTACAAGGGTGCAGCTTGCAGGAGGCGATATCCGCAACACTGGGTATATAGCCAAAGGATCAACTTCCTGGACATAACCTGAGCCTCCTGAGGCACTGGTGTTTAGTTATCGTGTCATGTCGTGACAGACATTTGCACCTTGCTGGAAGAAGACCTGCTGCCAAGTGGACCTGGTGGACATGCCTTACCAGTGGCTGTCAAAGTGACCTCCACTTCTTCGCCTCATGCTCCTTCCAGGAATCTGCAGGAGACATTTGCAGGATCTTGCAGTCAGCCACCCAATAATGCATCACCCAGGTGACCAATGCCATGTTTGACAAGTCAGGCACTTATGTACACTTTGCCACTGATGAAGCCAGTCAGAATGAGCGAGCGCTCGGCTTTGTGACTCTGGCTAACTTCCCACAGGTGCAGAGCATCATTGACTGCACATGTGGCAATCAAGGTACCCCCAGATCACGAGGAGTGTTTGTGAACCATAAGGGCTTCGACATGTGCAGCTTGTCTGCAACCACAAAAAGATCATCATGCATGTGTGCGGCAGTTTTCCAGGAAGCTGCCATGATTCATTCATCCTGCACCAGTCCACCCTCAGCTCTTCGCACCTCCAACCAGACTTACTGGCTGTAAAAGACGAGACGAGGGGTATCCAGTGAAGACGTGGCTGGTGCCACCCTTGAGGAGGCCAAGCAATGAGACCGAAGAGCGCTACAGTCAAAGCCAAATGATGACGAGATGTGTAATAGAGCAAGCAATCAGGCTGCTGAAGATGCGCTTCAGATGTCTGGACAGATGTGGAGGAGCCCTTCAATATGCACCAGCCAGGGTCTCCTGAATGATCGTAGTGTGCTGCGCTCTGCACAATACAGTGCAGCAGTGAGGATTGGAGCTGCAGAAGGAGCAAGGTGCAGAGTGCACAGCCGCTTTGGTGGAGGAGGAACAGGAGGAGGAATTTGATGTGGGCATGGCACCAGCAGCGGCGCATTGTTGCCCGAGATGGCCACGTAATGGCTTGATTTAATTAGGTTGCACCAGTGCACCCATCTGGCATCCAGATACTGTACCCATTTCACTGCACCCCCCAGCCACAAAGCAGTCATACAATGACCAAACTATTCCTTTCATAGACACCCATTGCTCGCAGTCAAGTAATGTCTTACCATTCATTACAAGTGACGAGGCCACTTGCCAGGCAGCAGGCACAGATGGGCAAGATGGGAAAGTGTTGCAAAGAAATAATTTTATGTGCCTCAAAATCTAAATATAACCTTCACAGTGCAACATTGGTTAACACACCCATGCGCATATGATTGTGCAACTAGAATTCTTTTCATCTTCCACTTCTACGTCGTGAAAATCCCATGGCATCAGCAGAGGTAGAGGCAGGCTGCTCACTTCCCTGTTCTGACTGCTCAGATGCTCTTGGCCGACGTCCTCTGGATTTTGGAGCCCGTGAGGGCCCCGCCAAAGACTGCTCCACCTGCACCTGTGCAGGGGCAGACTCGGCCATCGGGACAGGAGGCAGCACGTAGGGCTCTTACTGAGGGGAGGGCAACGGATGAGAGGTGGAAGTGCTTTGAGTAGAGCCCCCACTTCTGTGTCCCCTTTCGCCATCATCCCTCTCATGGCCCACCGCACTTCCCTGCTAGCAATGAGCTGGGGAGCACTTTGCTGCACATCACTGGGGCAATGAATGGCCAAGTCTAGGTTTTTATCCATCCTGGTTAAGGTGGCATTCAGAGTGTGCAAGCTGTTGGTGAGGGCCAGCATGCACTCATTTGACTGCTACGTTTGATGTTCCATGCAGGAGGCCACCCTTTCCATGGACGAACATGTCATCGCCATGGCCTGCAACATCATGCCAGTCATGCTTGAGAGGGACTCCTCCATTCTCTCTGCAAGTGTGCACAACGCGGCTGGAATTCTGTCAGAGCTTCACGCAGTTTTTGCTGCGTCTCCAGAATCATTCTCTTTGTCGACGGCACCTGAGGTTCAGCATCTGCGCCCAGCTGAGCAGAGCTGGGAGTGTCCTGCGCCCTCCAACGAGAATTCTCCACTGCTGTCCCTGTCCCCAGCAACTGCTCTTGCTCACGTGATCTGTGAGACACCAGATGACAACACAACTATCTGACTTAATGGTCCCATTAAAGTGTGTATATCTGCGCTGGTGCATGGTGTGCATGCGTCCTGTGATGGTGCACCCTCAGAGTTGGCAACCTCCTCCGAGGAGTCTCCTTTCTCCACTGGCTGTTGGACACTTGATGGGCCTGTGGGAGACTAAAGACATGAATTAGAACTGTCATGGTAATGTTTTAAGTGCATGTTATGCACAGGATCATGTTTTACTGGCTGCTGACATCAAGTCAACATGAGTGACTGTTGTGTGCCATGTGGCTGTGTGATATTTAATTCTGTCACCAGGTTAGCTGGGAGCTCCCCATCTTTCCATCTCCCACCGTCATCAACGTGAATACTCCACTTGGCTCCAGTGCCGCCGCTTCTGCAGCAGTCAGCGTGGCACTGGCTGGAGGGCCACCTCTGGTTCTCTGCCTCTCCCTGGTGTTCTGTGCTCTCTTCTCTTGCAAGGAGAGAAACGAGACTTTGAGTGAGAGTCATGGAATGATTGTGTAATGGATGGATGAGAGTCGTGGAATGAGTGGGACGGATGGATGGGCAACATCTGTAGAGGGTAGCTGAGGGAGAGGCGTGACATTGCATTAAGATGACGATGAGTGTCAGGGGTGGATGGTCAGATGGGAATGTGACAGAGAGACGGTTGCACCTGCAGGGTATGCTGGCATGAGGAGTGATGTGTAGGAGTAGGCTTGGGAAGACAGAGTGAGGGGGTTGGAGTGACACGCAGATCAGGATGTAGTTGAATGTGGCATTGTACTCTCCTGACCTCACGAGGTCATTAAATTTCTTCCTGCATTGAATCCATGACTGTGCCACCACACTCCTGCTGCTCCACCCCCCCTGCAATCTTCAGCCGTGCTGTCTTGGTATCTGAAGATGGCTTCTTCCTCCCGTCAGCAGGGAATAATACCTCCCTGCGGGCCCTAACACCTTGCAGCAGGAGGTGCAAGGAGGATCCACTGAAGCAAGGGGCAGCTTTTGAATGATGCGACTCCATTTTTTGTCTCCAAGCAATGTTTTTCCAACCTCCACAAACCTTCGACTGTCCTCTTTGCAGTGTTCCTTTAAATACCTCCGCTGAATTGGACCTATGCGTGACGTCATCATGCTCGCTCGTGATAATTGGTCGGGAAGCCTGGAAGTCAGATGCAAATTCAGTGGCTTTGTTAAAAACATGATGCTGAAACTTTTGGGTTCCCCATGCAATCCAGGGCGTCATTAGGTAAAAATTCTGGTCTTTGGGGCTACCTTCACCGGGACGCTAATTTTAGCGCCATGAAAAAGTTAGCACCCCCGCAGCCAATTTTCACAGGTAGTGCCCCGAGAGGGAGGAGGGACGCTACTGGAAGCACCCCGCGTCCCTCTTGGGGTGCTGCGAGCCAATATCGTGGCGCTGCGGCATGTCGCGCCGCGGTACTACAGGCCTTCCTCCCCTTATTAAAGGGGAGGGGCCTGGCGCAGCGCGTCCCAGCGCCCAGCTGTACCACCAGGGATCGGGAGTGCTGGCAGCTCACGGAGAGCAGCTGGCACCCCGCGGGGGGGCTTCACGGGGGCCGGGGACAGCAACGGGGGCAGGTGCTGGCAGGCGGCCAGCAACAAAAATGGCCGCCTGCCACCTCCCCTTTAACTAGCGCTGCCCCGGCTGCGGGTAGGCCCCCTCCCCCCCCCCCCCCCCCACCCCGGCGGACATGGCGTCCGGCGGTAAGTCGGGGGGGGGCGGGGAGGGGCGCCACCCAATATTACAGCCGCGGTGCGAGCGGGGTGCTGCGCACGGCGGTGGCATAATCGCCAGCGGCGCTAACAGTTAGCGCCACCGATAACCTCCTGCTGTATTTTAGCCCCCTTTATGTTTTAGGTGGTCTGATTGGATTCACTCCTTACCATGGCAGGGCTGTGTACTCTTAACTGCTAAGTCATTGAATTAGTACGTAGATGCATTTGTTCTATCACATGCCATAGGTAAGGTATGCATTTGCAGCTAGGGAAATCATAATGATGTATTTCTTTGCCATCCAGAGCCCACATGACCTTTGGTTACTGCAAAAACACTCCTTTTCTTCGGTCCCTTTTCTGCTTCTGTCAGCATTAGTTGCAGTTACATCTTGCCTTACTGAAAGGAGGTAAAATTCTGGAAAAATTGATTCTTAGTTTTATTTTGTGACATTTTCTCAGTATCTGTCCGTTTTGGAGTTTTTCTGATTGATTTTATGCCCACATCTGCTCTGCTGGTCTCTGTTATCTACAGTGCTGGCAATCTAGTACAGCTAATCCCATTAATTTAGCGGCTGTATTGTCTCCTGCATGACCAAAATGTTTTCCTTTAACGAATTCTGCCAACTTTTTCCTGAAAAGGCAACAAAACCATCATGTGAGAGATTGAGAAGTATTATTATTAAAAATGCTGATGCAGGGTCTGAGCACAGAAAGGACAAGACAAAGGAGAAGGGCAAGGAACTCAAATCATCCACTTCCAAAGAGCACTCGTACTCGCCTTGTAGCAAACCGAGCAGCAAGGACATTCCTAATGAGACCAACATTGCATTTAGGGATCATCTTGAAGCACTGCAACTACTGTTTCCTCAGTATTCACATTTAGATTAAACCATACTTCCAAAAGTAACTATCTTGACATTTAATACCAGTATCTGGGAGGAGACTTGAAATTACTGGAATTTGACAGCCCTTTGCATTGTTTCCCAAAATTGAATTCTAATTAGTAGCGGACATTATATCGGTGCCAGATTTCCACCCCCAACCTCCACCCAAAGCTCTCAAAATCTCAGAGGGCCCTTATGCAGCAGTATTGTCTGTATTTATGAGGAGGGGTTGACAAAGACACTAGGAACGGAATTTTAATTTGGAGGCAGGAAGGGGGCAGGGGCTGCAGTGCGGTCGGGAAACCTGGGAGAATGGGTTTCCCTCGGGGCCCTGCCAAGTTTAATGGCCGGGCCTGATTAACATTTTGAATCTCAGTTTCCTGCCTGCAGCCAGCCAGATGGAGAGGCTGGCTCGCCGTCGGGCGGGTAGGCCTGTGGCACTAGGCCACAGAGAGGAGGGAGGGATCTTTTTGGGGGGTGTGAGGGCGGGGGTCGGAAGGTCAGAGACCTTCGCAGGGAGTTGGGGGCCGGAGGATCTTCGGAGGGGTCGGGGGCCGGAGGATCTTCGGAGGGGTCGGGGGCCGGAGGATCTTCGGAGGGGTCGGGGGCCGGAGGATCTTCGGAGGGGTCGGGGGCCGGAGGATCTTCGGAGGGGTCGGGGGCCGGAGGATCTTCGGAGGGGTCGGGGGCTGGAGATCTTCGGAGGGGTCGGGGGCTGGAGGATCTTCGGAGGGGTCGGGGGCTGGAGATCTTCGGAGGGGTCGGGGGCTGGAGGATCTTCGGTGGGGTCGGGGGCTGGAGGATCTTCGGCGGGGTCGGGGGCTGGAGATCTTCGGAGGGGTCGGGGGCTGGAGGATCTTCGGCGGGGTCGGGAGGATCTGCGGAGGGGTCGGGGGTTGGAGATCTTCAGCAGGGTCTGGGGCTGGAGGATTTTCGGAGGGGTCGGGGGCTGGAGGATCTTCGGAGGGGTTGGCGATCTTCGGTGGGGTCGGGGGCTGGAGGATCTTCAGGGTCGGGGGCTGGTGATCTTTGGTGGGGTCGGGGGCTGGAGGATCTTCGGAGGGGTCGGGGGCTGGAGGATCTTTGGTGGGGTCGGGGGCTGGAGGATCTTCAGCGGGGTCGGGGGCTGGAGGATCTTTGTAGGGGTCGGGGGCTGGCGATCTTCGGAGGGGTCGGGGGCTGGAGGATCTTCGGAGGGGTCGGGGGCTGGAGGATCTTTGTAGGGGTCGGGGGCTGGCGATCTTTGTAGGGGTCGGGGGGCTGGCGATCTTTGTAGGGGTCGGGGGGCTGGCGATCTTCGGAGGGGTCGGGGGCTGGAGGATCTTTGTAGGGGTCGGGGGCTGGCGATCTTTGTAGGGGTCAGGGGGCTGGCGATCTTTGTAGGGGTCGGGGGGCTGGCGATCTTTGTAGGGGTCGGGGGGCTGGCGATCTTCGGAGGGGTCGGGGGCTGGCGATCTTTGTAGGGGTCGGGGGGCTGGCGATCTTTGTAGGGGTCGGGGGGCTGGCGATCTTTGTAGGGGTCGGGGGGCTGGCGATCTTTGTTGGGGTCGGGAGGCTGGCGATCTTCGGAGGGGTCGGGGGCTGGAGATCTTCAGCAGGGTCTGGGGCTGGAGATCGAGGGCTGCAAATTGGATGTCAGAGTGGGGGAGTTTGGGGCTGGAGGTCGAAAGGCCAGAAGGGAATTGGAGATTGAATCCTGCGAGCGGGTTGGCTGCCCCCACCCACCCAATCCATCTCCTTTAAAACCGTTAGTGGGTAGGTTGGGGGTCAGGATTCAGATTTTTAACTCTTTAACCTCCCACCCAACCCCAACCCACCTGTTTTTGGGGGTTAAAATTCCACCCTAGGTTTCCCAAATTCTGCCAACCAGAACAGCTGAAGATTCAACTGCATTCATGGTTAAAGTGTTTTCAGGTCTTATACAATTTACCAGTGGTCCTGGTTGTTTTCTACTTGTCCAATCATTACATTGGGATTCAGTGAAGGAGTGTCTTCTTCTTCTTAGCAGTCCCTCAGAGCCAAGGATGACTTGCTTCCACACTAAAAATGAGTTCTCGGGTGACTGCTGAGTCCAATGCGGGACCTACAGTCTCTGTCACAGGTGGGGCAGACGGTGGTTGAAGCGGCGGGTGGGTGGGTGGGGCGCTTGGGTTGACGTGCGCTCCTTCCGCTGTTTGCGCTTGGCTTCCGCTTGCTCCTGGCGAAGAGACTCGAGGTGTTCGGCGCCTTCTCGGATACTTCTCCTCCACTTTGTGCGGTCTTGGGCCAGGGATTCCCAGGTGTCGGTGGGGATGTTGCACTTTTTCAAGGAGGCTTTGAGGGTGTCCTTGAAGCATTTCCTCTGCCCACCTGGGGCTCTCTTGCCGTGTCGGAGCTCTGAGTAGAGCGATTGTTTTGGGAGTCTCCTATCGGGCATGCGGACGATGTGACCCGTCCATCGGAGCTGATCGAGTGTGGTCAAAGCTTCAATACTGGGGATGTTGGCCTGAGGCAAGAACACTGACGTGGTGCGCCTATCCTGCCGATGGATTTGCAGGATCTTGCGGAGGCAGCATTGGTGGTACCGGTCCAGTGCTTTCAGCGCCTGCTGTGCATGGTCCATGAATTTACCTGGTGGCCCGGGAGGTTTGTAGGTTCGCCCTCCTGGGCCTCTCCAGATACCCACGGGTAGAGGCCCACATATCCCAGGGACGCTTGCGGTTCACGAACGCCCCTGAGATCACGTGGGCCAGCCCAACCAATAAAAGAAGGGAATCCCCATAAGAGTGAATGGGGATCACTTTAAAAAATACATGAACACATGAAATAAAAACATTTTTAAATTACACATTTTAAATGAATTAAAATGCCATTTAATTAAATATTTTAAACAAAAATGTATTTTTTTGAGAAAAAATTATATGTTTTAACGGGGTAAAAATAAACTTACTTATTGGACAGGGTTTTTAAAGTATAAATGAGTGATAACATTTTATTTTTCTATTTTTTAAAACTCTTATGCGGGTAAAGGCAGGACTTACGCCTGCTTTTACCAGGCGTAAGAATTTCACGGCATTCAGTGGGCGGAAGTTGGGTACAGGAAACTTTGTGTTATCCAGAGGCTAAGTGTCCGGCAAGCTCGAGCCACCGGCAAAAATTAAGAGCCGTTTTGTTAGGTTTTTTTTCTTCTCGTGGCTTTTTTTTTTCAACAGTCAGGCTCTGGAAAGTCTCTCTGAAGCTGTTGCTAAGCTACAGAGACACTTCCAAGGTACGGGCCGACTGTTTAGAAGTTGTTGCTAAGCAACAGTGTTTGTTGTCAGATACGGAGATGGGGTTACGGGGATAGGGCTTGGGTGGGATGGCTGTCGGTGTAGGGACCGGGTGCTAGGGTTTGGATGATCAGCCATGATCTCGTTGAATGGCGGAGCAGGCTCGAAGGGCCGAATGGCCTACTCCTATCTTCTATGTTTAAAGTTCCGTATGCTTCAACATTAACGCTGGTGTGTCCGGCAGTTTTGAGGGAACGGCAGCAGCTCGGTCCCGTCGATGCCGGATAGCACAAAGTTTCCTGTAAATAGCGCAACTCTCCACCCGCAGAGGCCGTTTTCCCGGGGATGCGGAGACAGATCGCAAGTTCTGGGTTTTCGTGCATGCACTTCGCATGCTTAAACCCGGAACTTGAGTGGCCTCTACGGGCGTGTGCGCACCTCGTATGCACCCTTGGGGGTCGCAAATTACAGCCCATTACTTTTTCCTAAAACTTAATATTCAGTGTGGAAAAGATGCAAGTTGACAATGTTGTCAGTAATGCTTTGTATCTTCTGGAGATTAATTCTGTTTGTCCTGTGAGGTACCATTGCAACATGCACCAGTGTTCTATGGAGTAGACGAATGAAGAAAAAAGGTGGATTATTAATCTTTAGGTGCAAGATTCATCATTCTTAGAATTAAAGTATTCTCCCTGTACTATAATTCAGTTTCTCCTTTCTTACAGGTTGGTCTATTATTATTCTTGGCTGACTATAGCTCTTCAGTTGTGATGTATTTCTAGGTGACTTTTGCCTGTAATTTTGTTTAGACAATATATTAATCTGTACAGGTGAGGGGAAAAGCCCCTTCATTTACCTGCCAATGGCAATGCCACTAGGGGCTCATCTTGGGCGACTTCCATTGGCAAGGGTGGGGGGGGGGGGGCGGGGGAGAGAGTGGTGTTTGCCCTTCCTTCCTTCTCCCTCTTTGTGCCGCCCCCCCCCCCCCCAAAAAAAACCCAAAACAACACAGAGCTGCCCCCTTAAAAAGAGGGTCATAGTTACATTTTTAACTTTAAAAAAATCTTCCTTTCTTTGGGGACCTCATCACTACCAGTGGTTGGGTAAGTAGGCTTGGTTTGACTAACTATATGCTTGGTTCCTCTAAAGGCCAGGCGTGTGGGAACTCCTGATGCAGGTTGTCCACGCGCCCAACAGGCCACACAGGACACTTGACCGAGGGCCAGGACCCACTGTATCCAGTTCCTAGCTGAGTTTCTAGTTGTTCCAGTGGAGTCCTCTGAAGTTATGGTGGCAGTTTATTGGAATGCCTGAAGATTTTCAGGGCCACTGTTCTAATCCACTATAGTTCCTCATCAGTTATTTTTATATTTGGTACACATTACAATTTTAGGTCCTGAAGATTTGATTGACTGGTGATAGTGTTTTTTTTTACACAACAGTAAACACATTTGTTAATATTACACTGTTGGTACTCATGAACAGCTGTTGCACTCTAAACTTAACAATGACTGTATCTTAACCAAATACATATTTCTACGGGGATTCTCCTCAGTGCTGGACACAGATTTGAAGCGGAAATAAATTACCTTTTGATCTTGTCCACAACTGTTCTGTGACAAATTTAGTTTTCTATAACTTGGCATTTGCTCCAGTAGGCCATCTTCCTTTAAGTGTTACTGTGATTGATGTGATATCTTTGATATCTTCTATTAGCCTCCGGGACCGCTAAGTTCAAGGCCTGCTTGGAACCTGAGGAGTCCTGCAGAGGAGCTGAAGGCCTTCAGAGTCCTTGGGGTGATTGACAAGGTAATTCTTCAGCATCACTTCAAGGGTTCAACCATAAATCAACCACCAGCTGAGGTTGTAGCTTTGAAGCTATTGGTTTTGACGGCTAGGAAACAAAAGAAAAATGACTGTTTCTGTAAAATGCAGACAAACCGAGGGGGAAAGGGGGTTTGTTTAAGCAGGACTGTAAAATTGTGTAGGTATACTGCATGTTATAAGTCAGAGGAGAGAATTAGACACTGCCTTTTTAAATATTACATTTTAAAATTGAAACAGCACTGCATTGTAACATCAAAGAATATATAAGCTGAGCCACTTCATGTACTTTTAATAGACTAATTGACAAGTTGTGAATAAGATAATAACAAAAACTGCAGAACCAATTCAACAGCAGGTACAATGTATTGCTTAATAGAAGTATGTAAAACAAAGATTTTATCTGTACCATACCAGAGGTTAAATGCTCAAACTACCACAAATGTGACCAAAAGTACCGCAGTAATATTTAAAATCCTGCATGCCAGCCAGGACATTGCCACTGTAACAAGGGTAGCATGGGAACTGTACTGCAGTAAAATCAAAATGTAAGCAATATTTTTATTGGGGAGAAAAAAATCTGTTGGCAATATTAGCAGAATATAATGGTTTTTGCAGGTGCAAGACTTTTAGTTCAATGTTCAGAGGACTGTAGTAATGATACATTTATAGTTACATGATTGCCTCATTAAATTCCACGTGACCCTTAGGCTATTTTGTAGTGACAGTTGTAGGTAGGTTCAGTTTTGTCCCACACATGTTTAACGCTATTCCATGTTTATACAGCGAGGTAAGTGATGCAGAATAATAGATAAATGCCAGTAATTCAGTGAAGTGTTATTGTGACATCATAACCCTTGAGAACAAAACTCGTGCAGTTTGTGGGGTCAACAGAAAACTGAAATTAAAGTAAAATTTTAAATCCGCTGCCAGACATTTATTCATTATAATGTCTTAATTTATGGAACTTTTTTGTTTTATTTACTGCTAGCTTATTTAGCTTCCACACTGAACATGGTAGAAGCAGAGTAATTGTGGTGTGAATCAAGGACTGTGAAGATGTAAAGAGGTGAAAGTATACAGCACCATGTAACACTCTCACCTCTTATCACAACATATTATAAACAGGCTTATTTTTTAAGAGTGAATTATTACTGTGATCTCTCGTGCTCTCTCTTTCTTTCTCTCACTATCTCTCATACATGCATAGATATATGTGTTTATCTTAATCCCTAGGTTCATGTTTGTAAAGAAAATGATATCCAGAAGTATCATACAGAGAGAATTAATGAGAACTTCTTGACGTTCCAATCATTTCTTCAAAGGAGACTCTATTTAGTGACCTTGTATTAAACAGATATGGTTGAGCCAAACTATATTAATTTTCTTAAGCACTTTCACAAATTATGTTATTCTGTAGAGACTAAACAGAATCCTGAGGGGTCGTCCTAACTATCACAGTGAATCATCTTCAGCAGCTTCCTTTTCTAATCTAACGCTAGGAGTGCTTAGAGTAAATTACAAGGCAAAAGCCTGATTAAATTAGCAGCTGAAGGTAGGTTTAGTGCTTCCCGTGTCCCCATTTGTTCCAGTTTCCTCATTTTTAATTTGAGCCCCAAGTTTCCTCTGACAAAGTAGTTAAATTATAAAATATTTGTATTTCCTTTGCTATTTACGTTGATATTTAAAAAAATATATAATAGTGGGAACTCAACATTTTTCTGGAACCATTTTATATAATTTGTGCCAGACACATTGATCCTTGTTGCATTTAACTAAGGTGAGAATAATACTGCTGCTTTTATTAGGTATTAAATCTGAATATATCTATGTTGTACTGCAATTTAATTCAATGATAACTAGAATTAATTAAATCATTTTTAATCTGTGGAAAATCGGAGTACTCCTAATTTCACGAAGACTGCAAAATTACAGAGGAGGCCAATTTACAACCCATAAGAAATGCTGGACACCAGCTGAAGAGTTTCCTGGTATTTTATTTTGCTAATTCACTTTCAGCAAGAATATCAGGGAGAAAAATGGAACATTGATGACACTTCATCATGTTAATTCAGTTGTAGAATAAATATCATGATCAATGCAGAATTGTACATTCCTAAGTATTGTTGAATTTTACGGTGGTAATTTAGTTGCCATGTGAATGGGACTTTACGCCATTATAAATTTTAGCCAGAGTATCTGTGATTAGAATCAAAATGCTCATATAGGAACATAAAAACAGGAGTATGCCATTCAGTTCCTTAAGCCTGTTCCACCATTCTATTAGATCATGGGTGATCTGTATCTTAACACCATTTACCCGCATTTGTGCTCCATATCCCTTGATACCCATACCTAACAAAAGTCTGTTGATCTCAGTCTTGAATTGACCCAGCATCCTCGGCCTTTTGTTGGGGGTGGAGTGGTGGGGGGAGGGGAAAGAGTGCCAAGTTTGCGCTACCCTTTGTGTGAATAAGTGCTCCATTCCTAAAGGGCCTAGCTCTTATTTTAAGATTATGATCCCTTGTTCTAGATTCCTTCCACCAGAGGAAACCGTTTCTCTGTATCTACCCTATTGAATTTGTTTAGATTTTAAACACCTCAATTCGATCATCCCCCAACCTTCTAAATTCAAGGAAATACAAACCAACTTTATGCAACCTGTCCTCATAATTTAATCCTTTAAGCTCCGGTATCATTCTGATGAATCTGTGCTGTGTCCCCTCCTAGGCCACCACTCCTGAGTTTCGGTGCTGAAAACTGACCGCAGTACTCCAGATGGGGTCTGACCAAAGCTCTCTACAACTGAAGCATAACTTCCGCCCCTTTGTATTCTAATCCCCTTGAGATAAAGGCCATTCCATTAGCCTTTTGACTACATTTTGTACCTGTGCACTAGCTTATGTGATATGTGCACATGGGACACCCAAATTCCTTTGCAATTCCTCAGCTCCTAGTCTCTCACCCAAGAAAATATTCTGATTTGTCTTTCTTGGATCCAAAGTAGATGACCACACACTTCCCCACATTGAACTCCATCTGTCACAGTTTTGACTACACACTTAGTCTGTCTATGTTCCTCTGTAACTTCCTGCTCCCATCTACACAGTTTACCGTGCCTCCTAACTTTATTCCAGTTTGAAGATGGAACTTTACAGCTCTCTGTTCCTTCATCCAAGTCATTGATTGATATATATGGTGAAAAGCTGCGGACCCAGTACAGATCCCTGGGGAACACCACTTTTTACGTTCTGCCAATCAGAGAACATTCCCTTATTCCACTGAAGAACATAAGAAATAGGAGCAGGAGTCGGCCATTTGGCCCCTCGAGCCTGCTCCGGCATTCAATAAGATCATGACTGATCTGCGACCTCAACGCCACTTTCCCGCCTGATCCCCATATCCCTTGGTTCCCCTAGAGTCCAAAAATCTATCGATCTCAGCTTTGAATATACTCAATGACTCAGCACCACAGCCCTCTGGGGTAGAGAATTCCAAAGATTCACAACCCTCCGAGTGAAGAAATTCTCATCTCAGTCCTAAATGGCCGACCCCTTATCCTTTGACCCCTATTTCTAGACTCTCCAGCCAGGGAAAACAGCCTCTCAGCATCTACCCTGTCAACCCTCTCAGAATATGTTTCAATTAAATCACCTCTCATTTTTCTAAACTCCAGAGAGTATAGACCCATTCTATTCAATCTCTCCTCATAGGACAACCCTCTCATCCCAGGAATCAATCTAATGAACCCTCGTTGCACGCCTCTAAGGTAAGTATATCCTTCCTTGGGTAAGGGAGACCAAAACTGTATACAGTACTCCAGATGTGGTCTCCCCAAAACCCTGTTTCCTACTTACCAGCCCATGTCACAAGATTACCTCCAATTCTGTGCGCTGTCATTTTTGATAATCTCTTGTGCAGAACCTTATCAAATGCCTTCTGGAAGTTCACATAGACCATATCCATCCTAGTGAGCTCCTCAAAAAAAATTCCACTAGGTTAGTCAGACATGACCTACCCATCACAAATCAATGTTGACTTTCTTTGATCAGCTCATGCTTGTCCAAGTGCTCAGTCACTCTGGCCTCAATTAACCCTGCCCCACGATGGGTGGGAGAAGGTCGTGCGGGGTGGTGGGGTGAGTTTTAAATGCTTAAACGAGAAACACGACTCCATCCCGACGCGTGCACACATGCCAACATTTTTACAGCAGGGCAGCGTGACACGTGCAGATCCCGTCTTGGAGAGCCAGGACACTTCAATAACATATTGAAATCAGGCTCCCACAGTGCAGTTGGGAGCCTGATTTAAATGTAACTTCTGCCGACTGGGTTCCCAAGGCTCAGGAAACCCAGCAGCGAAATGGAGGCAGAAGCTACTGGATCCAGAGGATAAGTGCCGTTTTCTTGTGGGCCAGGAGGAGCAGGAGTGCTCTACCCGATCCCTCAAGGAAGCCTTCGGCCTCCCTTCTGCCGATCGCATCACCTCTTTAGCCCCTGCCGTGATCATCGACACTCTTCCCCACCCCACCCCAAGCCCCCATCTGCAGCCTGCGATCCCCTTCCGATTGCCATGGACTGCCCCCAAGGGTCCCTGGCTGTGGTCTCCTGCTGCTGGTTTTCCCGCCTGTCAGCCAGCCAGCCTGTCAATTTGGCCCACTGCCGGCTGTTAAATTCGGCAGGGTCTTCATGTTTGTCTCGCGCTTCCCCACCTCCCTGTAAATATCAGGGCCTCAGTCTCTGATGATAAATTCCAGTAACTTTCCCACAACTGAAGTTAAACTGACATGTCTGTAGCTACCTGGTTCTCCCTCCAAAATAATGGTGTGACATTTGCAATTTTCAAATCCATAGGTACAATTCATGAATCTAGAGAGCTTTGGAAAATTCTGTTGAATGCATCTGCAACTTTTGTGGAGATTTGTCTATTTTGTGTGGCATTATTTTCTTCTCTACCATTTTTTAACTTGTATTAAATCCACTAAGTTCCTCCCCTTGACTTTTTAGGTTCCCTTGTAATGCTGGTATTTTGTCGTCTTCCTCCACTGTGGAAAACAGATGCAGAGTACTCATTTAACAAGACTGCCATTTCCTTATTGTCCATTATAGTTTCGTCTGCATTTGCCTTTAATGGGTTCACATTCCCCCTTTCTGTTAATATATTTATAAAAACTTTAAAACTTTTGCTGATGGCTTTGATATCCCTTGCAAGTTTTTTTTGTTTTGCACCTGATTACTTACTTTGTATCCCTTTGTTGCTTTTTATAGCGCTCTCAATCTGCTGGATTTCCACCTTTCCTTAAAGTGTAAGGGGGAAAAATTCAGTTGATTTGCACCTCCCGCAAAGCAACTAGCACCCGGGCGCGGTGATGTTTGCGCCGCTCGCGAAATTGACCAGACATTTTGCGGCGGTGCTAAACACTACCGTCACAATCTCCTGCGCCCGCAGATCGTGACGTCAGTCGAGCATGTAGCACCCCGGACCGGATTTTGAGTGGCGCCCCCAGCCTTTCCGCCTGCCGCTAGCAATGGCGGGTAGAGGGGAACATTTTGCAGTTGGGAAGGGACTGGGGGAGCGCTATTTAAAAGCGGCCACTTCCTGCCTTTTTTTGTCGGCGACATTTTTGCACCACGCATTCTGAGAGAGAGAGAGAGAGAGAGATTTCTGGAGAGATTCAATGCTGTGTGAAGGAATTTCGGGTACTGAGCAGCACTTTGCAGGTTCATTTTGATTTGACCTTCCTTGCATCGATTTAGAAGAGACTATGGGGGCTGCACTCTGAGCTCTTTCCTGGGCCTCTCCATTGCTCTTTCCAGCAGAATTGATGTACAGGTCTCTCCAGGCTGAGATTCAAGGCTGCAATGAGCAGGGTGTGGATGGAGAGCAAGATCGACCCTCCCCTTTAAGAATTGGCCGGCGCCAGTGTGTCTGTGTTCCATTGCTAACTGACATCACATGAGCTTCACCAGCGCTCTGAGGTAGCACCTTGCTCCTCGGCGTTAGTGCTTTAAGAGAGGTGTTTAGCGCCTGATTTAGCGCTCAAATCACCTCCAGGTGCGATAGAAGCCAAGTTTGCAGTCGGAGGCGATAATTAGCGCCAGGCGCTAAACTTTGCGCCCGGCTGATAATTGCGCCCCAAACGGGGCGATACCAAATTTCTCCCCCAATGCTTTTTCTTTTAGCTTGATACTGTCTCTTGCCTTATTTGATGAGCATAGTTGCTTAACTAAACAAATGGAGCCTTTGCATAGGGTATGTACTGGTTTTGTATTATACCAAATTCTTCCCATTATAACTGGTTTAATGTGGTAAATTCATTTCTCATTCCTTCAAAGTTTGCCTTAAATTGAAAATCTTGGTTTGTGACTCTCCCTTCTCCCTCTCAAACCTAATATCAAATTCAATCATATTATGGTCACTTTTTTCTCTTCCCTTACCGTCAGATTGTTAACCAAGTCTGGTTCGTTACTCATCACTCAATCTGGTATCTAAATCTGTTCCCTTATTGGTTCAAAATGCTTCCCTGATCTCCATATTTATACAACCCCCCCCCCCCCCCCCCCACAACTACATCACTATTGTCAGGAGGTGTGTAGACAACTCCCACTAGAGTCTTGCATCCTTTGTGGTTGCTTAATTCTACCTATAGTGTTTTCACTGCCTGATAACTTTCTTTCTATTGCTGTAATGGTGTTTTTTAAATCAATATTGTGACTCCCCCCTCTTTTCCCAATGTCCTTGTCCTTTCTAAAGATCCTATAGCCTGGAATGTTTAGCTCCCAAACATGCTAAGCTTATAGCCAGGTTCTTTATTAATATCTGAGTCAAATATGATATAGCCACATAATATTTTTAATTTGAAAAAGGTAAATGTTAGGCTAAAGGAATCTCTTTGCTGTTTCCTTTCTCTGCCTTTATTGTTCTTCCTGTTCACTGCCTGCTATAATATGTAATGGGCCATTGTGTCCTAGTTGGTGACCTTCCTTAGACTTGTCCTTTTTGTCTCTGAATATACACAATCAATTCTCCTCGACTGGAGTTTACTTTCTCCCTTTAGTCACTGTGCCTCTTTACTCTGAGCACCAGTGCATTGACGATGCCCGACAGAATTTTGGGTGACAGCAGATGGTGGATCCCTGGGGCAGTTACGTTGTGCTGGTATTCGGTTAGGACATTAGATTTAACGTCAGTAGTACATAGAAGAGAATTTATTCAACCATATTTTTGCTGCGTTTTGAAAATGTGTTTTCTGACCATAACTTACAAAGGGAGTTAGTTTATATTGGTAAACAGTAAATGGCTAACCATATGGGAAGAAGAACATAACCACTTCCAGTTGATTATAGGCTCTGTTATTTTATAGCAAGGATAATTTTGCAACAGCCTAGTGGTATAGCAGTAATGCTGCTGCTTTTGCAATCCAAACTGTATATATTTAAGCACCGTGGGATGTTTTACTAATGGCGCTCTATAAATGCAAGTTGTTGTTAAGGCCCAGGTTTGCCTGCACTCAAATCTGCCATTCTCTGTTACATTTACTTTTTAAAAATCCAATTTTCTCACCATTTCTTCCTTCTCTCCAGAAACTAGTGCGGTATGGGCATTGGTAGCTAGTTATCTTCTGATACCTGTCCAAGTGGCTCGTTTTCAAATGTCTGCCTGGACAGTGATTGTTAATAATGGAGAGTTTATAGCTGAGTGTTCCCCTCCCCACCTGGCATCCAAACACAAACCTTGTTCAGCGAGGCCACTGAATAGCCACAGAGGCCAGTGTAGTAAGAAAGAAAGACCTGCATTTATATAACGCCTTTCACGACCACCGGACGTCTCAAACTGCTTTACAGTCAATGAAGTACTTTTGAAGTGGAGTCACTGTTGTAATGTGGGAAACGCAGCAACCAATTTGCACACAGCAAGGTCCCACAAACAGCAATGTGATAATGACCAGATAATCTGTTTTTGTTATGTTGGTTGAGGGATAAATATTGGCCAGGACACACAACTTCCCTACTCTTCTTCGAAATAGTGCCATGGGATCTTTTACGTCCACCTGAGAGCAGACGGGGCCTCGGTTTAACGTCTCATCCGAAAGACGGCACCTCTGACAGTGCAGCACTCCCTCAGCACTGCACTGGAGTATCAGCCTAGCATTATGTGCTCACCCCTTTCCTCCCCCACCCCCCCCATTGCTTAGTTGCAGTGACCCTAATCAGTTCTTGATGTGGCTCTGAGTGATGAGACATTATGATTTGAGAGGTTTTAATCACCCATTAGGCAAAGTTGCGCTTTTAGTGGAAATGCTAAAAGAATAAAAGAACAGCCAAAATAAATTTGGAAAAAGTCAGAGTTATGGCAAGCATGTGAGTATTTGCCTGTCAAACAGGGCACATGTTTGAGTTGCTGGTAACTCAAAACTGCTTATCTCAATCATGAGGGCTTCACAGACATCTCCTATTTCAAAACTCCACTTTAGGGACACGCACCCAGCTTCTACACTGCCGGTTGAATAATTCAATCGAAGTCCACATTCAAGGTGCTTCTACATAGGCTTACGAAGTATTTTCCATTGAGGACTGTTTCAATCGAGGACTGTTTGAATCAAGGATAACACTGATTTTTCACGTGGTATATTTTATTTCCTAGCACTCTGCAGTTGGGGCCAAAACAGGAAATGTTTGAAATGCACGAACATTAGTGAAATTTAGGAATGATCTTATAACTTGAACTGAGCTTTAAAGTACCCTTTGAAGGACTGAGTTACGGTATCCTTATTTTAATTTAAATTTTTAAAGCTGGGATCAGTATCTCCATCTGAGTTGTCTCCGGATAGTGTTATTCAAATTCAGTGTTCACAAAAGTAAGTTCACCTAGTCAATAGAAATAAGTAGAAAAAAACTTGATATGAAAGGTGACGTAATAAAACTCACTACGCACTTGGTTTGAGTATAAAGCAAGGCTTTAATCAACTTGTTTCAGAACATGGAGGTCTAGTTGTACTTCACTAGTACCTTGTCTTACAAAATGTCCCTGGTAAGCTGGGGCCGACGCCTGAGTATTTATACTCCTTGGACGGCGCCACCAGCTGGCCGTCCAGCATTATTTCACGAGTAGTTTCTTGATGAATGATGAGATTTATAACAAAAGGTAATCATAATTCTTTTAATTGGTTAATTGTTAAAATGGTTTTAATGGTGAAAATGCCCAAAATCAACAGAAAAAGAAAACAAAACAAAAGATTGTTAAAGTTTGCAACTGTTTGATTCAGTTTATTAAAATGAAAATGAGGGTACCTTATCTTAGTCCTTCAAAGGTACTCTAAAGCTCAGTTCAAGTTATAAGATCATCCCTAAATTTCACTAATGTTCCTGCATTTCAAACATTTCCAGTTTTGACCGTAACTGAACAAAAGGCACCCAGGGTAACCTTGGCTTTTTAACCCTTCCAATGCTGCAGGTAACTTTTATTCATTAATTGGAATGGGAACTTTGAGTCACTGCTCCAGGAAATGCTGCTGATATCAGGAGAATTGACAAAGAAATTACTGAACCTAGATCCAATTGTAGACCGTTAAAATGCCAAGACTGCTGAAAAATCCTCAGTGAATGAGTATATCTACTGATGTCAACCTCATAGCCCATTTATATTGGAGAAGCACCTTCAGAAGTAGTTGTCTTCCACGGTCTCCCAACCACCCTAAAATAACCGACAGCATATGTAAACATAAAATTGATATTTTCTTCAGTGCGAGTACCCTCCTAAAACCCCTTAAAATTATTATTTCTTTGTAATTTGATATTAAGGTTTGTTCTTCAGAAGTGATAGCAAACAAACCTGTGAAACCAGCTACCAAAATTTGGGACCCACATATAAATGGTCTTTTAAGGATGGCTAACATTTAAGGAATTAATGTATGAATTGCAACAGTTATACATTCCTTTCTGACGCAAAAACACACAAGGAAAAACGGCCCAACCATGGCTAACAAAAGAAATTAAGGATAGTATTAGATCCAAAGAGGAGTCATATAAAGTTGCCAGAGAAAGTAGCAAGCCTGAGGATTGGGAGCAGTTTATAGAGTTCAGCAAAAAAGGACCAAGAGATTGATTAAGAGGGGAAAAATAGAGTATGAGAGTAAACTTTCAAGGAACATAAAAGCGGATTGTAAAAGCTTCTACAAGTACGGCATGTAAAAAGAAAAAGATTCGTGAAGACAAATGTAGGTTCCTTACAGTCAGAAACAGGAGAATTTATAATGGGGATCAAGGAAATGGCAGAGCAATTAAACAAATACTTTGGTTCTGTCTTCACGGGAGGACACAAATAACTTCCCAGAAATGCTAGGGAACCAAGGGTCTAGTGAGAAGGAGGAAGTAAAGGAAACTAGTATTAGTAAAAAAAATAATGCTGGAGAAATTAATGGGACTGAAAGCCGATAAATCCCTAGGGCCTGATAATCTGCATCCCAGAGTACTAAAAGAGGTAGCCATGGAAATAGTGGATGCATTGGTTGTCATCTTCCAAAATTCTATAGATTATGGAACAGTTCCTGCAGATTGGAGGGTGGCAAATGTAACGCCACTATTTAAAAAAGGAGGGGGAGAGAAAACGGAACTACAGACCAGTTAGCCTAACATATATAGTAGGGAAAATGCTAGAGTCTATTATAAAGGATGTGATAACAGGACACTTAGAAAATATCAACGGGATTAGACAAAGTCAACATGGATTTATGAAAGGGAAATCGCGTTTGACAAACCTACTGGAGTTTTTTGAGGATGTAACTGGTATAGACGAGGGAGAACCAGTGGATGTGGTGTATTTGGATTTTCAGAAAGCCTTTGATAAAGTTCCACATAAGAGGTTAGTGTGCAAAATTAAAGCACATGGCATTGGGGGTAATATAAATGGATTGAAAATTGGTTAACAGACAGGAAACAGAAAGTAGGAATAAATGGGTCTTTTTCAGGGTGACATGCGGTGACTAGTGGGGTACCGCAGGGATCAGTGCTTGGGCCCCAGCTATTCACAATATACATCAATGATTTGGATGAGGGAACCAAATGTAATATTTCCAAGTTTCCTGACGACACAAAACTAGGTGGGATTGTGAGTTGTGTGGAGGATGCAAAGAGGCTTCAAGGCGATTTAGACAAGTTGAGTGAGTGGGCAAATACATGGCAGATGCAGTATAACGTGGATAAATGTGAAGTTATCCACTTTGGTAGGAAAAACAGAAAGGCAGAGTATTATTTAAATGATGATAGATTGGGAAATGTTGATGTACAGAGGGACCTGGGTGTCCTTGTACACCAGTCACAGAGAAAGCAAACATGCAGGTGCAGCAAGCAGTTAGGAAGGCAAATGGCCTTCATTGCAAGAGGATTTGAGTACAGGAGCCAGGATGTCTTACTACAGTTATACAGGGCCTTGGTGAGACCACACCTGGAGTACTGTGTGCAGCTTTGGTCTCCTTACCTAAGAAGAGAGAGTGCAGCGAAGATTCACCAGACTGATTCCTGGGATGGCAGGACTGTCGTATGAGGAGAGATCGGGTCGACTAGGCCTGTAGTCACTAGAGTTTAGAAGAATGAGAGGGGATCTCATTGAAATGTATAAAATTCTGACCGGGCTAGACAGACTGGATGCAGGGAGGATGTTTTCCCTGGCTGGGGTGTCTAGAATGAGGGGCCACAGTCTCAGGATACGGGGTAGGACATTTAGGACTGAGATGAGGAGAAATTTCTTCGCTCAGAGGGTGGTGAACCAGTGGAATTCTCTACCACAGAAGGCTGTGGAGGCCAAGTCACTGAATATATTTAAGAAGAAGATAGATAGATTTCTAGACACAAAAGGCTTCAAGGGGTATGGGGAGAGAGCGGGAATATGGTATTGAGATGGAGGATCAGCCATGATCATATTGAATGGCGGAGCAGGCTCGAAGGGCCGAATGGCCTACTCCTGCTCCTATTTTTCTGTGTTTCTGTGTCTTCAGCACTCTAAAATACCCACTCTTGTAACATGCAGATACATTGGATAAAGGAAAAGAGTCATTTTTACATCATGACTGGAAGGGGGGAGGGAGAGAATCCACTTGTGGTAAAATGTTAACAGGTTTTGTAAAGACATTTGTCACCCCCTGTAGAAAGCATTTACTGTGGAAGATAAATAATTAAAATGCAAAATACTGCATTTCTGTTTACATCATAGACCACCAGTTGGGTCAGATACAACCCAGCTGTATTCCATGCTGTTGTAACTCTGCTACCACAGGACTTGGCAGCACAAATATTCATGTTTTAGTAAGTAAGTTTATGAAAGCTCAGTTGCTGCAGATTTAAAGAAGTAAAAGTGATTAAATATGACATTGAACAGATGGAGACTATCTACTCGCCTGATGTATCTGGCTCTAATTATATTATCATTGGTTTCGCCTGCCTTGGAGGAGGTGTTTCCAGGGGCTGATTTACAGTCATTTATAAAACACCTGTTTGGGAAAACTATCTGCCGATGGCCAATTTAAAAAAAAAAAAAATTAAAAAAATTCACAGATGTGCTTTCTTCGTGTCAGCACACTGTAAATATTCTCAGGCTTTAAGAGTAAAGGGGAAGAGAGGAGACAGTAAAAATGTTTGTCCAGTGTTTTTTTCCTTTTGTTTTTAAGGTGTTTTTCTTGGGGTCAGATTTGTGTTCTCTACGATTCCAATAGCCATGGCGCCTTGTTCTAACTGAATTGATTTTAAATGCAACTTTCAAACTGATTTGACATTGGGATAAATGTGTGCACACATTTATCTGCGTATTCTGTGTTGACGGAGATCTGATTTTTAATGTGTGTTTGTATTTGTTTCTGAAGGTTTTACTTGTGCTGGATTCCAGAACACAGGAGACCTTCATTTTAAAAGTAAGCAGCTCTTTAAAATCATTACTATTTCATGGCTGAATTCTAAAAATGCAACTTTACTATTTAGTTATTATTGTTTGTCTGAGTATTCCCAGTGTACCATTTTTCAAAACCTTGACCCCCCCACTCCTTGTCTCAGCTGTACTGCTGTAATATTGAAGGCAAGTGAGAGAAACTGCACCAGAGCGTTCTCAGGCTGATTGCTAGTGAGAACCTGTTTGCCCAAATACACACAATAGTAAGGCCAGACTGTTTGCAACTTTTCCATGCTGTAGTTACTTGCTCCCTCAATAGCCCAGATGGGAACAGATGGAGTGATCCCATAGATGGTTTTGTGGGTTGATGGTTTCAAGTCCTACTCCAGAGACCTGAGCACATAATCTAGGCTGACACTTCAGTGCAGTACTGAGGGAGTGCTGCCATGTCGTTGGTGTCGTCTTTTGAATGAGACATTAAACCGAGGCCCCGTCTACCCCCTCAGATTACACAGGATTACATAGGATATACGGAACAGAAACAGGCCATTCGGCCCAACCAGTCCACGCTGGTGTTTATGTTCCACTCGAGTCTCCTCCCGTCTTTCCTCATCTAAATCTATCAGCATAGCCCTCTCTTCCCTTCTACCTCGTGCTTATCTAGCCTCCCCTTAAATGCATCTATACTATTCGCTTCAACCACTCCCTGTGGTAGCGAGTTCCACATTCTCACCACTCTCTGGGTAAGGAAGTTTCTTCTGAATTCCCTATTTGATTTCTTGGTGACTATCTTATATTGATGGCCTCTAGTTTTGCTCTTCCTCACAAGTGTAAACACACTCTCTGGGGTCGATTTTCAATCAGTAGTCGGGAAGGAGGCGGGACTACATCTTTTGGGTTTTAGTCCCGCCTATATCGACGTCCGGCCAACCCACGCGATTTTCCCTTGATTGACCTTGTTGAGCCCGCTCAGCAGGCCAATTAAGGGCCACCTGGCAACAGGTGACATCACAGACTGAAATTTCATTTGTCAAGAGGTCTTGACAGATGAAATATCAGTGATTCACAGCTGTTTGAAGCTGTCAAACACTGACAGTCTGACTTCTAACCTGAGTCCTTCTACGCAGACTCAGTTAGAACTCTCACCGGCAATGAAAGCTGAAGGCTGTCGCTTTTGACAGCTCGCAGCCATTTTGCTTTCAGTGCCGACTGAGTGATGGACTCCCGAAACCTAGAGGAAGAAAGGCTGTTAAGGTAAGTACAGGTAATTTAAACTTCTTTACACACTTTAGACACACCAAACACACTTACCTTTGCACTCATGCACCCATCACACACCTGAACACTGACATCGCGACCCCTCCAAGTCCTTCAACCCGACGGCCCACCTGCTCTAACCTGGCGTGGTTTGGAGCCGTCGGGAATCCCACACGACACCCCTCAAAATAGGGATTAGGCTAAAAACTGCCTGTTAACTACCTGTTAACAGGCAGTTAATTGGCACTAATCCCTTCCCGCCTCGGGTCGGCGGGTCCCAGTGCGGGGCGGGTACCCGCCTCCTGTGAAACTTACATGGAGGTGGGTTTTGGGCGGGATGGTGTCGGGACCCCCGAATTCGGGATTTTTGCCCCCCGCACGCCTAAAAGCCCGCCTCACGGCACACTGAAAATCAACCCCTCTGTGTCTACTCTATCAAAACCTTTCATAATTTTAAAGACTTCTATTAGGTCACCCCTCCGCCTTCAAGAGAAAAGAGACCCAGCCTGTTCATCCTTTCCTGATGGGTATAACCTGCATTTCTGGTATCATCCTTGAAAATCTTTTTTGCACCCTGCCTTTTGTATCCTTTTTATAATATGCTGATCAGATGCACATAAAGATCCCATGGCACTATTTTGAAGAAGAGCAGGGGAGTTCGCACAGTGTCCTGCCCAATATTCACCCTTCAAACAACATCACTAAAACAGATTGTCGGTCATTTTCTCATTGCTGTTTGTGCGACCTTGCTGTGTGCAAATTGGCTGCTATGTTTCCCTACATTTTTTACAACAGTGAATTTGCTTCAAAAGCACTTCATAGAAAGAAGGAAGACTTGTATAACGCCTTTCATGACCACCGGATGTCCCAAAGTGCTTTACAGCTAATGAAGTACTTTTTGAAGTGCAGTCACTGTTGTCACAGAAATCACAGAAACTCCACAGTGCAGATAGAGGCCATTTCGGCCCATCGAGCCTGCACCGACATATATCCCACCCGATCCCCGTAACCCCTACATATCCCACCCTATCCCCATAACCCCACGTATTTAATCCCCCTAACACTAAGGGTCAATTTATCATAGCCAATCAACCTAACTCGCACATTTTTGGACTGTTGTAATGTAGGAAAAGCAGCAGCCAATTTGCGCACAGCAAGCTCCCACAAAGAGCAATGTGATAATGACCAGATAATCTGTTTTTAGTGATGTTGCTTGAGGGATAAATATTGGCCAGCACACCAGGGATAGCTCCCCTGCTCTTCTTCAAAATAGGATCTTTAAGTCCACCTGGGAGAGGAGACAGGGCCTCGGTTTAATGTTGGTTTAACACCTCCAACAATGCAGCACTCCTCAGTACTGCACTGGAGTTTCAGCCTAGATTTTTGTGCCCAAGTCTCTGGAGTGGGACTTGAACCCACGACCTTCTGATTCAGAGGCGAGGGTGCTACCCCCTGAGCCACAGCTGACACACTGTAAAGAGCCTGTAAAGCACTTTGGGACACCCTTAGGTTATGAAAGGCGCTATATAAATGTAAGTTATTTTATGTAACTTGTGTATGATATGGGCAGTGGAACAAGTTCTAAAACTAATAAACTCCATTGGGTTATATTTTGCTTTGTTTGAAAAGTTAGAGAATTTTGTTTGCTAAACTGGCGAGGTTTATAATGAAAGTATTTTTTCTTTAATTGTACACACACCAAAATATTACCCATTGTGTTTATAAGAAAGGAACTCGGGATAAACATTTAACTGAACCAAGCATAATTTGGATAATTTATTTTTTTGCGTGGGTGAAGGTGGAAGTGAAACCTGGTTAAAGTATTGCCCTTTCACCTGTAGAACGCAGATTTAAATACAGCTCAGGCAGATGGAATAGAAGCCTTGTTTCTATCTCTGTCTCTCTTTTCTTGACAGCTGTTATCCTAAGTGAAATCAGTTTGGGCAGTCTCAACCCATTCCCAGCAGCACAAAACTGCCCATAATTCATCACTAATTGACACTAATTGGGCAATCTCATACAAAGATGCCATAAGGATGACTGGTTTGAGCAGTGGAAATGTCATGCTAGTGAGGTAGGTGGTGCTCTTCTGAATTTGGGAATTAGGTGTGTTATTGCAGCAAATTGTAGGGAGCTCTGGACTCCTTTCAACTTGTGCTGCACTTTATACTCGATGAGACTAAAATAAATCTCCTTCCCCCCCCCCCCCCCCCCCCCCCCATTCTTTGTCTTGGTAACTCATTCTACATGGCATTTTGTGCTGTGGTGGATTACCAACTTGTCAGTAACAAAATGAAATAATAAGTTGGTTCACTTATTATAGATCACTTTTAATATGTAGTCAAAGAAAATCCCAATTAATGCATAGTGTCTTGGTCAAAATGGTTGTGTTCATTTTGGGATTCAGTTGATTAAGTATTTGGAACAGTAGTAGATTTTCCAGCATGTTTCCAAACTGGCTTCCTAAAGTCATAGTTATCTTTTATTGCTAAATGAAACCCCTCCGTGTGTGTGTGTGTGTAATATCTGTTATATTTATATTATATTCATCCCCGCCATAGTTTGGTTCTCATCTCCCTAAAGTGCTGGCCTAGATTTCCCACATAGCCACTCTGCTGGCAGAAGTGCAGCAGGTTGGGAGTTCCACCTGCTGCAGATTTTCTGGAGTCAGGGCACTGCATATTTTTGCCATGCTCCCTGGCTTTTACAACGACGCTCATCTGGTGGTGGTTGGGAGAGTAAAATGGCTGTGGAAGGGTTGGCTGGTGGTCTTTGTTTAAAAGTTTAAAAACAGATGGGCCTAGAAATTGCATTGCGCAGCGCCCATTTCTAAGGTGCTGCACGGACACCTAAGGCCCCCAAATGGCAGGCAAGAAGCACACACACATTTCTGGCTGTAAGTGCACTGCCCTCCATATTGGGTAAGGACGAATAACAGGCTTGCCTGAAGCAGGTGTTAGACCCTTTGTATATGCAAATAAGGGGCCTGACGCCACCTTCTGTCCCCCTCTCCAAGATTGGTTTGCCCTGAGGCAGCCAGCACCATTGTGGGCTGCATCAGGGAAATCAGCCCTAGCGATTGCCTACAACATAGAAGATAAATAACTTAACTGAAAGTGGAGCCAGGAGGAGAGAGTGTTCCTCTCGATCGCCCACATTTAACCACCCTCCCAATTGCACCTGACCCCCGATCGCCCACGCTCCTGACCCCGACCTCCAATCGCCCCACTCCCGACCCTGACCTCCGATCGCTCATGTTCCGAACCCGACCACCGACGGCCCATGCTTCTGACCCCCCGACAGCCCACACCTCCCGTCCCCCGATCACTCACAATGCCAACCCCCCAATCGCTCATGATTCTTGTCCCCACGACTCCAGGCCCCCCAACCTGATCGCGACACCCAGCCCCCACGACTCCAGGTACCCCGACCTAATCCCGCTCCTGAAATTCCAGGCTCACGACCCCTCAGCCCGATCCGCTGACCCGACCCCCAGGCCCACTTACCTTTTTAATTCATTTTTATGGGATGTAGGCATCGCTGGCAAGGCCAGCATTTATTGCCCATCCCTAATTGCCCTTGAGAAGGTGGTGGTGAGCCGCCGCCTTGAACCGCTGCAGTCCGTGTGGTGAAGGTACTCCCACAGTGCTGTTAGGGAGGGAGTTCCAGGATTTTGACCCAGCGACGATGAAGGATCGGCGATATACTTCTAAGTCAGGATGGTGTGTAACTTGGAGGGGAACTTGGAGGTGATGGTGTTCCCATGCGCCTGCTGCCCTTGTCCTTCTAGGTGGTAGAGGTCGCGAGTTTGGGAGGTGCTGCCGAAGAAGCCTTGGCCAGTTCTGAAGGCCTGAGAGTAGATTTTGCTCTAGTCTTTGTCGCTGGGCTGTTGCACCATTGAATGCATTACAATGAGGTCCGAGGGCCAGTATCGGGGCCGCCTCAGACCTCGCCATTCAGGCAAAGGGATCATTCCACTCAAGCTCCCAAAAATCTAGGCCATGAACTTACCCATATAAGTTTTTAATTAAATTGTCTTTAAATAACAATCTAGTGATCAATACTTTTGTGCGTTAATGAAGCTTAAATTGATAAAACTCAGAACATGCTCGCACAGTCTACAGCCTGAAAAATCACATTAACCTTTGATTAGCCTGTGTAGTTTTCCATATAATTTACTGTTGTATTTGTTCTGTGAGGAAAATAACGTAAGTAGTATTCTGATGGCTTAGTTGAGAAAGAGACTAATAAAAACGTTGACCCATGTAATTGATTTTAGTGGCAGCTCAGTGCCATCCTCCGTGTGTTGGATAGCAGCCAAGTGCCATCAGTTAGGCCTTGGGGAGCTTAGGGCACCGAGCAGAAGATGAAGAGGACTAACTGGTTTTCCAAAGCACAGAATAGCACAAATAGATTAGTGGATAAGTGCGGAGCACAGCATGTTCTAAAGCAGCAGAGGGTACAACTGACCTTTCCGTTCTCTGTCAGATTCTGAGGAAAAGCAGCGAGTGCAGCAGGAACAGAAAGACCATCACTCCCCACTGTGTGCCCAACATGGTGCAACTGAAGAAGCAAATCATCTCTGAAGACTCCATCTTTCTTTTGCTGCAGTATGCAGAAGGTGTGTGTTGGTCTTTATTTTATTAAATTTAAGAAGATTTGCTGACACCTTTAACCTACCATTCAAATTAGTAGATTCCTTACAGAAAAAATCTGCCAAGTGTTTTGTATGGAAGAAACCAGGTTGCATTATTGCAATGTATACCATCAAGGTAGGGCATCCCAAGTGAGATAACATCATTGCAGCTATTTTGTGTTCTGTAGGTGCGATGTGTAACTTTGCACAGATTTTGGCAAATAAATAAAACAGATTTTTGAAATGTATGCAATTTGATCAATCTGTCCCCAAAATGCTGTGGATTTTCAAGACCGAGATTGATAGATTTTTGTTAGGTAAGGGCATCGAGGGATATGGAACAAAGGCAGGTAAATGGAGTGGAGTTAAGTTGATCTGTAGATCAGCCATGGCTAATAGAATGATGGAAGAGGCTCAAGGGGCTAAATGGCCTCTTCCTGTTGTATGTTCAGTTATTCAATAAATCTCACCCTTGAGCAGCACTTGAATATTTCAAAGATACTTAGTTATGTAAAAGCTTTACTGCCAATAGGAAAAATCATAATATTGCTCACACAATTCCTGTGACAATTTAGGAATTGTCAGGTCTTTAAAAAAAACATTTTAATTGAACCAGTTTTCCATTGAAAGCTTTTCACATAAAGCTGGATCCCATCTTGTGTACAAGGGATGCTCTACTGATCATTTGCTAATGCAGGCACTAAATAAGCTTAGTTAGAATACAATGACATTTCATCCAGATTAAACACACATTTTAATATTTTTCTTTAAAATGTTTTTTAAAATTCTCTACATGTGTGTATGTATTCAGCAGCTTCAGGAATGGCAAGAAATAAATAAATTGCATGTATATAGCATTTATATGGTAATGCTAGAGAACAAGAATATTTTGCACCTTCACTTCAGACACTGCTTAGGCAAAGGTGCTATTCAAATATGATTTCCCCTTCATTAATCTCACAAAATTATACCAAAAACCAAAGCCCCAAAATTCAACCCAGTCAGAATGTGATTTATTCCAAAAAAAATACACCAATGCCTTATTCAAACATATTGATAAAAGAACAAAATGACTCTTGGCAAAATAATTAACGGCAATGATAACATCAGAGAGGAGTACTTTCACTGTAAAATACTCCCCAAATTGGATAATATGAGAAAAATCACACTCAAATCTCTTACTTAAGGATATTCCTAGATCGTTAGGTCTCCACTGGGAGTGAGACACATCATTTTAGCTTTCTGCTCTCAGCAGGGAAGCCCTCACCTGACCTCCATGACGGAACCATCAATGAGCAGTTACATTGGAAATCCCGCAGATTGGCATCACTCCTGACCTGGATTACTTTGGGTGGGTGGGGGAACGGTGGGAAAATTAGTACTGGTATGGTAGTGAACATTTTATATTGCGTTTAAATTGTACATTTATCCTTTACATTCCAAACACAAGTCATTTATTACCAATATTCACTATAGCATGCATGACTAAGATCTGACTTTCATATAACACAGACTCCCTTCAGCATTCTGTCTTCACATTTTGGGAGGGAGAATAAAAATGCACTTACTGTTACAATGTGCATTAAATGAGCAATGCAATTGTAGATCCATGCCATTTTCAGAAGAGTAGAACCTCCGATTTTTAGTGAGGCTAAAAATCTGTTTATTTTTTTTTGTCTTTTTCTTTCTTGTCTTCTCTTCCCTGCTAAAGCCATTGACTCCTTCCTGGAGCATGCTCCTGGTATTTCTCCAATTTCCATTATTCATGTATGAACCTTGACAGTACCATTCCAGTGCAAGGAACACCATAAACACGCTTAAGTAAATGCAAGTTGTTGTTGCTGATCCTGTCCTTCCTGCATCCACACATGCACTTCCAGCAGGGGTAGCAGGAACAACCTTTTTAAGTGTGTTAATATGACTGTTACATGATTGCCTAGTTCATATGGCTCCGCTTTTTGGCAAGAGGAAAGCAAATTCATTAAAAAAAGGACCATATCTTTTATTTTAAAAAAAATGACACCATGCACATCTACAAGAATCAGATCTAATCTATTTATTGCCATTTATTATGTAGTATAAAACCCAATTTTGAACAAGGTAAGAGATGATTAGGTGAACCAGGGATTCATGGTTAGGTGATGCCATGCTTAGATTTTAAAAGCCTGAAGATGTAGGAGGAACAGCTGAGGGAAGTAAGGAGGTCCTGAGAAAGAATGAACCAGGGTAGGAGATTGTGTAATGAGTCTTGCATTTGTTTGGCAAATTCAGATAATCTGTTTAAATACTATTGTGTTAACACACGTTAATCTCCAAATGCATACATGCACATATATTAGTTGTGCTAATGAACATTCAATGCAGAAGGCTCATTAAGCCATGTGCCATTGATAAGTGACCAATGCAGTGTGTATGACTGAAATGCTAAGTAGAATCTGAGAGTCTAAACTCTGCTCTTAGCAACGTGTCACTCACGCCTCATGAAGGTCCTGTTGCTAATCTTTTTTCAAATGTAAAGTAATTTTATCAGTATATTGTACACCTCGTATAAACTTTGAGTGATCCCAAAAGGAATTTTCCTGAAGCTCTATTACAGTTCAGTATGTGAATCACAGAAGTTAAATAAAGATCTCTTTATTGCTTTGTAATAAATGGATCTATTTTTAAATTGTGCATACATCCTATAATACAAAAATATTTTGATGAATATCTACTTATAGAAGAGCTTACTTGTGATTTTCCTGTGTTAGTACTATTTCCTATGCTCTGGCCATATTGTAGAGTAAAATTATTTTTAAGTTGAACAGTTTGCTAACTATTGGTGGAGTATTGGAGCACCATTCACAGAACACAGATTTGAATCCTAGTCTCATTTAACATTCAAATACAAAGATACTCTAGAGCTGAGTGTTCCTAGTCTAGTCTAATATGTTCAAACCTGTTAGATAAAGCAGCTCATGGTAACAGTATCCTTTTGTTAGTGGAGGAAGAACGAATGTAAAGTGCTATCCTGTACTACAAAGCACTTAAGGGGCTGGAACTTACTGGAGCAGGCATCGCACGACATGCCCTGTTAAATAAACTTTTTTCTGCACCCTTGAGCTTAACATTTTTTTGTGCTGTAAGTTGCTGGAAGTGCGAGCTGATAATGGTGTGGCGAGGGCAACAGGGCATCTGGGACCTCAGTGAATGGCAGGACCAACGGTGTATCTCCTTAACTAACGAGATTTAAGGATTGAGAAAGAAACAGAGGAATGATGGAGAAAGAGGGTGAATGAGCATCAAATCAGGTACAGAAAGAGAAATAAAGAGGGGAGAAAAGATTTGATTAAGAGAGAGGAAAAAAGAGACAGAAAGGAAAAGTAAGAGAATTTTTTTTTTTTAATTGACATTTTAAAAATCTGTTAAAATCAATTTACCACCTGAAGGAATGAGACACCAGTTTAAATTATTCAATTTCTGGGCCAGAGAGGTTGATTGGCATTGCATTAACAATTACCACATTGTTAAAAAGGTACTTACATTCTTAATTGCCAGACTTAACTTTCTGTGGCAATTAATGTGCAAATCCAGCAAATTCTTAAAAATAACGGGCAGGCTAAGGGCGCGATGCCGTTTGTGTGAAGCAAACGGGGGAGTGGTGTAAATTGACCAGCAAGATCTGGAGATTCACAACTCACAGCGTATCTCTTAATCCCCTGAACTTGTTGGCCAATTTGCACATTAATAACGGCATGCGTCATTAACACGCCGTTATTTTTCCAGCAAGATCTGGCCCATTGTCTTTAGTTATCACCTGATACAGAACATCTTCGATGGTACCCAGGAAAAGTTCTCAGCCCAGGATATGCTGATCTCCCAGGAGAACAGTGTGGAGGCAGAAAGGCTTTGAAGGAATAACTAGTAGTAAAAAAAAATATGAAAACTCCTAATGTCTCCTGTGATAAAACCACCAAATATTATAAGCACTCTACACATGAGGACCTGGACATTTGGAATGACATCTTTAGTTTTAGCAAAACCTTATTACAAAGGCACTGTTTGATATGCTGGAAGCTGTGGTGTGCACTTGGGTTTAAAGTAGTAATTAAATCATTACAATTCAAGCACTTAGAGGAATATTAAGTAAAGGCTGCCAGTTTATACCTGCATTCCAGTCTGGCACAGTAAACACGATCAATTGAACATGATAATAGCCCTAGATGTTCATGTGGGCTGCTGTTATTTGTGCAGATGCTCAGCATGATTTTAGTACCTTAGTGAAGCAGATAATAATAGGCTTTTCGGAACAAAATATTTTAGATACATTAACAGGATTAAAGTCAGCACATTGTTTGCTCTTATATTTCATATATAAATGATGTTGATTTGTGTAAAGTTGCGTGCACCCGTGATTCTTTGAAACATTTCTGAGAACCGCTTCTTCAATAGATTTGTAATGGACATAAGACACAAGATATTTCTAAAAGAGCGACTTCTTTTTAATGTTGGTTCTTTTACTCATTATTACAGGAACACTTTAAATGTTCTTTATTGAAATATTCAGATTGATTCTTTATGTAAAGATACAAGCTTGCCCAGTTGTAGATGTTAAATGTTTGCTGAGCCTGTTACTTGTGGTATTGGCCATTTGTTGAGAAAGTTGATCAGGCTGCAGCGAGAGAAGAATTCCCCTTCTCACAGCCCAAGTGAAACATCCTGTCGCATGTGCAGCTGCAGGATTTCCCAACATGCTATTTGCAATGTGATTCTGCCCAGAAGGTATTGCACGAAATGGCATTCCCTCTAGTGGTAAAGCATTACAGTGTTACAATCTGCATTGCTCCACATGATATGGTTAAAAACACTTAGACAGAATTGTACTAAGTTAGTATTTTGTTTAATGGTATGAATAAGTAAGCAGATTTCTCATTCAAGGATAGTGAATCAAAAAAAAACCTGTAAAATAAATTGTCAGCAGTTTTTTTTAATTTTTACTAATTATTGTTTTTTTGTGAACTTAGGGGGTAAACTGTGGTCCTATGTATGCAAATTCCTCCAGAAAAGATCTGAGGAAAGTTTTGAATCTCCTGCTTTGGACAAACATGGTCCTAAAACAGCCACTGCACACTGTAGTTTTACCATGGACCAGTCAAGCACCGAAGGCATGGGCAGCAGTGTAGGCTCGGGGGGAAGTGACCTTGGAAATATGCTTCAGGGCCTAACTTTGAAGAGCAACCAGACTTCAAGTTCACAGGATGATAGCAGTGCCCCAGATGAAGATACTCAAGACAATTCACATGAACTGTTAGGATCACCATCATCGGGCTCTGAAGCCGTTGAAGAAGAATGTACTCACAGCTATCTTACATTGTGCCATGAATATGAGCAGGAGAAAAAAGAGCCTGACAGTCTGTCTTCTGAAACCTTTCCAACAGTTTGTGAAGATGTACCTGAAAGTTCCACAGACATGGGAATGACCTCTCGGTCACATTCTCTTCTCAGTAACGACAGTCTTTGTTCCCCTTCTACAAATCAAGAGCTTCGGTTCTTCACAGAGGACATTAACACTGAGGCCTTTAGCCCTACAAAAACCTCGGAGTCTCTAAATCTGTCCAAAAATAGTCCAATGGAATTTTTCAGAATCGATAGCAAGGATAGTGCAAATGAATTGGTAACTCTTGACCTAGCAGAAAAATTCCAAAATGTAAAAACGGAGTCAGCACCAATTTTTAATCTGGTATCTGAAGTGGACAGTAACAAGAACAGTTTTGATGCCAGCGATGTGAAACTGGAGTCGGCTGTCTTTTTGGCCCCAGATACTTGCAGCAGAGGATCCTCAAATGATTCCGTACCAATTATATCCTTTCACGATGCAGCAGGTGGAGATACAAGCAGCTGCGAGGAGGGTAGGCCTGATCTATTAGTCAATTTACCAGGTGTTTCACAGGACGGTGAGGCAGGTGGACTGGTTTTATCTGATAAATGCAGTGTGACTAATACTGATAATTCAGAGAATAGACTCTATGAAAAACCTGACGTTTTACAAATTAATTATAATATTGATCATTGCATGAATTCTCAAGGAACACTGGAACAGATTTTGCTAGAGGAAGATAGCTCTTGTGATGCAAGCCTAGATAATACCTCAACACAACAATTACAACTTTCTGAGAATAGAACGGAACAAGACCAGTACAAGCAAATCAATGCCAGCATGCCTGTTGAGAAAGAAGAACTTAATTCCTTGTTTGCCATCACTCATGCTGAAAATATGCCATCATTTATGACTGTTGCATCTTGTAGCACCTCAGACTTGGCACACATCCACAGAAATCTAAGCCCCATTCCTCAACTACATGACCAAGTCAGCCCTTGTGGTGCAGATTCAGGTGAAGATAGTTCAATTTATTCTGATCACAAAGAAGCTTCCCTAACTATGAAAGAAAAAATTACAGATGAAAAAGCTATTTCAGATGAAGAGCAAACATTCGGAGAACACACAGACAGCTGTGACCAAGACCGTGTCCCACATTTTGAGAACATAAGTGAAAAGGCAGTGGCAGAAAGCCACATTGCCACAAGAACAGATGGAGATAAGTTAGTATCACACATGTTTAAAGAGCTGGAAGAAAGTTTTGTGCAAGCTTCCAATGCTCATATTCCAGAGAGCTGCATTCAGCATTGGGCAGCAGAGATTGCTGTAGCCCTTGATGCACTTCATCGAGAAGGAATCATATGCCAGGATTTGAACCCAAACAACATCTTGCTGAATGACAAAGGTCAGGAACTTTTGCAAATGCATTTTTTTCCTAATATCTTTTGCTGTTGCTTACTTGCTTCCAATTAAGTGAGTAGGCGTTTTATCCTATAATTAGTATCTTCATTTCCTGTCTGAAGCCTCATTTCCAGTGCAGTGAATTCACCCACAGTAATAGCTTCTAGTGCTTAATGATGCCATTATTCTTAATGATACTGTTTTTTAGCTACAAAAGAATAATTACAGTTCACTTCTACAGAAAATGTAGGAAAAAATTGTTTTGATTTCTCATGTCATTTTGTTTTTAGGACACATTCAACTAACGTATTTTAGCAGATGGAGTGAGGTTGACGATTCCTGTGACAGCAGTGCCATAGAGAAAATGTACTGCGCCCCAGGTTAGAACACTTAGTTGCATATAAAGTACTTTGTTAGCCTTCTCTTCTGTGCATTATGCAGCCCACATACCTTTCTTTATGTGTGTAGTCCATTTGGTATGCAAAGCATTTCTTTGCAATTAAAAAGTGTGACATGGGTAGAATTTATTATTTTCCAAAAAGCATTTGCTGCTTATGTAAATTTATATTGAATGGGAATTTTATAATTAAAAAAAAAAAAACTTTGTATACTCATAGCTTCCCTGAAAAGAAAATTGCAAGACTTTGGGGGGGGGGGGGGGGGGGGACAACTATATTATATACTGTGTTTAAAATTAAGTTGTAGTTAAATCAAAGAGAAAAGCAAAACAACCATTTTTCATTAATCTCTTTGAGGCACTGATATGCATTCCTCTTGCTGCCAAGAAGCTGTATCAATCCTTCCTGCACAGGTTAGGCCCAAATAAAGCTAATTTCATGTTGAAAGCAGTGATTATCTTAGATTTCAAGATTGATCAGTTGGGCTTTTCGTGGGAAATTAAGTGGGGTAGAGGTAGCCTGTGAGGGCATCTGCAGCCAGTGGGGGTTAAGGGGAATGGATTGGAGGCCAGTGGCTGAATTGGAATGGGAAATACAGCCAATGGTGAGTGGAGAAAGAGGTCAAAAGTTTTGTTTATTGGGGGAGTTTGGTCAAAAACTTGCTTAGTTGGAGGTTGGAGACCAATTTGCTATGGGGGGTGAGGTGGGATCTTAATGGGAGTGATGGGGAGGGTTACCCAAGAGGTTGATGGTTGTGAATTCTGTGTGTTTGGTTTGGGCTTGACGCTTAACTTTAACTTTAGGTCTGATGACACTGTAATTAATTGATCATATGTTTTGTTTTCAGCACTACCTACAGGTTCAATACATTGAGAATCTTGGGACCAGTCATTGGGGTAGTTTTGACTTTGATAGTGTAAAATGGGAGATATTAAATCAGACGCCCATTCTACATCTCTCCCGATTTTCATTTCTATTGACCTTAATAGAAAAAAAAATTGGGAGAGATATATAATGGGTGCCTGATTCGAAATTGCTCGTTTTGCACTATTGTCTAAAGTCAAAATGACCCCCATTGTTTTTAATCTGTAATTATGTGTGAGGTGGAAAGAGAAATTGGCACACAGAACTGTAGATCAACAATTAAAAATGGAGACTAATACATGTTTCAGGATGTTGTGGATAAATAAAACATTTAGAAACAAACTAAAATTGAACAGGGCGACATACGGGGCCTTAGATATAAAAATAAGAGAATATAAGAAAATAAGAATAAGTTAAGAGAAAGATAAGGAAAGGAGAATCACTCAATATTAAAAAGAACAATAAGCTCTTCTACAAATATCTTATTAAAAAGAATTGTTAAATGTGAGTTGGCACTCGAGAGGAGAGGATAGTGAGTTAGTAGAGGATAAACGGGAATTGGTGGGGATACTTAACAAGTATTTTGCAGCAGTATTTACAAAAGAGGATATTGGGGAGGAGGTAAATACTGAATTGGTTAAATGTGAGATGAAAGATATTATGATCAAAAGAAAATGATTGAGAAGTTAGATATGCTAAAAGAGCAAAATTGCCAGGATCTGATGATAACACCCAAAGATGCTGAAGGAAATGGGGAAGAAATAGTAAAGAGCTTAGAAATTATACTGCAGGCCTCTATTGAGTGCGGTGTGTGCCGGAGGACTGGAGAGTGGCCAATGTAATACCCATTTTCAAAAAGGAGTAGTTTAACATCTGTGGTAGGTAAAATTTTGGAATCTTTAATTAAAATGAAATTGCTAAACATAGTTAGAAGCAACCAACAGAGATTTTTAGCAAGGAAGATTATGCTTAATAAATCTGAGACGAATTCTTTGAGAAGATGACCGATATGGTAGATGGGGAAATGCGTTGGATGTGGTGTACATTGGCTTTTAGAAAGCTTTTGACGAGGAGTCTATTGGAGAACATTAAGGGGCATGCAATTAGGGGAAGGGTAACAAATTGGATTAAAAACTCTTTAGAAGGGAGAAAATAAAAATTAGGAGTTAAAGGTAGTCAATGGAGTGTAAAATTGGGCAGGGCATGTAAAACTGTGTATGTTGTATGACAGGAAGGATGAACACTTAATAATAACACCATATGATAGGAAGAGAGCATTTTACTTAGAATGAATACACCCCCTTTTTCACAGGGAAGGAGTTTTATGAGATATAAGAACATAAGAAATAGGAGCAGGAATAGGCCACTTGGCCATTGTAGAGGAGACCGCATCGTGAGCAGTGAATATAGTATACTAAGTTGCAAGAAGTACAAATAAATCGCTGTTTCACCTGGAAGGAGTGTTTGGGACCCTGGACAGTAGGAAGGGAGGAGGTATAAAGGCAGGCGTTGCATCTCCTGTGCTTGCACGGGAAGGAGCCGTGGAAAGGGGAGGGGATGTTGGGGGTGATTGAGGTGTGGACCAGGTTGTCGCGGAGGGAGCAGTCCCTTCGGAATGCTGAAAGGGGAGAGGAGGGGAAGATGTGTTTGGTGGTGGGATCACGCTGGAGGTGGCGGAAAATGATCCGTTGAATGTCGAGGCTGGTGGGGTGAAAGGTGAGGACGAGGGGAATCCTATTGTGGTTCTGGAAGGGAAGGGGTGAGAGCAGAAGTGCAGGAAATGGAACAGACACGGTCGAGGGCCATGTCAACCACGGTAGAGGGGAATCCTCAGTTGAGGAAAAAGGAAGACATATCGGAAGCACTAGTATGGAAGGTGGCTTGGTCCGAACAATTGAGACGGAGAAACTGGGAGAATGGAAGCACGATGCGAGGAAGTGTAGTCCAGGTAGCTGTAGGAGTCAGTGGGCTGATAGTGGATGTTTGTCGATAGCCTATTCCCAGAAATGGAGCCAGAGTAGTCCAGGAACGGAAGGGAAGAGTTGGAGAAGGACCATGTGAAGGTGAGGGAAGGGTGGAAATTGGAAGCAAAGAGAATGAAATTTTCCAGTTCAGGGCGAGAGCAGGAAACGGCACCAATACAGTCAACAATGTGCCCGAAAAAGAGGTGAGGGAGGGGACCCGAGTTGGACTGGAACAAAGAATGTTCCACATATCCCATGAAAAGGCAGGCATAGCTAGGACCCATGCGGGTTCCCATAGCAACACCTTTTATTTGGGGAGATCAAACGCAGATTGGGTGACCGCTTTGCAGAACGCCTCCGTTCAGTCCGCAAGCGTGACCCCGAGCTTCCGGTCGCCTGTCTCTTTAATTCTCTGCTCCAGTCCCACTCTGACACCTCTGTCCTCAGCCTTTTATACTGTTCCAACAAAGTTCAATGTAAGCTCAAGGAACAGCACCTCCTCTTTCTATTAGGCACTTTACAGCCTTCTGGACTCTATATAGGGTTCAACAATTTCAGACCATGACCTCTGCCCCTAATTTTTTCACATGGCAGCTGTTGATGATCCTGCCATTCCCATGTATACCTCTTCTAGGACCCAGCTTTTGTTTCTTTACTTGTCCCATAGCCAACTCCTTTTGCTTTGTACAATCATACCTTTTGTCATTTAATCACTCCTATTCCACCCTATCACAGACCTTCCCTTTTGTTCTTTCCTCCCCTCCTCGCTTACCCTGCCCCCGCACTTACTTAAAATCAGTTACATCTCTAACTTTTTCCAGTTCTGACGAAGGTCATTGACCTGAAACATTAACTCTGTTTCTCTTTCCACAGATGCTGCCTGACCTGCTGAGTCTTTCCAGCATTTTCTGTTTTTATTTTATACTGTTTTCATAAACTGTTCAACATGTAATCTGAAAAAATATAGAGTATGGCTGGCTTCTCTGACCATTTAGTCTTAATTTAGTCTTCATGTAGGTGCTTTTGTGGCCTAACTGGCTAGCACGCTCGTGTTTGCAATAACATTTTCGTTGCTATGTATAACCAGTAAAATATAACCAGTTGCACTTTGTTGCATTATTTTGCTGATTTTATTTCCTTTCCTTCCCTCCCAATTGATTATCTCTTATTCCTCCCCCTCCTTAAAACCCCATCCTCACTTGTGTACTTTGTGCTGAAAGGTACCAAGGATTCTGTTTGTTCCAGCAGTTCCCGGGGGGCACGGTGGCATAGTGGTTAGCACTGTTGCCTCACAGCGCCAGGGACGCGGGTTCAAATCTGGCCTCGGGCGACTGTCTGTGTGGAGTTTGCACATTCTCCCCGTGTCTGCGTGGGTTTCCTCCGGGTGCTCCGGTTTCCTCCCACAGTCCAAAGATGTGCAGATTAGGTTGATTTGGCTATGATAAATTGACCCTTAGTGTTGGGGGATTAAATACGTGGGGTTACGGGGATGGGGTGGGATGTGTGTCGGTGCAGGCTCGATGGGCCGAGATGGCCTCTATCTGCACTGTGGGGATTCTGTGATTCTGTGAGTAGGAAGGCCGAGTAAAGTAATGGGATAAGAAAAGAATACATAGTAAAGTAATTCAGGAATGGTAGTACTGAGAGTTAAATTGGGCTGCATTTATTCACATGGCTAATAGGCCTATTATTCGTATTTACTGAAGTGTTTTGTTCAACCTGTAGGTACTATACATTTTTTACTCCCTTTGACTGTCCAATGTGGTATCAGTTGTGATTTCACTTAAACCAAACGATCTGATTGTTAGCAGTACTATTTCCTGGGAGCCACGCAACTTTCACCTGTGCAAGTACAGGTGGATTGAAACTGATTTAGAGAGAGGATTTTTTTTTACTGACAACTGATGAGGACAGCTAAATGGGGTCTTTCCTTGCTGTCAACTATGACAGTATGTTGGCGTGAATCAGACACAGCCGTCAGATATTTTTATGGAAAGAGCTGTAATAATAGCAAGCAACCTGCAGGAGATGTCATGCACCACTGATGAAATTCCTGTCAGCAATGCACACAAATGATGTTCACAGAAAAGAACAGTTGGCACAACAGCCTTCAAGTAAATTATTGACTGGACAGAAGAAGTTACAGATTGACTCAGGATTAAATACCTAAGTGCAGAAGGCCCATTAACTCTGTGACTTGCCCTGATGAGAGTATTGAAATGGCCCAGTTGCAGCATTTAATCTGATTGCTGCAAAGCTATATTTTTTAAAACACCAGTGTGCACTGAAATCCAGATTCCTGGAAACTTGAGGGAATGGTGTTCAAATCCATCTTGTAGATTTATGTCATGAATCTCTTATTAAAGCATTTATATATTTGAAATAAGACCGTGTAAGAGAATAAAAGCTGCATTTTGTAAGACCAAGTTTGCTCCATCTATGGATTCTGACTCTAGGTTCTTGCTCTATGTAACTTTCTAAATCTGTTTTCCGCTCCTCCCCCTTTAAATTATTATTTTACAGATGACAGCACATCTCTGTAATCTAAGGTGACCTTGTACCCTTTTGTCTTGTAGTCTGTACTATTAATAACTTGTTAATGACCCACATTCACGTAACAAAAACCTTCAGATGTGTGTTATCAGCCCGTTCATAAAAGATGAGAATACACTGATATGCCTATTATTTCAGAGGTATCTATCCTCATAACTAGGATTTTACCTGGTGAAGTGCTATTCAGCTACTGAATAAATTTGCTTTATTTATAAAGCATTGTTTTACAGATTTTTTCTTTAAAGAAACGGCATGCATTTATATTTTTCCAGAATTTTAAAAGAAACCTAGCGTAACACATTTTCAACCATCTCGTGGGTAGTACTCAGAATTTTTTCTAAATGGTTTATCAGAAGCCTCGCCCAGTTATCCTGTTAGCTTGTCGATCAGATGGAGTGACCGCAGGATGCTGTTAGTATGCTGCCTAGGAAAAGGGATCAGGTGGAAAGTAAGTAGGATTAACAACTCAGACTGATCACTCTACTAACACTCAAAATGGCAGGTAGCAGGAGTGTCATTTCGCTTAAAATTAATGACAAATATTCTTTTAAAAACAAATCTTAGAATTGAAATATTAGTGATTCTACCACCAACACCAACAACAGCAACTGTGGCTTCCCACTTGCTGAAAAGCAAGTGTTGCAGAGCAATTTCGTACATGAGCCAAGCTTTGAACCATTTAATAATGGTGAAATGTGAATTCCTGATAGCAATATTGTTCCCTTTCTGACATTCATATACATTGAGTACAATATTCACCTCTCCTAACAAAGAAATCTCCATCCTATTGCTTAAAGCCTTATCTACAACAAGAGTAAATAGTTCCTTTCTTCTCTTCAAATTAAGACTGCTCCGATTTGTACAAATATCCATATACCACCTCCCGCCACTTTATTTTGATCTAACTGGTTTTGTTTTATTAATTCTCCCATCAATACCGTGCCAATTGAAAATGTAAAGGCCAATGTTGGCCTCGTCATCGCCACCTTTGTTCCCGAAAACGGGGCAGTAGTAGTTGGGAAATGCAGGAGAATTTGGTCCTGCTCTCTTTCCTCTGGTTTATGGGGCACGTGATTTTCTGGCGGTGGGATTTTGCAGGTACAGAGAGCTCCCATTCAAAGAAAGGAGGGAAGCATATTAATATATGTAAATGGGAGCAGTATTGGGATAAAGTCCATTTTGCATCCTGTGGGTATGATGGATGGCGAATCTCCAGTACACTCATGGAAACCTGGCTGGAGTAGGCATCCAGTGGAACTCTTCTGAAAATCAAATTGTTAGAAATAACTGAGCTTTATGTTTAGTGTGCCTGGAAGGGAGCTAAATTAAAAAGGGAATATTATTTGGGGTGGGGGGGAAGGAGAGAGAGCAAAGAGGTACTAACTAATTTGAATGTGTAGTAGCCTTTGAATTAAGAGGAATCTTCATCTTTATTCCCTTGCCAGCAGCATGCTGGAGACCTTCCATGTTAGGATTCAAAGCTGGAAGGGAGCTGCTGATCTACGGTATACTTTCTTATCAGTGCTGAATTTTTAATCGCTGAGAATTACAGCATTGACATACAGAATCAGGAAAGATGCCATTTTACATTACTAGTGAGAGAAATTCGCTCTCGAACTATCCATGTACACCAGCTGAATTGCTCTTTTCAGGCTTCAAGGTCCAACACAGTGGGTCTCCATTCAAGACTTCTTTTTCAATGGGATTTGACGTAAGAAAACTACTAGGCACTTGGTCTAAGTGTTAAACAAAGCTTTAATCAACTGTTTTACAACATGGAGGTCTAGTTGTGTCCTTCACTAGTTCCTGTTAAGAATGTCCTGCACAAGCTGGGCCTGTGCCCGAGTATTTATACTCTCCCTGGACAGCGCCACCCGCAGGCCGCTCAGTTGATTCATGTCAGGATTGAAGTCCAAGACAAGCTGAAAGAGCTTAAAACAAATACATCTCCAGGCATAGATGGTATTTGAGAGAGCCTTGCAAGGAGATTTGTGAGGCACTGACTGATTATGAGGATGTCAATTGTCACTGGGGAGGTACCAGTAGATTGGAAACCGGCTCCTGTGGTGCCCATATTCAAAAGTGTTGACGGAACAGACACCGGGAACCACAGACTCAATAGTTTTACTTCAGGGCTGTGTAAAATAATTTAATAGACTTGAGGATTATCTGTACAACAATAACCTAATAAACAGCAGTCGACACCGCTTTAGATGGGGGAAGATCCTTCCTGACCAATAACCATTTCTTTGAGGGGGTGACAACGCCAAGATGGTGTGTACTTAGACTTCCAAAGAGCATTTGATAAACTTCCAAAAGGCATTTGATAAACTTCAGTCTGAAAGATCACTAATTAAGCTGAAAGCTGTGGGGATTGAGAGCAAAACTTGGGTATGGATAATAAACTGGCTGAAGGGTAGAAAACAGGAACTACTGGAATAATGTTAGGGTGTGTGTGTGGAGAGGGAGTACTTAGTGGAGTACCCCAGGGCTTCATATTGGGACCACTGCTGTTTCTAATTTTATATCAATGACTTGGATCCAGAAACGCAATGCAAACTGGTTAAACTCAGAATGGCAATGAAATGGCAGAAGACAGAGAATGAGCTAAACAAAATGAGTGGACTGAACAATGACAGATGAAATTTAATACAGACAAGTGTAAAGTATTGCACATGGGAAGGAAAAATGGGATGCATAGACATTTCAAGAATGGTGTTGAAATAGCTACGGCTGAAATAGCTGAAGCTGAAAGAGACCGAGGAGTCTTAGTAGATTCAGTGCTCATCATGTCCAGCCAATGCAGAGCAGCAATCAACAAAATCAATAGAATGTTGTGATAAAATTGTACAGTGCTCTGATCAGACTGCATCGTGAATACAGTATTCAGATTCTGGTTGCCAAAAAACGAGGGAGACAATCAAGCGCCAGAGGCAATGCAGAGAAGAGCTGCAAGGCTGATCCCTAGAATCAGGGGTCTGAGTTATGAGGAAAGACGAGAGTCTTGGGCTTTTCAGCCTGCATAGGAGGTGTCTAAGGAGGTAGAGTTATATGATAGCAAATGGTATGGAAATGGTTAAATTAAACTACGGAAGTAGGGCAAAGGATACAGTTTTAAACTAGTGAAAAGTAACTTTGGGATTGATATCAGAAAGTTCTTCTCACACAGAGAGTGATCAACACCTGGAATGGACTTCTGAGCAGAGTGAGGGAGAGCTGAAAACCCTGGAATCATTTAAGGAAAAACAGTGGGGGGTGCAAAAGTAGGGTGTTCTTGATGGAAGAATTAAGATGGGCCAAATGGCCTTCCTCATCCGTATGTGATTCAGTAGGCTGTACATAAGAGGAGAAAAGCAGACATTTCTCCCAACAGTTAGATCGATACCGTTGTTACTAGTTTGTATTCTCCATATTTTATTTCATATTAAATGTCCTTCATTGCACAGTAATGATTTCCCTTTAACATATACAGCTAAAATTACAATCACTGAAAACTGGGATTAATGACCTTCGTACCTACTGTTTTAATTCATCTCCCTATGACGTGGGGGTTTAAGTAATGACACCAAACCAGCTTTTCTGATGTTATCAGCAATCACCATTTAAATAAAATATTTTAAAATAAGAGAAAATTGCAAATAATAATTCTGTAATAGCTTGATTCTTTCCTTTCTTGTTTACAAATAGGAGTGGATTGTGAGACTTGCTCTTTATTTAAGACTATAGGGGGAAGTTGCTGTGAAGGAGAGAGGATGTTCTTTAAAACTATTTTTTAAACACAATAGATTTGCTGCTTCTCTGAAATGAATAGCTGTTCTTCCTTTACTTGAATTAGACAAAATTGATCATTTGAGATATGTGTGGTGCAAAAGAAGTAATAAAGATCTCTTTTAGTCTCTGTGGCCTTGTTTGATGTAGACACTTTTGGGGAAGCAACAGTATCTTATTGGGAAGTGTGTAGTTTCTTCCTTTGCATTAAAACATTTTTCTTAAAGAACAGGTGGAACTCCTTCATCTGAAAACGGAACCTCCCTCACCATGCCTATAATTGAGAAATGTTTTACTTCAACAACAATCTTCCTCTTTCAGAGCTGACATTGAATTTTTTTGGCTCCTGCTCAAACTTTCATTTATACAATACACCCACTGGCAAATGTACTTCAATAATGGGACTGTGTTACTTAACCCATTCACAGCTAAGAATTTCAGGAATTTCTTGTAGCCTCTGTGGGACCTTGCTCTTGGTGTTTTTTTTATTGTATTAATAGTGAAGTCTTATGATATACATTAAAATGCCAGTGCTGCAGGCAAGCACTGTGCTGATCAGTTAGTTTTGTCATTGAGAATTCAATCAAAATCATGAATTCAGGTTTATTAAATGTCTTGTCATCAGTACATAAAGCCATTTTGTTAAAACCAATAGTGAATTCTGATGATGGTACATGAAGGGCACCTGACTTTGGCAAATTACTGAACATAGCAGTATGAAGGAACTGAATTAATATACACAGCTGAAATAACATGTTGGCTAACATGTTCTAGGTTGATGACCTTTGTTAGATTTGGGGATTCACCTGATACTTTTTTTTCACGCCCAGCGCAAAAGACCTTGCTCCCTATGTGTATAAGTATGACCTTATGCCCAAAGCATCTGATAATGCAATGTGCCGAGGTGAACAGTAAACTCCTTATGCTGCTGATAAGCTCACTGCAATTAAAGCCAGAGGCTTCATATTCTCCTGGTTTCTCCAATTGATGGACATGTAAGACACTGACAGACCTAATGGCCTCAATTTTCACCTCCAATCTGCTGCATTCCCAGTCTCCATAATATTTACGGAAGTTATTCAGGCCCTGGATAAGGCTCCTGTTAAAAGCAGACAGGGCCTACTTAAGATTCAAAAGTCGTGGCCCGATAATGTCGTCGCCACCATAACTTAATTTAAACGTTCACGCAGGGGAAGTCCCGTGCTGTGTGCTGCCCGGCAGCACATCACCAGCAAAAAAACTTTGTTACGTGTTCGGCAGGCTCGAGGGACCATACGGCCTACTGCTCCTATTTCTTGTGTTCTCCCCACTCCCACCATTAAATTAGAGGCCTATATCTCAGATTAAAAGCTATGAATTAGGTATATTAACACACAAAAATCCTAAATAAGGGCAAGCACAGCAGATTTCACTGGTTTATAGAAACACTTTTTAAACTTATGCGGGGTGTTTCTGAAATCTGGAAGTGGTGTTCACCGGGAGCACAATTCAGGAAATGGTGGGTATGCAGACCATGATATTCCATCCATCACGGGTGTGCAATCGCTGATTTTCCATCCATTCATTTTAGTGGGTTGAAAATCACAAGCTAATCACCAGCACGTTCCCGTTCAGGTGCTTCTAGATGGTCACAGGGATGACCTCATCAGGGTAACTAGCTGGGAGGAATTACTGAGCCTGAAACTGTGATGGAATTGAATTAACATTAATAGAAATGTTTGTCACTCTTACTATTGTTCCTCGTTTAAAATAGATTCTTTTCAAAAATACTATTAAGGTATGGTTACCTGCCTTTTGAATCAACAACTGGCATTTGTATAGCGCCTTTAATGTTGTAAAACGTCGCTTCACAGAAGCATTATCAAGCAGAATTTGATGCCGCGAAATTAGGGCAGGTGACCAAAAGCTCGGTCAAAGAGGTAGGTTTTAAGGAGCATCTTAAAGGAGGAGAGAGAGAGACGGAGAGGTTTAGGGAGGGAATTCCAGAGCTTCGAGCCTATGCAGCTGGAAGCCTGGCTGCCAATTTCTATACTCAGTCTCCACAGAAGTGCATACCCAAAAGGATGAACAATTATTTTACTTGCAATAAACTGCTTACTGGTTTTAATGTCTTATGCTTCCCTACCAACTCCATTTGAAATGGTAAGATATTGTCACAGAGACTGGTGTGTACAGACTAAAGCAACTATCATCTTTATTTGCAATTACTAAATAGTATACAAGGCATAAAAAAGAGCAACTACTGAAAAGACACTACAGTATATAGAAATATTATTGCATGGAAACTTTTTTTTGATTATGTATAAGGGTTTCTGATAAATACCAAACAAATTTCTGTTTCTGAATGGTGAATTCAGCCTGTTTTGTCTTCTAGCAGATCTTTGTGAGTTTCTCCTATCATGTCCTTCGAGTACAGAGTGAAACTCAACAAGCAACACATTTTGGAAACACTCTTGTCCTGTTTCAAACTCTAACTTTTTTCAGTGCTAAAACCAATACTTCTGGCAATTCCTTGGAGGTTCTCAGACAGATGCGATACTTCATATTTATATGCAATTAACTAAGGAAAACAGACCATAAATACATTAGTGTTTATCCTATGACCACTTTGCTTGCCTCTGGTGCTTTTCCTCTATGCAGTAGAGCAAAACAGTCCTTTCACTTCAAAGGAACAATTCTGTTAACTAAATCATGGAAACAAACCAATTTGGTCAGACACATTTGAGTCTTAAGTAAATGAAACCAGTATTTCAACTAACAGGGCAGTTACACTGTACAGTTTGTGGTGATAAATAGTTTCTTGCATACAAGAATGCCGTGAGCTTTCTTTTTTCTGGCCTGAGTGAAATGCACTGCCAGCCGTATAACTTGCATACACTTCCCGGGGCACTGTCCAAAGGTAATGGTGTGTGGGTAACAGGAGAAGCCATTCCTGGAGATGCTTTGCTATGTTCAGGTAGATGAGAGTGGAATCAAGTGAAGGCAGTCCTTTTAAACTGGACAGCGGAGAAGTGGTGTTGGAATAGGACGTGGCATCAGGCAACATTATGGTGCAAAAATTATTTTATTTGGTCAAAAGAGCCTCATAACTGTACCTAATGGGAATTCAGGCATCAAAGAACTGTATTAAAGCACTATAGTAAACTGTAAATTAATTCTTTTCTGCATTTAGAGGTTGGTGGGATAGCAGAAGAAACTGAAGCTTGTGACTGGTGGAGTCTAGGTGCAATATTGTTTGAACTCTTGACTGGAAAAGTGAGTATAGCAGGGTTGTGATCTGCAGTGCATGTTTGAATTTTAAGTATTTCTAAATAATATTCAATGATGGCGACTGATTTTCTTTGTTACAGCCTCTGTTTCAGTGCCATCCAGCTGGAATAAATACACACACAGCTCTAAACATGCCAGATCACATGTCAGAGGAAGCCAGATCAGTGGTGCAGCAGGTAATCTGCTATTATAATGAATTCTGCAGAATAGAAATATTGAGGATCAGTGCTTTAAAGCAGCAGTGCCTTTTTGCTATATGCATATAGAGGAACTGAGGAAGATCCCGGCTCTGGGGAATAAGAATCTTCCTATCGTTTCTGTTGTGAGATTTTCTTTTAATTTTTTTCTTCCTCTCCAATTTTCTCCTGTCACCTCTCTCCTCCTGAAGGCAGTGACTCATGCTGGGCTATGATAACACAGGTGTCAGCAGCCTTCCTGTACCTCATACAAGTGGCCATTCTTCATGCGAGTCCAGACGTGGAATATGAACGGACTACAGTATTTGGCTGTGAGGGGATCACAGCCGAGCCTGATTCTGTCTTCACCCCAAGTCCACTCGTGCACAGTTTCTGACAGGAGTTACTGGATAACAGCAGTGACATTTATTTCCCCCCATCCTATCCCAAAATAATTAAGATCACTTGTAACACCCTTCTCATTGCCCCAGTTGAGATCAGCTAACTCTCACAGGCTGGAGATTGTTTAGGGATGACTCAATTCCGTAGCGTCTTATTGTGAGGATTCTCAATCTTGGGAAGGTGGAGTTTGTGCACTGACAAAACCGACCCTGAGCTTGACGACGGAAGTGGCCTGTTTTTATTGTGTGTGCGTGAAGGGCAGAGACTCTGACCAAGCTCAGCGATGCTGTCAATAATGAAATCACATGCCAATTATTCAGAAAATGACCCCTTCAGGGTGTATGACACTGTGGAACTGAGTGTGGAACTGGAACAAGCATTGCATGTTAGGAACTCCTTACCAGCAGTACTATGCATTTAAAATAAGAGTGGCAATTTGAAAGACCAGTTTCTTCAGCACAGTTAGGTGAAGCAGGAATATTCTATCTCTTATATGTACCTCATTTAGAATAAATAATTTTACACACTATAAATGCATTTGTTTGATAGTTTCAGGTAAGTAACAATAAGGTGTTCTGGGCTACTATCTTCTACTGATCACATACTGTAACACAAATGACTGAACTGCTTTTTCACACACTTTACAGAAAGAACAGCAAGTTGCAGTTAACCCAACTGTTAAAGGACAGTTATAAAGATATAGAATAAAAACTTGGATATGCCCCCTATTTTGCTCTGGTGCTTATGTTTCTCTTTACAGACTATTCCATTTTAAATTATACTGTTTAATGTATGAATTTAGTCCCATTAATTTCTGACATTCATTTCCTATTCATAATGAGATGTTCTTATAGACCACTTTCAGTTGGAATGCACTGCTGTGGTCTTTAAATACTTGTGTTTATCATCTAGTTAATAATATTTGCTATTTTACGAGTAACTTTTAAGAAATGTAAATTAATTAAGAATAATTTACTACTATCTACACAGTTTAGCATAATAGCAAGAGTGAAAATGTCTAATCCCAGTGAAGGCTGGTTGTGTTAAGAGCCACCATTGTGTTGTTGCAAAGTCCTACTTGGTCTTAAGTGGAATTGGTTATAATTTGATGCACAATGCATGGATAAGCTGTAAATCTTTTTGTTTATAATATTGCATATAATTGAGTGTTGAAGGTGGATTTAACGTGGTAGGGTTTGAAGTGTTGATAATTATAGTAATCAAAAAAGATGATATAACCTCAGATGTAGCAATGACTGGATTTATCTGCACAGAAACGTGATATCTGGGGAAAGAAGTGCCGATGAGAGTACAGAACAAAACGAGGGTAGAAGTGGAGAGTGCAATGTTATTGAGATATTTGCAAAAGTGCTTGGACACAGGGTTGATATCAAATGACTGAAAGATAGTCGATGTGTTTCCAGTCTTTTTAAAATGGATCAGTAGCATAATCCTGGGAATTCGATACCTGTCATTCTGATATCTATGATGTAGTCTACTACAGGGGAAAGTGATCAAAAGCACCTAGCAAGGGTCAGAGCAAGTAATCCAAGCCAACACCCATTTATGAAAGGCAGGTTATGCCATACAAATTTATTGGATCTATTAGAGGACCCAGCAGAATAGGTGATGAGGGTAAGCTGGTGATTATTGTGTACCGTTTCATTCAGAAAACATTTGCTAGGATCTGTCATGGGGAATCTTCCTGATGACCGAAAGCCCATGGGATCCAAGACGATGGATATAAATTGAATTATTAGTCGATAGATAGGAAGCGTACTGTAGATATCAATTGCAGTAGTTCCAGTTGGAGCAGTGACAAGTGAGGTGCCTGAAGAATTGGTTTTGGAACCACCAACATCCCCCCCCACCCCCCCCCCCATTCACTCGTAATAGTTCAGAATGACCTTGACATAAGTATTATAAGCTGAATGTCTAGTTGTGTGAAGAAGGTTGTTCCAAGCAAATGGATGCTGCTCAAAGAAATCTGCAGACACTTGATGGCTGAGCACATAATGGCAAATAATATTGAAAATGTGATTTAATGCATAAACGTAGTAATGTTATTATGCAGTATGGGGAATAAAATGGATTAAAGTGCATTGAAAAAGATTTGGGTCACCAGGTTGACCAGTTGTTGAAAATATTTTCACTCAGACATAAAATAATAGTATAGTATAGGTAGATCCTTAGAGACTAAATTGAGACGATAAAGCTTTAGTGAGACCACACTTGGAGTGAATTGTCCAGTTTTTAATCAGTGATAGAGAGGAATTGACATGGATTCAGAGAAAAGTAACAAGGTTGGTAGTGGGTATTAAATCAATTAATTTTGGAGTTATTGGAGCTAGATGTTTATTCAATGAGTGAAAGAAGAGAGTGTGCTTCAGTTTTTTTAAATCATGAAGGGGATCAGTGGGGTCAATATAAATATATAATGTGTATATTCAGCAGCATCTGTAACAATCATTTCGACTGCAGGATATGTGTGATACTTTTGTCTTCCTCATCTTCAGCTTTTGCAGTATAATCCCAGTGAGCGGCTTGGTGCTGGTGTGTCAGGTTTTGAAGATATCAAATCACATCCATTCTTCTGCACAATGGACTGGTCCAGAGTAACGAGGTAAAGAACTAATGCAAAGGAGACGTCTTCATTACTGCACTAATCAGGATTGTACTTGGGGGTACGCACTCCATGCCAAATCCCAGGCATTGAGACTGGCCATTTACCACCTAAGTAGTCAACTGTGTAACTGCTATCGGGCAAAAGGAACAACTTGAATTTTGCAGGATTATTTCATTATGTTTGAGTCTGCATTACAGGCACTTTGGGTGCTATGTTCTAGATCATGTCGCAGAATCTGCAATGACTACATTCTGTGAATAAATGTATATAAGATAGGAAGGTACAGCAAGACTGGAAAAACATTGTACTCTTTATGTACACAATTCCTATTTATTTATAGAACATAGTTTGTGGTGCTGTAACATATTGGATTTAGCCTGTCACTAATGAGGGTAATTTCTGCTGACTATTGTTACTAATTACTATTCTTATTACATGAACCAATTAATTGCAGGGTATAGATTAGAACCAACTAAATAAAATGGTTTACAAATTACCTACAATGGAAATTTGTGTGTTTTCCTAAACATTGCAATGTATTTTTTTCCTTACAATGTAATTCAAGGATGAATTCCTGATCAAAACACATTTTAGAAATCAAATATCTACATTATTTGCACCAGACCAAAACAAGACAGAACTACTTTATATTTTCACATGCACAAGTTAGCCACCAAATTGAGAAAACATAATTATGCTTGGAATTACTGCAGCTGAGTAACAAGCGGCTCTAGCGTCTAAACTCACAACTACCTGTGGAGAATTGATTTTTAAACACAGTATCAGCACCTCCCTCTTATATTCAGAAATCCTACTTCTGTAAAGTCCACATAAAGCTAAGCTAGAATGAAATGTTGTAAGTTGGTAATTTTTCGTACAAGAACACAAGTATTTTTAAACATTCCTTGAACACTGAGCAGATTAAGAATGAATTCTTCTGAGGTCTCTGTGTTATAATAAAATATTACTCATGTTCAGTGCATGAATTGTATTTACAAACAAACCATTGTATCATTTTGTATCAGAGTGGGTCTTTACATAATCTATAGAAATATTTTTTCTAAATTTTGTGCCCATCAAGGCGAGGGATGTCATTGCTGAGATAATGGAACATTTTCCACTTCAGGCACCAAGTATCAACATCATGGATTCCTAGGTTAAGTACAGCCTAGTTAGAAGCAGAGTACAGCTCTTCCTAATCTGATCTAAAAAATGTGCCTCAGCCTCAACTCCAGAAAAGCATCACTGTGGCATTTTTTATTTCCAAATCGAACTTACTGTGGCCTCTTTGAGTAAGATTGCCAATTAGTGCTGTCACTAGGAACTGTTTAAACTGCCATTTTCACACAGGACTCTTACAGCCAGTGGACAGCAGAGACTCCTCCAACCAGTCTTGAGTCCAAGGCTCAGGTAAAAAGCCAGTGTCTTAACTCACTGCAGCACTCAGCCCTCAACTATCAAAGGGCCTAATGAGAAATAGTTCCAGTACTTACCAAAGTGAACTGCAGCTCTTTAAAAATAACATTGTCTCATGCAGAGCTAAGTGACAAATGTATATTCCAAAAATGGAAAATCCCAAAGTCAGTTGGAGTGGTAATGTCACACTACAAATGGTTTTAGCATTCCCTGGTGAAGGATGGAGGTATCAGCCATGGTTCCTGCTCCAGCTCTGGAGGGTAGGAGTCCTTTACTGGAGTCATCATCTCCCACAGCTGCAGTTGGTGGAGCTCCAGCCACAACGCTTTATGGAATAAGGTTTGTTTAAGTGTGATGGGGCAGCTAAAGAAGACACAACAGAAACTAATATTTCAATTTGGGTAACTTCAAAAAAAGCTAATATTACTTGCAGCACGCAAAAAAAAATTCTTCTCTCACCAGACTGATCATTACATTTCCATTTCAAATGCTTCACCCCTTGATATTACCATTCACTTGCATATACCAGTATATGTAACCTCTTCCAGAACCAGAGAATAACAGGCCATCTCTAAACGATTTTGCACAGAGGCAACATGCATTGCTTCCCTTGGGAGTTTGGCAGCTAAGGCTGGGATGTAAAGGCATGTGCAAGTGTAGGTCATATTTGTCTGTAGAGGATCACTGTAAAGGTCTACACTTCCATTAACCTTTTCTTTGCCTTAACATACAAGGGTGTTCATATATCTTTGATTACACTCTTTACTTTATTATCCTAGTATGAATAGAGTATCTACAAATGAATTAAGTGGTAGAGAATATTTTGCAATGCAGGTTAAAGATAATGGGGCTGATGAAACATTAGTAATGTTAGCACCAGCAATAATATTATAGTTTAGGTGTTGATTACTCTGATATTGCTTTAACAGAATGGTAATAATTACCCTCCGGGTACTGAAACATTAAATGAATCAATTATTTGGAAAGAGAAATGCAACTAAATAAATAACACTGCATATTCCAATATTTCAAATGCTTTCTACCACCAGTGCTACTGCAGTTTGACCAAGGTTTATGACTACCAACAAACATAAAGCCAGATATTCACAAAAGATGAATATCTTTAGTTCTATCCATAGTTCAATTCAAGTCACTTTACAATGACTTGAATTAACATCAAACGTGATCCATCAGATGAATACCTCCTTCATTTCTATGACTGTTGATTTCAGCAAATGGAGTCACTTAGAAACATGCTTTTTCCCCAATTTCATTACCCTTTGTGACCTTGGGTAACTTGCATCTTTATGTTTCAGAGCCAGCACCACTAATTACCCTATTAATGACCCATAATCAGACAACAACAATCTCAGAAGGGGAGAACATGTTAATTGTCTATATTTCAGAGTGATAACTGGCCAATGTGCAATTTTACACAGGCACTTCTGCCAATAAAATTATTGTCATCTGTCTACCAAAAGTCACGTCTAATTTACAAGTTAACTGTAATTAATTTTGCAAGTATCAATAATTATAACCAAGTTAGTTAAGAGTGATTAACCACTACATTCACATTTTTTGGCAACAATGGAAATTAAGCAGAACTTCAGTCTGAAGCATAGGTTTCCAAATAGGGGTACACAAAGGGAATTCAGAGGGTCCAACCATGGGTCATCAGATTTCTTCCATCTGTTTTTATTTTTTGACTTACTAGCATGCTATTTTTGTTATACTAATAAAAATTAATTTACAGCAATAATAACTGTTTTTCTTTGGGAAACTGATACTATCTTTTTTTGAAAACTAGAACAGGTGGTTCCTGAGAGTGAGTCAATATTTGCAGGGAGTCCCCAACAGTGTGTTTCCCACACACAAAAGTTTGAAAAACACTGGTGTTAAGGAAAGTACCAGAAAGTTGTAGGCTGTCAATTTTCCCCCACCTCCACAGGTTTGCTAAAACGGTAAGTAAACTATGGAAGGGTAATGAGGTGGTACAGTAGATTAATACACCTCCAGGATTCAAATTTAATCTAGGCCAGATTGATGGAATAAAGGTTTCCTTTATTTGTGGGCTGTTCGGGTGCTACATCTATTGAGGTTGGCAGTGTCAATCCTCTTCCTAGTGCATATCACGAAGTTGTTCAGCAATTAATTTAATTCAGAGAAGACACGTGGGCCGTATTTTGCGGTCAGCGGCGAACACCTTTGTTACACTTGCACTTGCCCATAGACCATCTACGGGCTTTTGCACTGGAACTTGCTGTGATTAGAAAGGCATTTTGGCGCATCGCCCTCTACAGGGCATCCAGGACCTGTGTGAACAGGGTAAGCAACTGTGTACCTCCTTAACTAATCAGATTGACGAATCATTAATGAGCAGTGTAGAGTCTGAAGCAGACGTGTCAGTTAGAATAATTAATTCAATGTCAAAGCAGATATAGAAAGCAAAATAAAGAGAGAGAAAGATGGGATTAAGAGAGAGATAAGAGTGAAAGAAATAGTAAAAACATTTTATATACATTTTTATATTTTTTTAAATCTCCAACAATAATTAAAATCTAAAGGAATGAGACTCCACATTTGTAAAAGTAAATTTTCAGTGGCAGACAAATTGTTTGGCAGTAATTAAGACTTACCATGCCGTTAAAAATTCACTTACACTTAAATGGACAAGCCCTAACTTTTTTCTGGCAAGTTTAGTGCATATATATCACCCAAGTGTGGTAACTTCATGCCGTTCCATGTGTTTCAATGTCGAGTCACTCAGCGAGATACCATTATCACGCAGCTTCTGGAGGAGCAGGGAAATTAGGACAGCAACTTCCACATTTCTGCGTTTAACTGCGCATGTATGGTTGCTGGAAATTGATGTCCGATTTACTCTTTAATAACGGTGAGCGCTGATAGCCTCACTGTAATTTCTACCACAAAATCCGGCCCAATGGAGTGGAAAAAAATCACAATGGTACGGTAGTAGGTACTCTTCTGAGTTTGAGGTTAAATCACATTACCAGGCCAGAGTAGAGCAAGCTTTACTGCAGATTTGACCTGCGCTCTACTTGAATTGGAAGTGCATGATTCTGGCACTGGGAGGCTTCAGTGAAAAAACCTCAAAGACTAAAAAATCTTAATAATGGAAGGGGATCCCCATGACCTATATCAACCAACTCCCTACAACACTGAAATGACTGAATGCAAGGCTTTATATAGAATAATAATACTTGAATTGATATAGCACCTGTCTTCACACTGAGGACACCCTCTGTCGTGTTGTGTGGCACTACCACTGTGCTAAATGGGATAGATTCAGAACAGATCTAGCAGCTCAAAACTGGGCATCCATGAGGTGCTGTCAGCCATCAGCAGCAGTAGAATTGTATTCCACTACAATCTGTAACCTCATGGCCCGGCATATCTCCCACTCTACCATTACCATCTAGCCAGGGGACCAACCCTGGTTCAATAAGGAATGCAGAAGAGCATGCCAGGAGCAGCACCAGATGTACCTAAAAATGAGGTGCTAACCTGGGGAAGCTGCAACACAGGACTATATGCATGCTAAAATGCAGAAGCAGCATGCTATAGACAAGGCTAAGCGATCCCACAATCAACGGATCAGATCAAAGCTCTGCAGTCCTGCCACATCCAGTCGGGAATGGTGGTGGACCATTAAACAACTAACGGGAGGAGGAGGCTCCATGAATATCCCCATCTTCAATGATGGTGGAGCCCAGCACGTGAGTGAAAAAGACAAGGCTGAAGCGTTTGCAACCATCTTCAGCCAGAAGTGCCGTGTGGATGATCCATATCGGCCTCCTCCTGAGGTCCGCACCATCACAGAAGCCAGTCTTCAGCCAATTCGATTCACTCCACGTGCTGTCAAGAAACGGCTGAGCGCACTGGATACAGCAAAGGCAATGGGCCCTGACAACATCCCAGCTATTGTGCTGAAGACTTGTGCTCCAGAACTATCTGCGCCTCTAGCCAAACTGTTCCAGTACAGCTACAACACTGGCATCAATCTGACAATGTGGAAAACTGCCCAGGTATGTCTTGTCCACAAAAAACAGGACAAATCCAATCCGGCCAATTACCGCCCCATCAGTCTACTCGCAATCATCAGCAAAATGATGGAAGGTATCATCGACGGTGCTGTCAAGTGGCACTTACCAATAACCTATTCACTGATGGCCAGTTTGGGTTCCGCCAGGACCACTCGGCTCCAGACCTCATTACAGCCTTGGTCCAAACATGGACAAAGGAGCTGAATTCCAGAGGTGAGGTGAGAGTGACTGCCCTTGACATCAAGGCAGCATTTGACCAAGTGTGGCATCAAGGTGCCCTAGTAAAACTGAAGTCAATGGGAATCGGGGAAAAATCTCCACTGGCAAGAGTCATACCTAGCACAAAGGAAGATGGTTGTAGTGGTTGGAGGTCAATCATCACAGCCCCAGGACGTCACTGCAGGAGTTCCTCAGGGCAGTGTCCTAGGCCCAACCATCTTCAGCTGCTTCATTAATGACCTTCCCTCCATCATAAGGTCAGAAGTGGGGATGTTCGCTGATGACTGCACAGTGTTCAGTGCCATTTGCAACTCCTCAGATAATGAAGCAGTTCATGCCTACATGCAGCAAGACCTGGACAACATTCAGGTTGGGCTGATAAGTGGCAGGTAACAGTCATTGCCTGGCACGAATATCTCCCAACAAGTGAGAGTCTAACCACTGCCCCTTGACATTCAATGGCATTACCATCACCGAATCCCCCACCATCAATATCCTGGGGGTCACCATTGACCAGAAACTTAACTGGACCAGCCACATAAATACTGTGGCTACAAGAGCAGGTCAGAGTCTGGGTATTCTGCGGCGAGTGTCTCAGCTCCTGACTCCCCAAAGCCTTTCCACCATCTACAAGGCACAAGTCAGGAGTGTGATGGAATACTCTCCACTTGTCTGGATGAGCGCAGCTGCAACAACACTCAAGAAGCTCGACACCATCCAGGACAAAGCAGCCTGCTTGATTGGCACCCCATCCACCACATTAAACATTCACTCTCTCCACCACTGGCCATACCATGTCTGCAATACCATCTACAAGATGCACTGCAGCAACTCCCAAACCCATGACCTATTCTTACACAAGGGACAAGGGCAGCAGGCGCTTGGAAACACCACCACCTCCAAGTTCCCCTCCAAGTTACACACAATCCTAACTTGGAAGTATATTGCCGATCCTTCATCGCTGGCTCAAAATCCTGGAACTCTCTCCCTAACAACATTGCGGGAGTACCTTCACCACACGGACTGCAGCGGTTCAAGAAGGCGGCTCACCACCACCTTCTCAAGGGCATCTAGGGATGGACAATAAATGCTGGCATTGCCAGCGACGCCCTGATCCCATGAACGAATTTAAAAAAAAAGTAACCTCTCAAGGTGCCTTACATGACAAATTACTGCTTTGTAGTCAAAGATGGCCATTCTGAATCAGTGAAATGCCAGAAATTCAAGGTTGTTCATGAGCTCCACGAACAATACAACTGGGGTTGTTGGTTGAGGGAGGAATGTTGATGAGGACACCGGGAGAACTCCTTGATCTTTAAATCGTGCCGTAGGACTTTGAATGTCCATCTGAACCACTGGAACAGGCAGACCAGTTTCTGCTTTGCAACAAAACTAAAGTTGTTGGGGTAGAGATTGGTAAGCTGGGCCGATGCTGAAAACAGGCATTAGACCCCTTTAATATGTAAATTAGTCTAACGACTGTTGAAGGGCCACATCAAGAAATTTGCCGAGGATGAGCTGGGCAGGCGTTGGGCCTAACCTGCTCAGGATTGTTCAGCGGCCCCCATGACCGCCAACGAGAGGTAGGTGACATTTTAAAAAAATGTTCCTGTGGAAGCTCGCAACCCCCCCAGCCCACTCCAAACTCCCCCCAGCCCACTCCAAACTCCCCCCAGCCCGCTCCAAACCCACCCCTGCCCGCTCCAAACCCACCCCTGCCCGCTCCAAACCCACCCCTGCCCGCTCCAAACCCACCCCAGCCCGCTCCAAACCCACCCCAGCCCGCTCCAAACCCACCCCAGCCCGCTCCAAACCCACCCCAGCCCGCTCCAAACCCACCACCAGCCCGCTCCAAACACCACCAGCCCGCTCCAACCCCCCGACTCCAAACCCCCCCCCCCCCCACCACCTCCAGCCCCAAGCCCACTCCAAACCCCCTTCTCAATACTTACCTGAAGGCTGCTGGTGGTGAGGTAGACGGCCTGACATAGATGCCAGCACCAGATATGCTAATGAGGCCCAATTTCCATCGATCTTCTGGTCTCTCGATTCGGGCACGCGCTGGTTACGCAGTCCCGAGTCTGGGCACGAAAACAGGCCGAAACCAAAATTTACCTCTGTGTAAATCTGGAGTTTAGTCCTGACCTGACACCTGAGAGATCATTGTAATCTACTGGAATTTTTTGAGGGTGTAACTGGTAAAATAGATAAGGGAGAACAAGTGGATGTGGTGTATTTGGACTTTCAGAAGGCTTTTGATAAGGTCCCGCATAAGAGATTAGCGTGCAAAGTTAAAGCACGTGGGATTGGGGGTAAGGTACTGACTTGGATAGAAAACTGGTTGGCAGACAGGAAGCAGAGAGTTGGAATAAACGGGTCTTTTTCCGAGTGGCAGGCAGTGACTAGTGGGGTACCGCAGGGACCGGTGCTAGGACCCCAGTTATTCACAATATATATTAATGATCTAGACGAGGGAATTGGATGTAATATCTCCAAGTTTGCAGATGACACAAAGCTGGGTGGGTGTGTGTGCTGTAAGGAGGATGCTGAGAAACTCCAGGATGATTTGGACAGATTGGGCAGATGCAGTATAATGTGGATAAATGCGAGGTTATCCACTTTGGTGGCAAAAACAGGAAGGCAGATTATTATCTGAACAGCAATAGATTGGGAAAAGGGGAAGTGCAACGAGACCTGGGTGTCCTTGTGCACCAATCGCTGAAGGTAAGCATGCAGGTGCAGCAGGCGGTTAAGAAGGCAAATGGTATGCTGGTCTTCATAGCGAGAGGATTTGAATACAAGAGCAAGGATGTCTTACTGCAGTTGTACAGGGCCATGGTGAGACCACACCTTGAGTATTGTGTGCAGTTTTGGTCGTCTTATCTGAGGAAGGATGTTCTTGCCATGGAGGAAGTGCAGCGAAGATTCACCAGACTGATACCTGGGATGGCAGGAATGACGTATGAAGAGAGATTGAGTCGATTAGGCTTATATTCGCTAGAGTTTAGAAGAATGAGAGGGGATCTCATTGAAACTTATAAAATTCTAACAGGACTAGACAGACTAGATGCAGGAAGGCTGTTCCCGGTGGCGGGGGAGTCCAGAACCAGGGGTCACAGTCTAAGGATAAGGGGTAAGCCATTTAGGACAGAGATGAGGAGGAATTTCTTCACCCAGAGAGTGGTGAACCTGTGGAATTCTCTACCACAGAAGACAGTTGAGGCCAATTCATTAAATATATTCAAGAAGGAGATATATTTCTTAAGGCTAAGTGGATCAAGGGATATGGGGAGAAAGCAGGGACAGGGTACTGAATTTGGATGATCAGCCATGATCGCATTGAATGGCGGAGCAGGCTCGAGGGGCCGAATGGCCTACTCCTGCTCCGATCTTCTATGTTTCTATGTGAGATTTCCTGGAGCATGTAGTCTGACACTACTTTGATTTGACAGAGCATCAACTCTAAATCCAGTGCAGCCTCAAACCTGGTTTAAGAAGTACGTGCAAATAATTTAAATGTTTAGACAGTGCAGACGCTGCCTTCTACACTGTTTAAACATTTAATATTCAATTACTGCAAGAGGAACTCTCTGCATCTGTGTAAGCAAGCATGTGTACAGCTGTCTCCTGAGCAGAAGAATCAGAGTTCCAGGCAGTGTAAACAAGGTACTGTCTGCCTAAGATCAATACTGGCAGCTCTAACAATGCAACACTCTCTCATTACTGCATTGGAGCATCAGCCTAGATTATATACTCAAGCAGGCCAGTTATCTGCGATTTGTTCCTAAAAAAATTCAAAAACCTCAAATGAGTTACTTATGAATTGCTTGGAAGTAAGTACAGTACTTATCATTCCTGGTGCTTCCCTCCTACACTTAAATTCCTCTTTAAGAATAACTTCTTATTCCTGGCAAACATGGCAAAGCTGACCAATAGCTTCAAATAAGCTGACTTAACCCCCAGAAAGTTGACAATTCAAAAACAGCCCTGAATAAAGCTATACTGAATGTGCATTGATTCAAAGTTTGTCACAACATAGGTTGCAGGTATGTTCAACGTTCCATTATTTGTATATTGGAAAATTCTGTGGGCAAAAATTGTGGGCATTTTCTCTTATTTCTTGCAGAGAAATTGCGATTATGATGGGTACCCTTGTGCCCCTTATTCTGCTGCAGTTCATGCTGGCATTCCTCATCCCCGCCAGAGTTGTTGTGACCTGGAATGCACTGCCTGAAATGGTGGAAGCAGAATCAACAGTTACATTCAAAAGAGATAAATACTTGAAGGGAAAAATAATACAGGGCTATGGTGAAAGAGCAGGAGAGTGGAATTAATTGGCTAGTTCTACCAAAGAGCTAGCACAGGCATGATGGGCCGAATGGCCGCCTTCCATGCTATACGATTCTACCCCTAGTTCAAACTGGCACTTTTCACTATTTTGTCCTCAGTTCCTGCCAGCATTTTCTCTCCCTCATCCCAGTTCATGCTAACACTCGCCTGCTATCGCCCCTGGGCTGGTGCTTCTGATTTCTCCCCCTACCCACTTAATGCCACTCTCAGCTCGTATCATCGACTGCTGTTGCTCCATGGGGTTGAAAAATCATTGCACACTGTAGGTGAGAACTCCTGATTTTGGAAAACTATCTTGAGGATTCCTGCCCACAGTAGGTAGCAACAACAACAGCTACAGCTTGTATTTATATAACGCCTTTAATGCAGTAAAACATCCCAAGGCACTTCACAGGAGTGTTATTAAACAAAATTTGACACCAAGCCACCTAAGGAGAAATTAGGGCAGATAACCAAAAGCTTGGTTAAAGAGGTAGGTTTTAATGAGCGTCTTAAAGGAGGAAAGAGGTAGAGAGGCGGAGAGGTTTAGGGAGGGTACTCCAGAGCTTAGGGCCTTGGCAGCTAAAGGCACGGCCACCAATGGTTGAGCGATTAAAATCAGGGATGCTCAAGACAGAGCTGGGAGTGGTGCTGAGGGACGGAGTGGTGCTGAGGGACGGAGCTGGGAGTGGGACTGAGGGACGGAGCTGGGAGTGGGACTGAGGGACGGAGCTGGGAGTGGGACTGAGGGACGGAGCTGGGAGTGGTGCTGAGGGACGGAGCTGGGAGTGGGACTGAGGGACGAAGCTGGCAGTGGGACTGAGGGACGGAGCTGGGAGTGGGACTGAGGGACGGAGCTGGGAGTGGGACTGAGGGACGGAGTGGGACTGAGGGACGGAGCTGGAGCGGTGCTGCAGGGAGGGACGGAGCTGGGAGTGGGACGGAGCTGGGAGTGGTGCTGAGGGACGGAGCTGGGAGTGGTGCTGAGGGACGGAGCTGGGAGTGGGACTGAGGGACGGAGCTGGGAGTGGGACTGAGGGACGGAGCTGGGAGTGGGACGGAGCTGGGAGTGGTGCTGAGGGACGGAGCTGGGAGTGGGACTGAGGGACGGAGCTGGGAGTGGTGCTGAGGGACGGAGCTGGCAGTGGGACTGAGGGACGAAGCTGGCAGTGGGACTGAGGGACGGAGCTGGGAGTGGGACTGAGGGACGGAGCTGGGAGTGGGACTGAGGGACGGAGTGGGACTGAGGGACGGAGCTGGAGCGGTGCTGCAGGGAGGGACGGAGCTGGGAGTGGGACGGAGCTGGGAGTGGTGCTGAGGGACGGAGCTGGGAGTGGTGCTGAGGGACGGAGCTGGGAGTGGTGCTGAGGGACGGAGCTGGGAGTGGGACTAAGGGACGGAGCTGGGAGTGGGACTGAGGGACGGAGCTGGGAGTGGGACGGAGCTGGGAGTGGTGCTGAGGGACGGAGCTGGGAGTGGGACTGAGGGACGGAGCTGGGAGTGGTGCTGAGGGACGGAGCTGGGAGTGGGACTGAGGGACGGAGCTGGGAGTGGGACTGAGGGATGGAGCTGGGAGTGGGACTGAGGGACGGAGCTGGGAGTGGGACTGAGGGACGGAGCTGGGAGTGGGACTGAGGGACGGAGCTGGGAGTGGGACTGAGGGACGGAGTGGGACTGAGGGACGGAGCTGGGAGTGGGACTGAGGGACGGAGCTGGGAGTGGGACTGAGAGACGGAGCTGGAGCGGTGCTGCAGGGAGGGACGGAGCTGGGAGTGGGACTGAGGGACGAAGCTGGGAGTGGGACTGAGGGACGGAGCTGGGAGTGGGACTGAGGGACGGAGCTGGGAGTGGGACTGAGGGACGGAGTGGGACTGAGGGACGGAGCTGGGAGTGGGACTGAGGGACGGAGCTGGGAGTGGGACTGAGAGACGGAGCTGGAGCGGTGCTGCAGGGAGGGACGGAGCTGGGAGTGGGACTGAGGGACGGAGCTGGGAGTGGGACTGAGGGACGGAGCTGGGAGTGGGACTGAGGGACGGAGCTGGGAGTGGGACTGAGGGACGGAGCTGGGAGTGGGACTGAGGGACGGAGTGGGACTGAGGGACGGAGCTGGGAGTGGGACTGAGGGACGGAGCTGGGAGTGGGACTGAGAGACGGAGCTGGAGCGGTGCTGCAGGGAGGGACGGAGCTGGGAGTGGGACTGAGGGACGGAGCTGGGAGTGGGACTGAGGGACGGAGCTGGGAGTGGGACTGAGGGACGGAGCTGGGAGTGGGACTGAGGGACGGAGTGGGACTGAGGGACGGAGCTGGGAGTGGGACTGAGGGACGGAGCTGGGAGTGGGACTGAGAGACGGAGCTGGAGCGGTGCTGCAGGGAGGGACGGAGCTGGGAGTGGGACTGAGGGACGGAGCTGGGAGTGGTGCTGAGGGACGGAGCTGGGAGTGGGACTGAGGGACGGAGCTGGGAGTGGTGCTGAGGGACGGAGCTGGGAGTGGGACTGAGGGACGGAGCTGGGAGTGGGACTGAGGGACGGAGCTGGGAGTGGGACTGAGGGACGGAGCTGGGAGTGGGACTGAGGGACGGAGCTGGGAGTGGGACTGAGGGACGGAGCTGGGAGTGGGACTGAGGGACGGAGTGGGACTGAGGGACGGAGTGGGACTGAGGGACGGAGCTGGGAGTGGGACTGAGGGACGGAGCTGGGAGTGGGACTGAGAGACGGAGCTGGAGCGGTGCTGCAGGGAGGGACGGAGCTGGGAGTGGGACTGAGGGACGGAGCTGGGAGTGGGACTGAGGGACGGAGCTGGGAGTGGGACTGAGGGACGGAGCTGGGAGTGGGACTGAGGGACGGAGTGGGACTGAGGGACGGAGCTGGGAGTGGGACTGAGGGACGGAGCTGGGAGTGGGACTGAGAGACGGAGCTGGAGCGGTGCTGCAGGGAGGGACGGAGCTGGGAGTGGGACTGAGGGACGGAGCTGGGAGTGGGACTGAGGGACGGAGCTGGGAGTGGGACTGAGGGACGGAGCTGGGAGTGGGACTGAGGGACGGAGCTGGGAGTGGGACTGAGGGACGGAGCTGGGAGTGGGACGGAGCTGGGAGTGGGACTGAGGGACGGAGCTGGGAGTGGGACTGAGGGACGGAGTGGGACTGAGGGACGGAGCTGGGAGTGGGACTGAGGGACGGAGCTGGGAGTGGGACTGAGAGACGGAGCTGGAGCGGTGCTGCAGGGAGGGACGGAGCTGGGAGTGGGACTGAGGGACGGAGCTGGGAGTGGGACTGAGGGACGGAGCTGGGAGTGGGACTGAGGGACGGAGCTGGGAGTGGGACTGAGGGACGGAGTGGGACTGAGGGACGGAGCTGGGAGTGGGACTGAGGGACGGAGCTGGGAGTGGGACTGAGAGACGGAGCTGGAACGGTGCTGCAGGGAGGGACGGAGCTGGGAGTGGGACTGAGGGACGGAGCTGGGAGTGGGATTGAGGGACGGAGTGGGACTGAGGGACGGAGCTGGGAGTGGGACTGAGGGACGGAGCTGGGAGTGGGACTGAGGGACGGAGCTGGAGCGGTGCTGCAGGGAGGGATGGAGCTGGGAGTGGGACTGAGGGACGGAGCTGGGAGTGGGACTGAGGGACGGAGCTGGAGCGGTGCTAAGGAGGTCTGGCCTATATGTAACTCCAGTCCCACACCAACGTGGTTGACTCTTAACTGCTGTCTAAGGTGGCTTAGCAGAGCCACTCAGTTAAATTTTACTGCTACTAAAGAATTCCTAACAGCATGGTGGGAGCAACTTCACCAACGGACTCCAGCGGTTGAAGAAGGCCCACCTTCTCAAGGCAACTGGGATGGGCAATAAATGATGTCCACATCCTGAGAATGAATAAAAACAAATATGTTTGATGTAAACAATTTCTTGTTGGACAATCTACTTGCTCTTGGGACTGTCCATCAAGTTGACTGGATTGTAGTAATAGTGACTGGAATCAATGTTATTGAAAAAATGTGTTTGAAAATCGAAAGCAACTCCAAAGCTTATCTTGTCAGGAGGAGTGAAATTACCTTGTGCATGTATAGAGTTTTAGTCCAGCACATCCCATTGCTTGTTGTTAGGGGATACGCGCAGAGCTGGTTGCTGCCAGGCTCAGCATCGGTTCACTGAACAGGAATCCACAACAAAATCTGCACCAAATGTTTGCCAATTTCAGTGCCAGATGGTCATGGTTGATAATGGAAATACTGTGCTGCAGCATCAGGATGACCCTTTCTCCTTTGTGTTTAGGGTTTAATATTGAGATGATAAAGAAAATACTTGGCACTACTGCCAGTGAGCTTAGCACTTGACTTAAAATTTCTAATCAATGAAATGTTAACATTTTATTTGCCATTGATTTCACCTTAATGAGCACCAAAGCCCGGTTTAACCCAGAAGGTAAAGGAGAAATTATCCAACAACGTGGTAAGCGAGACATTTGTTTCATAGCAATGTTCAGCGAATTTTATTCCCATGGCAATTTACGCTCCAACCTCTGTAGCTATACGTCTGATTATCTTTCACCTTCTGTTTGAGAATGCAGCATGGGGAACATTGATATTTAGTCTGCGTCACCACATAGAAATACACTTCCTTCTTCAACCCCCCCGCCCCCACATAGTGCAGTCCACATAGTGTATCACCCTGAGTGGAATGGAAGGTTACAGATATACACATGGGAAAGCATGAGAAAGTAAATTGGATGAAATAAAGTGCGACAGAGATCAAAACCCAAAATTTTCTGAAAAGCAGCACATTGTACTGACATTTCATTTAAAACAAAAGATCATACAGTTTTAATGAGAAAATGAATTATAAAAACCGTGGCACTGACACGGTTATTCTGTGTAATCCAGGCTCTGCTGATTTGCAACACCATGTTCATATAGTTGCTTGGTCTGTGATTTGTCATGTGATAGCTTCCACCACCATGTTTTAAACCAATCAGAACATACTTTACTCTGGAAAATGAAATTCAAAACGTAGGTTATTGAGCACACCCCAAATCAAATAGAAAATCAAAAAATGACTCATTTTCGGGTTCAATTTTTTTGACTATCACTGGGAATTTCCTCAGGTGTTCTCTTGCTTCACCACTGCAACTGTGGCAGTTCAGTGAACGAGGTTTCTGCTGAACTTCTGCCAAAGTTACGGTGGCAAAGAGGGACAAACCATGAGGAAATTCCCAACTAATGTCTATATTTTCAAGGAAGTTCTAAACCAATGGGTCTTGATTATTATATATCAGTTTACGGGTGTATTAAATTTGACCTCATCCTTTTTTAAAGTGTAGATTGCAGAGGAAGATGATTGAGAAGGTGAGTAACATGACTGGGGAGGAGGAGAGATTATGCTCATGTTGGGAAGTTGTTAAGTGTGGGATGAGTGATTGGAAGGGCAAAGCTGTAAAGCTCGACAATATTGTTCAAGAAAAGATAATGGCCTGGAAATTGCGGTTGGAGGCTTGTCGCCAGTGTATGCCTGCGAACCGGAAAAACCCCCCGAACTTACCTGGTGCCTCCAGAACTTCGGACTCTTGCGCTCTTGGACCTGCGTAAAGGCCCATGTATCCCAGGGGTGCATGCAGTTCGCAAGCATCCCTGGGACCACGTGGGCCAGGCCAACCAATCAAAAAGGGGGATTGCATTTACATACGGAATCCCCATAAGCATATTAGAAATCCCCAAATAAATAAGAATTCACACCACTTAAATAAAAATAAATGATCACATGTTCAAAATTAATTAAAAGACCCTTTAATTAAGCATTTAAAATAAAAATGTAATAAAAAAAAAAAATTTAAGCATTTTAAAAACAGGCCAAAATTTACCTGAACTAATTTTGAATGTATGTGTATGTTTAAATCACTTTAAAAAATGTACTTTAACATTTATTTTGACCCTTACGCTGGTAAAAGAAGGCCTTACGCCTGCATTTACCAGGCGTAAGGGTTTCGTGGGCATTCGCTGGACAGTAGTTGGGCAACTCTGTGCCAGCAAACGTGATTTTGTAGCAGATGCAGTGAATCTGTTCAAACAAAACATGAGAGATCGCAAGTTCCGGGTTTTCGTGCACGCGCAAGCCTGGAACTTGCGGGGCCATTCTGAAGGCTTCCGACAGCTTACGCACACAAGCACTGTAACTTCAGGCCCTATATTTCACTTTGGGTATTATAAGAATATTGGGCAGCTCAGATACTCAGTAAGTGATTCATACCAAATACCAAATTCATTAAAAAAAAATTTAATTAAAGGTTTTATTCATTTTTAAATACAAAAGGTTTATGCACATCAAAATGAAAACTGTAGTCTGTTAGTCCTGCTATTGCGTATATTCATGGTTTCTAGCTAAAACAAGTGGAAATTCATTGTTGTCCAGCAATTTGTAAAGTTAAATCTGAAGTAGATTTTCTGTTTGATCATACCAAAGCTGGCACCTTCCAAAAAATAACTGTAGACTTATTTTGAAGAACTGCCTTTGCTTTTAACTCAAACAACCTTTCAGGGAATGGGAGGAGGTCAAATTACTAATAAAATGATTAAGAGAAGTGAAAATATGCAGAATATACATCCTAGATAACTCATATTTATGAGAACCGTATATGTAAATAGCAGCAACACTGCCTTTTTATAGTGTTACCAGTAATCAGGAAGAGATTTGAGTGTTTTCTGTCTCTTATTTTAATGTAGTCTCACTTATCTTTCCAATATCTCTGCAGCTGTGATGATACTTCAAGATCTTAGTTAAGCATTAACGCCACGTCTGACCACTTCTGTTATGCCTCCCCCATGTAATTCAGCACGAAACAAAAACAGAAAATGCTGGAAACACTCAGTGAGTCAGACACAGCATCTGTGGAGAAGTGACCAGTTAACGTTTCAGGCATAACCCTTCATCTGGTTACTTCTCTCCACAGATGCTCTGCCTGACGTGCTGAGTGTTTCCAGCATTTTCTGTTCTTGTTTCAGATTTCCAGCATCTACAGCATTTTTTTTAAATTTAGCACATCTCGTTTTTGGCTAGCATTTAAAAAGGCCCTAACATTTTTTTTTTTTTACTTTTCCCTAATTCTCCTAGATCGATAATTCTGTAATTGTGCAACCCGAAAAAGGGACAAATTGTTCACTAGTGCTTTCTACTGTAAGGCACCACTTTTTATGCCACCTACATACCCATTCAAATTATCAAAGAGAGAAAAATTTAGCGCTATGTGAACATATCTGGCTGATCCTTTTGCTGACATATTTACCAAGAAGAAATTGGCACTTTCAATATTTTTTACATTGCCTGCATCATGGCTTTGGTTCTTGACAATATAGATCTAGATTTGTATATACATAAATTTTACTGTACGCTGTTTATTAATATATGTTTAATCTATATCATCTAGCATTAAATTATATATTTATGTAATATGTATGTGAACTGACTGTAAAGAGTATAAAGACAGCAAAGAGTAATGACTTCAGCACTCCCACAATGAAGCAATTGACAATTAGTAGTCATGGCATATTCTCCCTATTGGGTGGATTTGAAGTGTGTGTTAGATGGTAATACAAACTTTTGAAAGATAACAGCGCAATTATGAAGAATATTCAACAGTTTGGGGTGAAAGAAAAGAAGAAAAAGAAAAACAACTTGTGTTTATATAGCACCTTCTGTGACCTCAGGTGGTCCCAACATGCTTTACAGCCAATGGAATATTTTTAAAGTATAGTCACTGTTGTAATGGGGTGGTGATTTATTTTTTCAGCTTTGCTGGAAAGAAAGGGAAAAAAAGAAAAAAATACCTTGCATTTATATTGTGTCTTTTTTCAGCCCCGTTGATGTGGGCTACCTTACTGTACACAAGCTCATGTCTGTGGGCAAGCTCAAGCGAGATAATAACTGGAACCAATCCTGTTCCAGCTTTAGGCCCAGAATCATCTCTGTATGACTCTGAAGCAGATCGCACTTATTCTTTGACTCCAAAGCATTTTGCTGTGGGCACTCTGCCCTTTCCGTACTCTGAATGAACAAACAATTTGATTGATTTCACAACTGCATGTGCAATTGGGTATACATGTTATCAATCACAATGCTCCTGTCACTGTATATTTGACTCACAAATAAAGGGACACATACCAGGGGAGTCAGTAAAGATGCAAATGCAATTTTTTTCCCAGATCTTGGCCTCAGATGTTGGAAAATCTAGGTATTCTCACAGCTAAGACTGATCCTGCCAGACGACATTCAAGTTTCCCTAGGCAACAAGGGAACATGGATGTATCTCTTTACAGTACTGCTAGGGAAATGGAAGCATATTTGCTGATACACTAACAGTTATTAGATGTAAACTCAGCTTTCCTTGTACTTATCAGCCATTTAGATTATCAAGGAAAATGAACATATATTCTGCAAGATATTCCTTCTCCATTAAACCAGGTAAATACAAATTCTGTACATACTTTTTGTTGAGATCTCAGTCACTGACAGCAGCAGTGCACTTTCCATGACAATGGAATGGAGCTGTGCCTCTATGCATGTGAGCCCTTTATTTTTAAATAGATTTGGTAATCCTAATTCAAAATGGGCAAAAATTGTCACCAAATTATCTGATATATCCCACTTTGGATTACTTTCAAGTTTTAACCAGATTTTCTCTTGTCCTACGAGAGCAGTGCAAACACAATGCTGAACTGCACTTTGATCCTGAACTGAAGGAAAACTCGCCTCCAGGGATTATATTTCATTGACCAGGCCCAATTCACTAATCCTGTGTTGAGATCATGGAACCGATAAAAATCTTGGCTTGAGCAAATATTGACTCCACAGTTTCTATTTTTTCACCTCGGGATCTGTAGTTATAAAAACATAAAGTACAAAACAAGATAAGGTCACTTAGCCCACAGAATCTGTTCCTTCCATGGATCATTTTCCCTATCATCAACAACAACTTGGATTTGTATAGCACATTTAATATAAAAAATGCCACAAGGTTCTTCACAAATAAGAGTACAAAAAGCAGATGCTGAACCAGGAAAGAAGGGGTGATCAAATGCTTGATGGAAGAGATGGGTTTTGAGGCTTTTAAGGGAGGAGAAAGATGACGAGATGGGGGCTTAGAGAGGGAATTCTAGAGTAGGACCCAGGTGGCTGGACATTCTGCCACCAATTGTGGGGCAAAGCGAGGGGAGTACACGAGAAGCTGGAGTCTGAGGAACACAATGTTCTGGGGAGCGGGGTGGGGATATAGGGATGATGGAGAAAGGGATTTAAAGACAAGGATGAGGCTTTTACATTTAAGGTGTTTGGGGACAGGATGGAGGCCAATGTAGATCAGTGATTCATGAGTGGGACAGAATACGTGCAGTAGAAGTTGAAATTCATGGAACATGGAGGCTGGGAGGCCAGTAACGAGAACATTGGAGCATTTGAGCCTGGATTCTACCTCATTGGTTTAAAATGTTGAGGATCATGATTCAGCACATGTAGAACTTCCAAGAAGATAATGCTCAATCATAATGCTCAATCAGATGTCTTCCTTACTCCTAAGGTGGATATCATACAACACTGCCATCTACACTCTTTACCCTTAACCATTTGCTTTTCACAGATGGCGTTTTCATGGTCTGGTCTCAGAAAAATGTTATTCCATAGAGTATTTGATCATCTATTCTATATCTACCCTTATCCCATCCCTAGCCACATATGTATCCAGCTGACCTTTAAAAGACTCAATTGACACAGCTTTTTATAGGAATATATTCTAAACATCTATACACTATAGGAAGGAGATTTCTTGCACTATGGCCTCGCTTGGGACTTGTTAGCATTGTATTTGTACCCTCTAATTCTGCAATCATCATAGTGTAAATAAATTGCTTTTTATTCTGTAACTTAGATCTTTATGAACTGGAGACATCCTAATTGCCTTTGAACTCCTTCTAAAGTGCCAGTGCCTTATCAAGGTGCCACAAGTTACCCGCTGTATTCCAAATGTGCCCTACCAATGAGTGATAATAGGATTAAAGTAATCTGTCAATTTACAATTAAATGCTGCTGAAATAAATACCTGTACCTGATTAGCATGGTTAATAGATTATCGTCGAGTTGGATCTATTCAGTGAACAACCAATAATTACACGCCAAAAATAAAGGCCTAAAAATGTGGTTGCTTTGCGCCTCTTGTTAGCGCCCCGAGAGGGCGTTAATGGGGTGCAAGGCAACTGGCGCCTGGGCGCAGCGCTGCCAACGCCTCCCGCAAAATTCAGCGGGAGGTTAGCGGCGGCGGTAACCATTAGTGCCCGTGGCGCTGCGCCGCCGGCAATGACATCATCGCCGTGCACAGCGCTCCACTCGCGCCCCGGCCGCGATCTTTGGTAGCGTCCCCTGACTTACCGCCGGACGCTATGTCCGACGGGGTCAGGGGGGCCTACCTGCGGCCGGGGCGTCACTAATTAAAGGGGAGGTGCCAGGCAGCCATTTTTGTTGCTGGCCGCCTGCCAGTACCTGCCCCCACTGCTGTCCCCGGCCTCCTCTGCAGCCCCCCCACGGAGTGCCGGCTACACTTCATTAGCCCGGCACTTTTCTTCTGGCTCATGGTTCACACTCTGCTCTTCTTTGTCCCTTTGATTTTATTGGACAATGTCCACCAGCTGATACTCTTGCCCCTCAAATGAGTCCTGAATCTACTCCCTCTCCATAAATAAACCTAGATGTTGGTTCATGGATGCTCCAAACTGATTTCACATTATTTATGAGTCAACCATTCCACTACAGGGCATCAAACTTTAATATTGTCTGCTCCCTCACCTCTGTTTACATCCATGACATGTCTTTCCTATTCTCTGCCATGCATTTAATCTGTGTTCAGATCAGCTAGTGGGTACATTTTAGCTCAATCTACAAGTTCAAATTACCTGTACAGAGTACACTGTGCATCTCCTTGACCCAGTTTGTTCTGTGTTTTTACCTGTGCTCTTTACTATTGCTGGCAGTCTGCTCACATTTGATTTGCTGGACTCCTCTGCCCTCAGGACGGTGTTGCTCAGCTGGACTACTGGCTGTTGTGACTCTGCTCTGCCACTCAATCTCCAAGTTTTAAACAACTTGTACCAGCCTACAGTGCCCATCCCCCATCGGTTGCTGTTACCTACTGAGATTCTGCACTGTACTCCAGTGCACTACTGGCTTCTCAAGTTTACTCTGCTGCTGTTTTGGGCCCTGGGCAGAATTCTGCCTTCTTTGGGGCTAAATCCCATTTCTCCACTGGCTTCTGGATTTCACTGTGACCTCCATCTTCGTTGTCATTTTCCAGTGAGACTGTATTCCAAGTTGGGCACTTTCTATTCCTCTACCTGGCCTGCTCTGTGCTGGACTAGCTGTGATCCCTTCCTGCTGGTTCCATCCTGCTCTGGATGCTGCTAAATGATATCTGCTTTGCTGCTATCTGCTTGCTTCCTATGGCCGCTGACTGCTCTGCTCCACTTATCCTTCAGAACTCAACCACCACCCTTCACTGGACTGGGTTCGATCAGCTCTTGATCCTGTGTGCTACTGGCTGCGCTACAGCTGTGGCTGCATCCATCCAGGCAACTGGAAAGATTTCATCACACTCCTGACATGAGCCTTGTGGATGGGGGAGTGACTTTAAGGTGTCAGCAGGTGAGCTACTTGTTACAGAGTCCCTGGCCTCTGCCCTACTCTTGTAGCTACAGTGTTGCTATGGTTGGTCCAGTTTATCTTCTTGCCGATGGTAACCCCCAGATGTTGATGGTGCACTGATCCTGTGGATTTACTCTTCCGCTTCCTCTGGCTCCCTGGTTATCACTGCTCTAGGTCCTTAAGTTTCACTACCACTGCTTCCCCTCCCTCTGCTGATCCGCTCATATGCACTGCTGACACCTGAAGCCATTGCACCTCTGCTGGACTCCAGAATCAACCTCTTCTGGCTCATGGTTCACTCTCTGCTCTTCTTTGTCCCTCTGATTTTATTGGACAATGTCCACCAGCTGATACTCTTGCCCCTCAAATGAGTCCTGAATCTACTCCCTCTCCATAAATAAACCTAGATGTTGGTTCGTGGATGCTCCAAACTGATTTCACATTATTTATGAGTCAACCATTCCACTACAGGGCATCAAACTTTAATATTGTCTGCTCCCTCGCCTCTGTTTACATCCATGACATGTCTTTCCTATTTTCTGCCATGCATTTAATCTGTGTTCAGATCAGCTAGTGGAAGGTGGGGTGAGCGGGATGGGAACCAGATTTCCAAAGTCACCCCTGGTGAGCATGCTGGGTGGGAAGGTTTGCAAGAGAGCTGGATGAGGCAGTTGGGGTTGCTGCTCATAAGGAAACAGCAATGGGTGCCTCAGAGAATGCCATTTAGTTGTCTTTTCAGGTCCAAGACCATTACTTCTATCTCCCTTCTTTTTCTCTTGGCCCCATCTGTCCCTTCGTCTCCTTCCTGTAACCCAGACATTCCACCTTTCATTTCTCCTATAGCAGGTACTTTCCCTCCACTGTCACTACTCCAACCTACCACTGCTGCTCTGCCTTCCTACTCTTCTGCTGCCAGCACAGGCTTGAATCCTCTTTGAATAAACCCACAGCTACCCTCTGCATCTCTCTTAGTATTCTCTGAGGCACCCATCACTGCCTCCTTATGAGCAGCAATCCCAACTGCCCCATCTTCGTCTCTCGTTGCCCTTCCTACCTAGCATGCGCGCTGGGGGTAACTTCACCAATCTGCATCCCATCCTGCTCACCCCATCTTCCATTGGCTAATCTGCTAGTGGATCGACAATCATCGTCTCCTCTGCATTTTCCTCCAAAAGGCCCTTGCTATCCCAATCTTACTTTGGATGATTTCATTGACATCCTCATTTTGACTGAAACTTGGTTCATGGATAGCAACATGTTGCTCCTTATCTAAGCCTCCTTGCCTGGCTGTACTTTCGCCACCTGCCCCAGCCAAACCACTATGGCAGCAGCATGGTCCTTCTCACTAAGTCACACCTTGGTCTCTCCTCCTATTCTTCTGGCATCTTTTCTCCTTTGATCACCTCTCCCTGTTTCACCCCTCTTGCCTCACCTTTAAAATCCTCATTCTGCTCTTACCTATCCAATTGTAACCAGAGTGTCTCTACCAATGGCTTCTCTTGCCATCCCTGCACTGACACCTCTGGAGTTCCCAGTGATCCATCCTTGCCCCTTCTGTTCCTCATCTACATGCTGACCTCTAGCGACATCACTTGCAGACATGAGGTCAGCTTCTACTTATACATTACTGACACCCAGCTGTACCTCTCTACCATTCCTGCCTACCCCTCCACTGTCTCGATGCTGTCAGACCCAGTCTTGGACGAGTCGCAAATGCCGGGAAAACCGAAGTCATCACCTTCAGCTCCAGGCACAAACTCTATACCATTGACTGCATCCTCCTCCCAGCCATTATATCAGGCTGAACCAGACTTGTCCTATTTGATTTTGAGCTGACTTTTTGACTTCATATCCTGTTTGGCATCCCTCCTACTATGGGGTTGATTTTCAGTGTGCCATGAGGCGGGCTTTTAGGCGTACGGGGGGCTAAAATCCCGAATTCGGGGGTCCCGACACCATTCCGCCCAAAACCCACCTCCATGTAAGTTTCAAAGGAGGCGGGTACCCGCCCCGCACTGGGACCCGCCGACCCGAGGCGGGAAGGGATTAGTGCCAATTAACTGCCTGTTAACAGTTTTTAGCCTAATCACTATTTTGAAGGTTGTCGTGTGGGGTTCCCGACGGCTCCAAACCACGCCAGGTTAGAGGAGTCAGGCCGTCGGGTTGAAGGACTTGGAGGGGTCGAGATGTCGGTGTTCAGGTGAGTGATGTGTGCGTGAGTGCAAAGGTAAGTGTGTTTGGTGTGTCTAAAGTGTGTAAAGATGTTTAAATTACCTGTACTTACCTTTACAGCCTTCCTTCCTCTAGGCTTCGGGAGTCCATCATTCAGCCGGCACAGAAAGCAGAATGGCTGTGATCTGTCAAAAGTGACAGCCTGCAGCTTTCAGTGCCGGCGAGATTTCTAACTGAGTCTGCGTAGAAGGACTCGGGTTAGAAGTAAGACTGTCAGTGTTTGACAGCTTCAAACAGCTGTGAAACACTGATATTTCATCTGTCAACACGTCTTGACAGATGAAATTTCAGTCTGTGACGTCACCTGTTGCTGGGTGGCCCTTAATTGGCCTGCTGAGCCCGCTGGGCGGGCTCAACAAGGTCAATCAAGTGAAAATCGCGTGGATTGGCCGCATCTCGATGGAGGCGGGACTACAACCCGAAAGTTGTAGTCCCGCCTCCTTCCCGACTTCTGAATGAAAATCCAGCCCTATCTCTTTTGCCTCGACATCCATTTTGTTCCTTTGAAGTTTTTCCAATGTTAAAGATGCTATATAAATAGAAGATGTTATTTTTCTCATTTACTATGATCAGGTTTTTTCACTACAGTTGAGAGGTTATGAAGGGCTTTGATAAAATAAACAATTATAAACTGTTGGGATGGGGGAAGGCATGATTTTAAGATAATCAGAAAAAGAGTTAAAGGGGAGGCTAGCATGTGGAATTCTCTGCCGCTTGATATTCTTAAAATAGAGTTCATAAATTTCATTAAAAGAGAATTACTTGATAAAAATTATTTGATAAAAAGGAATATTTGTCTGAGGAGTGAGCAAGAGAGTGGAATTAGATTAGGAAGCTTGAGGAGAAGTCAGTGGTGCAGACTTGTTGGACTGAATGTTTCTGTGCTGTAACATTCTATGATTCTGTGAAATCTATGCCGATTACTCCTTATGGCCCCTGTGCCCTTTAGATGAACATCGATAGCATCCTTTAAAATGTTATCTATATTATGTTGAAATGTTCACAGCAATCATCTAAAAGAAGGTGTTATTTTGTTCACTTTGCTATTCAGAAAAGTTCTTTGTAACTAGCAGTTTCTGTTCTGCATTGCACTGTGTGTGTCAGATATGCCTGAGGCTTCTAATGCCTTTAAAAAGCTGTCACTGAGAACAGTGGATTAATTCATGTCCTCTGAGGTTTCACATTTTGGCGCAGAGAAAACATTGCAACAGCTTGCTCAAAAGGTGACATTTCACAGTATGCAAAGTAATAAAAAGTCTTTTGGGATTGGAGAACTTACAAAAAGCCTCATGCCTCTTGACTTTGTTGCCAGTGGTAAGACAGATGCGGCTTACAGACTCAATTCAGTGAAGAGTGAGAAATCTTTTAAAAGGAAGATTTCATGCAAAAGCAATGGAACCCAGTTGAACGACAAACAACAATCTGCTTAATATTTGTCCAAGTTAAATCACTCATTCAATCATGTAAAAAAAAAAGCCCTTTTGGTGGGTATTAAAAAGGCACAAATGGCGATTAATATTACAATTAATGTTAGATAGCCAAAAAGTGTGCATCCCTTTATGAAATAATGGTTGCTATTTTCCCTTTGTTGAGCACAGATGCAAAATCGAGGACAAAGACAGTGTGACTCATGCCGATATGCAAAGTAGCCATTTCCATGACGGTGGCTGCACTATTCAGTTTTGTCATTCAGATTATGCTGCAGTGAGTATATTGCAGCTGATGTATTGCTGCACTGCTGACTCTTGGTATCACCCGTGGGGTCAGTGCTAAAAAGGTCAGTGACCTAACCTGCATCATTTAAAAAAAAAAAAAATTGTGACTTTTATCCAAAGCATAAAGACACTGTTCTGGAGTAACTTTTATTTTAACTCCACAAATTGCACAGTGGATGCCTATTTCTTGATGGAGTAAACCGTTTGCAATAATGAGCAAATATTATAGTGTGGAACTCGTTGAGACCTGTCCTGATCGCAACAACAACTTACATTTATATAGCGCCTTTAATGTAGTAAAACATCCCAAGACGCTTCACAGGAACGTAATATCCACCATTCCTAAAGTCTTTGCAAGCTAATAAGGGCAAAAAATACAAAATATCTTTGTCCTTGGGCTTGGCATCAGCACTATGCAACATTTTAACTAGTGTTTTTCCCTAGAATCAGGTAACACCAGGACCAATTTGTGTTGAATGCATCAATACAATTTTTTGAAATGTCCCTTAATTATTTGATTTAATACGCCCTCTTTTATCCCTTACGAGTACTCCTGACCATAGATCTTCCTTTAGTTGGGAGGGCAATGAGTGAACAGATTGCAATATGGCTTTAACCCCAATGACAATTGTAACTCAGATTTCAGAAGCTGTGCTGGATTTGTGGTATTCATTCTCCACAGGTAAGGTGCTCATTTGGCCCCATCTGCAGCACGATATAGTGGTTAGCACTGTTGCCTCACAGCGCCAGGGACCCGGGTTCGAATCCGGCCTCGGGTGACTGTCTGTATGGAGTTTGCACATTCTCCCCGTGTTTGCGTGGGTTTCCTCCGGGTGCTCCGGTTTCCTCCCACAGTCCAAAGATGTGCGGGTTAGGTTGATTGGCTATGATAAATTGACCCTTAGTGTTAGGGGGATTAAATACGTGGGGTTACTGGGATATGTGTTGGTGTAGGGGTTACAGGGATTGGGTGGGATATGTGTCGGTGCAGGCTCGATGGGCCGAAATGGCCTCTATCTGCACTGTGGGGTTTCTGTGATTTCTGTGAACAAGAGCTTATCATATATCTGGCTTGTGGATCTGAGTGGCAACACTCAAAAGTCAAAGGGTAGAACTTACTCTATAGCTCCAACCACAACATGTATAATATTTGAGGGCAGGGAATTTTTCAGGGTGACAGATCGCAGAGTTTATCACTGAGATTAGTTGTCATAGGCATTTCTGGTATGACACAAGTTAATATATATAAAATTCTTGCTGTAGTGTTGAGAAAGTTTATACTTGGGGGGGAAAAAAAAATAAGAATTTTAAGAACAAGAAAAAAACATTCCACCCACCAAACTAGTTTCTTTTTGCTTGATCTAAGCCTCACTTACCTACTTACTCACTATTTGCCTCAAACTGTTGGCTCCAGGACTGCAACTTGTTGCCTCTTGAGCTTCATTTATTATTCTCTTCAATGGCCTCCCCTGATAATTTATTCTACAAGTCTATTTTGTATGAGAAGGTTCCCTTCTGGTTCCTAGGGGGTGAAATTCAACTTTGGCAGAGGCACAAAACATTGATTTGAATGGAAATGTAAATCGGGAGTGATGTATAACAGGCGGCTGATCCAATATTGCCCGCTTTACACTATCACACAAAGTCAAAATTACCCCCTATTTCTCTGCTGTCAAGCACTGCTGTCTCCAGCCTGACTGCCATTGACTGCTTGAAGTTACACATTCCAGCCAGAATGCTGGGTGAGCACTGACATTGCTAGATTCAGTCCATCGATACTTTCTAGCAGGGACCCCAAGAACACAATAATTATACCAGCAGCAACTGCGTGATTGATATGTTTAGAGTGGCTAGAGTGCAATATCAGTTTTCCTTGTGGTAGCATGCCTACCTCACAGGCAGGAAATGACAAACCTACCACCTTCCGAGGTGTTGGGTTAGACTCTTAAAACACTGTACAAGGAGAAACCACACAGAATGTAGAAAAAAATCAGTAATGTCATACTGAACAAAAAAATGACTCAATGCATCATATTTTATTCAAAAAAGCAAACATGGTATGCTAAAACTGTACGACGGAATTAAGTCTTACAATTACCTAAGTCAATAGGCTTTAAAACTGAAAGTTCATCTTTGAAACCCCATCCCAATCCATTTTAATTTCTCCAAATCCTGAACTTGTTTCTCCCACTGACTGCCATTTTTATTCAAAAGGTGGCTAAAGCCTTGAGACTTCAGTATCTTTTAGTAACAAGTCTTGAATATTCAGAACCCTGCTTCATTGTGCCCTTAGCAAAACTAATAATAAATATCTCCCTTCTTGTCTATCTTTACTATGTGCATGTTAATTAGGCAACAATGAACATCTCATTACTTGCCACTATTTACATGTAATATCCCATATGAAAAATACTAAACTCATTTTTAAATTTAACCATTTATTTAAGGGATTGTAATTTGGTAAACTTATTATTGATATATTTGGAGGAAATAAATTAAACAAGGAAGAATTACAACTACTGTTAATTCTGGTTTAGCACTGTATAGAAGAAGCAGCAGGTGAGTTTTTGTGTCTTCCAGACTTCTCTAAGTTTAGGCAAGTTTTATTGCTAACGATAAGTATGTTCCACATTTTGGTTCAAACTGCACCTTTGTCTTTTGTTCATTGTGTACTTTCACTTCCTTTTATTGTATTAAAGATACTGTCTCCATGAAAAAGTGGGAAGGAAGATGAATCAAAGAGGATGCATTAAATTACACTGCAATACGTTATTTTTGTTACAATAAGATCGCAAGAAAGAACTTGCATTTCTATAGCACCTTTAATGACCTCCGGACATCCCAAAGCGTTTTACAGACGTGTAGTCACTATTGTAGTCACTATTGTAATGTAGGAAAACACAGCAGGAAATTTGTGCTTAGCGAGGTCCCACAAAAAGCAATGAGATAAAATGACATAATATGGAGAAATTGGACCAGCGCCCAAAACAGGTGACAAGTCGGTGAAGTGATTGCTACACACGCTGATCAGTGCCATCTTGAGGCCTGAGCCAAACTCGGCATTGGGCCTTATATGAATGAACCTGGCGAGTGGCGGGCACCAGTTGAGCATTGCAATGGAGCTCGCGAGTCGAGCCTTGCCGAATTCTGACCAAGTCGACCCACTGGTAGGTCCTGGGAAGGGAGGTGAGGGGGTGGGGGAAGGGTGGGAAGTGAAGCGACGCCATTGCTCCTCCTGGCTCTACAGAAATGTAACTTTTAAAAAGTTTAGTTGCCATTTCTTAAGCGGTCGCCAGCAGTCCCTTTAACGATCATTCCTGAAAAATTCTCCAAGTCATTTTCCAAGCTAAACTCCCAACTAGCTGAAAAATAGTCTGCGCATGTACCGTTACTGCAAACAGTTTTGTTTTAATAAACATAGATCTGTGTGTCATCCTGCTCCTAGAAGGACCTGCTACAGGCTGTGTCTTGTCTGCTGCTGCAAGGGCAGCTTTGCCCTGGCTATTTTCTGCCAGGAGTGCAAGTATTTGAAGGGGCGGTGGGGTGGGGGGCGAAGAGCACACATGTAGTACTGCCCTGAGAGATCGCATTATCATTGCAAATGCAAACCTACCTGGCCACTAGTACCAGGCCTTGGTCTCAGTGGGTCATTGAGCAGCCGGAACGCTATTAAAATGGTACCACTGCCGAAGCCCTGAAAGATACTTGACAGTATTGCAGCCCCAATCACTTGGAAGCCAGAAGAGACAGCCCTCTCAATTCATCCACCATTTATGGCCTGTAGTAGTGGTTAAAGGTCCACTGTTAGGGTGGGAGGAGGGGGGTGCGACCTCAGATTGTTCTAGAGTTGACTGCACTGTTGAACACATGGCCTACAGTTAATGAACTTCTCCAACTGAGCCATCATCGGGAGTACATTCTGAGACACCATCTCCAGAGCCTGTATGTATGTTCGATACTCCACAAGCATCATTATTTTAAATGCAGGACCCCTAAGATCTGGGTCCTCAGGCTCCTGAGCCAAGGGCAGACATCTTGCACCTGACTCTGTCCAGTCAACGAGTGCCTATGTCTTCCACCCCAGATGTACTGCTCATTCTCTGTACATCAGTTTTTGCATATCCATCATGCTCATTAACTACTCCCCCCCCCCACCACCCCAGGATAGTGTCTCTGAGCTGGTGCTTGATTAGCAGAGAGTGAATGGTGGGGGTGGGGGGGGGGGTGGTAGGTGGATGTGAAGAGGAGCTCGGCGGCAAAGTAGCAAAGGTGCCGGGTTCCTCCGCTGCTCTTCTGCTTGTTGCTGTGGTACACCTGGGAGGGCAGAAGAAGAAGAGAAGTAAGCCAGGGTAGATGAGCAGTAAAATGGCCACAGCACTTTTCAGTACAAGGTATAACCTAAAGAACCCACAGTACATTATGATGACAGATACATTCACGCTGCAGGACCAGAAGAGACATGAGACAATACCCCACTTTGCCCATTTCCCATTGCTTCTTCAGTATTCCTGTCCCAAGAATTCCATGCCTTCCTCCTCATGTGGGAGTGAGAGGCCAGACGATGGGAAGTCCCCTACCTGTGGCCCTTCTCTGGCAATTGTTACAGGCTACTTGGCTATTGAGAGTAAAGTAGAGTCTGAAGGCACTCTACTCAACCCAGATGGCGGTGAACATTCCTTAATGCGGGGGGGGGGGGAAACAGCTACAGGAAATGAGTAACTACATATTGGCCTATAAATTCCATGTGGTGAGTTGTACTGCTTTTACGCCAATGGAAAATGAGTTGCGCTGATGGTGTGGAAATGTATTTACACCAGAATTTTGTGAGGCAGGTTATTTGCATATTCATTGGAGTAGTGGTTGGTGTAAAACCCATGTAAAATGGAAATAATCTGCTGGGGTGCATGAGAATTAGAGTGCAGCCTTTAAAAAGCCAGTTCTGGCTGAATATCGCAGCAACAGGCTGGGCGAGCAGCAGGTAAGTGAGGAACAGGGCTTGGCTCACTCACTTGACTGTCAGCCAGATGGACTGGATGTCCCACGACTGTTTTTGTGCGACTACAAGAATGTGTAACACAGGAGAATCTGGCAGAGGCAGGCAATGAAGGCAACAGGGCATGACACAGAGGCAAAAATAGGGTGCCACAATTTTACTGACTCCGGTCTGCAAACTCTGCTGGATGTACAGTAATAGAAGATAGGCGAGATCAAGTGCTTGGTGTCTGTGGTAGGAAACCTGCCAAAAAGGTCATTCACGCCATGCAGAGAGAAGTGACTATAAGAACACAGAGATTAATACCCTGACAAAAATATTGATCTAGACCACCAGGCTAATCCTTTACCCCTTCACCTTGACTCTTCACCAAGGAACAGTCCCAGGTTTACACCCAGTTTATGCCCAGGAGTTGATGATATCTAAAATTGGCTCGCCGAACTGTCTTACATAGAACAGGTCAGATTATATTAGCATTTACAATACCAACCTCCCATCAGGATCTGCACATGTACTGGGTGAATTAATTAACCTTTTTTGCCAATTATCAAAGAGGTCAGACAACAAAGTCATGAACTAACAATTGACTATTAACCTTAGAATTGTAGTTAGCAGCACTTAAATTTAAACATTGAGTCGGTAAATAATTAGTAGATAGGGTTAATTGATGTCATAAATAACAAAGATTACAAAGGCAGTTCAATTATATCACAGTAATTCAGCATTAACTGCTTACTTATTATAAATTTACAGTTGACATCAGTGTGTGAGATTGATGAGATTAATTTAGGGTTAGACTCCTTAGATAGCTGACAAGTTAACAGCAGAAGAGTACTGCAGACCAGTATTGGAAAAAGTTCAATGTCCTGACCAGGGCAGGCGAGGTAACACACTAACCCTCTATTTTCTTCCTTGGGCACCTAGGCATATAAATACTCTAAAAGTGACAGCTGTACAAATAACCCCATACAATCTAACTACTTGACTTCCTTAACATCAATTACTTGTATGCACAACCATAAAGTCTCTTTCTTCATTTTAACAGGGGGATGCCACTACATTTCTTACATCAGCTTTCCCAGGCCACTTGGCACACACTCCTCCATTGCTAGCTTTCATCTAATTTACTCAAACTTGTTTCAGGAGAAAATGGCTCACAATGTCCATGAGAGGCAGGACACCACAGGGAGCATCCCTAATGTTAAACACCTCCTGCCCTACTAGGAGCAGGCCATGGAGCTCATGGAGAGGCACTCTGCTCTTGCTATGGGAGATGGCAAGGTCAGGAGCATAGTGCCCGCACCACATTAGTGACTAAACACTTACATTGTCACCATGGCATCCCTGTGAAGAAGCATACAGCCACAAACTTCCATGCCCTTCTCTGTCTCCTTATACCCAAGGGAGCAATACTCACCTGTTAGTTTGTATCCTCCTTTCCTGCAAATCCACCACTGTAATGGAAGGTACTGGGGGAGGCAGGTGAAGATGTGAGGAGAAATGGAGACATTACCACTTCCCTGTGAATTATGATGATGAGGAAGGTGAGGAGGATGATTGTGGAGTACAGTATAATACTGAGCATGTACCGGTTGTGTGGAGAGTTTTGGGTAAGGAAGTGATGACATATGAAAAGATAACAGAGACCTACTGTGCAGTTGCTGTGTGTGTGTTGAAGCTACAAAATAAAGTGTTTGTTTTTTTAATAGGTGTCTGATTACTCCAGTAGTACCAATGCACTACAATTGGCAACAAGGATATTGAGAGGCAATCAAAACCTTACTGAACCGGACACGGTGTCCATCGAATTGGGTAAGCTTCCACATTTTGATTAGAAAGGGAACCCCCACACACTTGATCAAGGGTGGACGCAGTGGGTTAGAAGGCAGATACGAGTCTGATTGGATTAGATGCCAAAAGTGATGAATACTAAAGCTTTCCTATAAAGTGCATCAGTTACCTGACAAATGCTTGCCTGTTACTGCACTTGGCAGACATCCTTCTGTACAAGTATGTTCTTGTTGGTTATGCATCACCTTGCAAGGAGGGAGCAAAGGTATACAATCACAGAGTTAGGTGGAGACACAGGGATCATTGCCATTGTGCAGTTTACAGTAGGAGTGATTACATGGACATACATCTGCAGCTGTAGTGTCCGAGTATAAATAATACACGGACTGCAGGAGAACAATAATAACAGGTATTTACTGAACAGAGGGTAACTTAAGACTGACGTACAGAAGCCTGCTATGGCTTTATATACAGGGGTGGTCACTGCCGGTACTGCAGTATAGAATCAGTTCTTCTCTCAAAGGTACATACACAACAATTCCTCCCCTTTTAGATAAACAGTACATAACATTCATTCAACAACTAAATAATAACTAATTACAATTTTCTCTGTACTATATACATCAACTGAAATAATCATTTATAAGTTCAGTCTTTGAGGAGGCTTCCTGATCCTGACTGGATAGCGCCTTTCTCGAGTATCCTGTTCTTGCGGCGGAGTTGATTCTGGCTCATTGTCATTGGTTGGTTCGTCAGCTTCCAATACCACTGCTTCTGAGGTAGACGCAATCTGTACTTCGGGTTGATTACCAGGTGCACCTGCTCGTGGTATGGGTTTGGCTTGTTCCTGTGACTCTAGAATCTGGTCAGCATGGCGTCTCACGATGCTCTCTCCAATGTCCACTGTGTACATTAGTGGTCCCTGCTGTGTGTATATCGTTCCTGGCTGCCATTTTTCTGTTCCGTAGTCGCGGGCCAAGACTGGTTGCCCTATCTTGAAGCTCCTGGTTGGCTTCTCATTTATGTGCTGGAATTGCTTATCCTCAACAGCTCGTCTTATGTTTGGTTTGAGCAAATCCAGGTGACATCTTAGCCTTCAGTTGAAGAACATTACGGCTGGAGCTTGGTTGGTGACTGCATGTGTCACATTCCGGTAAGCAAACAAGAAATTATCCACCTTGTGTTGTAGTGGTATGTCGTCATTATACATTGCCTTTATGGCCTTTTTAAAGGTCTGAACAAACCTCTCAGCCAATCCATTTGTGGCTGGATGATATGGGGCAGATGTGTAATGTTTCACCCCATTATTCCTCAGAAACCTCCGGAAATCCTCGGACACAAACTGTGGCCCATTGTCGGAGCAAATCTGTTCTGGCAAGCCATTCCTGGCGAAGATGGTCCATAGGACTGCAATTGTTTTCTCCGTGGTGGTGGAGGACATTTTGATGACCTCTGGCCATTTCGAATGGGCGTCCACAGCGATTAGGAACATTGAGTCCATAAATGGACCAGCAAAATCAATGTGTACCCATTGCCATGGAGATGAGGGCCACTCCCATGGATGTAGCGGGGCCTGTGGTGGAGCGTTTTGGACCTTCTGGCATCCTGTGCATCTCTTGGTCATATCCTCGATTTCTTGATCGATTCCCGGCCACCACACAAACACCCTGGCTAGGCTCTTCATTTTTACCCCTCCCAGATGACCCTCATGAAGCTCATTGAGCACTCTATCTCTCAACTTGGGTGGAATTACCACTCGGGATCCACACATCAAGGTCCCCCGGCACACTGACAGCTGTTCTCTCCTTGGCGAGAATGCTGGCAACAGTGAGTCGCCATGTGCTGGCCATCCCTTCACCGTCAAATCATAGACCCGAGAGAGTGTCGGGTCATTTCGGGTTTCCTTCTCTATGCTTGAGTTTGTAACAGGTAGACATTCGACTATGGTCGCATGGAATATCTCAACAGGGTCCACTGCAGGTGCTTCCTCTACCGTAGGCAACGGTAGGCGCGACAGCCCATCAGCGTTTCCATGCTGTTTCGTACCCTTGTATTCTATGTCGTACTGATGTGCCCCTAGAGAAAGTGGCCATCTTTGCAGCCGTTGCGCCGTCATCACCGGAACTCCCTTATTTGGGTTAAAAATGGAGACCAGGGGCTGATGATCAGTCAGTAGGGTGAATTTCTGCCCGTGCAGATAGTGATTGAACTTCTTCACCCCCCACACCAGGCTGAGGGCCTCCCTGTCAATCTGGGCGTAGTTACACTTGGCTGAGGTTAACGAGCGCGACGCAAAGGCTATTGGCCTCTCTGAACCGTCAAGGAATTTGTGTGACCGCACTCCTCCGATGCCATAGGGAGACGCATCACATGCTAACCGAATCGGTAATGTTGGATTGTAGTGGGCCAATACTTCTTTTGAAGTGATTAGGCATTTACATTTCTGAAAGGCACGCTTACACTCATCACTCCATTTCCATGTTACTCCAGTTTGCAGTAGGGCGTTCAGTGGGTGCACAATTGTAGATCAATTCGGCAAGAACTTATGGTAGTAGTTCACCAACCCGAGGAACGACCTCAGTTGCGACACATTTTCCGGTGCTGGAGCCTTGACTACAGCCTCAATCTTGTCCGGCGACTTATGCAACCCTTCCTCATCAATCATGTGGCCACAATACGAGATTTGTCTCCTGAAGAACTCTCATTTGGGGCGGTTGGCTCGTAGCCCATATTCCTGTAATCTCGTGAGCACCTGCTCCAGGTTGGCGAGGTGTTCACTGTCATTTTCGCCCGTAACCAGGATGTCGTCCAAATAACACTGGGTCCCCGGGATCCCTTGCAGGACTTGTTCTATCGCCCTCTGCCAAATAGCCGGGGCTGATGCTACCCCGAATACCAGTCGATTGTACTGGTAAAGGCCTTTGTGAGTGTTTATCGTGAGGTATTTCCTAGATGCTTCTTCCACCTCCATTTGTAGATACGCTTGGGCCAGATCAATCTTTGTAAAGCGTTTCCCTCCAGATAGTGAGGCGAAAATATCTTCTATCCGTGGAAGTGGATATTGTACTGTGTGCAGGACTGGGTTCACAGTTACCTTGAAGTCCCCACAGATGCGAACCTTCTTCGGTTCCCCAGGCGTGCTGCTCAATGATTTCTTCATTACAGGAACGATGGGTGTGGCCCACTCGCTCCAGTCCACCTTGGACAGCACACCCGAACGCTCCAGACTCTCCAACTCTGCTTCAACGGCTGGGCGGATCGATTAAGGTACCGGTCTGGCCTTAAAAAATTTTGGGTTTGCGTTATCTTCGATTTTTATCGTTGCCGTTACTCCTTTTAGAGTCCCAAGTCCTTGTTGGAACACCTCTTTCATGTCAGTTAGAATTTTTGACAGTCGTCCAGGTGTGACGTCATCATCCTTTTTATCAGTCACAGTTAGCGCCTGAATGGAATGCCAATCCAATTGTATTTTTCGGATCCATTCACGTCCCAATAATGGTGGTCCTCCATCTGGTAGTATATATAGATACAGTTTCTGTGTTTCCTTGCCGTTGTATTCAACTGGCACCCTTATTTTTCCTCTGGGGTAGACTTTTTTGCCCCGTGTATGTCTTCAATACAATGGACGTGTCCTTCAAGGGTATGTGTGAGAATAGCCGCTCATAGTCTCATCGATTCATGGCAGTTAGGGCTGATCCTGTGTCCAATTCCATCTTTACTAGGGACCCTGCTATCATGAGGGTGACCCAAATGGTTCGGTGATCCTCCTTTGCGATCATGTTGTGTAACTTTAGACAACTTAGTCTCCTGCTCCCGGAGTCCTTATTACTCTCCTGATCTTCCGAACTACTGTCTGTCAATTTCTTTACTTTCTTGTACTTTTCCTTAGTAGTTCTTGTGGTGTTGGTTTTCTTTCCCGACCTGCAGACTCTTGCTATGTGTCCCATTTTCCCACATTGCCTGCATACTTTGTCCTTAACCCAGCAGTCCTTCTGATTATGGGTTGTTCTGCCGCAGCGATAGCACTTTTCTGCTCCATACGCCATTTCGTTAGCGCTGTATTCCTGTGGTTTCTGTTGTATTTCCGCAGCTCCCCGTGCTGCTGCTTCGTAGGATACTGCCACGCTGAAAGCCTGTTCTAGCATCAGGTCCTTTTCCGAAAGTAGTCGTTTCTGGGTTCCTTCACTCTGGAGCCCGCAGACAAACTTATCCCGTAAAGTGTCTGCCAGTCCTGCTCCGAACTGGCAGTGCTTCGATAACTTGCGTAGTTCCGTAAGATAGTCAGCATTGCTCTCATCTTTGTGCTGGTTTCTTTTATGGAACTTGAATCTTTCTGCTATCAGCAGCGGTGTAGGGTTTAGGTGTTCCTGTAAGATATTAACAATCGCCTCAAAACTTTTCTCCATTGGTTTAGCTGGGGTAATTAAATTCTGCAATAGGCCGTACGTTCTCGCGCCCATCAAATTTAATAATACCGACGCCTTCTTTCCATCGGCCACCTCATTTGCCTTGCAGTATACTTCAATTCTTTCCACATACCTGGTCCAGTCTTCTACCTCGTTGTCGAAAGCAGTGATACTGCCACTTTTCGGCATCTTGGGTGATTTAAAATGGCGCCTCCCGCGCTTTTTCTTCTTCACCAATGGATTAAAATGGCGCCTCCCGCGCTTTTCCTTCTTCCCCTTGCTGCCACGCTGCTCCTAGCGTTCTGCAGGGTAATGGCGGCGACCCGCGGCTTCGGCGCGTCTCGCTTTTCCTTCCCCTTGTTTTACTTTCGCTACGCTGCCCGGTTCTTGAGCACCGACCGGGCCCTGTGCGCTCCACCCTCTCTCTCTCTCTTTTCCTCCCGACGACGCTGCACGGCCCCTTTGCAGAGCCGCTCAATCGAGCTCGAGCCCGCCGCAGTCCGGAAGGGTCAGCGCACTACCTGCTACCAGCACGATTTGCTGGAACACCTTGACTGGGGAGCCAAGCCCAGCTCTCCACAGCCTCTCCTGCAACTCTCCGAACTCCGATGGATCCTTGGGCGGTTGCCCGCGGTCGACGCCTGTTGTTCTGACTTCGACCTCCAAAAGCTTCTTCTCAGGGAAAGATCCCCGTGAGGTGATGCAGTACTGCAGGTGAGTTCGAACCTGTTCATCGCCAATGTAGTGTCCGAGTATAAATAATACATGGACTGCAGGAGAACAATAATAACAGGTATTTACTGAACAGAGGGTAACTTAAGACTGATGTACAGAAGCCTGCTATGGCTTTATATACAGGGGTGGTCACTGCCGGTACTGCAGTATAGAATCAGTTCTTCTCTTAAAGGTACATACACAACAGCAGCTACATTGGTAAGGAGGGAAAGTAAAGTACAGCTTCCTAGGGAGGTTGAAAGAGAAGGTAAATTGAGGTAGGTGTTGAGGGTTTCAAAGGTGCCTTGTGGCTAAATGGACATATGTGGTAATCACATGACTCACAGATAGTGTGAAGGGGCTGATTGTGTGCAATGTGCCAGCCATATTTTGTTATCATACTCAGAGAATGTAGTGAGAGGTTCTTGGAACTATCTTCTGAGGTCTCTAAACATCTTTCAGACTTCCAACCATATTTTAATCGATGCTGCTGCCACCATTGAAAAGAACATTCCGGCTTTTTGCACTACATTTCTGTGAGGCCTGTGCCTTTGTGTTCCACATACTGCCGGCCTCCTGACCTTTATCTGCATCAGCAGCACCTACAGACAAGCATCCGAAACCCGATGGGCGTTCCTGCTATTCCTCTGGTTTCTTCCGTTAATGTCTTGCTGTAAGATGAAGCAACAGTTACCTGTACCAACATCATAGGCTTTAAGACCCAGCCTCAGGCTTTGAAAGTTTGCAGCACACTAGATCTTCCACCCACAAACCAAAGAGTTCCCAATACGGGCGTTTTATGTGTCAAGAGCTCACTTGATTCACATTAATGAGGTAGGCCATGGAAACCTGAATGTGGCCTGCCTCCTCAGAACCTCCCAAAGCTATTCACAGCCAATGTATTGCATTGGGAAACATTTTGGGACATCCTCAGGACGTGAGAGTAATGCAAGTTCTTTCTTGCCTCTTTCTTTCTCCAATTAAATCAGTGTGAAGCATCTCGCTTCTCCCAAATCCACACCAGACACTGAAAATCTACCCTTGTATGTTGTATAACTGCAGTGCCATATCAAACCAGGTTTACAAAGTGTTCAGAGTGTTAGTGCGATAGTTTAGGGCCAATTTTATGAACTGGCACTGAGCTTTGCCCAACAGGAGCACAGATCAGGAATTCGGGCCTACGCCAGGAAAGCAGATTCCTAAAATTTATCCTTTTATAATCTTACTTAGAGCTGACTTAAATGTATTCAGTGCGGATGTTCCTGCCAACAGTGTCAATACATTTACATTTTTAAACGGTTGGGAATGGAGCTCTGCACATACGTATAAACACGCTTGTGCAGAACTTCTCTCTGGATCTGACAGTCGGAATTACAGCCAAGCAGTGTAAATAAGGCACTGCTGGCTGGAAATGGAGATTGTAGGTACTGATATGAGACCTGGAGCCACCGTATAATTGCAACCTCATTCTTTCTGTCTCCTTCTCTCTAGCTTCTACTCTCTCACTCACTCTCTCTCTCACAGTGTGACTCTCATATCATCTCTGAGGAGTAGGAACCTTGTCTTATTTTTATCTGCTCAGCACTGGCTAGATTTTACAACATTGAGGGACTGCAACAGAGAAAGAGGCTACTTGGACTCCCATAGTTTCTGATCTATATCCTCTCTTTTGTACGGTTTAATCTACTTTATTGTATTTTTTCTTTTTACTGATTGGGGCAGGATAGTGAGTCCTGCTGTTCCTCCGGATCCACATATCACTTTTTTGACCATGGGGTGGCAAATCTCTTTCTTCATCATAATGGTTAGAGGCAGGCTGGATCTTGGATGCTCAATAGTTGCAGGCCTGCGTGTGGGAACCAAGAGCAGAGGCAGGGCTGAGCTGAGCCAAGAGCATGGAACAGTGGCAGGCCTTGGTTTGGAGAGGGAGGGAACAGAAGTGTGACGGGCAGCCAAAGCAAACACTGTGCGGGGAACAAGCAGAAGAACATTGAGCTGGCACTTGAGTTCATGGAGTTCATGCCTTTAGTCTGTTGCACATGCGCATATATTTCTCATGTTAAGCCTTAGTACACTGGAAGTGAGTACAATGGGCTCTGAAGGACAGGAGTGTGGTGCCTTCTGCTAGCAGGGGATGGTGCCCTCTGGGCTGAGACTGTTGATTTTGTTGTGTGTGTGTGGTGGAGGAGAGATGTTGGAGTGATTAGTGGAAGAAAATATGAAAGAAATGCACAATGGGAGATTAAGGATAAGCAAGGTAAACAAATTATACTTAATCCATAGATATTTCAGAAAGATGTAATGGCCAAGAACTGGAAATAGTTGCAGTAAAACTATTAAGGGCTGTAATACTAGCAGCTCTCCTCCATGGTAAGAGAAGGGTAGGGATATGTGTCAATAACATGATTGATAAAATTGCCAGACTCTTTTGTCAGTGAAGTGCAATACATTGCAGTAGAAGACCTGGCATCCTCTACCAATGAGAAACAACAGTGTTGTGGGGACACCATCACCTCCAAGTCACACACCAACCTGACAGGGACCTATATCGCTGTTCCGTTATCATCACTGGGTCTGTGATATCTTGAGACACAGCATATATATACACAACAGCACAACATGGCTTCCAGTAAGAACTGTACTGCATATGACTTTATATACATCAGTAGTCCACCAGGTGGCTCTATTACACTTCTCCCTCCTTATTGAAGAAGTTAATCATAGCAAATAATCATTGTACATGTGTGTTGTATCCGTGTGTTAATGGAGACACGGAATGCAGGAGTTAGTTTAACAGGTGTTTACTGAACAAAGTCTGGAGGTGAACTAACAGATACAAGACACTATACAGGCTTATATAGCCCGAGTGGCCACTACCGGCATTACAGTACACAGGGGCTCTTAAAGGCACATACACCACAATGTAGTATACACAACTCTTGGTATACATTTCTCAAATGGAACCCATTTTATGTTTCCAAATTCTACTATAGAATTCTGTAATGCAAACAAAAGATATGAACTTATTTTCTATATTTGCGGATTAAACTTAACCACTGGTTTTCTGTTTTGAAGAGGATATCTTCTTTCTTGAACAGAACTTTCAGATCTTGTTGTAGGACTTTGACTCATTCTAGGCTGAGCCTGTGGAGAATTTTTCTCCATGGGCTGACCTTGATCTACATTTGGACTCTCTACACTTTCAGACTGTTTGTCTGCCTGACTCGGGCTCAGACTTAAATTCTGACTTTGTCTTGGACTTATTTCTGGTACATCTGATGTAGGATTTGCTTCTGGTACACTACTTGTAACAAGACTATCTGACTCATCAGAATAAATTGAATCATCCCAGCTTTCAACTCCTTCCACATCTGTAGGTAAGATATGATAAATGTGATCAAACCTAACCTTTCCATGATCAAACATCTTGATCAAATATGTGTGAGGGCCACATATCTTCACTACTCTTCCTGGTAACCACTTTAACCATTTATGGTGATGGTTCTTCACTCTAAACCTTCTGGTTCAACTTCACACTTCTCTCTAACTCTAACTTTATCGTGACTCTCTTTCTGCCTTGATTGTTTCTCTTCTACGGACTGTGCCAAGTTTGGCTTTAACAACGAGAACCTGGTTCGTGGCTGTCACTTGAGAAACAACTCTGCTGGCTTTCTACCAGTAGTGGTATGAGGAGTATTCCGATAGGTAATCAGAAAATTTGCAGTTTGTGGTCCAACGACGTTTCTTTGGATTTGAAATCCAACATTTACTTGATGAGAGCACGTTTGACAATTTGTACTGTGCGCTCTGCTGCACCATTTGAAGCAGGGTGGTACGGCAGAACTTTGGTATGTTTCACACTGTTTCTGCTCCTGAACTGTGTGAACTCTTCTGAACAAAATTGCAGTCCATTACCAGACACAATTTCTTCTAGGAGGCCATATGAAGACAACAATCTCCACAAATTGTCTAGTGTTTTGCTTGTTGTTATTATCCGCATTGGAAACACCTCTACCCACTTAAAATGACTATCTACCACTATGAACAATTGCTGTCCTTCTTCTTCTTCTTCTTAGGCAGTCTCTCGGAACCAAGGATGACTTGCTTCCACATTAAAAATGAGTTCTCGGGTGACTGAGAGTCCAATGTGGGACCTACAGTCTCGGTCACAGGCGGGGTAGACGGTGGTTGAAGGGGCGGGTGGAAGGGGTGCTTGGGTTGACGTGCGCTCCTTGCGCTGCCTGCGCTTGGCTTCCACTTCCTCCCGGCGAAGAGACTCGAGGTGTTCAGCGCTTTCCCAGATGCTTCTCCTCCACTTTGTGTGGCCTTGGGTCTGGGATTCCCAGGTGTCGGTGGGGATGTTGCTTTGAGGGTGTCCTTGAAAGATAGAAACATAGAAGATAGGAGCAGGAGTAGGACGTTTGGCCCCTCGAGCCTGCTCCGCCATTCAATGAGATCATGGCTGATCATCCAAACTCAGTACCCTGTCTCTGCCTTCTCCCCATATCCCTTGATCCCTTTAGCCTTAAGAAATGTATCTAACTCCTTCTTGAATATACTTAATGAATTGGCCTCAATTGCCTTCTGTGGTAGAGAATTACACAGGTTCACCATTCTCTGGGTGAAGAAATTCCTCCTCATCTCTGTCCTAAATGGCTTACCCCTTATCTTTAGACTGTGACCCCTAGTTCTGGACCCCCCACCCCCTGCCATCGGGAACATCCTTCCTGCATCTAGTCTGTCTAGTCCTGTTAGAATTTTATAAGTTTCAATGACATCCCCTCTCATTCTTCTAAACTCCAGCGAGTATAAGCCCAATCGACCCAATCTCTCCTCATACGTCATTCCTGCCATCCCGGGTATCAGTCTGGTGAATCTTCGCTGCACTCCCTCCATGGCAAGAACATCCTTCTTCAGATAAGGCGACCAAAACTGCACACAATACTCAAGGTGTGGTCTCACCAAGGCCCTGTACAACTGCAGCAAGACATCCTTGTTCCTGTACTCAAACCCTCTCGCTATGAAGGCCAACATACCATTTGCCTTCTTAACCGCCTGCTGCACCTGCATGCTTACCTTCAGCGACTGGTGCACAAAGACACCCAGGTCTCGTTGCACTTCCCCTTCTCCCAATCTATTGCTGTTCAGCTAATAATCTGCCTTCCTGTTTTTGCCACCAAAGTGGATAACCTCGCATTTATCCACATTATACTGCATCTGCCATGCCTCTGCCCAATCACCCAACCTGTCCAAATCATACTGGAGTTTCTCAGCATCCTCCTCATAGCACACACGCCCACCCAGCTTTGTGTCGTCTGCAAACTTGGAGATATTACATCTAGTTCCCGCGTCTAGATCATGAATATATATTGTGAATAGCTGGGGTCCTCGGACCAATTCCTGCGGTACCCCACTAGTCACTGCCTGCCACTCGGAAAAAGACCCGTTTATTCCAACTCTTTGCTTCCTGTCTGCCAACCAGTTCTCTATCCAAGTCAGTACCTTGCCGCCAATCCCATGTGCCTTAACTTTACACGCTAATCTCTTATGCGGGACCTTATCGAAAGCCTTCTGAAAGTCCAAATACACCACATCCACTGGTTCTCCCTTATCCTACCAGTTATATCCTCAAAAAATTCCAGTAGATTAGTCAAACACGATTTACCTTTTGTAAATCCATGTTGACTTTGTCCGATGCTGTCACTGTTTTCCAAGTGCTCTGCTATTATATCTTTTATAATGGACTCTCATTTTCCCCACTACCGATGTCAGGCCTACCGGTCTATAATTCCCCGTTTTCTCTCTACCACCTTTTTTGAACAGTGTGGTAACATTAGCTACACTCCAATCCATGGGAACAGTTCCAGATTCCAGCGAATTTTGGAAGATAACCAGCAATGCATCTACTATTTCTAGGGCCACTTCCTTAAGTACCCTAGGATGTAGATTATCAGGCCCTGGGGATTTATCGGCCTTCAATCCCGTCAATTTCCCTAACACCATTTCCCTACAAATACTGATTTCATTCAGTTCCTCCCTCTCATTAGACCCTATGTTCCCCGACATCTGTGGGAGTTTATTTGTGTCCTCCTTTGTGAAGACAGAACCAAAGTATGTATTTAATTGGTCTGCCATGTCTTTGTTCCCCATTATAAATTCCCCTGATTCTGACTGCAAGGGACCTACGCTTGACTTTACCAATCCTTTTCTCTTTACATATCTATAGAAGCTTTTACAGTCAGTTTTTATGTTCCCTCCAAGCTTATGCTCATACTCTATTTTCCCCCTCTTAATTAATCCCTTTGTCTTCCTTTGCTGAATCCTAAACTGCTCCCAATCCTCAGGTTTACTGCTTTTTCTGGCCAAAATATATGTCCTCTCCTTGGATCTTATGCTATCCCTAATTTCCCTTGTTAGCCAATGTTGAGTCACCTTTTTTGTTTTATTTTTATGCCAAACAGGGAGGAACAAATTCTGTAGTTCATCCATGCGATCTTTAAATGTTTGCCATTGCCTATACACCGTCAACCCTTTAAGTAACATTCCCCAATCCATCCTAGCCAACTCGCGCCTCATACCATCGTAATTTCCTTTATTAAAATTCAGTACCCAAGCCTCTGAATCAACTACTTCACTCTCCATCTTAATGAAGAATTCCATCATATTATGATCACTCCTCCCCAAGGGGCCTCGCACAACAAGATTGCTAATTAATTCCCATCACCCGTCTGAATGAAGGATATTGAGAGACCACTAAGGGGGCAAACTATGCGAAAAATATTTTTCTTTGTATACGTTTTCACCCACAGGGCTCCGTTGATAATTGCTTTGGCAAGCTAAATTGGGAAGATTTGTGGGATCTGCTATTTACAACTGATGCTGATTGTGTTGAAATTATATGATCACATTGTATAAATAAGTAGAATTAATATTCAATTACACCGTATTTGAATATTAAAAGTGAATGGGAAAACAATACTGACCTAATACAGCGGCTCAGTCCTACTCCTCGGTGGTGATGTGGAATGCAGCAATAGTGCAAGGCCCCACCAAATCATGAATGTTGAAATGGGGTGGGATCCAATGCTTTTTTAGTTGCACGATTACACTGAAGTCTCTGGAAATTTGAGGGCCATAAGTCTACACTCATACTCTATTTTCCCCCTCTTAATTAATCCCTTTGTCCTCCTTTGCTGAATCCTAAACTGCTCCCAATCCTCAGGTTTACTGCTTTTTTTGGCCAATTTCTCTGCCCACCTGGAGCTCTCTTGCCATGTCGGTGCTCCGAGTAGAGCGCTTGTTTTGGGAGTCTCGTATTGGCTGTCCTTCTAGCTCAGCAAAATCTACATGTAACCTTTGCCACAGTCTGGGAGGCCATTTCCATTGCTGTAATGGTACTGATGGTGGTTTCTTGGTCACCGATTGACATGTTGTACACTGACTGACTGTGTACTATATCTCTTTATCTAAACCTGGCCACCATAAGTAACTGTGTGCAAAGCTCTTGGTCAAGCACATTCCCAGGTGCTGGTCACGAAGATCTCCTAACAATTTAGACCTGAACCTATTTGGGATAACCACTCTTGCTCCCCACATGATACAATCTTTATCCACTGACAATTCATTCCTATGAATGAAGTATGGATGGATATCTTCCTCTGATACCTGGTTTGGCCATCCATTTGCTATGTAATCATACACCTTTGACATAATTGGTCATGTTTGGTTGCCCTAACAATCTCTTTAGCTGTGACTGGCAGCTCATCAATATATGAGAAATAGAACACTTCTTACTTATTGGGTGTAACTTGCGATGGGGATGGCATAGCATCAACATTACTGTGATCAGCTGATCGTCTGTACTCAATGTCATACGTATACGTTGACAAAATCAAAGCTCATCTCTGCATTCGGATTGCAGCTAAGGTTGGAACTGGGGACTTTGGATGGAGGATTGCTGTCAGGGGCTTATGGTCAATAACTATGATAAACTTACGACCAAACAAATATTTGTGAAACATCTTGACCCCAAAAATCAATGACAAAGCTTCCCTTTAGATCTGTGAATAATTCCGCTCACTGGCACTGAGAGTGCGTGAAGCAAAAGCATTGGTCTCTCCTCCCCACTATCTAGTACATGAGAGATCACTGCCCCAACTCCATATGGAGAGGTAGCACACGCTAGTTTTATCTCCTTAGATACATCACAGTGAACTAACATGGTACTCTCTACTAACTGGCTTTTACACTCTTTGAATGCTGTGTTGCATTCTTTTGACCACTTCCAAGGGACCTGGTTCCTCAATAGCTCATTCAGTGGATGTAACAATGTAATCAAGTTTGGGAGGAACTTTCCATAATAATTCAAAAGACCCAAAAATGATCGAAGTTCAGAGACATTCTTGGGTAGTGGGTGCATTTCTGATTGCATCCAGCTTTTGCTTGGTTGGATGTAAACCACCTTTGTCTACTCTGTGCCCTAAGTACTCCACTGAGTTTTGAAACAACTCACACTTGTGAGCTGTCACTTGTACTCCGTGCTTCTCTAGCCGTTTGAGCACTTCATTCAACACCTCATCGTGGATTTTCCTGTTTGGTGCTGTAATGAGTATGTCATCCAAATAACACACTACCCCTTCAATCCCTTGCAAAATTTGGTTCATCACCCCCTGGAATATAAGAAAAATAGGAGCAGGAATAGGCCACTTGGCCCCTTGAGCCTGTGTCGGGGGCAGAAGACACTCCAAATGATAGCTTATTGAACTGACATAGGCCTCGGTGAGGTTTTGGTGAGTATTTATCGTCAAGCATGACTTGGACTCTTCATCTAACTCAAGTTGTAGGTAGGCATTTGTTAGATCCAATTTTGAAAAGATCTGGCCACCTGTCAGCGTTGTGAACAAATCTTCCACATTTGGCAACATATTGGGTAGATTACACTCCAGAACCTGGTTTATGGTTACCTTATAATCACCACACTACCTTACCTTACCATCTGACGTAGGTACAACAACAATGTGTGTCACCCAATTACTCAGATCTACCTTAGAGATAATGTTCTCAGTTTCTAGTCTTTTGAATTCTTGCTCAACTTTGGTATGGGATGTGGCTTGCAGTAAACTGGTCTTGCATCCTTCTGCACTCTGACACTCGCCTTGAAGTCTTGGATTGGACTGCTCGTTTCGCTGAACACCTTCAGATACTGCTTGATGACATCATCTTTCGATGCAAATTTCGCTTCCAAACAAAAAATCTCATTCCAATCCAGCTGCAGTGATCCCAACCAATTTCTACCTATCAAGGCAGGCTTGTCTCCTGCCACTACTATGAGAGGCAAGCTCTGACACGGATCCTTGTGTTTCACTGTTATGGTGACTCTTCCTACTACAGGGATTTGCTCTCCTGAGTAATCCTGGTTCCTGTGACATCTACTTGGATGACAATACCTCGCAAATCGCTGTTATATATCTTCGTGTTCCTGATGACATGAATCTTCAGAAACTCCTCGTCCTGCTGCTTCTCTTCAACGGTATGTAGTGTCTGGCGATTTCTACTTCTAGCATTGCCAGTTGGTTTACTGTTCTGTCGGCACACCTTCACAAGATGCCCAGTTTTCTTGCAGTAGAAACACTCTGCCTTCACATATGGACAGTGACGTAAGAAAACTACTAGGCACTTGGTCTAAGCATTAAACAAAGCTTTAATCAACTGTTTTACAACATGGAGGTCTAGTTGTCCTTCACTAGTTCCTGTTAAGAATGTCCTCCACTAGTTCCTGTTAAGAATGTCCTGCGCAAGCTGGGCCCATGCCCGAGTATTTATACTCTCCCTGGACAGCGCCACCCATAGGCCGCTCAGTATTATTTCATAAGTCTTTCTTTCATGAATGACTGATTCATGTCAGACAGCTTTGAGCAATGTGTTGTCCCAGGCACCGATAGCACGACTTCAATGCACCGTTACCTTGGCCAGTTGCTGAGGCCTTGGGGCCCAACTGCCTTTTACTTTTAGCCTGCAGCCAATTCACCTCGGTTGTCTGACGACTGGAAATGGCGCAGAATGCTCGGGAGTATCGGTCGAACATATCCATCGACATAGCTGTCTGACGAGTTAAGTCAAAAGTCAAGTTAGGGGTTGTCAACAATTTACTTCTGATATGTTCATTTTTCAACCCACAAACAAAGTGGTCATGCAAAGCTTGGTCCTGAAAGTTTCCAAAATGACACTGAATGGATAGCTTTTTCAAAGCTACAATGTACTCACTGATAGGCTCGTCATTTAATTGATCATGTGTTCCAAAACTATAACATTCAACAATTTCCAGGGTCTCAGGACTGTAGTGCTGTTCTAACTTGGTTAGGATCTCCTTCAGTGGCGTGTCCTTTGGCTTGGCGGGAACAAGCAAATTTTTCAGGGTTTCATACACCTCGGGGCCTGCTTCAGTCAAAGAAATAGTCCGTTTCATTTCTAAAAACATCATCGGGGACATCGACAATACTATTCGCAGTGAAAAACATTTCTAGCCACGCCACATACACTCCAAAGGTCTCTCGGTCACGATTGAACTCACCCAAGCACCCATCTGGACTCTGGCAATGTCGACAGTTCAGCCACGTGTGCTCGAAATTTACCTCGGATTTTTAAGTTTTTCTGCAAAACAAAGAACCCCAGTTTCTACTGGATTTGTAGTGGGACAAGCAAGTGGTGAAGATGGCTGAAAAATATTGTTAGTCTTCAAGGTAGGAATGTCCCACGTGTCACTGTCAGCAACTTCAGTGTTCCACAAGGTCTGTAGAGAAATTCCATCTCCTACTCTGAACTCAGTAAACTATAAAGCCATGCAGACTAGTAGACTTAATGAAGATGGTTACAAGGCAGAGTATGGCTCTGCTATGCAATATTGGAGAGATGTGGCTCTGCTGTCAGACTTATGCAAGAATATGATTGGAATAGCAAACATTTAAGCCAAACTTCCACATTTATGCCAGAGTGACCTACAGCAACTGTACTTTAGCATTCAATCAATCCAGGATTTAAGTACAGAGTATCAGCAATGAAACTTCACACACCACGTACATTGTCCATGGAGATCCCCCACCCCACAGATAGTTTTTTTTGATTAGAACTGTATCCCTTTATGCAAATATTCAAATGCAGAGTGAGCTGTCACTTGCTGAACTAGAATTGCTGGAGCATATAAGAAGTTATAGAAAATCTGTGACTTGTGCAGTAGTAAAAAGAAATGTATTTTCAGCAATCAGTAAACTTATGAAACAGCTGTCTTTGCTACAGTTGTTTGCTGTTATATAACAGGGTCCAATTAACAAAGACACAAAAAAGTCCAATCTCACTATAGTATGCAGAACAGGCAATGGAAAGCATTCTGACATCTGGAGGAATAACATATATTTGGCAACATCATCTTTTATAAAAATAGAAAACGCTGGGGGTATCTAGGTACTGGCTCTAACCTAAAGGTACCACATAGAGGAAAGAATACACAATTAAACTTATATTTTAACGGCCATTCACCTTGAATAATGATTCAGCCAGTCCAAGAGTAATCCCTGTTTTAAAAGTCAATCCTTTAATATTATATTTGACTTGTAGGCATCTAATTAATACTGATTACTTACAATCAATTTCAATCTTCTAATATGCTAATTAACTACTCAGCCTTTATGTTCTGGTATTTTTGAAGCTGCTGATTTTTGCTTATTTTTCTTATATCCATAACATATTTTTAAGATTGATTCTTTTTAAGTTGTCTTTGCTTCACTATTAGAAGAACTCCATTGATAGTGTCGCTAGATCATAAGTGGCTGTAAAACTGTGTCTCTTTGTAATCAGGCTCCAAGGTATACATGCTAAATTTTGCCAGTACTCAGTTTGGGCTTCTAGGTAAGGTATTCCATTGGAGACAAAGTTATAGTAATCCTTCTTATCCCATGGAAAGACACTATCAATATTTACAGCAGCACCACTAGAAGAGAACCATTTGGCTCCAACAAGAGTAAAGAAATTGGTTTGGGACCAAGCTGCATGGATATAGCCGTCAGCAGATGGTATAGGTTGTAGTCCCACCTCATGGATCAACATTGGTTTGTAGAGGAGGCCAGGTGGAAGAAATGTGTGAAAGTGATTGGACATAAGGGAAGAGACCAAACAAATGGAAAGCAGCGGCTAAATTAAAAACAAATCCATTGATAAACATCTCTTTATTTACATTTGTAACTGCACATTTGACAGCCTATCCATTGTACTCTCTTAGGTCCAAACATTGAGCAATAATGTGTAATTTGATTGGAGGAGCCTGTTTATATTCCTATCTCCCGCAAGGAAATAGTGAAACAAACCTCTAGCCTGATCTCAATGCTGGCGAGAATAGTCAAATGTTGTGGGTGACAATAAGACTGGAATAGTTAACTAGTTTCTATAACTTAAAATGTTTCCTTTAGCTCATTCCTGCCATTCTTTGCATAATGGAGGTAACATCAGATCTTAATTACCATAGAAAATATAGGGTTTGTGGTAATTACTGCTTGAATATTAATTGGTACAGAACTGGGCACAACCTAGAATGGCCTTTTTATGACAAGGTATAACTTTCTTGTGAATCCTGACAATAATTAGTGCTTAATTTGAAAGCAGTTATCTGGCAGTTGATACCTACATATTTGTCTTGCATTCATTAGAATTCACTGAAAGAAAGCAGCATGGATTTTTTTTTTACTATATTTTTTGTTCTCTCTTTGTTAATGTTGGATGCATTCCAGAAAGTATTTGTTGGAAATTATTGCATTTAATAAGACATAATCACTTAACTCTTCTTAGCACAAAAAATGGATATGCAGCAGTAAAAATTCCTGTGCAAGTCAGTACAATGAATGGACTTGGACCAGTGCATTAAAGACAGGTTAAAGCCACAGGCTGTTTAGTACTGAAATCCGCTAGCCACAGTTGTGATGAGGTTCATTGGTTCTCAGGTAAATTATGAAAAGGGATTGTTTTTTGGCAGCATAACACAGCAAGTACATTTCTCTTGGATGAGTTCATGACTTGCTCAATCTACCTGATGGAGCCTGAATAATACTGAAAGCCTTGAACAAATGGGGGGAAAGTGCTAAAAGAATACTGTCACTGTAACAACAATGCAAGAGTTATTCTGCAGTTGTGTCCTTGGATCCAGATCCATAACAACAGCTTTCTCCTGACCTGTTTATATATGTTAATTACATAGAGAGCAAAACAAGAAAGAGAAGTTACGAGAAATGAAAGGTGGTGGGGAGGTGAAGATAATGGTATTGAAGAAAGGCTTTGTATAGCTTCAGTTTCCTCTTCCAAAATGATATCATTTTACATTTGTTTTGGCAGGTAAAAAAAATCAGTCATCAGCTGCACAGTTTTAGTTTTTTGTAAACTGAATTGGGGTCATTTTGACTTTGGGTGACAGTCAATGCGAACAAAAATCAGAGGAGGTGTTTAACAGGTGTTCGAGCCGATATCGCGCATTTTGTACCATCGCCTACAGTCAGTTATCCCCAATTACTTTTATAGGTTTAAGAGACAAACATTTATCTAATCAATTTTTGTTAAAATGTAAATACATATATTCTGTAAAGTCACACTTAGAGGAATTTTTTTTGCATCGGAGTAGTCTCTGTGAAGCACCTTGGGAAGTTTTTCTACATTAAAAGTGCTAGATAAATGCAAGTTGTTATCGTTGGTACACTGCGCACATGGTGGGAACAGTTCACTGTTTAGGGATCAAGATAATTTGGTGATGATTCCTGGGGTTTGGCTGGGTCAGGTGTGCATCACAGTTTTGCATATACTGTATGGTGATGGGCTTTGTAGAGTTGGGGTAGCACTTTGTGTAGCGGTGGGGGATGGGGGGTGGTGGCTGTTGGTTTACATTCCCATTCTGACCTCATGGCTCTAATGTCCTTCCTATAATAAGAACTGCATGCAATATTCCAACTGTAGCCTAACCAATGTCTTGTACAAATTCAACATAGTAGCTTTAATGGAGATGTTGCTTAGATCTGGACAGAAATAGAAAGGGAAATACTACAATTCTTGTTGTGCAATACAGGCCAAAAAACAGTGTGGGTGAGATGGAGAGGGAGATCTAAAGACAGCTCAGGGACATATGAAAGAACAAGGTATATAATTGTATGATTTTAACTATCCCAAGATAGAGTGGAATATAGGTAATGCACATGATCAAAGGGGTGAACACCTTTAAGAATGCATCTAACATTACTTCTGAGATCAAAACGTTTCCAGTCCAATAAGGAAAGAAACATTGCTTGATTTACTTCTGATAAATGAAGTAAGGCAAGTAACTGATGTGAGAGTAGGAGAGCAAATGACCACACATAGTTAAAGTGACCACACATAGTTAGAGTCATGTAAAAATAGTAAAGGACAAGGAAGAGTCAAAGATAAGAGTGCTGGTTTGATAAAAGGCAAAGTTCTGGCCCAAACTAACTGGGCAGAAAAGTTAGCAAACCAGTTGAAAGATCAACAAATATGAGATGGATAGAGTACAAAACATAGAAACATAGAAAATAGGAGCAGGAGTAGGCCATTCGGCCCCTCGAGCCTGCTCCGCTATTCAATGTAATCATGGTTGATCATCCAAATTCAGTACCCTGTCCCTGCTTTCTCCCCATATCCCTTGATCCCCTTAGCCTTAAGAAATATATCTAACTCCTTCTTGAATATATTTAATGAATTGGCCTCTACTGCCTTCTGTGGTAGAGAATTCCACAGGTTCACCACTCTCTGGGTGAAGAAATTCCTCCTCATCTCTGTCCTAAATGGCTTACCCCTTATCTTTAGACTGTGACCCCTGGTTCTGGACTCCCCCACCATTGGGAGCAGCCTTCCTGCATCTAGTCTGTCTAGTCCTGTTAGAATTTTATAAGTTTCAATGAGATCCCCTTTCATTCTTCTAAACTCCAGCGACTATAAGCTTAATCGACAAAATAAATATATTTCTATAAACTGAAAATGGGATGCATTAAAAAAAGAAGGAAGTTGGTGGGGGTGGGGTGAAGGTACAGTTCTATGGGGGTTCCTGTTGGAGGTTTTGGAGCATTGTTGGGAATATTCCTATTGAGCCAGATTGAGGAAAGGGCAAAGAGAATATGGCTGATGGACCCTCGTAGCTGCACCTGCATCTCCAAATTTCTGCGAGCAGGGAAGAAACCCTGAATATGATTCAGATGCTGGCGGCTCCCCAAGTTTGAAGGAGGGCTCAACCTCAAGCACTATTATTGGGCTACCCAACTCCAGGTAATTATGGGCTGGAAACTGGTCTGCCCCACAACCCTTTGCTGGCCACTCAGCCAATCCCCTTGTAAACCTACCATTCATAGACCTCCCTCCCCCGGAAAAGACTGGTGGGCCCAGAGGCACCTGATAATGATGACACTTCAAATGATACTTCAAAAGTGACACTTCAAAAGCCTGGAAAAAGTTTGCGTATTCCAGAAAATCATCGAGGGCCCATCAGCCATATTCTCTTCGCCCTTTCCTCAATCTGGCTCAATAGGAATATTTCCAATGTATTCCCTAAACTCAGTTCATCCTGTGTTCTATATTGTGGCCAGAGAGCCTTCACGCCAGTTTCTTAATATAAGAAAGGGGGATATGAGGCAACTTTAGCCAGATTACATAAATTTAGTATGAAACTAGTCTACCCAGATCCTTATTCTCTCACATTTGAAAACATATTTCTCTTGTGTCTTTAAGGAAGCTGTGTTCAAAATCTAGTTCATTATGATGAGCCATCGATGTAGTTCCTTATTTCTTTTACTTATTCTCCATTACTACTTCCCATATTTAAACTAAAAGTAAACACTTTTTTTCCTTAACCTTTATGCAGATTAAATTTCTCCCACCTAGAGACTAAGGGCTAGAAATTCACTATAGCCCAGGAATGGGTGGTATCATTTGAAGTGTTGGGGGGAAAAAATTGGGTCGTGCCCCCTTTGGGGCGCTAACTTCACCAGGGTGCTACTTTTAGCCCCCCCGAAAAGGTTAGCACCCCCGCACCGGAAATTGAATGGTAGGGTCCCAAGCAGGAGGCGGGGCGCTACTGGAAGCACTCCCCCTCCCTCTTGGGGTGCAACCATTCAATATCGCGGCACTACGTGCAACAGCGCCACGCACATCGGCATGTAGCACCTTGATTAAAGGGGAGGGGCCTAGCACCGGGGCCCTACTGGACCACTGGTGAGCGGGGTGCCGGCAAAAGAGCCTGGTACTAAAGAGGAATGCCAGGTTGACCGATCGCGGCCAGTACCCCGCAGGAAGAGGTGAAAGGGGGCAGGTGCTGGCAGGCGGCCTAAAACAAAAGGCCGCCTGGCACCTGCCCTTTAATTTATACTGTCGCGGCCGCAAACGTGGCTCCCTGACCCTGTCGGACATAGCGTCTCCTGGTAGGTCAGGGGGTGCAAGCGAAGTTTACGGCCGGGGCGCGAGCAGGGTGCTGAATTTCATGGGAGGCATTAGTGGCGCTGCACCCGGGCGCTAGCTCAACCCAATTTTTCCCCCTTGGAGAATTAGCACCAAGCACTAATGCTTTAAATTGCACGCAAAATTCGTGCTCACTACGCAAATAAATGATTGGAGTCCTAATTCAAGTCTTTAAGCCCAAGCTCATTTGCGTTACACTCAAAGGGTGGACCAATATCAGGTGCAGTCTAATCGCAAGTCATCATTGCCATAGGCTTTTTTCAGTACTTAAAGGGGAGGATCATTGATGCTGCAGAACCTCATTCTCAGTATTGCTGACTGTGCAGTTGCCTCAGCAAACAGCAGCAGGTCAAGGAAAAGGAGCTGTAGGACTGAAGCAGCTGTACTCATGGCAGATCCACGCCTCGGAGAGAGCCCGCAGATTCTGCGATCAAGCATTGGAGGGCATTGGTGTTTGCTGTGGAGAGGTGGAGGGTGGTGCTCTACCCAGCAAGTGGCAGGAGACCCTCACTGCAAGTCTTCTGCACCATGTGGAGGGAGATAGCGCAGCACGTCTTGGGCAGCACTGTGGTCTCCAGGACCCACACAAAATGCAGGAAGAAATTCAACAACTTCACTCGGGTGGTCAGGGTGAGGCAATGCTTCAACAAATGCTACACACCACCATCTGAACCACAGTCTGCACACACTGCCCAAAGCACCACACCCCCAGCATTCACCCACCAACAATCTCTACCTACCAACACTCACACCCATATCTCACACCTTGCACACAATGACAGCTATTTAACTATGGCAGGCACATCACCTAAACACATTGCTCCACACTCACACACAGACTTTCCTTTCTCTTGCAGGCTAAGGTGGCTCACAACAGGAGGGAGCAGGAGCGCACAGGTGGGGGACAAGCCGACACCCAACCACTGCGCTGGAGGAAAGATTGCTGCAGATTATTGTGCGCCAGGTGGTGGGCGCCATGGCCACCGGCGACGTTGACCCCCTTGGGGTAAACAACGATATGTTCATCCCTACTCCTTCTTCTCACATCCCACTTCTCCCTCACCCCACATGCGTTTTGCACTTTCCAGCTAATCATGCTGTATGCATGTATTTCTCCCTTCCTGCCCCCCTCCCTTCACCTTGTGCCTTTATGATTTCAGATAATGAGCCTGTCCCTGAGGGCACCGTAAAGAGCAAGGTGGGAGAAGAGGAAGAGCAAGAACACACCGTGTCACTGCATGTCTCACCTGCAGGCACCAGCTCAGATACTGGCACTATGCATTCTTTAGAGGCTAGTATAGTAGCAGGATCTGCACAGGGTGAGGCACCGGGGATGAGCGGGCTGCAGCAAGGCCAGGGGGAAATGGTAGCTCGGGGGCCAGCTCCCTGGAGGGCGAGTTCGCGTGCGGGTTCTGCTGCACAGGACTCAGCTGAGGACCTTGATGGGGAGGCGTTTAGAAGAAGGGTGATGGGCAGGCACACGGAGATGATAGGTGCAATGGCAAGGGTTCCCGAGAGCCTCTTGACAATGATAAGGAGCATGGAGGAGTCCGCCTCCAACATTGCACAAGGCTCTGTGCACACTATGGAGCCCATTATTTCCAGTCTGCAAAGGATGGTAGACTCCCAGAGAGACCGTGGCGACCCAGACCTGATGCCACGTGTGATGGGCGATCTGGCAGCTTCCATTGCAGCACAGGCGGAAGCAACGCAACATCTTAGTGCTGTAATGCAGTCTATGCTTGGTGGCATCCAATCTCAGACTGCTCTCATGCAGTCTCAACTTGATGCCACGCAAGCACTGACTGCTGCCATCGTGGCTGGGTCTACCACCATCGACCGGGGCTTTCACGAAGTTGCAGCAGGCCAGCAACCTATACTCCAACAAATTGCTAGGGATGCTGAGGTGCTGCCCTAGGGGAGTGGCAGTGAGTAAGTGGAGCAGGAACCTACTGTTCGCTCTCAGAATGACAACAATCCTGCTCCCACCACTGCCACTCCACCATTGCCCTTGTCGCTGCCTGTCATCCAGCCAGCCCAGACTGCTGTCGCCCATGCTGAGGTGGTGCAGTCTACAGCCGGGCCTTCCAGACCCAGAGCTGGTTGAGGGCATCCTGCAACGCTATCTGAAGTCTCCGGCACGGACACTCAGCAGCCTTCCACCAGCCCTGCTGCAGCCACTGGACCAACACTTCATAGGAGCACTAAAGTAGGCAAAGGCACAGTAATGAGAGACACTAAGGGATTGCAGAAGGGTGAATAGTGAATATTTATTAATTCAGTTTGGATTGTGGTGTGTCTCATTTCAGCTTTGCACTGTGGTATGGCCTGCAACAGGGATGGAATGATGCGGATGTGGTGAGCAACGGGGATCTGGGGTTTAATTCATTCTGATGAGAACTGCCCTCTGGAAGGCCAATTGAGTGGCTGCTTCCTCCCTCACTCCTGTTCCTCCTCCAACTCCTCTCCCTCCTCCTGAGGTGGTCCCACAATCCTTGGTGGCAAGAGCTGGGCCCTCATGATGGCCAAGTTGTGGAGCATGCAGCAGACCACCACAAAATGGGACACCTGCTCAGCCAAGTACTGGAGGGCTTCTCCCGAGCGGTCAAGGCAGCGGAACCGTTGCTTCAGCAGGCCGATGGTCTGCTCGATGATGTTCCTGGTGGCAGCATGGCTCTCATTATGTGAGTGCTGGGCAGGAGTGTTGGGGTTGCGGAGGGGAGTCATGAGACAGGTGGAGATCGGATAGCCCTTGTCTCCGACCTGCCAGCTGTGAGCTTGACGTGGTGGCAGGAAGAGTGCTGGCACAACGGTCTGGCGCAGGATGAAGGCATTGTGGCTGCTGACAGGATAGCGGGCATTGACATTGAAGATTAGCTGCCTGTGGTCGCACACCAACGGCACATTAAGTGAGTGGCAGCCTTTGTGGTTACGGAAGATCTCAGGATTGTTATGAGGTGCCCGCAAAGCTATGTGGGTGCAGTCAATGGCGCCCTGCATCATGGGGAATCCCGCTATCCTGGCAAAGCCACATGTACGCTCGTCCTGCTTCTCTCTGGCGATGGGGAAAGAAATGTAGTCCCTTCTCCTGGTGTAGAGAGCCTCTGTGACCTCTTGGATGCAATGATGGACAGAAAAATGTGAGATGTTAGCTATGTCTCCTGTTGTAGATTGGAAAGATCTGCTGGCAAAGAAATTGAGGGTGACGGTGACCTTGACTGCCACTGAGAGAGCCATGATCACCCTGATCTCAGGCTGGAGGTCTGGTTGCAGGAGGTGGCAGAGTTCTGTGACCACATTCCTTGGTGAAGCGGAGCCTTCTGATACACTTCTCATCGCTTAATTGGAGGTAGGAGAAATGCTCTTGGAATACCCTCGGAGGGTAAGGTCTCCTGTTGAGAGCCCTGATGTCCCTCCTCCTCCCTCTGAGCATATGTTCCAGTCTTTCTTGCTGCCTCCGCTCCCTCTGCCGTAGATCCTGGAGGGCGAAGTTCACTGCCAGTACAGCCCCCATTAATATAATCAAGTGTAGTAGTTTGATTTTTTTAAAGAATAAATATAGCTACTTATTAGTTGCCACAACACTCCTGATACTAAATAACCTTGAAATTACAGAATGGGACTGTTGGACTATGTGAAACTGACAAGAAAGCACTGAAACTCCACTAATCTACAGCTGTGACTCATTACTGATGATCCCTTTAAATAACACCACTGGAGCTGGCTTCCTGGTGCTTCACACCAGCTCTCCCTGTCGCTGTTTAGTCTAGGCGCTAAGGTAGGTAGCAACAATTAATTTCTCAGATCGGGCGCTCAGTGAGCCTTGCACATGTACTGATGTCATGACCCACTTGGCGTTGAGGTTCCCGGCGATAACTGTTAGTGGCAGCGCTGCAGGGGGACGGGATTTGGCATGCGGTGTTGGATACACCTCGCCCCAGCGATAATGCTCCAGTGACCCATTAGCGCCATCTGCTGCCGCTAAAGGGAGGTGCTAAGGAACCAAATTTTTCCCCCTAAGAAGGTGAAGGGAGCTAGTGAGTTCAGTTAAAATGCACCATATCTCTGGCATTGCCAATGCTCATAATGGTCTGCTGCACCATGTGGTCCTCTTCTTCCACCTTATTCCAGGCATACTGTCCTATGGTGTGGAAAGCATGGCCATCTTCATCACTACCCACCTCAGTCAGAATCATCTCCTATTTTCCAGCCATTAAACAGTGGGTTGGCGTGCTGTCCTGCTCCATTACTTGGCCACAGGTTTATTTTTGCTGCCTCCACATATGTTGTGCCAACCATTTTTGGCCAGGAATTTTGTTACCCAAACAACCTTTGCAAAGGCTGAAATACATATAAAAAATATTAATGGCTTTTGCAATTGCTACCAATATTTTTATCCTCATATGCATCTGTGAAATTTTCCCATTACCCCTTGTAATTAGCTTTTTAAAGGCTCCTTATACAGGATTTCCTGCTTCTCTCTGTTAAGATTCCACCAGTAGGACCAATATGGGCTTGGAGCTCTCCCACACTATATAAATGAAGCTGACCCTTCAAACCCAGGTGGGGTAAGTGGGTGCTAACATAGAAACATCGAAGATAGGAGCAGGAGTAGGCCATTCGGCCCCGCAAGCCTGCTCCGCCATTCAATGAGATCATGGCTGATCATCCAAACTCAGTACCCGGTCCCTGCTTTCTCCCCATATCCCTTGATCCCTTTAGCCTTAAGAAATATATTTAACTCCTTCTTGAATATATTTAATGAATTGGCCTCAACTGCCTTCTGTGGTAGAGAATTCCACAGGTTCACCACTCTCTCGGTGAAGAAATTCCTCCTCATCTCTGTCCTAAATGGCTTACCCCTTATTCTTAGACTATGATCCCCGGTTCTGGACTCCCCCGCCATCGGAAACATCCTTCCTGCATCCAGTCTGTCTAGTCCTGTTAGAATTTTATAAGTTTCAATGAGATCCCCTCTCATTCTTCTAAATTCCAGCGAGTGTAAGCCCAATTGACCCAATCTCTCCTCATACGCCATTCCTGCCATCCCAGGTATCAGTCTGGTGAATCTTCGCTGCACTCCCTCCATGGCAAGAACATCCTTCCTCAAATAGGGCGACCAAAACTGCACACAATACTCAAGGTGTGGTCTCACCAAGGCCCTGTACAACTGCAGCAAGACATCCTTGTTCCTGTACTCAAACCCTCTCGCTATGAAGGCCAACATACCATTTGCCTTCTTAACCGCCTGCTGCACCTGCATACTTACCTTCAGCGACTGGTGCACAAGGACACCCAGGTCTCGTTGCACTTCCCCTTCTCCCAATCTATTGCCGTTCAGATAATAATCTGCCTTCCTGTTTTTGCCACCAAAGTGGATAACCTCACATTTATCCACATTATACTGCATCTGCCATGCATCTGCCCAATCACCCAACCCGTCCAAATCATACTGGAGTTTCTCAGCATCCTCCTCACAGCACACACGCCCACCCAGCTTTGTGTTGTCTGCAAACTTGGAGATATTACATCTAGTTCCCTCATCTAGATCATGAATATATATTGTGAATAGCTGGGGTCCTTGGACCGATCCACTAGTCACTGCCTGCCACTCGGAAAAAGACCTGTTTATTCCAAATCTTTGCTTCCTGTCTGCCAACCAGTTTTCTATCCAAGTCAGTACCTTGCCCCCAATCCCATGTGCCTTAGCTTTACACGCTAATCCCTTATGCAGGACCTTATCGAAAGCCTTCTGAAAGTCCAAATACACCACATCCACTGGTTCTCCCTTATCTATTCTACCAGTTACATCCTCAAAAAATTCCAGCAGATTAGTCAAGCACGATTTACCTTTTGTAAATCCATGTCGACTTTGTCCGATATTGTCACCGTTTTCCAAGTGCTCTGCTAGTACATCTTTTATAATGGACTCTAGCATTTTCCCCCTACCGATGTCAGGCTTACCAGTCTATAATTCCCCGTTTTCTCTCTACCACCTTTTTTGAATAGTGTGGTAACATTAGCTACCCTCCAATCCATGGGAACTGTTCCAGAGTCTATAGAATTTTGGAATAATAATTCACTGCCCAACTAACAGCTGATTGGAAAACCTGTACCATGGAACAATGTGATATGGGTTAACACAGCTCTAGGTCTGATACATCGATTAACGCTATGAAAGAAAATAAATAATTGCATTTATATAGCACCTTTCACAACCTCAGGACGTCCCAAAGTGCTTTACAGCCATTGAAGTACTTTTGAAGTGTAGTCACTGTGGTAATGTAGAAATGCGGCTGTCAATTTGAGCACAACCACCTCCCACGAACAGCAATGTGACCGATAATAATTGACTAAGGCGCCAATAATGTGAACCCAGTGCAGCACCACCAGGGCCACTGCATCATGGGCAAGGTAATAGCCCAATTAGCATGGCCAGTTTTCTAGTCCTGGCCCAAAGTCGTCAGGAACAGATTGTAGTGTGCACTGGCTTAACACACATTTTTTAAAGGCTGATTTTGTGATATCAGCACATTTAAAATATGACCGAGTTCATTCCCTGGATTGAGCCTGGGGCCGGGTGCTTGTAGATTGTGAGGGTGAGATATCCTCTGCTAGAGCAGCTGTTATTTATAACCGCAGAGGTTGTGATGAAACAAGTTGCAGTTTAAAGGAGGAAATTATGGACTATAGATGCTGTAGAACTGCTCCACTTGAAGATGCTACACACGAAGTGCTTTTTGAACCAGTGTAACAAAGGACTCTGTCCTTTTTATATAATCCTTGCCACACAACAGTCTACACTGTGTGGGAGAAGGTGGCCAAAAGGGTTAACGCTGTCTCTGTGCTGCAGGTCATGGAGCAAGGAGTTACCCTTGCCCAACTACACGTGTGTAAAGACTAAGCACACCTAATCTGACATGTCAGAGGAGAGCTGCCTTAGGAGGCCCGGATTCATGAGGGAGGCAGTGACAGAAATATGCCAGCTCCTGGAGACTGACCTTCAGACCGGTTCCAGGACAGGTTCAATTCCATCAGTGGCTGTCAAGGTGACCAATGCTTTGAACTTTTATGCCACTGGTTCCTTCGAAACAACAGCAGAGAATATTTGCCAAATCCCACAAGCAGCAGTCAGCTACTACCCCATTCAAATGCAGATGATCTATGACCACAGTTATAAAATCATGTAGGACAATCTCCACCACCCAGATAGCAGTCAAGGTTTTTGTCGTCAACATTATTTGAAGGGCAAGGAAGATTGAACTATGACTGTTCGAGAATCAAGATTATTCTCCAGCCCTGCTCATGATCCTCTTCAGGCAGCCTTCAACTAGAGCAGACGAGCGATATAACGAGGCCCAGGCCACCACCAGGATCAAGGTAGAACAGACCATCAGGATATGGAAGCAAAGGTTTCAATGCCTTAACAGATCATAGGAATGTTACAGACAGGGAAAGTTATGACAGGCTCTCATTGTTGACAATCATATATGAAGTAGAACAATACAATATCCCTGCCACGGCCTTACCTTAAGTATTTTTGGAGTATTCATAGAGAAACAAATCCTTTTCACTTTGATACTGTGATGCACTTTACTTGCTTAAGACTTCTAGATATTTTAGAAAACTACGGGCTAGATTTTCGGGGAGCCGTCAGGCGGGGTTTCAGGCGTGTGTGGGGGGGATATCCCGGCTTTGGGGGTCCCGACACCATCCCGCCCAAAACCCCGCCCCATGTAAGTTTCAGGGGCGGCGGGTACCTGCCCCGCACTGGGACGCGCCGAAACCAGGCGGGAAGGGATTAGTGCCAATTAACTGCCTGTTAACAGGTAGTTAACAGGCAGTTTTTAGCCTAATCCCCATTTTGGGGGTTTCGTGTGGGTTTCCCAACGGCTCCAAACCACGCCAGGTTAGATCAGCGGGTCGTCGGGTTGAAGGAGTTGGAGGGGTCGCGATGTTGGCGCTCAGGTGAGTGATTGGTGCATGAGTGTAAAGGTAAGTGTGTTTGGTGTGTCTAAAGTGTGTAAAGAACTTTTACTTACCTTTACTTACCTTAACAGCCTTTCTTCCTGTAGCCGTCGGGAGCGCAGCACTCAGCCGGAACTGAAAGCTGAACGGCTGCGATCTGTCAAAAGTGACAGCCTTCAGCTTTGAGTGCTGCTGAGATTTCTAAATGAGCCTGCACAGAAGGACTCATCTTAGAAATCAGACTGTCAGTGTTTGACAGCTTCAAACAGCTGTAAAACACTGATATTTCATCTGTCAGAAACCTTGACAGATGAAATTTCAGTCTGTGACGTCACCTGTTGCCGGGTGGCCCTTAATTGGCCTACTGGGCGGGCTCAACAATGTCAATCAAGGGAAAATCGCGCGGATTGGCCGGACGTCGAAGTAGGCGGGTCAGAAACACAAAAGAGGAAGTCCCGCCTTCTTCCCGACAGGTTTGACAAAATTGACCCCTACCTATCAGAGCAGTTCAGGTTCCCACTGAGAATAATCTTTCTGGTGATATCAAAACAGCCAAATTAATCAATTGAAGAGCTTTCCTGAAGTGATTCTGGCACAAGCCCAAGGAAACTTGGCTGTATTTTTTAGATTGTGACATTCTAAATATCCAACATGTAATTTATACATATTACATAGAATATACGGCACAGAAACAGGCCGTTGGCCCAACAAGTCCATGCCGACGTTTATGCTCCACTCGAGCCTCTTTCTATTTTTTCTCATCTAACTATCAGCATAACCTTCTATTCCCTTCTCCCTCATATGTTTATCTAGCTCCCACTTAAATGCTATTCACCTCAACTTCTCCCTGTGGTAGCGAGTTCCATATTCTCACCACTTTCTGGATAAAGGATGCCATTCGACTGAGCAAGCGATTGATCCATACAGATCCAAGCTCACTTAATCTATGCACTTTTATTCTTTTGGACTGTTGATAGTCTGAGAGATTGAGGCCATTTTTGTGCATGTATGAAGTTAATCACAATCACACAATGCACACTATGTTATTGTCCGGATTATGCCCACCTGCATAACATTATTGCGCAGACTCATTTTTTCTGCACAATACATGCTGAAAAGGTGCCTTGGCAGCCTTTAAATTTCCTAACTAAGACTTTCCCCTGCTGGAAGAAGGGGAAACAAATAACATAAGAATGGGATGATTAAAAAAAAGTTCAGCTCATCAAGCTAGTTCCTTCTACAATGTACAATCTATTGTACCATGGACTCCACCCACTCATTTAATCTCCTGAGGTAAATGCTCTTTGATCTCGAAATATATTCAAGCAAAGCTGTCTATCAATATTGGCACTCTTTAACCCTGGCTGACTGCTCTCCATAGACAGCAAGCAAGTCCCTAATGGCTGCAGCAGATACTTGGAATCTCTAGACTTACTTGAAGCCTGTTAATTTTGACCCCAGGTCCTCTAGTTCTGTGATCACAGTCAAAGTTAAATGTCCTGCTTATATTCACATCATTTATGCCTGTCAGTATTTTAAAGAGCAGGATCTTGCCTCCCCACCATCTCCTTCCTTCCAGTTCAAGCTATGGACTCCAATCCCCATAGTTCTGCTCTCAGCCAATCACCATGACGCCTATTTTAAAATTTTGAATAAACATAAGAAATGACTGCTTATCCTGTCAGCTTGTCCTTAGTCACTTGTGTTGTGTAGCCATTTTCCCAAAATAGGTACAATCAGGGCTATTGTGTGCCATACTCATTTTAATATATTATATATGTGCATACAGGGGAAGGAAAGAACCAATTTATAGATGTGCACAGCCACTCAGAGCTTGCACATGATTTTACACACTAGAGATGCAAATTTTCCACCTCCCATGCTGCAGTATCAGATTCCTTATTTAAATTTGTACATCTGCTAGATACAGCTGCATCCAACAACTCCTGAATAATTTTATTGTTCATGCTTTTTCCATTACAATTTTTGCTCAGCTGTCTATGGCTTCTGTGTATCCATCATAATCAGTTTATCTATGTTTCTTCTATTTACATTTCTAACTATCTTATCAAACATGCATATCAAGTATTAATGATAAACTTGACAATAGTGAAAAATTCCTTAGTATATAACATTACTGTTGTACAACAGATGCCAGTCTGAGATGGCTATCTGTAAAATGCAAAGCGCAGCTAGCAGACTCGAGTTATACTGCTGGCTGCTGCCTAACGTGGATTCCACTGAGCTCATCAGCAAAGAGGCACTGCACATGTGTGCTTGGATGCTAGCACAGAGATCCACTCCCTGGTCAGTTAAATTTTAATGTTAGGAGGGTACGGGCAGGTACATCACTTCTCCTGAAACATTAAAATAATATAAATTTCTCGTCGACCAATTTGGCTTTGCTTTGACTTATAGCTTGTGCCAAAGTCCAAGAAATGTGAGACTACCAGCTACCTGATTGGGCACACTGATTGAAAGTCACAGGGCCAATTTTGATTTGCTGCGGTAAGGGTCGGACAGCTGGCATTGCGACTGCGCTGCCCGCTCAGTTGCAGCAGCAAAATCTCGGTGTTGGGCCTCATTAGCATGCTGCCGGCGAGCTGTGAGTGCCGAATGAGCGCTCCGAGGTAGCTCGCTGGTTGGGCAAAGCGGGAAATCGGATGGCCTAGAGCAATGTTCTGTTTAATTCTTTTTGGGTGCACGGTACGCGGGCCATTCAAAATACCATGCATGCGCAGTTTTACCCATTTTAAAAGCCGGTGAGCCGGCTGGGCAGGAGCGCCAGATCGCTGCACGGCTGCGCAGCTTAAAAGGAACATTGGCCTAGAGCATGGACCTGAGTGGGAGTTGGGGGTGGGGAAGAGGGTGCGACCTTGGACGATTGGTGGGTGGTGGCGGTGCACACAGGGACTGGCAGTAGGCCAGAGTATATTTTTGGATCCTGACCTCACAAAAATACAACACAATATATATTCTCCCATTTTTGGAGTGGCCCTTCAAGGACCAATGCACAACAGAGACCAATGGCACACAAAAATCATGTCAGGATCCTACAGCGGGTGTGGGACCCTGATTTAAATATTGAAATAAGGCTCCTGCCTATTTCGGGTGGGAGCCCACCCGAAATAGGCAGAAGCCTCTGCAGCCAGAAAAAAAAACATAACAAATATCTAAGTAATTATACAAAGTTGAAAAACAAATCTATAAACTTACCCATAAAATTGGTTATTTAATGTTAGAAATACTTGCAAGAAGTTTCCTCCGCAGAGACCTTGCCTGCTTTTCTGTCTGGAGCCAAGGACTTGAATTGGAAATGTCACTTGGGCCTTGGGTACTGGGATTTCCAGTTGCAATGATCAAATGTTGTGTGTGTGTGTGTGAGAGAGATATATATCTTGGGAATTGTCATTTTCACTCTGGTCCTATGGGCAAAAGTCCCCAGAATATACAAAACATGATAACCAGATTCTGTAACTAAGTAAAAGAATGTTTCTGGGTGCGAGGAGGGAAGAATAAACAAATAAAGTATTGGAATCTTAAACAAATATTGCAAATCCACTCTGGGAGGTAAATAACTGGGAATAGGAAATTTTGGGGCTGGATTTTCATTGGGCCATGGAGTCGGGATTGGAGGCATGTGGGGGTTTAAAATCCCGAAATTGGGGGTCCCGACCCCATCCCGCCCCCAACCCGCCTCCATGCCAGTTTCAAAGGAGGCAGGTACCGGCCCCGCACTGGGACCCACCTCCCCGAGGCGGGAAGGGGATTAGTGCCAATTAACTGCCTGTTTACAGGTAGTTAACAGGCAGTTTTTAGCCTAATCCCTATTTTCATTGTTGAAATGTGGGATTCCCGACAGCTCCAAACCATGCCAAGTTAGCGATGCGGGCCGTCGGGATGAAGGGCTCAGAGGGGTCGAGATGTCCGGTGTTCAGGTGAGTGATGGGTGCTTGAGTGCAGAGGTAAGTGTGTTTGGTCTGTGTAAAGTGTTTAAAGAAGTTCTACTAACCTTTACTTACCTTTACAGCCTTCCTTCCTTCAGGTCTCGGGAGTCCCTCATCTTACCGGCACAGAAAGCAGAATGGCCGCCAGCTATTAAAATCTGCAGCCTCTGCTTTCTGTTCCGGGGAGATCTCTAAATCATCTTGAGAGGAAGGAATTAACCTGGAGTACAGATTGCCAGTCAAATACTGATATTTCATCTGTCAAAAGGTCTTGACAGTTGAAATTTCAATCTGTGATGTCACCTGTTGCCGGGTGGCCCTTAATTGGCCTGCTGAACCCGCTGGGTGGGCTCAACAAGGTCAATCAAGTCTAAATCGCGTGGGTTGGCTAGAACTCAATGGAGGCGGGACTACAACCCCAAAAGTTGTAGCCCCGCCTCCTACCCGCCTCCTCAGTGAAAATCCAGCCCTTGGAGCGCAAAGAACAAAGTTTCTTGTGTCTTAAGCAGGTTTTGTACAACGTAAGTAATATTACAAGTATTGACATTCTGCAAGGGTTTTCTGGTCTCCCGCTCTAATTTTGATGGGCAAAACCCCCAGAGAAATGGCATAAGTGGTTGAAAACAGCCATGAGGCATTTAACTTTCAGTATCATAAGAACATAAGAAATAGGAGCAGGAATAGGCCACTTGGCCCCTCGAGCCTGCTCCACCATTCTGAGATCATGGCTGATCTTGGGCTCAAAGCCAGTTCCCCGCCTGCTCCCCATAACCCTTCACTCCCTTATCTTGCAAAAATGTGTCTATCTCCACCTTAAATGTATTTAATGACCCAGCCTCCACAGCGTTCTGGGGCAGAGAATTCCACAGATTTACGACCCTCAGAGAAGAAATTCCTCCTCATCTCAGTTCTAAAAGGGCGACCCTTTAGTCTAAAACTGTGCCCCCATGAGGGGAAACATCCTCTCTGCATCTACCTTGTCGAGCCCCCTCAGTATCTTATATGTTTCAATAAGATCACCTCTCATTCTTCTAAATTCCAATGTGTATAGGCCCAGCCTGCTCAACCTTTCCTCATAATTCCTCAGCAAGGTGCGTAACATTTTTTTCCTCAAACCAGTCATGGGATGTGTTGCTTCAGCAAATTTGCTATATTGCAATGATGTTAGAACGGCTGCTGCATTTAGGGTGCAGGAAACATCAGAAACCAAACTCCAGGTTTTTGACTACACATGAGCAGTATCGTGGGAGATCAGATTGTGTAATCTCAAAACAGGTCCACTGTAATGGCTGCTCTTTTTTGCCTCTTATTGTAATGGTATAAACTTTGCTGTAAATCTTCAACTGTTTCTCTGTCATTCATTGTTTGGGGTCAGACCAGTCGCACAGTAAGAATGGACTGGTCTGAGTACTGTCACCTTAATACAAAGTTTTGAGAATTCTTATCAAAGGTTTGGCACTTTGCTGACACTGTGAAGCTCTGAAATTTCATTATAGCCCATGTCCGTTCTACCAGCTAATTCTCCATTTAGAAATGCAATACAAAAGCTTGCTTTTCCACAGAATGTCGATTTTCCTAACCACAGGAACAAAACATTGATTATACACTGTTCAAAGTGACATGTCGCTTACCTTTAGCTATAGAAAAATGGATTTCCTAAAATTGCTTTTCACACTGTTGCACTGCATTTAGAGGAAGTAACTGGCAGTAATGTGAATTTCTTAGGTACCTTCGTCATGATTGTTCATAAGTGCTCGTTTATTATTAGTAGTAATGGACACCATTTAGCCATTAACAGCTATTACACCATCCATCATGATGCTTTTGCTACATTATAGCCATTTGTGCCCTTTTGTAAACAAAAACCTGAAGAGTGGGAAGACGGATACGATGATGATGATGAATAAAACGAAAGCTTGGAGTGTCCAGTTCATTTTGGCACCAAGTTTCTTAATCTGACACAGAACAACACCAATTTCCCCAGAAGTGGGTCCCTTTTTCCAGAACAGCTTTGAGTTTTTGGAATAATTTGCCTTTCTATAACTCAACCTGACACTTTACCAGTTTAGAGTATGTACTGACAGGTTAATAACTCCCAATTTTGACACACTTCACATCCATTAGTCATAATTACTTCTTTTCTCTTGTATTTTCAATAGTTTTAATATGACAGTCTTTATATAAGAGGTAATTATAGTAATAATACATTTATCCAATGTTTAAGTCTTTTTCAGGCTCAGTGACTACTCACATTGCAATTCTGATTTTTAAGTCATGCAACTTTCCTCAGTTTTGACTTTTATATTTCAAAATAGTCAGTTTATTTGAATATATGTGAAAGGAATAAGTCAGGATATCTTAGTATTCAAAGTAGAGCCTGAGAACATTTAAAATATGCAAATAGCCATTAATTATCAGCCATGAAAAACAAATGATGGACATTGTTTTTATTTATTTAGCTTCCCTCTTTAATAACAGAACATAGGATACCTCTGAGAGACTGACTTACTGTAAAATGTAAATAGCTCCAGTCTACTCTCGGGGGGATTTTCATTATTAATGAAGCAAATTTTCTATTCTGTACTCTAAATGGTTGCCAGATATTTAATGAACTGCCAAAACTGTGAATAGCAACAGGCCTAATTGATTATTAATCAATTATTTAACCCTATTAGTGTCAGGGCCTGCAGTATCTAGAGTTGACTGACATTAATGAAGTTAAATCATCCATGCATGGTTAATTACATAGTATCTTTTATTTTACTAACAATGATTTTGATAATTTAAAGTGACCACCACCTCTTTCATACTCTAGAATACTTCAAATATCATTTTGCACCATATTAGGGAAACTTTGGTAGGCCAAAACTTTTCAGCTTTTTGCATTTTACACTTCATTGTTACATCGACAATATCATTCAATATTATAATTTTAGTTCATCAATCCACTGTGTGATGGAATGACAGTTCAGTGATCAGAGGCTAAAGACACCAAGTTACACATCCAAATCAAATCAAATCAACTTTTATTGTCATTGTTAGTGCACAAGTGCAGTACAACAAAATGTAGGCTTGCGGCTTCCGAGAGTGTACATTTAGATTAAGACATTAAACATTCAACATACATTTGGCTTGTAATACATTAACATAAGCATAACCATAATAAAGTGCATTGGCAGATGTGCAGGCTTTAGAGTTTATTTGTGGAGTTCAGTAGGATGACAGCCCTGGGAAAGAAGCTGTTCCTAAATCTGGTCGTACGGGTGCTAATGCATCTGTAGCGTCTCCCAGATGGCAGGAGGGCGAACAGACTGTGGCTGGGGTGGTTAGGGTCTTTGATGATGGACCGTGACCTCCGTAAACAGTGTTTCTGGTATATGTGCTCTATGGTCGGTAGCCGGGTGCCGGTAATGCGTTGGGCAGTTTTGACTACCCGCTGCAGGGCTTTCCGGTCATAGTAGCTACAGCTGCCATACCATACTGTGATACAGTTTGTCAGGATGCTCTCTATTGTGCAGCGGTAAAAGTTAGAGAGGATCAGGGGTGACAGGTTACATCCCTTCAGCCTCCTTAGGAAATATAGGCGCTGCTGGGCCTTCTTCACCAGAGAGGAGGTATTGAGGGACCAGGAGAGGTCTTCCGTGATGTGGACTCCGAGGAACTTAAAGCTGTCCACCCTTTCCACCACAGCCCCACTGATGTGGATGGGGGTGTGACTTCCGCCTTTAGACTTCCTGAAGTCCACAACGATTTCTTTGGTTTTCTTGATGTTCAGGGCCAGGTTGTTATCGGTGCACCACTTCACGAGATGCTGGATAATTTCAAAGAGAATGGCCTTATAGGGGAAAGTAATTTTTCCATCTTAAACTGAAATAGGTAAAATTATTTTATCATTAGTTTAACAAAACCAAAATACTATGATGTTGCGAATCTGAAATAAAAACAGAAACTGCTGGAAATGCTCAGCAAGTCAGGCAGCATCTGAGGAAAGAAACTGAGTTAACATTTCAGGTCGATGACCTTTAATCAGAACTGGAAGATGTTGGAGATGAACAGCTTTTAAGCAAGTGCAGGGCCAGAGAATAAGGGGCAGGCTGAGCCTATCACAGACCTCTCCATTTTGTTATTTTCCTGTCCCATTTTAGTTCTAATTTATTAAATTAAATGTTACCTTAATAAGAAACCATTATATAATATTCGTGGAGATGACATTAATACTTTAGTTACTTATGTAAATTACAGGATACAGGTGCACTATCCCTTATCCGAAACCCTTGGGGCCAGATGTTTTTCAGAATTCGGAATTTTTTGGATTTCAGAATGGATGATGCATATAAATGGACAAGAGGCAGCCGTCGGGTTTACCCTACAACTACACCACTAGTGATGGATGCAAACCTGGCTAGGTAACCAGATTACTATAAAGAAATAGTTAACAGCAATGTTTCCTCAAAGTTGCACACAGCCACGCAGTAATCTGCAAACTCCCGTGCAAGCTGCTCAAGCTTTTACACTGGTTTTCAGAGCTTTTCGAATTTCAGAATTGCGGATAAGGGATAGTTGACCTGTATTTTCTCAATTTTTGTAAAGTTTCATTGAGGTGCTAATATAATAAGAATATGACCATGGAGAGAAAATGTTATTTAAGATAATCTATTTTGAAAAAAGTATTAACTATTAAGTCAAATATTCTCAATGACAATAATTTGTTTTGAGAAAAAAATTAACATATTTCTAATTCTGATGGTCTATAACACTTTGTGAAGTTGAATCCATAATCAAGGCTTTCCTGGCGTTCTGTGACATTTGACCTCACTGACACAAGCTCGATAGGCCGAATGGCCTCTTTCTGTGCTATAATTTCTATGATTCAGCCCTTAGTTTTTTTTATATATTCCATACTAATTTGCCTTATAGGTATTATATTTTTCTCAGATAATTGGGGAAGAAGAGATGACAGTTGTTTTATCTAAATAAAATATACATGCCATTTATATAGGAGGGCAAAACATTAATAAGGTGGGGTAGGTATTTTTAAAGCTGTTCGTTAAAAAAACATTTGCTCCTGAGTTTCTTTTTATTAAACAAGACAATTTTTCATCTCCGGAAAGCTTAACTTTTTTTTTTTTAAGTCTCTTTTTACTGTGGAGAACAGAAGCCATTTATAATCTAATTCTTATTTTGGTGGCTTATAGAGCCTGGGTGAGAAAGGCTGAACAGGGAAGTAGTCAAAGTGACTTTCCCTTATTCTATTCACTAGTCTCACTGGTGTGGCAATACTTTGTCATTTTCTCCTTCACATTGCTCATGACTGCCCACCCTAACCTCAAGTAAAATCATCACATTTTGATTTGATTGTGTGCCTGCCTCTGCTGCACAAGCACCACATTATTGAGCATTACAAAGACTTTACGAGCAGAAATCCATGTCCTCACTTTTTTACTAAAGTTTGCATACCTATTTTTGGTAAAAGTGGTAAGAATCCCCAGAAAAATGCTAAACCCAGGACAAATTGACCATTATCTTTTCTACCTAGATTACATAGAATTATACAGCACAGAAACAGGCCATTCGGCCCAACAGGCCTATGCCAGTGTTTATGCGCCACAGGAGCCTCCTAGCTTACTTCATCACATCCTATCAACATATCCTTCTATTCCTTTCTTCCTCATGTGTTTATCTAGCTTCCCCTTAAATGCATCTATGCTATTCGCCTCAACCACTCCATGTGGTAGCGAATTCCACATTCTCAGCACTCTGAGTAAAAAAGTTTCCCCTGAATTCCTTATTGGATTTATTGATGTCGATCTTATATTTAGAGCCCTAGTTTTTACTCCCCCTTGGGTGCAAACACCTTCTCTACGTTTACCCTATTGAAGCCCTTCATAATTTTAAAGACCTCTATCAGGTCATCTCTCAGTCTTCTCTTTTCTATAGAAAGGAGCCCCAGCCTGTTCAGTCTTTTCTGATAGTTGTAAGCTTGCCTTATAAAGAAAGGTTGAGCAGGTTGGGCCTTTACTCATTGGCGTTTAGAAGAATGAGAGGTGATCTAATTGAAACATAAGATTCTGAGGGGGCTCGACAAGGTAGATGCAGGGAAGATGTTTCCCCTCATGGGGGAATCTAAAAGTAGGGGGCATAGTTTCAGAATAAGGGGATGCCCATTTAAGACGGAGATGAGGAGGAATTTCTTCTCTCAGAGAGTCGTGAATCTTTGGAATTCTCTACCCCAGAGAGCTGTGGAGGCGAAGTCATTGAATATATTCAAGGCGGAGATAGACAAATATTTGAGCTACAGGGGAAGCAAGGGTTATTGGGGGCGGGCGGGAAAGTGGAGTTGAAGCCAAGATCAGATCAGCCATGATCTTATTGAACGACAGAGCAGGCTCGAGGGGCCGAATGGCCTACTCCTGCTCCTATTTCTTATGTTCTTATGTTTAGTTCTGGTATCATCCTTGTAAATCTTTTTTGCATTTTCTCCAGTGCTTCTACATCCTTTTTGTAATATGGAGACCAATGCGGTGAAATTCTGCTCCGTAGCGCCCATTTTTTCAGCGCTATGGGTGCCAGTTTGTGCCAAAAATGGCGTCCGCACCGCGCACGCACACTTCTGGTGCAGGCCACGGCGGACGCCATTTTAGTGAGGTCTCTGGCACTGGGAGCGTGTGTTGGAACTATGCAGAGTACGTAGATCGTGACGTCAGTCAGTGTGTAACGCTGATTTGATGCCAGTGGTGCCATTTCGACCTTAACACTGCAGCCAACACGCACAGCTGAACATGCGTTCAGCAGCAGGAAGGAGTCCCTCCCAGTGCTATTTAAAGGGATCATCACCTGTTTTCAAGTTAGTTGCTGACTGATTTCTTTAGGCTCTTGGTGAGTTTGTAGAGGTGTTTCTTGGTTTGGTGTCTTATATGAAGTTGCTGAAGTCTCAAGGGAGTAGCGTGGCAGGTTACTTCAAGGCTTCTGCTCAGACCAGTTGCTCCCAGACATGGGTGCAGTAGTTTGTATCCCCCTTGGCCTGCAGAATGACAGACAGAGTGAGCAGGGGCAGCACAGAAGCTCCTCGAAGTGGGATAAGGGCTCTCAGCAGGAGGCCATTGTAATGATCAGTAACATGTCATTCTAGAATGGTACACTAGGTGGAGCTGTAGAGCTGTATGTATATAAGAGGAGGCTACCCACAAGGCAGTAGTCAAGATGGATGCTGTACAGAAGTCCACATGGCATGAATAAAGTGACTAGCTAGAAGCTAGCTGTTCATAATGAAAACGACTAGTTATTAATGAACATAACATGGTACCAGGATTAGTAAAATCTGCTGAAAATTGTGAAACGCGACATGGAGACTTTGAAGCCACCGGAGGGTTTGAAACTCATGGGGAATGTCGACTGCAATTGGCGGACTTTCAAACAACAATTCGAACTCTACATTGCTGCCATCGGGTTCGGTACGAAGCCAGACACAAGGAAAATAGCGTTGCTGCTCATGGTTGCAGGCCCGCAGGTGATGGAGGTATTTAATACGTTTGTATTTGATCAAGAGGAGGACAGAGAAAAACTGGACGATGTGCTAAAGAAATTTGATACACATTGTTCTCCCAAAAAGAATGAGACCTATGAGAGATACGTGTTCCTTTCATGGACACAGCAGCAAAATGAGACTTTTGATAGCTTTATGACCGATCTGAAACTGAAAGCACAGACATGTAATTTCTCTGAACTGAAATTATCCATGATTCGTGACCAGATTGTGTTTGGTATTCATGATAAAAAGGTCAGGGAACGTCTGTTGAGAGAAACCGAACTAACATTGGAGAATGCTGTGAAAATATGCCAAGCCAGTGAGCTAGCTCAAAAGCACGCGAAGACTTTCAGTGAAATTAATAATAATGCAATTGTAGTAAGTGATAGTGCTGCTGTTGGTGCTGAGTCCTACAAGGGGAAGAAACATGGGCAGAACAGAAATGCAAAGCAATCGGAGGATGGAATTTTTAATTGTAAACGCTGTGGTTACAAACACCAGTCACAACAATGCCCTGCGTTTGGGAAAATGTGCACAAAATGTTATGGAAAGAATCACTTTGCCAAACAATGCTTTTCAAAAGTAAAAACAAAGAAAGGGCAACAAGTCAATGTGATTGAGGACACTGATTTAAGTGAGACATTTTTTGTATGAATGGTGTAATTTGACAACATAGAAAAGGATACAGAAAATGTGCAGCCCTCAGGAATGGACAATGCTGAACATAAAGTTAATGCAGTAAAAGAGGACAAATGGATGATCCCACTGCAGGTAAGTGGAGCATTAGTTACATTGAAACTAGACACTGGGGCAAAAGCAAACTTAATCAGTATGAGTGACATTAAAAATATGAACGAAAAGCCCAAAATACAGAAAAAGTCAGTACTACTGAAGAACTATAATGGACAGAAAATAGATAGCTAAGGTGTATGCAGACTTAAAGTGACAGTCAAAGAAAAAGCGCATCATCTCGTGTTTTCTGTTGTGGCTAAAGGACTTGATTCACTACTAGGTGACAAAGCTTGTGAGGACTTAGAACTGGTCAAGAGAGTCTACCATATAAACTGTGCCATAAGCAGACCAGATGACTTGGTGGATTCTGTAGTGAGTAATTTCCAGGATGTGTTCAAAGGATTTGGAGTTCTACCATTCATTTACAAGATCCAGCTAAAGGAGGATGCTCAGCCAGTGGTACATGCTCCATGGAGAGTTCTAGCAACCCTGCGTGACTGGCTCAAGAAAGAACTGGACAGAATGACCACACTAGGAGTCATCTGGAAGGTCAAAGAGCCAACAGACTGGGTTAACTCCATGGTATGTGTAAAGAAAAAGAACAATGATCTACGAATATGCATGGATCCAAAGGACTTAAATGCAAACATAAAACGTGAACACTACCAGATTCCCAAGTGAGAAGAAATCACCAGTGAAATGTCAAGTGCCAGATACTTTACAAAGCTCGATGCCTCACAAGGATTTTGGCAACTAAAACTGGATGAAGAGAGCACCAAATACTGTACCTTCAACACACCATTTGGCAGGTATTGTTTCCTCAGAATGCCTTTCGGGATAATATCTGCATCTGAAATCTTTCATAGAGCGATGGAACACATAATTGAAGGTCTGGAAGGAGTTCAGGTCTATGTTGATGACATCATCATCTGGGGCTCCACACTGAAAGAACACAATGAGAGACTGACTAAAGTGCTACAGAGCATACGCCGGAATGGACTGAAGCTCAACAAAGCCAAGTGTCAGCTTGGCGTCCAGGAAGTCACTTTCCTAGGAGATAATCTATCTGGTAAAGGACTAGAGCCAGATATGGAAAAAGTAAACGCCATACTCAACATGCCCCGACCCACTGACAAAAAAGGAGTGCTACGCATCATGGGGATGATAAACTTCATTGGAAAGTTCATTCCTAACTTGTCAGCCAAGACAACCTGTCTGCGAGACCTGCTACATAAAACAAATGAGTTCGCATGGACAGAAAGACATGAACAAGAGTGGATGAATCTCAAAACAGTGCTGACAACCACACCTGCACTCACCTTCTTTGACCCAACAAAGAGAATCAAAGTGTCAACAGATGCATCAAAGGATGGCCTAGGCGCGGTCTTGCTACAAGCAGAGGGTGAAGATTGGAAGCCTGTTGCTTATGCCTCCAGGTCTATGACTGACTCTGAGTTTTGATACGCCCAGATTGAAAAGGAATGCCTCGGCTTGGTAGTTGGACTAGAAAAGTTCAATGGCTACATATATGGACTTCCCACCTTCACAGTTGAGACAGACCACTGCCCACTGGTTGCCATCATAAAAAAAAATCTAAATGAGATGTCTCCAAGGATTCAACGACTCATGATGAAGCTGCAAAGATATGACTTTGAACTGATCTACACACCAGGCAAACGCATAGTGTTAGCAGATGCACTATACCGAGCACCCACAATGAGTCATGTGAGCTCTACTGAGGAAGACGTGGATGTTCATGTGAGTATGGTCACTGCTGCGCTGCCTGTGTCAGACACAAAATCAAAGCAAATAGCAGAAGAAACAGTAAAAGATACAGGCCTAGAAATTGGGTTGAGGCGCCAAACTGGCACCAAGTTCGCCTGGGCGCTGGTTTTTGCGCAGCGTTTGGAGCTGTAGCGATCGTCGGAAATTCAGTTGAAGTGCCCCTAGAGGGAGACGGGGTGAGGCTTGAGGCGCTCTGCATCCCTCTTAGGGCGCTGAAACTGAATATCGCAGCGCAACGTGCCGCAGCGCCACACGCTGCGGCACGGCACGCTGCGGTACTGCAGGCCTTCCTCCCACTGTTAAGGGGGAGGGGCCTGCAACAGCGCGAACCCCGATCGCGAGTGCCGGCAAAAGAGCCCGGCACCAAGGAGAAGTGCCGGGCTCTCGGGAAACAGCCGGCAATGCCGCAGGGGGGGGGACCAGGAGGCCGGGGACGGAGGTGGTGGCAGGCGGCCACCGAAAAAGCGGCCGCCCCGCACCTCCACCTTAACTTGCACCTCTGCCGGCGCAGCAAGGCCCCGTGAACCGGGTGCAGGTAGCGAACGGCGCTACAGCGGCGTTCGCTACCAAATATCGCGATCGGGGCGCGAATGGGGCACTGCGCACACCGATGATGTCATCGGTGGCGGCGCAGTGCAAAAGGCTAACGCCACCATTAGCGCCCCTTCTGAATATCGCGGGATGCACAGCCAGTGGCGCTACAGCCACTGACTGCCTCTTTAGGCGCTAACAGGTGGCGCTACTCACCCAATTTCTCCCGCACAGTGTTACAAACAGTAATAGAGAACATTCATCATGGTTGGCCAAAAGGTTCCTGTCCAAAGTACTTTCACATAAGGTCAGAGTTGAGTGTCGCAAGTGGACTATTACTAAAACAGAACAGAATAGTCATTCCACAGGCTCTACGTCAAGACATGCTCAAAAGGATTCATGAGGGACACCTCGGAATTGAAAAATGCAAAAGAGCAAGAGACACTGTTTATTGGCCTGGCATAAATAAGGACATTGAGAACATGATAGGCGAATGTGAGACATGTCAGAAACACCAAAACAAACAAGCAAAGGAACCAATGATAGTAGCTGACTTACCAACAGCACCATGGCAAAAGGTTGGTATGGACCTTTTTCATTTGAATGGTAAAGACTATCTAATAGTGATTGACTACTATTCTAACTATCCTGAGATGGCGCTGATCTCAAGCACATCAGCAAGCAGTGTCATAATGCATGTTAAATCCATCTTCGCCAGACATGGAATTCCCAGGATTGCCGTTAGCGACAAGGGTCCGTGCTTCAACTGTAAGGAGTGGCAACAGTTTGTAGCACATTATGACTTTCAGCACATCACATCCAGTTCTCTGTATGCTCAGTCAAATGGTAAGGCAGAGAAAGGTATTCAAGTTCTCAAACAGCTACTGAAGAAAGCAACGGAAAGCAAGTCTGATCCTTATCTCGCCCTGCTGAGCTACCGAGCCTCACCTTTAGACTCTGGTTCTTCACCTGCTGAGCTCCTAATTGGCCACAAGTTGCGTACCACGCTACCCTGCTGTGCAAAAGAAAAGCAGAGTAAGGAACTGAGACAAAGACTTCAACTGTTAAAGCTGAAACAGAAATCATACTATGACAAGTCATCCAAAACTCTGAAACCATTGACAAGGGATGATGTTGTCAGGATTGAGGATCCAGATGCATGGAACAGGAAAGCTACAGTTCTTGAGGAAGTAGGACCAAGGTCATACACTGTTAGAACTGAGGAAGGACAGATTCTCAGGAGGAACCGCCGTTCCCTCCTGAAAACACAAGAAACTATCCAAGAGCAAATTGATGACAATGCCGCAACTGAATCTTGTCACTCACCACCAGAGCAATCTAACACAAACACACATACAGGCTCTCATGAAAAAACATCAGACTTACCTGTGCTGAGAAGATCCACACATGAAGTAAAAAAGCCTGATAGACTCAATCTTTGAATACAAAGAAAACTATATTGAAAATGTATTCACTGTTGTGAAGATGTTTATGTCGTTATGATTGATTGATATTGATTTTGTTTAACCTCAAAGAAAGGGGGATGTAATGATCAGTAACATGTCATTCTAGAATGGTACACTAGCTGTAGAGCTGTATGTATATAAGAGGAAGCTACCCACAAGGCAGTAGTCAAGATGGATGCTGTACAGAAGTCCACATGGCATGATAAAGTGACTAGCTAGAAGCTAGCTGTTCATAATGAAAACGACTAGTTGTTAATGAACATAACAGCCATATCCACCCAGAGTCTGCAGGGAGCAATTCACCTACCTCAACCTCAGTGAGGAACTGTGTATGCGGCGTCTCCGCTTCACTAAGGAGGTGCGCACTGAAATCTGCCACTTGTTGCAGGCAGAACCGCAGCCTCAGAGCAGGGCGAGGACAGCATTGCCAGTGGCTGTGAAGGTGAGCGTGGCCATGAATTTCTATGCATCGGGCTCCTTGCAGGCTGGAGCGACATTTGTAACATCTCACAGTTTGCTGTTCATCGTTAGGGGGTCACTGAGGCTCTGTATGCAAATAGTGCTGACTGCATTCTCTCTTGCCAGTGAGAAGCAGGTGAAGCGAACACGCGGCTTCACCAGGATAGCAGGCTTCCCCATGGTGCAGGGTGCCATTGACTGCATGCACATCGCTTTGCAGGCGCTGCATGTGAACTCGGAGCAGCTGGTATGTGACCATACTCAGCGCATCATGCAAGTTAATGCTCAGTATCCTGGCAGCAGCCATATGCCTTCATTCTGTAACAGTCCACTGTACCATCCGCTTTTCAGCCACTACGACAAACTACTGGGCGACAAGGACTTTCCGCTGACCACCTGGCTCATGACTCCGGTGCGCAACCCACCCACAAGTGAGTAGCATGCCTATAACGAAAGCCATGCTGCCACATGGAATTTGATCGAGCAGATCATTGGGGTCCTTAAATAATGCTTCCGCTGCCTGGACCACTCTGGAGGAGCCCTGCAGTACACCCCAGAAGGCTTCTCAAGATTCATCATGGTCTGCTGCATACTCCACAACCTTGCCAGCATGAGGGCACAGCCCTTGCCACCTGGTATACGGCGAAGAACTGAGGAGGAGGAAAGGAGGAAGCAATCAACACAGCCCCTTTCTGGCTGGGCTGCTCTTGATCAACTGATCCGACTGGGGTACTAGTGAATGCAACCCCATTCCCCATCAGTCCCGCACCTAACCTTCCCTCTGTTACGACCATCACAGCGTCCTCTTGGCCATAATGCTACAGTAAAAGCCACAGCAAAAAAAACATTCCAAACCAACTTTATACATCAATCCATCCAATACTACATAACAAAGCCAACTAATCACCCCTGTGCATTCCCTCAGTACCTGTCTTCTTTGTGTCTGCCTGTCCTAGTGCTCGTACACAGTGTTACTGCAGTGGCTGCAGCATGGCTGGTGGAAGGCTGCTGACTTTCAGTGGGGGAGACTGCAGATGGCCTTGCAGGACAACCTCGAGCAGCTCTGGGCCTAGAAGGCCTGGCTTTAGACTGCACCATCTTGGCATAGGCGGCAGCAGTCCAGGCTGGCTGGCTGACAGACAACAGCAAAGGCACTGGCAGAGTGGCAGTGGTGGGATGGACGAATGCTGTCATCCTGAGAGAGGACAGCAGGTTCATGCTCCATGGAGCCACTGCCACTCCCCCGGGGTGTCACCTCAGCATTCTTAGTAATCTGTTGGAGGACAGATTGCTGGACTGCTGAGACACCCTGCAAGCCCCTTTCAATACTGGTAACCACAGCAATAATGGCAGCAGTCTGAGCTTGCATGGCAACAAGCTGAGCTTGCATGACTTCAGTCTGAGCTTCCACTGCAGCATTCAGACATTGGGTGGCTTTTGCTTGTGCTGCAGTGGAAGCTGAGACATCGGCCATCAGACATTGCATCATGGTTGGGTCCACAAGTGCGCTAATGGAGTTGCCCATCACTTCCATGCTGGAAAAGACGCCATTCTCCCAGTCATACTCTATTCCAAGAGGAAGGCCTACTAGTGCACCCATGTCTGGGAGCAACTGGTTTGTGCAGAAGCCTTGAAGTCAGCAAAAATACTTCAGCAACTGCCACACCGCACCCTGTAGACTTTTGAAACTTGAAAGCACCAAAAATGTGTAGAATTGTAGCAACAGCCAGAAGAAATCAACCAGCAACTAACCTGTAAGTAGTTGATGATCCCTTTAAATAGCGCTGATGGGGGGTCCTTCCTGCTGCTTAACGCGTCGGCTGGAGCATTGAGCTCCAAAATGGCAGTTTTGGCATCAAATCAACGTTCCACACTGATTGGCGTCATGATCTGCCACCTCTGCATACTTCCGGCAGCTGTTCACTGTGCGCGCTAATGCCTGCACCAAGATGGCATTGCATTACAAGCGTGCGCACGTGCCATTTTGCAACTCTAAGGGCACTCGTAAGCGCCCAAAAAACCGGCACTGCCGAGCCCAATTTCTCGTCCCCCATGTCACTATTCAAAGCAGAACAGGGGAGTTTTCCTGGCTTCTGTGCAATATTCAGCTAACATCAAAAAACAGATTTGTTGGTTATTATCTCATTGCCGTTGGTAGGACTTTGCTGTGAGCAAATTGGCTGCTGCGTTTGCCTCCATTATAACAGTGACAACATTTCAAAAGTGATTCATTGTCTGTAAAATACTTTGGATGTCTTGAGGATGTGAAAGATGTTCTATAAGTGCATGTTCGCTCTCTTTCTATTAGAGGTTAGATTGAGGTCAATAATTTAGACAAGTTTAACATGATCCAATTGCATTGTTAAACTGGGCAAAAGAATCAACTATTAGTGACCTGGCAATAACTATGGCCGGGATTTTGCTCACCTCGGTGGGTTTGGTGCGGGCGATGTTGGTGGCGGGTCGCGGCCAAGCTGCTGGCTCCATCCCACTGCCTAAAATGAATTTACGTTGAGAGGGCTTTCTTGGGCCAATTAGATGAGTCATCAGCTGCTTTCCTTAAAGGGACCGTGGCCACCTTACATCTGACATTTATGCTGTCAGCGTTCTACAGCATTGAAGTGCTGCAAACACTGACAAGCACTGCACAGAGGTACAGGCTGCACCCAGGCTCTCCCATGACTCAGTCACAGCACGCAAGGAGGTTCTCTTCCCTTCCCATGGATGGAAGAGACCTCCCCAGGTAACCAACACAGCCTGGTTGCACATTGCACAGGAGGTCACAAGCAGAGATGTCGTCAGGAGGACCTGGGTGCAGTGGCACAATGATCTCAGTAGATCACGAAACATTAGTACAAAGGCACACTCACCTTTATCCTCCTGTGCCTCTCATCACATCCCCATCACTCTGCCTTCCCTATCCTACTCCTGCCCATCTTTACTCACACCAACTTACCTTGCACCTCCACCCATCCCTCTCTTTATCTACATTATCATAGCTTCATCTCACTAGCCACCCCTCACACTCCCCCTCATCCTAGTGCAATTATACCAACTAACAACACACAAGGGTAGCCACTTGTGTGTTTTAGTCAATGTTCATGTGAAGTTTCTGTTAATGTGCTGTCAAACATTGAAACCTTTATTTTCAACACTTTGCGTTCTTGGACAGATTTGTGTGCACCTTTGGAAGTGGCTTAGTGAGTTGCAGTGAATGGTGAGACATAACGGCACCTCCCGCAATAGTGATGCATGTGAAAGGAATGGCTTGGTCATTATAGGGATGCTTTATGGTGTTGGTGTGGGGTGGTGCCAACCTGGTGCATCATGTGGCAGCCAGGGTGTACAGCATCAAGTGATGTAAATCTGGCCATGGTGAGGCCATCCCTGGCGTCCTGGGCAGCAATGTGGTCGGGTGCTGATTCCCTCTGTCCTGTGTAGCATCAGGTGATTGCGGAGAATGTTGGTATTGTTGTTGATGTTGCTGGTGTGCCTGGTGCTGCTGGTGTTGGGGCTGATTGTGGTTGGATTCTGAGGACCAAGGTGAGGCAGTATAAAGGGCACCCATGTTGATGGAATAGATGGCAGGTGAATTAGAGATGACAGAAGCATTCTGTCAATGGTGAGAGAGTTCAACCAATGAGGTGAGAGTGGACGGAGAGTGGAAAGTGGAAAGCCTGCAGAATCTGTACTGGAAATGGATTGAGTAACAGCTTGTGGCTGAGGAAAGTGATCTCTGTCAGGTGGGAGCTTTTGCTGAATATTTGAAGCTGTCAAGTAATCAGCTGGAGCAATGGCCACTGAACTCCTGCTTCAGGTTGACAGACGTGGTCCCTGAACAGCATGGTTCCCGTGGCCATGAAGTTAAAGTTAAAAAGTAAGTTAAAAACGCCTGTTATGGGTCTGTTAAATTAATTATAATGAGTTTAATTGGGTCACTGCCTGTCGGGTCTGCTCAGCGCGGACAGACCCGACATTGGGAAAGGCAGGTTAACGGCGTGTTCCTGACCCGCGGTCAAAAAGAACCACTTTCCCACCCGACCCGCCACCGATCCCGCCCACTGACACCCTGGAAAATTCCGGCCTAGGTATTGGCTGAGAGGTTACTTATTCACATAGGCCATGAATTACATCGTAGGGTACAAATATATGAACACTTAATATGATAATACCTCTACTAAAATAATGGAGAGAGCAATTCTTATCAAACCATTTGGACCAGATTTTCCTGGGGACTTGCCCCATTGTAATCACGTATTTACATTATTGGGATCCCATAAATGGTGTGAAAGAAAGAGGGAATTATACAGTAAATCACTTACTCCATCACTTATGGCACTTTATATTTTCTTGGGACTTACATGCCTATCCGTCATTACCTCTCCCTGAAAACACTATCCTCCATTAAAATCAATGGCAATTCTGATTTTGCTGGATAATCGCCAGTTTTCACACCGCTGCCACTTAAAAATAATCATAGAATCATAGAAGTTTGAAACATATAAGATACTGAGGGGGCTCGACAAGGTAGATGCAGAGAGGATGTTTCCCCTCGTGGGGAAATCTAGAACTCGGGGGCATAGTTTTAGAATAAAGTGTCGCCCTTTTAGAACTGAGATGAGGAGGAATTTCTTCCCTCAGAGGGTCGTAAATCTGTGGAATTCTCTGCACCAGAGAGCCATGGAGGCTGGGTCATTAAATACATTTAAGGTGGAGATAGACAGATTTTTGCAAGATAAGGGAGTGAAGGGTTATGGGCAGCGGGCAGGGAAGTGGCTTTGAGCCCAAGATCAGCCATGATCTTACAGAATGGCAGAGCAGGCTCGAGGGGCCAAGTGGCCTATTCCTGCTCCTATTTCTTATGTTTCCGGCATAGAAGGAGGCCATTCGGCCCATCGTGTCTGTGCCGGCCGAAGTACACAAGAAACCAGAATGGCGGTGGTGGCCCCCTGACGGCGGCGTGATTTATTGCTCATAGATCATTTTCTTTAAAAATTGCTTGCATGATTATAGCAAACCATTGCAATAGCTTACACGTGGGCTGGTCTGAGGCTGGAAAACAGGCTCAGCAAACCTGTGGCATCTCTGTACTCAAATTCGCAACAGTTTAACAACATGGTCTAGATAGAAGCCGGCCGACCAATTCCGACAGGAAGAGATCGGCCTAGTGGGAGAGGTACTTTGGATGTGTGGCATACTTTGACTTTGCATAAAAGCCAGTTATAAGCCTTTACAGGAAACTTTGTGCTATCCAGCACCGACGGGACCGAGCTGTTGCCGTTCCCTCAAAACTGCCGGACACACCAGCGTTAATGTTGAAACATACGGAGCTTTTCATCTCCGTATCTGACAACAAACACTGTTGCTTAGCAACAGTTTCTAAACAGTCGGCCCGTACCTTGGAAGCGTCTCTCTGAAGCTGTTGCTAAGCTACAGAGACTTTGCAGAGCCTGACTTTTGAAAAAAAAGCCACGAGAAGAAAAAAACCTAACAAAATGGCTCCTGATTTTTGCCGGTGGCTCGAGCTTGCTGGACATTTAGCCTCCGGATAACACACAGTTTCCTGTACATTGCCACCCTGTTTAATGCATTTGTTGAATTGCTGGGGAAAATGGCCATGCCCCTTCTGAATTCCAACCAAGCTCGCTGCGGCGTAATCTAATTAGAAATCCAGGAAAATATGGAGGAAGTTACCAACGGATTGGTGTGCTATACGGGGAGATTTATGGTGTGCGTTGCCAATCGCACTGCTGCAGGAAAATCTGGGCCATTTAGTGTTTCTATGTTAATAAAGCTATGATATAATTTCAGGGCCATAGTAACTTTTATTGCATCAAATTAAGTGAAGCAGCTTTTAGAAACCACAGTTCGCAATCTCAACTGCATTTTTGAATCAATGTTGATACAAAATAGCACTTAGCAGAATTTTAACATTAAAGTGATATGTATGAATTTATGGAGTGTGCCTTCAAAAATACGGCCAGCAAATTCACGTACATCACTTTAAGCTTGAAATTCTGCTGAGTGCTATTTTTGGTAAACTCGTTTAAAATAATCATGCACTAAAGATAGTGCTCAACAATTACTGTATTACAAATAGTTACAAAGAAGATGGATTGCTGTCATCTTTAAATCGTGCCACCATCTGTTTGTTTATAACTGGATGCAGTCTATAATAAGAAAAGGTGGGAGAATAGCTTGCAACTTTTCTACCACAAAATGTGACTCAAAAGGACCCTTATGCACAACTCTATAAAAAAAATAAGAGTGTCTATAAATTTGAGTAATTGTAGCAGCAATTAGACGAAAGAATCTGTTTATTAAGATCATCATACTTACTTCAAGTAGCGTATATTCTATAGATTAGTTATTAACCATTTTCAGATGTGCAACAATGCACAGTAATCTGTTGGATTATACAACTCTTAACAGAAGCTTTGCAGTAGTACCAACCTCTCTTTCTTCACATAAAATGATATTTTTAATAGTTTTATACTATGTGGGTGATCAATAAATCACAAATAACTTTACTACATAAATCAATGTTTCTCCGATGTTTCCGCAGCTCTTCCGCCAAAGTTACAGTGGAAAATCTGGAGTGTCCCCATGGAAATTCACCCCCCTTTGTCCCTATTTATTAAACCCAAAAACATTTGGCCTCTTTATGGCTTTATCCACTGCACTCACACGTTCAAGAAATGGATTTGACCTCCTAGATCCTAAAATGCATCACCTCACATGTCTCAACATTAACTTCTGCCCATCCCTCGATCCCATCCATGTTCTCCTGACGTCTTTTACAGTCCTCCTTACTGTTTGTCAAACCTTCTGTTCTAATATTGTGCTCTCAATATCCAAGTCCAAAGCATCTAGATACATCTAGAACAAAAGCACTGACACCTGGGTCCAAACATTCTCCAAACTGACTATGGGTGTATCACATCAGAACTGTTTCTATTGATATTCACTCTCCATTTATAATCTTTCAAATATTAAATATATTACAGTATGTCCAGTTAATGACCACACAATTGGTGGGAACATATATTTAGGCATCAGTACATTCTCTGGAGATTCTAACAGAGATTTCTGGTTTAATGGGACAGGTGAAACTGGATTTTCTTAAAGCATGATTGTTAGTCAGCATGGAAACTAAGGAATGATTTGATGAGCATTTGTTAGCGTTGATTCATATGCAAAAGCAACAGTCAAAGTTTGATTTTCATCTATGTCATGAAGGATAGTTCATAGGTTGTTTGAGTTGTGGTTGCATAATCTCCTGCTGTTGCCATTCAATAGACCTAGTTATAATGAGGTCAGTGGGCCAGTTTTGTACTCTTCTATAATACAAACCCTGTTGTTAGAAATTAGTGAATAGCATTAGCTCCTAGGCATTCACAGGTTATGTTAGTGCTGGTCTGGGCCAGGGCATATGCTTTTAATAGTGATTTCATAATAAGAATTAATAGTTAAAAGGAATATTTTGTTCATCACGGGGTGTTCCCATTAAGAGGTGTCTACTGTATTATTAGAACAATATATTCAAGAAGGCTTAATAGAGCCTGATGGTTTTTGGAGTTCATTGCTCGAGAGTAACAATGTCATTAATAAAAAAAAAAAAACTAAGGGCTCTAGTCAGTAGCATTCTGTTTGACTCAATTGATACCATTGTCATTGCTCCTATTATCCACTTTCTAATAACTGTTGATTTTAATAAGGTAGCTGTAGATTTGATTTTTGATCCTCTTATACAGCATAATGATAATAATTGTGATTAGTATGGCTTCTTGTTTGCAAGAGAGAGACATGAAGTACAGTTGGCAAAGAAAATGCACAAAGTAGTTTTAATTCACTACTTTATACTGTGAGACAGCACAAGTTTCAAGGATTAAGTGCATCAGTTTGTCAGAAATAAGAAATTCATAATCATTATTATCCACTTGTAAGATAAAATGATTATTAGGATGAAAGTTAATAAATAAAACAGGGTCATTTTGACAATAATAATATTTGGCTCCTTTTTGAAAAGATAATTAGTATATCCACTTGTGTGACTAAGTGATGATGTGACCTAGTCATAACTAAACAAATCATAAAGCAACAATGTTACATTAGTAACTTGTAACAAGACAATGTTAGATCAGCTCAACAGCAATCATTAATCCTCTGCTGATGACATCTCATGGGAAAACAACACATACTTTATCATTTACCATCACCCCTTCCCCCAGTTCATTTATTCTTAGCCAACGATATAATGCCTTCACCTCAAACAATTAGAACTCACTCACCAATTGTTCTTTATACTAATTACCAAATACAATTTATCTTTTCTCATACGATGCAATGCCAAATCACTGTTACCATGTTTGTCTTTATAAACACGAATTATTTATTGCCTGGATCAGGGTTCACAGACCGGCAAGAATGTGGTGTGCATTTTGTGGAGGTAGATGGCTGTGGCAGTGAGTGCCACCTCCTTGAACCTCAGGACTCCTATGCAGTGTAGGGAAAAGTTGAATAAACTCACCAGAACAGCCAGGGTAAACTACCTGTTCTCCCTGGTCCTTCCATGCTGTCTCTATATGTATGGTACTCCTTCATTCTTTACCCTCATGGTGCCAGAGGAGCTATAGATGAAAGTGGGGAGTGGAGACTCCACTGTAGTCAGCACCTGTCTCCCGAGCCTGCGGACTTAGTCCTCTGAGGTTCCACTCTAGAATGGAGGTTGCTAGATGAGCATCACACTCACATGGAAGCTCTGAGGACGGTCTTGAGGACTTGAAACAGATGACGGGGCCAAGACGAAGTCCAATGTTATCCTGTGCTACTATCCGAGAAGGATTCTACACAATGCAGTGCTACCTGAGTGAGCGATGGCACCAGGAACATCTGCATTCGTTTCCCCTCTCCTGCCTCAGAAGCCACCAGACCAGTCAATGGATCCAAAGTGGATGCTTTGACAATGGCCTTTAAGCCTTGGGTGATCATTTGGAGACAATAATGAAAAGATAAGAGCCCAGGAGGCTCATGATATCACAGCGCAGCAAATAACACCGGCATCCTAACTGTCAGGTACCACCACAACACAGCACCAGGAAAAGTATAAGATCAGTATGGAGAGGCACAAGGGGTAGGGAGGGCAGTAGTAAGAGGAACTTACTGTAAGTATATATGTGCACAGTAACCACTTTGCGATATGAAATACAGTGTTCTGAACTTAATCTGTACCTTGTTTTTTTGCACATAAGAGGATGTCAATTTGCAATGAGAGACAGATTTCCTTCATTGTTTCCTTACTAAACTGTTGCTTCCTTAAGCAAACTTCTTCTGAGACATCATTGAGAGAATGGTCTGGCTCTGTCCAGTTCTAAAAGCTCATCTAAGGTGCATTTTTTCTATATGGTTCAGCAGTGCAAATCTTAAACAAATACCCTTCTAGAATTTCTGTTTTGACTTCACAAACTGCGTCAGTGAAATAATAATTTTGCTGCTCATCAATATAACATAAATGTGTGCAAAAGCCATTTGTGAATTCAATCTCGTGTTCAGCCCATCAAAATATGATTGATTCATAACTTGTATTTTACTTGGGAATGAAATGATCAGTAAGGGCTTTCTTAGCCTCATCATCCTTGGCATCATTTCCAGTACCTGACAGAGTGTCACATATAATTTGCAAATGTTCTCCCCATAATGCAAAAGCAAAGCTCTTTTACACATGGAGGTAAAGTTGGGTGTTGTCACTGTACATGTGGGAGCTGACCCGACGTTGTGGATTATGTCATTAAGGGGTAATATGAGAAGGAGGAATGGGGCAAGGTTAGATTCTTACAGCACTCCCAAGGTGATGGCACACAGGCAGGAAGAGAAGCCATTTGTAGGGATGCTTTGACCACAAATGGATAGGGCAGTTTTCACTGAGCTGGACAATGGAGGAGAAGCGTTGGAGGAGGATGGTATGGTTGACCAAGTCAAAGGCTGCAGAGAGGTCAAAGAGCGAAGGATAATGCACCACAGTCACAGAAAATGTTGTTTTGTTAGGGTCATTTTGGTGCTGTGTGAGGTATGGAAAACTAATTAGAGGGATTCAAACAGGTAGCTGCAGGAGAGATGGGAGGTGCCAATATGTTCAAGGACTTTGGAGAGGAAAGGGAGGTTGGAAATGGGACAGTAGTTTTCAAGGAGTGAGGAGGGGGGGTCATGATTGCAGTTTTGAAAGTGAGGTGGACATTACCTGAGGAGAGGGAATAATTTACAATGTCAGCTAACTTGTGGACCAGAGAGGGAAGCTGGGAGGTCAGCTGTCTAGTGGGAATGATGTCAAAGGAGCAGAGAGTAGGTCTCATGAATGAAATCTGCACAGAGAGGTCATGGGAGGGAAGAGTAAGAAACTAGAGAGAGATGGGAGTTCAGGGCTAGGGTAAGTTAGGGACTGGGGGGACGTAGAGAAGCAGCAGAGGCAGTTGAGCAGGTGATGACAAAGAAGTCCATGAGCTCCTCACACTTACTATTAGAGGTGAGGGTGGGAAGAGAAGGGGAAAGGAGTTTAAGGAGGCAGTTGGTCATGGAAAAAAGAAGCCTGGAGTTACTTTTGCTCTCCAGGATGATCGTAGAGTAATGGGTGGTTTTGGCAAAGGAATGTAAAGCCTGGTAGAGATTTACATGGTGGTGGATGGCTAAGCCAGTTGTGCACCAGATATGCTCAAGTCTGCATCCTTTGGACTTGAGGGGGTGAGGGTAGGACCATAGAGGGGAAACAAAGGTTTTGCTACAGACAAGAGCATCAAATGTGTAGGTAAGGGAATAGTTGAGCTGCAGAGATATCATGGCAAATGGAAGGTCAAAAGGCTAGGCAGTTGGGAGAGTTCTAATAGCCCACAGAGCCAAAGGCCTAGAAATTCGGGGCGCCAAGCTTGCCTGGGCGCCGGAATTACCGCTCCGGACGGAGCCGCTTGCGCCATCCCGATATTCAGTTTCAGCGCCCCAAACGGAAGCGGGGCGCTGCTCGAGGCGCCCCGCATCCCTCTTGGGGCACTGCAACTGAATATCGCAGCACAACGTGCCGCAGCGCCACACGCTGCGGCACGGCATGCTGCGGTACTGCAGGCCTTCCTCCCCTTCTTAACGGGGAGGGGCCTGTACCAGCGCGATCAGAGAGCGCGAGTGCCGGCAAAAGAGCCCGGCACCGAGGAGAAGTGCCGGGCTCTTGGGACACAGCCGGCACTGCCCGGGGGGGGGGGGGGGGGGCTCAGGAGGCCGGGGACGGCGGCGGGAGGAGGTGCTGGCAGGCGGCCAGCAAAAAAAATGGCCGCCCCGCACCTCCCCTTTAATTAGCGTCACTACTGCTGCAGGTAGGCCCCCCTGAACCGGTCGCAAATTGCGACCGGCATTACAGCGGGGAGCGCGACCAAATATCGCGATTGGGGTGGTAGTGGGGCGCTGCGCACACCGATGATGTAATCGGTGGCGGTGCAGCGCCACAGGCTAACGCCGCCATTAGCGCCCCGCTAAATTTTGCGGGAGGCGTGGCCAGTGGCGCTAAACCCACTAAGTGCACTCTTTGGGTGCTAACTGGTGGCGCAGCCCACTGAATTTCTAGGCCAAAATGTTTAAGTTTAAGATTGTCTTTCTCGCACTATTATCAGAATGTGATGGATTTTTTTCCCATTTTATTTTCCTAATCTCTGTGCTAAATCTAAGGTTGCCAACTCATTGGATGAATTCCTGGAGGTTTGATTACATGATAACCGATAGCAAAACAGCAAGGCTGCAAAGGTGGCGCCGGATGTCCATGATGCCCCATGCTGGTGAAATGACACTATTGTGTGAGTGGAGCAGCTGCACATGCGCAGACGGACTCCGGGTTGGCCATGGGAGCAGATGCACTGACTCGGGAAAGAGCCGGGAAAGAACAAACTGCACTGTTCTAGATAGAGCAGTGCTGTATTTTTCTCCCGGGTTGCTCACAAGAGTGCCCGGGAGATCAGTCCTTCATTCCAGGAGATTCCCAGGCAACCCAAGAGAGTTGACATCTCACATGGACAGAAAACAGAGAGTAGGAATAAACGGGACTTTTTCGGGTTGGCAGGCTGTAACTAGCGGGGTACCGCAAGGATCAGTGCTTGGGCCTCAGCTATTTACAATCTATATTAATGACTTAGATGAAGGGACTGAGTGTAACATATCCAAGTTTGCTGATGATACAAAGTTAGGTGGGAAAGTAATCTGTGAGGAGGACACAAAGAGGTTGCAGAGAGATATAGACAGGTTGACTGAGTGGGTAAGAACTTGGCAAATGGAATACAATGTGGGGAAGTGTGAAGTTATCTACTTTGGTGGGAAAAACAAAAACGCAGAATATTTTTTGAATGGTGAGAGACTGGGAAATGTTTGCATTCAGAGGGACCTGTATGTCCTTGTACATGAATCACAGAAAGTTAACATGCAGGTACAGTGGGCAATTGGGAAAGCAAATGGTATGTTAGCTTTTGTTACGAAGGAATTGTAGTATCTATAAGAATAAAGAAGCCTTACTACAATTATACAGAGCATTGGTGAGACCATACCTGGAGTACTGTGTACAGTTCTGGTCTCCTCACCTAAGGAAAGACATACTTGCCTTAGAGGGAGTGCAACAAAGTTTCACTAGACTGGTCCCTGGGATGAGGGGATTGCCCTATGAGGAGCGATTGAGTAGACTAGGCCTATATTCCCTAGAGTTTAGAGGAATGAGAGGTGATCTCATTGAAACATATAAAAGGTTGCCTGCCCAGTGCCAAGGTTAAAGACATCATCTCGCGGCTGGAGAAGAACATGGAGTGGGAGGGGGAGGATCCAGTTGTCATGGTCCATGTAGGAATCAATGACATTGGTAGAACTAGGAATGAGGTTCTGCTGAGGGAGTTTGAGGAGCTAGGATCCAAATTAAAAAGCAGAACCTCAAAGGTAATAATCTCTAGATTGTTACCGGAGCCATGCGAAAATTGGCATAGGGACAAACAGATTAGAGGTTTAAATACGTGGCTCATTGTGTGGGAGGAAGGGGTTTCAGTTCATGGGGCACTGGCACAAGTACTGGGGAAAGAGAGAGCTGTTTCGTTGGGACGGGCTCCACTTAAACCGGCTGGGACCAGTGGCGAACCAAATAACTAGGGCAGTAGACAGGGCTTTAAACTAATGGGGGAGTGGCGGGTGTGAGGATTCAGGAAAGAGTAAATTTAAAAGCAGCAAGAGCAATGTCAAAGCTCTAGAGCAGAGTAGAGTTTTGGGTAAAAATAAGCAGAGTGGGTCAAGAAGGGACAGAGAGAGTTACAAAGGTATTAAAGCATCAGTGACTAAGGTGAAATCAGGGAAAAACAGAAATAAGTCAAAGCTAAAGGCACTATATCTGAATGCGCGAAGAATTCAAAACAAAATAGATAAATTAATAGTGCAGATAGAAATTAGCAGGTTTGATCTAATAGCAATTACGGAGACGTGGTTGCAAAGTGGCCAAAGTTGGAAACTAAATATTCCAGGATACTTAAGTTTTAGAAGAGATGGGCAAAATGGAAAGGAGAAGGGGTAGCCCTGATAATAAAGGATGGGATAAAGACAGTAGAGAGAAAGGATCTTCGCTCCGAAAATCAAGAAGTAGAATCAGTTTGGGTGGAGCTAAGAAACAGCAAGGGACAGAAAATATTGGTGGGAGTTGTTTATTGGCCCCCAAATAGTAGTTGTAATGTAGGGCAGAGTATAAATCAGGAAATTAGAGGTGCATGTAACAAGGGAAATATAGTAATCATGGGGAACTTTAATCTACATATAGACTGGGCAAACTAAATTTGCAGTAATAGTGTGGAGGATGAATTCATGGAATATATGCAAGATAATTTTCTAGATCAGTATGTTGAGGAACCAACTAGGGAACAGGTTATTTTAGATCTAGCATTGTGCAATGAGAAAGGGTTAATTAATAACCTTGTAGTAAAGGGGCCTTTAGGGAAGATCATAATATGATAGAATTCATATGATAGAATATTGAGTTTGAAAGTGATTTAGTTAAATCCGAAACTAGGGTCTTAAATCTAAACAAAGCAAACTACATAGGTATGAGGGGCGAGTTGGCCAAGGTAGATTAGGAAACTACATTGAAGGGTAGGATGGTAGACAAGCAATCTCTAGCATTTAAAGAATTAATACATAATTTACAACAAATATACATTCCTTTAAGGCACAAAAACCCCACAGGAAAAGTGGTCCAACCATGGCTAACAAGAGAAGTTAAAGATAGTATTAGATCAAAGGAAGAGGCTTATAATGCTGCCAAAAAGAATAGTAAGGCTGAGGATTGGGAGGATTTTAAAATTCAGCAAAGGAGGGCCAAGAAATTGATAAAGAAAGGGAAAATAGAATGAGAGTAAACTAGCGAGAGGCATAACATTGACTGTAAAAGCTTCTATAAGTATGTAAAAAGGAAAAGATTAGTAAAAGTAAATGTGGGTCCCTTATAGGTGGAGACAGGAGAAATGGGGAATAAGGAAATGGCAGATAAATTAAACAAATACTTTGGGGTCGATTTTCCCGAAGCTGTCGGGAAGAAGGCGGGACTACAACTTTCGGGTTTTAGTCCCACCTACATCGACGTCCGGTCAATCCGTGTGATTTTCCCTTGATTGACCTTGTTGAGCCCGCCCAATTAAGGGCCACCCGGCAACAGGTGATGTCACAGACTGCAATTTCATCTGTCAAGAGTTCTGGAGAAATTAATGGGACTGAAAGCCAATAAATCCCTTGGACCTGATGGCCTACATCCTAGGGTTTTGAAAGAGGTGGCTATAGAGATAGTGGATGCAATGGTTGTCATTTTCCCAAATTCCACAGATTCTAGAACGGTTCCTGCGGATTGGATGGTAGCAAATGTAACCCCACTATTTAAGAAAGGAGGGAGAGAGAAAACGACGAACTACAGACCAGTTATCCTGTCATCAGTAGTAGGGAAAATGCTAAAATCTATTATTAAGGACGTGGTAACAGGGCACTTAGAAATTAATAATAGGACTGGGCAGTCAGCACGGATTTATGAAAGGGAAATCGTGTTTGACAAATCTGTTGGAGTTTTCTGAGGTTGTAACTAGCAGAATAAATAAGGGGGAACCAATGGATGTGGTGTATTTGGATTTTCAGAAGGCATTCGATAAGATGCCACACAAGAAGTTATTAAAAACAATTAGGGCTCATGGGATTAGGTGTAATATACTAGCATGGATGAGGATTGGTTAATGGATAGAAAATAGAGAGTAGGAATAAACAGGTCATTTTCTAGGCTGTAACTAGTGGGGTACCACAAGGATCAGTGCTTGGGCCTCAGCTATTCACAATCTGCATCAATCATTTGGATGAGGGGACCAAATGTAATATATCCAAGTTTGCTGATGATCCAAAGCTAGGTGGGAATGTAAGTTGTGAGGAGGATGCAAGGAGGCTTCAAGGGGATATAGACAGGCTAAGTGAGTGGGCAAGAACATGGCAAATGGAATATAATGTGGAGAAATGTGAAGTTATCCACTTTGGTAGGAAAAATAGAAAAGCAGAGTATTTTTTAAATGGTGAGAGATTGGCTGTCCAGAGGGATCTGGGTGTCCTTGTACACAAATCACTGAAAGTTAACATGCAGGTACAGCAAGCAATTAGGAAAGCAAATGGTATCACACAGAATCACACAGAAACCCCACAGTGCAGATAGAGGCCATTTCGGCCCATCGAGCCTGCACCGACACATATCCCACCCGATCCCCGTAACCCCTACACCAACACATATCCCACCCTATCCCCGTAACCCCATGTATTTAATCCCCCTAACACTAAGGGTCAATTTATCATAGCCAATCAACCTAACCTGCACATCTTTGGACTGTGGGAGGAAACCGGAGCACCCGGAGGAAACCCACGCAAACACGGGGAGAATGTGCAAACTCCACACAGACAGTCACCCAAGGCCGGATTCAAACCTGGGTCCCTGGCGCTGTGAGGCAACAGTGCTAACCACTATGCCACCGTGCTGCCCTTTGTTGGCCTTATACGCAAATCCTCTTGTAATAAAGAGTAAAGATGTCTTACTGCAATTATATAGGGCCCTGGTGAGACCACACCTGGAGTACTGTGTACAGTTTTGGTCTCCTTACCTAAGGAAGGATATACTTGCCATAGAGGGCGTGCAACGAAGGTTCACCAGACTGGTTCCTGAGATGGGGGGTGGGGGGGGATTGTCCTATGAGGAGAGATTGAGTAGACTAGGCCTATATTCTCTAGAGTTTAGAAGAATGAGAGGTGATCTCATTGAAACATACAAAATTGTTACAGTGTTTGACAGGGTAGAGGTTTCCCCTGGCTGGGGAGTCTAGAACCAGGGGTCACAGTCTCAGAATAAGGGGTTGGCCATTTAGGACTGAGATGAGGAGAAATTTCTTCACTCAGAGGGTGGTGAATCTTTGGAATTCTCTACCCCAGAGGGCAGTGGAGGCTCAGTTGTTGAGTATATTCAAGACAGAGATGGATAGATTTTTGAATATTAAGGGAATCAAGGAATATGGGGATAGTGCAGGAAAGTGGAGATGAGATAGAAGATCAGCCATGATTTTATTGCATGGCAGAGCAGGCTTGTAGGGCCAAATGGCCTACTCCTGCTCCTATTTCTTATGTTGTTATAAAATTCTTAAGGGGCTTGACAGGGTTAATGCTGAGAAAAATTTCCCCTGGCTGGGGAGTCTAGAACACACGGTCACAGTCTCAGAATAAGGGGTCGACCATTTAGGACTGAGATGAGGAGAAATTTCTTCACTCAAAGGGTTGTGACTCTTTGGAATTCTCTACCCCAGAGAGCTGTAGATGCTCAGTTGTTGAGTATATTCAAGACACAGGTCGATAAATTTTTGGGAACTAAGGGATATGGGGATAGTGTGGGACGGTGGAGTTGAGGTAGAAGATCAGCCATGATCTTGTTGAATGGCGGAGCAGGCTCGAAGGGCCAAATGGCCTACTCCTGCTCCTATTTCTTATGTTCTTACATCTGTGATTATACCGCATAGTCCCTGCATTGTCAACCAATGGGTTCGAACATCATCTATAGCACTGTGTGGAGTTTGCACATTCTCCCCGTGTTTGCGTGGGTTTTCTCCGGGTGCTCCGGTTTCCTCCCACAGTCCAAAGATGTGCGGGTTAGGTTGATTGGCCATGATAAAAAATTGGCCCTTAGTGTTAGGGGGGATTAAATATGTGGGGTTACGGGGATAGGGCTTGGGTGGGATGGCTGTCGGTGTAGGGACCGGGTGCTAGGGTTTGGATGATCAGCCATGATCTCGTTGAATGGCGGAGCAGGCTCGAAGGGCCGAATGGCCTACTCCTGCTCCTATCTTCTATGTTTCTATGTTTCTATGTTTAAAACAAGCTAATCCTCATTTCAAGGAGACATTTGACATAACTAAAATCACTTGGGCCTTGAAATTATGCTGCGGGATACTAGCGCACAAACCCTTAGGCCTAGAAATTTTGTGGTGCCATCCCCATTTTACGGGCGCATAAGCCTCCAATATGGTGGGTAGGAAGTGCATGCTCATTACAGCAAGAAGTGGGCCGCCCACCATATTGATATAGGCAAAAAAAGGTGTTCAGGGCCCTCACCTGAAACAGGCATTGGGCCTTTTTTGAGGCCCCATCTCTAATATTGGTTTGCCCGAGGCAACTGGTGTGGAAAGCCACTTCTACATGCAGCCGAACAGGTGGTCCTCAAAGGGACCGCTTCAGGCCGCAACAAAAAGGTAATTTTGTTAAAAATACTTACCGGAATGTGGAGCCTGGAGGAGCAGAAGTGCTCCTCCTGACCTCACATTGAAACTGCCGTGCCGCTGCCGGCCACCGCTTGCCCACCCTCCGACCTTGAACGCCCCCCCCTCCCCCCCAACCGATCGCAACTGTTAATCTCAGATCGCGGCCACCGCTACCATGCTGCCCGATCACCCTCACTCCCGGTTGCGCCCCTGTCCCCGTCGCCCCCCCTTAACTGATTGCTCCCCTCCCAGTCATCCCTCTCCCAGCCCCCTTTAAGGACTTACCTGAGGGCAACTGCTGGTGAGGCAACTATCTTCGGCCTCTTCTATCAATAGCTGTCTGGGAGCACCCATTAGGTGCCCACAGCTCACTGGTTCAATGATAATGAGGCCCAAAGTCCAATATTAGATGCACCTTAGGCCTATCCATTCAGGGGTTGATCCTTGTGCCCCCCAGCACACTACCTTTTGGGCACAAACAAATTTGTAGACCTTGGTACGTTAGATGAAAACTTGTGTTCTCTGTTGTTTTAGCAGAAGATAGCTTAATTTTTAAACTAAAGCCAAATCTTATCAATCGTATTTTTGACAATCGGAACCATTTTCTGGTTCCATTAGACATTTTGGCCTAGAAATTCAATCGTGCCCGAAAACGGGTATGAAAGGGGCGTGCTGCACGCGTTTGTTCACATGTGTGCAGCGACCATGCTGAATTTGTGCTGGGACCTCATTTTCATGTGTCAAATGTCCAGCCAGCACTAGCTGCACTGCTTACTGATTGCATGCCTGTTTGGGGAGACAGTAAATGGGGTGTCTCTGACATCACTTAAAGGTAGCTAGCAGCTCTTAAAGGCGCGTTCTGGCTGCAGTCAGCAGGAAATGTTAAAAGGAACAAAATGACTGCAAGAGGGCTCCCAGGTTCTCCAATGAAGCATTGGAGGCTTTGGTCCAGGTGGTGGGCAGGAGGAGGGAGATCCTGTTCCCCACAGTGGGCAGAAAGCCCTCTAGGCTGAAGTGTCCGAGGATCAATAATACTCAGACTGCAGGAGAACAATATAACAGGTATTTACTGAACAGAGAGTAATTCAAGACTGAAATAGAGAAGCCTGCTATGGCTTTATATACAGGGGTGGTCACTGCCGGTACTGCAGTATAGAATCAGTTCTTCTCTTAAAGGCACATACACAACAATTCCTCCCCTTTTAGATAAACAGTACATAACATTCATTTAACAACTAAATAATAATTAATTACAATTACAATTTTCTCTGTACTATATACATCAACTGAAATAATCATTTATAAGTTCAGTCTTTGAGGAGGCTTCCTGATCCTGACTGGATAGCGTCTTTCTCGAGTATCCTGTTCTTGCGGCGGAGTTGATTCTGGCTCATTGTCATTGGTTGGTTCGTCAGCTTCCAATACCACTGCTTCTGAGGTAGACGCAATCTGTACTTCAGGTTGATTACCAGGTGCACCTGCTCGTGGTATGGATTTGGCTTGTTCCTGTGACTCTAGAATCTGGTCAGCATGGTGTCTCACGATGCTCTCTCCAACGTCCACTGTGTACATTAGTGGTCCCTGCTGTGTGCATATCGTTCCTGGCTGCCATTTTTCTGTTCGGTAGTCGCGGGCCAAGACTGGTTGCCCTATCTTGAAGCTCCTGGTTGGCTTCTCATTTATGTGCTGGAATTGCTTATCCTCAACAGCTCGTCTTATGTTTGGTTTGAGCAAATCCAGGCAACATCTTAGCCTTCGGTTGAAGAACATTATGGCTAGAGCTTGGTTGGTGACTGCATGTGTCGCATTCCGGTAAGCAAACAAGAAATTATCCACCTTGTGTTGTAGTGGTATGTCGTCATTATGCATTGCCTTTATGGCCTTTTTAAAGGTCTGAACAAACCTCTCAGCCAATCCATTTATGGCTGGATGATATGGGGCAGATGTGTAATGTTTCACCCCATTATTCCTCAGAAACCTCTGGAAATCCTCTGACACAAACTGTGGCCCATTGTCGGAGCAAATCTGTTCTGGCAAGCCGTTCCTGGCGAAGATGGTCCGTAGGACTGCAATAGTTTTCTCCGTGGTGGTGGAGGACATTTTGATGACCTCTGGCCATTTCGAATGGGCGTCCACAGCGATTAGGAACATTGAGTCCATAAATGGACCAGCAAAATCAATGTGTACCCGTTGCCATGGAGATGAGGGCCACTCCCATGGGGCCTGTGGTGGAGCGTTTTGGACCTTCTGGCATCCTGTGCATCTCTTGGTCATATCCTCGATTTCTTTATCGATTCCCGGCCACCACACAAACGCCCTGGCTAGGCTCTTCATTTTTACCCCTCCCAGATGACCCTCATGAAGCTCATTGAGCACTCTATCTCTCAACTTGGGTGGAATTACCACTCGGGATCCACACATCAAGGTCCCCCGGCACACTGACAGCTGTTCTCTCCTTGGCGAGAATGCTGGCAACAGCGAGTCGCCATGTGCTGGCCATCCCTTCACCGTCAAATCATAGACCCGAGAGAGTGTCGGGTCATTTCGGGTTTCCTTCTCTATGCTTGAGTTTGTAACAGGTAGACATTCGACTATGGTCGCATGGAATATCTTAACAGGGTCCACTGCAGGTGCTTCCTCTACCGTAGGCAACGGTAGGCGCGACAGCCCATCAGCGTTTCCATGCTGTTTCGTACCCTTGTACGCTATGTCGTACTGATGTGCCCCTAGAAAAAGTGACCATCTTTGCAGCCGTTGCGCCGTCATCACCGGAACGCCCTTCTTTGGGTTAAAAATGGAGACCAGGGGCTGATGATCAGTCAGTAGGGTGAATTTCTGCCTGTGCAGATAGTGATTGAACTTCTTCACCCCCCACACCAGGCTGATGGCCTCCCTGCCAATCTGGGCGTAGTTACGCTCGGCTGAGGTTAACGAGCGCGACGCAAAGGCTATTGGCCTCTCTGAACCGTCAGAGAATTTGTGTGACAGCACCGCTCCGATGCCGTAGGGAGACGCATCACATGCTAACCGAATCGGTAGTGTTGGATTGTAGTGGGCCAATACTTCTTTTGAAGTGATTAGGCATTTACATTTCTGAAAGGCACGCTTACACTCATCACTCCATTTCCATGTTACTCCAGTTTGCAGTAGGGCATTCAGTGGGTGCAGAATTGTAGATAAATTCGGCAAGAACTTATGGTAGTAGTTCACCAACCCGAGGAACGACCTCAGTTGCGACACATTTTCCGGTGCTGGAGCCTTGACTACAGCCTCAATCTTGTCCGGCGACTTATGCAACCCTTCCTCATCAATCATGTGGCCACAATACGAGATTTATCTCCTGAAGAACTCGCATTTGGGGCGGTTGGCTCGTAGCCCATATTCCTGTAATCTCGTGAGCACCTGCTCCAGGTTGGCAAGGTGTTCACTGTCATTTTCGCCCGTAACCAGGATGTCGTCCAAATAACACTGGGTCCCCGGGATCTCTTGCAGGACTTGTTCCATCGCCCTCTGCCAAATAGCCGGGGCTAATGCTACCCCGAATACCAGTCGATTGTACTGGTAAAGGCCTTTGTGAGTGTTTATCGTGAGGTATTTCCTAGATGCTTCTTCCACCTCCATTTGTAGATACGCTTGGGCCAGATCAATCTTTGTAAAGCGTTTCCCTCCAGATAGTGAGGTGAAAATATCTTCTCTCCGTGGAAGTGGATATTGTACTGTGTGCAGGACTGGGTTCACAGTTACCTTGAAGTCCCCACAGATGCGAACCTTCTTCGGTTCCCCAGGCGTGCTGCTCAATGATTTCTTCATTACAGGAACGATGGGTGTGGCCCACTCGCTCCAGTCCACCTTGGACAGCACACCCGAACGCTCCAGACTCTCCAGCTCTGCTTCAATGGCTGGGCGGATCGTGTAAGGTACCGGTCTGGCCTCAAAAAAATTTGGGTTTGCGTTATCTTCGATTTTTAGCATTGCCGTTACTCGTTTTAGAGTCCCAAGTCCTTGTTGGAACACCTCTTTCACGTCAGTTAGAATCTTTGACAGTCGTCCAGGTGTGACGTCATCATCCTTTTTATCAGTCACAGTTAGCGCCTGAATGGAATGCCAATCCAATTGTATTTTTCGGATCCATTCATGTCCCAATAATGGTGGTCCTCCATCTGGTAGTACATATAGATACCGTTTCTGTGTTTCCTTGCCGTTGTATTCAACTGGCACCCTTATTTTTCCTCTGGGGTAGACTTTTTGCCCTGTGTATGTCTTCAATACAATGGACGTGTCCTTCAAGGGTATGTGTGAGAATAGCCGCTCATAGTCTCGTCGATTCATGACAGTTAGGGCTGATCCTGTGTCCAATTCCATCTTTACTGGGGACCCTGCTATCATGAGGGTGACCCAAATAGTTCGGTGATCCTCCTTTGCGATCGCGTTGTGTAACTTTAGACAACTTAGTCTCCTGCTCCCGGAGTCCTTATCACTCTCCTGATCTTCCGAACTATTGTCTGTCAATTTCTTTACTTTCTTGTACTTTTCCTTAGTAGTTCTTGTAGTGTTGGTTTTCTTTCCCGACCTGCAGACTCTTGCTATGTGTCCCATTTTCCCACATTGCCTGCAGACTTTGTCCTTAACCCAGCAGTCCTGCTGATCATGGGTTGTTCTGCCGCAGTGATAGCACTTTTCTGCTCCATACGCCATTTCGTTAGCGCTGTATTCCTGTGGTTTCTGTTGTATTTCCGCAGCTCCCCGTGCTGCTGCTTCGTAGGATACTGCCACGCTGAAAGCCTGTTCTAGCGTCAGGTCCTTTTCCGAAAGTAGTCGTTTCTGGGTTCCTTCACTCTGGAGCCCGCAGACGAACTTATCCCGCAAGGTGTCTGCCAGTCCTGCTCCGAACTGGCAGTGCTTCGATAACTTGCGTAGTTCCGTAAGATAGTCAGCATTGTTCTCATATTTTTGCTGGTTTCTTTTATGGAACTTGAATCTTTCTGCTATCAGCAGCGGTGTAGGGTTTAGGTGTTCCTGTAAGATATTAACAATCTCTTCAAAACTTTTCTCCATTGGTTTAGCTGGGGTAATTAAATTCCGCAATAGGCCGTACGTTCTCGCGCCCATCAAATTTAATAATACCAACGCCTTCTTTCCATTGGCCACCTCATTGGCATAGCAGTACACTTCAATTCTTTCCACATATGTGGTCCAGTCTTCTACCTCGTTGTCGAAAGCAGTGATACTGCCACTCTTCGGCATCTTGGGTGATTTAAAATGGCGCCTCCCGTGCTTTTTCTTCTTCCCCAATGGAATAAAATGGTACCTCCCACGCTTTTCCTTCTTCCCCTTGCTGCCACGCTGCTCCTAGCGTTCTACAGGGTAATGGCGGCGACCCGCGGTTTCGTCGCATCTCATTTTTCCTTCCCTGCATTCTATCCTCTCCACGCTGCCCTGTTCTTGAGCACCGACTGCGCCCTGTGCGCTCCACCCTCTCTCTCTCTCTCTCCCTCCCGACGACGCTGCACGGCCCCTTTGCAGAGCCGCTCGATCGAGCCCGAGCCCGCCGCAGTCTGGAAGGGTCAGCGCACTACCTGCTACCAGCATGACTTGCTGGAACACCTCGACTGGGGAGCCAGGCCCAGCTCTCCACAGCCTCCCCTACACCTCTCCGATGGATCCCTGGGTGGTTGCTGTAATGATATCAGCAAATAGTGATGGTATTTGCCTGTTTGATTATGATGCCTTACCAGCATGTTTGCCTGATTGATTATTTATGCCTGACCAGCAGAGGGCATGTGAGAGACAAGCAGTTTAGTTTTACTTTCGTTTTAGATGGATCTCTAAGATGGTGTCTCCTGTAATGCTGTTAACTGAGTTGAACATACTTTAGATAAAAAGACATCTCTTTCATGAATGTGTCATCATTGAACCCACATACAAATCGATACATGGTGTCAGAAGTGATTGAAAGAGATGAAGAGGAAAAATCTGAAGTTATATCAGCTCTCCACATATTAGCAAGCCAAAAGAGAACATCGTTACTTACCATTGGAGAATAGCTAACGAAGTGAAAAAATGGAAGGTTTACACCCACTGGCGAAGCTTCAGTTGACAGGTAATGTGGCTGAAAATTGGAGAAGGTTCAAACAACGTTTGGAGTTGTATTTATCAGCAATCGGAGCTGACGAGAAAAGTGATAAAATGAAAGCGTCAGTGTTCTTACATATCGTGGGTGATGAAGCGCTGGAGGTGTATAATAACTTCACATTCGCTGCTGATGGAGACAAAATGAAGCTCGATAAAATAATGGAGCAGTTTGAGGCCTACTGCATACCTAAACGTAACGTGATGTTTGAGAGGCATAGATTTTTCACGTGTACAGAAAACGGGAGAGACTATTGATCAGTATGTGACTGAACTGAGAAACCGAAGCAAAACATGTGAATTTGGGGGACTGACAGACTCGCTGATAAAAGACAGACTGGTGTGTGGTATTCCAGATAATGGTCTAAGGGAAAGACTGCTAAGAGAGCAAAATCTAGACCTGGGAAAAGCCATAGCACTGTGTAGGGCTACAGAGACTGTGAAGTTGCAGGCAAAGGAGCTGTTCAGTGACAGTAGCTGCAACGTGGATGCAGTGAGAATGAACGGACACAAACCGTTTAACGAAAAGAGCGCCAATGTGAAAAAAGAGGCGTGGCCAGCGAACAAAAATGAAAGGGACAATCGAAAGTCATGTAGTCGATGCGGTACACAGCATCCACCAAAAAAAGTGTCCAGCATATGGTAAAACATGCAATAGTTGCAACAAAAACAACCATTATGCCCGTTGCTGTAAGAACCAAGTGCAACAAAGCAAGATCCATGCAGTAGATGAAAGCGGGATAGAGGAGTTCAATGTGGATGTTGTGTCTGAAAACAAAAAAGAAAAAAGAGACTGGATGTTGACACTAAAAGTGAATGACATACATATTCCATTTAAATTGGATACTGGAGCACAAGTTAATGTGATATCAGAGACTGATTTTAAGAAAATTAGACCCAGACCAAAGATACATGGAATAAAAGTGAAAGTGACAGGATACTCAGGTACTGATATACCAGTGAAAGGAAGATGCATTGTCAAAGTGACACACAAGGACAGAGAGCACACGCTAGCATTAATCGTGGTGCCAAAGGATGTGCAAGCCATACTAGGTTTAAAAGCCTGTGAGAGACTGAACCTGGTAAAGAGAGTCCTCATTGTGGAAAGCGAAGGAGAGACAGTCTATGATGAACTCATGAAAGAGTACAACGACCTATTTAAGGGTCTAGGCTGCATTCCAGGAGAACACATGATCAGAGTAGATAAAAGTATGACAACGGTCATACATCCATGCAGAAAAGTTCCGTTTGCTCTTCAAAAGCAACTGAAGGCAGAGTTGGACAGGATGGAAAGCCTGAACGTGATTCAGAAGATAGATGAGCCAACTGAGTGGGTGAGTTCCCTCGTCATTGTGGACAAAAAGAATGGAAAGCTCAGAATTTGCCTGGATCCAAGAGATCTAAACAGAGCAATAAAAAGAGAGCACTTCAAGCTTCCTACACGTGAGGAAATCATGTCACAGTTTGCAAATGCAAAGTATTTCAGCAAGTTAGATGCATCATCAGGATTTTGTCAGATGAAACTGGACGAGGCAAGTTCAAGACTCTGCACGTTCAACAGTCCATTTGGCAGATACAGATTCCTAAGGTTACCATTTGGCATTGCCTCAGCTCCTGAAGTGTATCACAAAACTATCCATATGATCTATGAGCACCTGGAGGGAGTTGATACATCAATGGATGACATCATAGTATGGGGAACCACGAGAACTGAGCATGACGAGAGACTGAAAAAAGTGCTGGAAGCAACAAGGAAAACAAACATGAAGCTGAATAGAGAGAAATGCCAGCTCGGGGTGACAGAACTGACGTTCGTGGGAGATATCCTTAGCAGTGAGGGCATCAGACCAGATCCCAGAAAGGTGTCCGCCATTGAGAATATGCCAAAGCCACAATGCAAAAAGGACGTGCAGAGGTTTAATGGAATGATCAACTACACGGGTAAATTCATATCCAACCTCTCAGAAAAGATGGCGCCACTGAGACGACTAACTGAAAAGAACATAGAATGGGAATGGAATCATGAGCATGAGAAGTCATGGAGCGATCTAAAGAAACTGCTCACAGAGGAACCAGTTCTGAGGTTTTATGACCCAGCGAGACCCATCAAGATATCATCAGATGCATCACAGAGTGGGCTCGGTGCCGTTCTTCTGCAACAATATGACTACTGGCAACCTATTGCACATGCATCGTGCTCAATGACAGACGCGGAGACGCGATATGCTCAAATAGAAAAGGAGCTGCTCAGCATCACATACGCCTGTGAAAGATTTCACCAGTTTGTGTCAGGCAAGCAATCAGTGTAGAGACTGACCATAAGCCCTTGATTGCATTGTTCCAAAAGCCACTAAATAGCTGTCCGCTTAGAATACAAAGAATGATGATCAGGCTGCAACGCTATACACTGAATGTTGCGTACACACCGGGTAAGCTGATGTATACAGCAGACACGTTGTCCAGAGCTGTTGACCCAAGAGAGCCCGCAAACACCCAAGTGGATGAAAAAGTGAACGCCTACGTGGACATGATCACAAGTGCACTGCCCATAGCAGATGCAAAAATGGAGCTCATAAAGAATGAGACAAACAAAGATGAAACACTGAGATGACTGAGGAAAAGTATCTTGGATGGATGGCCCAACATGAAGCAAGACTGCTCACCTGACATGGCAGATTACTGGAACTGCAGGGCGGAACTATCAGTGGTCGAAGACATCATCTACAAAGGAAGTAAAATAGTTATCCCAAAGAGTCTGAGAAAAGAGATGCTAAAAAGGATCCATGGAGGACATCTGGGAATCGAAAAGTGTAAGAAAAGAGCACGAGAGGTGATGTACTGGCCACGAATCAACCAAGATGTGACAAATGAGGTGTCAAACTGCACAATATGCCTGAAATATCGAGCAAGCAATCCGGTAGAACCACTAAAGCCACACCCAGCGCCAGACAGACCTTACCAGAAGGTAGGCGCTGACCTATTCGTATGTCAAGGGAAGGACTATCTTGTAGTCACAGACTATTACTCCCTGTATCCAGAGGTTTGTAGACTGTACACCACCACTGCAGATGCTGTGATAACATGTATGAAAGCCATATTCTCCAGACATGGCGTGGCAAGCGAGGTCTTCACAGACAACGGACCCCAGTTTTACAATGCAAGTTTCCGACACTTTGCCAAAGAGTGGGACTTTGTCCACACAACGTCAAGTCCTCACTTTCCACGGTCCAATGGACTAGTGGAAAAATCGGTCCAGACAGTGAAAAGACTGATGTACAAGGCAAAAGACAGTGGAACTGACTTCTACCAGAGCATGCTTGTATACCGCACAACGCCGCTCGAGTGTGGTATGTCACCAGCCCAACTCCTTATGGGACGTCGGCTAAGGTCAAACCTACCCATCCCGGAGAACCTCCTGAAAACAAAAGAGGGGGAGAAAGTGAGGAAGTTCAAAGAACAATAGAAAGAAAAGCAAAAGTACTACTATGACAGAGGAACACAAAACCTACCTGAACTCCACACTGGTGACCAAGTAAGGTTCAAAGACAAAACAAACATATGGACTCAGAAGGGAACTGTCCTGAGTGAAGTTCAACCAAGATCATACACCATTCAGACAGATGAGGGTGCTGTTCTGCGAAGAAATCGTCGAGATCTTCTCAGGGGACCAGCCACAGCAGGTCAAAAGACTGATACTGTTGAACAACCTGATCACACAGCAGGTCAAAAGACTGATACTGTTGAACAACCTGATCACACAGCTGAGAAACCATCATCTGAGGCAACAACTCAGATTCAAGGACAATCAATCAGAAAATCCTCAAGACACGTGAAGCCTCCTGAGAGACTCATTGAGCAAATTTAAGGACTCTTGTTATAGAAGGAAGTAATGTTATCTTATTCTTTCTTCAAGTTCTAGTGTATTTACATATTTCATGTGAACACACAAAGCAAGGTTAAAAAACCTTGATAATAATGATAATGTAAGTTCATTAAGTGTTACAGTTAAAATGAAGAGTAATACAAAGAAAACATGTTGTTAGATAAAAGTAAAATACTTTTGTTTTAAGAAAGGGAGATGTAATGATATCAGCAAATAGTGATGGTATTTGCCTGTTTGATTATGATGCCTTACCAGCATGTTTGCCTGATTGATTACTTATGCCTGACCAGCAGAGGGCATGTGAGAGACAAGCAGTTTAGTTTTACTTTCGTTTTAGATGGATCTCTAAGATGGTGTCTCCTGTAATGCTGTTAACTGAGTTGAACATACTTTAGATAAAAAGACATCTCTTTCATGAATGTGTCATCATTGAACCCACATACAAATCGATACAGTTGCCCGCGGTCGACGCCCGCCGTTCTGACTTCGACCTCCAAGAAGCTCCTCTTCAGGGAAAAGATCCCCGTGAGGTGATGCAGTACTGCAGGTGAGTTCAAACCTGCCTGTCGCCAGTGTAGTGTCCGAGGATCAATAATACTCAGACCGCAGGAGAGCAATAAAACAGGTATTTACTGAACAGAGAGTAATTCAAGACTGAAATACAGAAGCCTGCTATGGCTTTATATACAGGGGTGGTCACTGCCAGTACTGCAGTATAGAATCAGTTCTTCTCTTAAAGGCACATACACAACATAGGCAACACTTCAGAAGACAGTGGGAAGAGGTTGGTGAGGAGCTCAATGCCAGGAACTGCCAGGACATGGCTGCAATGCTACAAAAGGCTCAATTAATTTTTTTTTTATCCGTTCATAGGATGTGGGCATCGCTGGCAAGGCCAGCATTTATTGCCCATCCCTAGTTGCCTTTGAGAAGGACCTCAGCGGAGTTGTCAAGGTAAGAATTTTGCACACAACATCCGCACTATTTAACCATGACAGGCACATTCTCAAAACAGCTCACAGGGTTGTCATAAACACAAGCTCAGAAGACAGGCACTAAGGGCTTGCACAAGGTTCACTAATGGCTGTTAGGGAAGGAAATCTGCCATCCTTACCTGGTCTGGCCTATATGTGACTCCAGACCCACAGCAATGTGGTTGACTCTTAACTGGCCTCTGAAATGGCCTACCAAGCCACTCAGTTGTACACAACCGCTAAGAAAAACAATAAGAAGAATTGAAAAAATGGACGGACCTTGGCACAGGCAGATACGACATTGGCACACCCATCCCAGTCGACCCTGCAAAGTCCTCCTCGCTAACATCTGGGGACTTCTGCCAAAATTGGGAGAGCTGTCCCACAGACTAGTCAAGCAACAGCTTCACATAGTGATACTCCCAGAATCATACCTTTCAGCCAAAGTCCCGGACTCCTCCATCACTATCCCTGGGTATGTCCTGTCCCACTGACAGGACAGACCCACAAGAGGTGGTGGCACAGTGGTATACAGTCGGGAGGGAGTGGCCCTGGGAGTCCTCAACATTGACTCCGGACCCCATGAAGTCTCATGGCTTCAGGTCAAGAATGGGCAAGGAAACAACCTACTGATTACCACCTACCGCCCTCTCTCAGCTGCTGAAATCAGTACTCCTCCATGTTGAACACCACTTGGAAGAAGCACTGAGTAGCAAGGGCACAGAACGTACTCTGGATGGGGAACTTCAATGTCCATCACCGAGAGTGACTCGGTAGCACCACTACTGACCGAGCTGGCCGAGTCCTGAAGGACATAGCTGCTAGACTGGGCCTGTGGCAGGTGGTGAGAGAACCAACATGAGGGAAAAACCTACTTGATCTCATCCTCTACCTGTCACAGATGCATCTCCATGACAGCATTGATAGCAGTGACCACCGCACAGTCCTTGTGGAGAAGAAATCCCGTCTTCAGACTGAGGACACCCTCCATCGTGTTGTGTGGCACTACCACCGTGCTAAATGGGATAGATTCAGAACAGATCTAGCAGTTCAAAACTGGGCATCCATGAGGCGCTGTGGGCCATCAGCAGCAGCAGAATTGTATTCCACCACAATCTGTGACCTCATGGCCCGGCATATCCCTCACTCTACCATTACCATCAAGCCAGGGGACCAACCCCAGTTCAAGGAGGAGTGCAGAAGAGCATGCCAGGAGCAGCACCAGGCATACCTACAAATGAGGTGCCAACCTGGGGAAGCTGCAACACAGGACTATATGCATGCTAAATAGAGGAATCAGTATGTTATAGACAGAGCTAAGCGATCCCACAATTAACGGATCACATCAAAGCTCTGCAGTCCTGCCACATCCAGTCGTGAATGGTGGTGGATAATTAAACAACTAACGGGAGGAGGAGGCTCCATGAATATCCCCATTCTCAATGATGGTGGAGCCCAGCACGAGTGCAAAAGACAAGGTTGAAGCGTTTGCAACCATCTTCAGCCAGAAGTGCCAAATGGATGATCCATATCGGCCTCCACCTGAGGTCCTCACCATCACAGAAGCCAGACTTCAGCCAATTCAATTCACTCCATGTGGTATCAAGAAATGGCTGAGCGCACTGGATACAACATCCCGGCTATCGTGCTGAAGACTTGTGCTCCAGACCTAGCCGTGCCTCTAACCAAGCTGTTCCAATACCGCTATAACACTAGCATCTATCCGACAATGTGGAAAACTGCCCAGGTATGTCCTGTCCACAAAAAGCAGGACAAATCCAATCTGGCCAATTACCGTCCCATCAGTCTACTCTCAATCATCAGCAAAGTGATGGAAGTTGTCATCGACAGTGCTATCAAGCGGCACTTACCAATAACCTGCTCACTGATGCTCAGTTTGGGTTTGGCCAGGACCACTCCGCTCCAGACTTCATTACAGCCTTGGTCCAAACATGGACAAAAGAGCTGAATTCCAGAGTTGAGGTGAGAGTGACTGCCCTTGACATCAAGGCAGCATTTGACTGAGTGTGGCCCTAGTAAAACTGAAGTCAGTGGGAATCAGGGGGAAAACGCACCACTGGCTGGAGTCATCCCTAGCACAAAGGAAGATGGTTGTGGTGGTTGAAGGTCAATCATCTCAACCCCAGGACATCGCTGCAGGAGTTCCTCAGGGCAGTGTCCTAGGTCCACCCATCTTCAGTTGCTTCATCAGTGACCTTCCCTCCAACATAAGGTCAGAAATGAGGATGTTCGTTGATGACTGCACAGTATTCAGTGCTATTCACAACTCTTCAGATAATGAAGCAGTCCATGCCTGAATGCAGCAAGACCTGGATGGCATTCAGGTTTGGGCTGATAAGTGGCAGGTAACATTTGCACCACAAAAGTGCGAGGCAATGACCATCTCCAACCAGCGAGAGTCTAACCACCTCCCCTTGACATTCAACGGCATTACCATCGCCGAATCCCCCACCATCAACATCCTCGGGGGTGACCATTAACATAGAAACATAGAAGATACGAGCACGAGTAGGCCAATCGGTCATTCGAGCCTGCTCCGCCGTTCAATGAGATCATGGCTGATCATCCAAATTCAGTACCCTGTCCCTGCCTTCTCCCCATATCCCTTGATCCCTATAGCCTCAAGAAATATATCCAACTCTTTCTTGAATATATTTAATGAACTGGCCTCCACCGCCCTCTGTGGCAGAGAATTTCATAGGTTCACCACTCTCTGGGTGAAGAAATTCCTCCTCATTTCAGTCCTAAATGGCTTACCCCTTAGACTATGACCCCTGGTTCTGGACTCCCCGGCCATCAGAAATATCCTTCCTACATCTAGTCTGTCCAGACCTGACAGAATTTTATAGGTTTCGATGAGATCCCCTCTCAATCTTCTAAACTCCAGTGAGTATAAGCCCAATCGACACAATCTCTCCTCATACGTCATTCCTGCCATCCCAGGTATCAGCCTGGTGAATCTTCGCTGCACTCCTTCCATGGCAAGAACGTCCTTCCTCAGGTAAGGTGACCAAAACTGCACACAATACTCAAGGTGTGGTCTCACCAAGGCCCTGTACAACTGTAGCAAGTCATCCTTGTTCCTGTACTCGAACCCTCTTGCTACAAAGGCCAACATACCATTTGCCTTCTTAACCGCCTGCTGCACCTGCATGCTTATCTTCAGCGACTGGTGCACAAGGACACCCAGGTCTCTTTGCACTTCCCCTTCTCCCAATCTATTGCCATTCAAATAATAATCTGCCTTCCTGCTTTTGCCACCAAAGTGGATAACCTCACATTTATCCACATTATAGTGCATTTGCCATGTTTCTGCCCAATCACCCAACCTGTCCAAATCATACTGGAGTTTCACGACATCCTCCTCACAGCTTACCCTCCCACCCAGCTTTGTGTCATCTGCAAATTTGGAGATATTACATCCAATTGCCTCGTCCAGATCATTAATATATATTGTGAACAGCTGGGGTCCTAGGACCGATCCTTCCGGTACCCCACTAGTCACTGCCTGCCACTCGGAAAACGACCCGTTTATTCCAACTCTTTGCTTTCTGTCCGCCAACCAGTTCTCTATCCAAGTCAATACCTTGCCCCCAATCCCATGTGCCTTAATTTTGCACGCTAATCTCTTATGTGGGACCTTATCGAAAGCCTTCTGAAAGTCCAAATACACCACATCCACTGGTTCTCCCTTATCTATTTTACTAGTTACATCCTCAAAAAATTCCAGTAGATTAATCAAGCATGATTTACCTTTTGTAAATCCATGTTGACTTTGTCCGATCCTGTCACTGTTTACCACGTGCTCTGCTATTACATCTTTTATAATAGACTCTAGCATTTTCCCCACTACCGATGTCAGGCTTACCGGTCTATAATTCCCCGCTTTTTCTCTACCACCTTTTTTGAATAGTGGCGTTACATTAGCTGCCCTCCAATCCATGGGTACCGTTCCAGAGTCTATCGAGTTCTGGAAGATGACCAGGAATGCATCTACTATCTCTAGGGCCACTTCCTTACGTACCCTGGGATGTAGACCATCAGGCCCTGGGGATTTATCGGCCTTCAATCCCATCAATTTTCCTAACACCATTTCCCTACAAATACTGATTTCTTTCAGTTCCTCTCTTTCATCAGACCCTATGTTCCCCGGCATCTCTGGGAGGTTATTTGTGTCCTCCTTTGTGAAGACAGAACCAAAGTATGTATTTAGTTGGTCTGCCATTTCCTTGTTTCCCATTATAAATTCCCCTGATTCTGACTGTAAGGGACCTACGCTTGACTTCACCAATCTTTTTCTCTTCACATATCTATAAAAGCTTTTACAGTCAGTTTTTATGTTCCCTGATAGCTTACTCTCATATTCTATTTTCCCTTTCTTAGTTAATCCCTTTGTCCTCCTTTGTTGACTCCTAAACTGTTCCCAATCCTCAGGATTATTGCTTTTTCTAGCCAATTTATATGTCCTCTCCTTGGATCTTATGCTATCCCTAATTTCCCTTGTTAGCCACGGTTGAGTCACCTTTTTTGTTTTATTTTTATGCCAAACTGGGATGAACAAATTCTGTAGCTCATCCATTCGGTCTTTGAATGTTTGCCATTGCCTATTCACCGTCACCCCTTTGAGTGCCATTCCACAATCAATCCTACCCAACTCGCTCCTCAGACCATCGTAGTTTCCTTTATTTAAATTGAGGACCCTTGTTTCTGAGTCAACTACTTCATTCTCCATCTTAATGAAGAATTCGATCATATTATGATCGCTCCGACCCAAGGGGCCTCGTACAACAAGATTGCTAATTAATTCTTTCTCGTTACATAATACCCAGTCTAAGATGGCCTGATCTCTGGTTGGTTCCTCGACATATTGGTCCAGGAAACCATCCCGTAAACACTCCAGGAATTCCTCCTCCACAGTATTGTTACTAATTTGGTTGGCCCAATCTATATGTAGATTAAAGTCACCCATGATGACTGCTGTGCCCTTATTGCACGCTTCTTTAATTTCCCTTTTAATGCCATCCCCAACCTCCGCCTTACTGTTTGGAGGTCTATATACCACTCCCACTAATGTTTTTTCCCCTTAGTATTTCTCAATTCTACCAATACTGATTCCACATCATCAGAGCTAATATCCTTCATTACAATTGTATTAATCCCTTCTTTAACCAGTAATGCTACCCCACCTCCCTTTCCTTTTTGCCTATCTTTCCTGAATATCGAATACCCCTGGATGTTGAGCTCCCAGTCTTGGACATCCTTGAGCCACGTTTCCGTAATCCCAACCAAATCATAATTGTTTACCTCTATTTACACAGCCAATTCATCCGCCTTATTACAAATGCTCCTCGCATTAAGACACAAAGCCTTCAGGCTTGTTTTTTTAACGCTCTTAGACCTATTAGAATTATTATTTACTGTGGCCACGTTTGATTTAAACCGTTGATTTCTCCGACTGCCACTTTTGTTTTTCTCCTTCCTATCTTTTGCTTTTATCCCTGTTTTCCTTTCCTCTGTCTCCCTGCTCAGGTTCCCAACCCCCTGCCATTTTAGTTTAAACCCCCCTGAACAGTGCTAGCAAACCTCCCCACAAGGATATTTGTCCCGCTCTGGTTCAGGTGCAACCTGTCCGACTTGTACAAATCCCACCTTCCCCAGAAGCAGGCCCAGTGATCCAGGAAACTAAAGCCCTCCCTCCTGCACCAACTCTTTAGCCACGCATTCATCTGCTCTATCCTCCTATTCCTATACTCACTAGCACATGGCACCGGGAGTAATCCAGAGATTACAACCTTTGAGGTCCTACTCTTTAATCTGCTACCTAGCTCCCTAAATTCTTGCTGCAGGACCTCATCCCTCTTCCTATCAATGTCGTTGGTCCCAATGTGAACCACGACCTCTGCCTGTTCACCCTCTCCCTTCAGAATGCCCTGCAGCCGTTCAGTGACATCCTTGACCCTGGCACCAGGGAGGCAACAAACCATCCTGGAGTCACATCTACGGCCACAGAAACACCTATCTGTTCCCCTTATGATAGAATCCCCTACCACTATTGCTCTCCCACTCTTTTTCCTCCCTTCCTGAGCAGCAGAAGCACCCCTGGTGCCAGGAAGTTGGCTGCTGCTGCCTTCCCCTGGTGAGTCATCCCCCTCAACAGTATCCAAAGTGGTATACCTGTTTGAAAGGGGGATGGCCACAGGGGTCCCCTGCACTACCTGCCTGCTTCTATTGCTCCACCTGGTGGTCACCCATTTCCCTTCTGCCTGTGCAGCCCTACCCTGCGGCGTGACCAACTCATCAAACGTGTAATCCACGACCCTCTCAGCATCGTGAATGCTCCACAACCCATCCATCCGCAGCTCCAGCGCCTCAATACGGCCCGTTAGTAGCTGCAGCTGGATGCATTTCTGGCACACGTGGTCGTCAGGGACACTGGCAGCGTCCCTGAATTCCCACATAGAGCAAGAGGAGCATAACATGGGGCTGGGCTCTCCTGGCATGACTTACCCCTTTAATTAATTTAAATTAATTCAATACCACCAGTTAAAGATATACTCTAGGGCGCTTATTTACCAACTGTCCCCACTACACCACAGAGACCCAAGAAAATATAAACCGCAGAATTTAAGCTTGTAATGAAAAGGAGAAAGAAATACTCACCAACCAATCACTTCCCTGCTTCCTGGTGACGTCACACTTGGATTACTTTTTACCTCTCTCCCCTGCTGCTGAATTGGTATGCCTCGCCTCGCTCTTCCTTTTAACTGCCGCCTCGCCTCGTACCTCACGCAGGTCCGCTCTGGTCGGGCCTCGCTCCTCACTGCACTCCCAGGTCTGCTGCTGTGGTCGGGCCTCACCTCGCTCCTCCTTTTAACTGCCGCCTCGCCTTGTACCTCACACAGGTCCGCTCTGGTCGAGCCTCGCTCCTCACTGCTCTCCCAGGTCAGCCGCTGTGGTTGGGCCTCGCCTCGCTCCTCCTTTTAACCAGAACTTAACTGGACCAGCCACATAAATACTGTGGCTACAAGAGCAGGTCAGAGGCTGGGTATTCTACAGCAAGTGTTTCACCTCCTGACTCCCCAAAGCCTTTCCACCATCTACAAGGCACAAGTCAGTAGTGTGACGGAATACTCTCCACTTGCCTGGATGAGTGCAGCTTCAACAACACTCAAGAAGCTCGACACCACCCAGGACAAAGCAGCCTGCTTGATTGGCACCCCATCCACCACCTTAAACATTCACTCCCTACACCAGTGGCGCACCGTGGCTGCAGTGTGTACCATCTACAAGATGCACTGCAGCAACTCACCAAGGCTTCTTCTGCAACAACTTGCCAAGGCTTCTTCGGCAGCACCTCCCAAACACGCGACCTCAACCAGTTCTGGTCACTACACTTTAGGAAGGATGTGAAGGCCCTTGAGAGGGTGCAGAGGAGATTTACCAGAATAGTTGCGGGGATGGGGGATCTTAGCTGCAAGGACAGGTTGGAGAAGCTGGATTTGTTTTCATTAGAGCAAATGAGGTTGAGGGGTGATTTGATAGAGGTGTACAAGATTATGACGGGTTTGGATAGGCTAGACGGGGAAAGGCTGTTCCCACTAGTTGATGGTACAAGGACTAGGGGACACAGATTTAAGGTTTTGGGCAAGAGATACGGGGGGATGTGAGGAAAAACCTTTTTACACAGCAAGTGGTGATGACTTGGAATTCGCTGCCGACGGAAGTGGTGGAAGCGGAGACACTCAGGGCTGGATTTGGCCAGGCCCGAAGAGGCGGGTTTGGAGGCATGTAAGGTGTTAAAATCACAAAAAATGGCGGGCGGATCCGATCCCTCCTCCAACCAGCCTCTGAGCAATTTTCCAAAAAGCGGCCTTTCCGACCCTGTTTCCATCCCACCTCCAGGAGGCGGGATAGGCCCTTAAGGCCCTTAACAAGCACTTAATTGCCTCTATAATGCCATTTTGAGAGGCTTTTCTAACTTTAACACATTTCCCCTGTGCTGCACGTCTCCTCTGGAACACGCTAGTTAATCCTGGCGGGCTCACAAGTGGATGGCTTACTAACAGCTGCAGCTCTACCATTAAAAAGGATTTTCCAACAATGCTGATTTGCAGGCGGCAGAACTTTTCTCAGGTCTGGGAGAACTTTTAGCAGGCCTACTCATTGTGGAAGTTTTGAGGCTGAGATCTATCTCCAGTGTGACCTCCTGGGGAACCCCTCTCCCCACCTTGACTGAGCGCTTCCTCAACTGAGATATATACCAGAAGCATGGGAACCATTTATTTCCTTTCCTCCTGGACATCAGATTCGGACGAAGACCAGCCGCGGCAGCAGCAGCACCCAGAACAACAACAGGAGCAACAACAGGATCGCCAAGCTGCTGCTCACCCACCTGAAGCTGCACAGGCCAGAAGGCGCCAGCGCGTGGAAGCACGTCGGCGCAGGAGATGCCCCCAGAACAGGGTTTACAGACAGAGGATGAGCTATCTCAATATGACTGAGCAGTAGTGCCAAAGGAGGCTCCGACTTTCGCGAGAGGTAGTGGGTGGCATCTGCGCAATGCTCCAGCAAGATCTGGAGCCCAGAGGAGCGGGTGGACACCCCTTACCAGTGGCCGTCAAAGTCACCACCGCACTCAACTTTTTTGCTTCAGGCTTATTCCAGGGATCAACAGCAGACATCAGCAGTGTCTCCCAGGCGGCCGCACACACTTGCATCATGCAGGTAACTGATGCCCTCTTTGCCATCACGCACAATTACATCAACTTCTCCAAGGATCAAGCCAGTGTAACTGTGCGTGCGGTTGGATTTGCTAATCTGGCAGGCTTTCCAAGGGTGCAGGGCGTCGTTGACTGCACACATGTGGCCCCTAAGGCACCCCATCACAATCCAGGTATTTTTGTCAACCGCAAGGGCTTCCACTCCCTCAACGTGCAGCTGGTGTGTGACCACAAGAAGGAAATTTTGCATGATTGCACCAAGTACCCTGGCAGTTGCCATGACTCCTTCATCCTGCGGCAGTCTAGTGTGCCTCCGCTCTTCAGTTCGCCAGACCAACTTTTCAGATGGCTACTTGGAGACAAGGGCTATCCCCTGAAGACGTGGTTAATGACGCCGTTGAGGAGGCCATCCAACGAAGCTGAGGAGCGCTACAACTCAAGCCACATTTCCACCAGATCCATAATCGAGCAAACCATTGGCTTGCTGAAGATGCGCTTCCGATGCCTTGATAGATCAGGTGGAGCCCTGCAGTACTCAGCAGCCAGGGTCTCCAGAATCGTCGTGGTTTGCTGTGCACTTCACAACATGGCACAGCATCGTGGCTTGCAGATGCCTGAGGTACAAGTGGCTCATCACATAGCCTCCTCAGATGAGGATGAGGATGATGGAGAGGAGGAGGAAGAGGAGAGCGACAACGAAGAGCTTGCGGAGGCGCATCAACCAGTGGCAGCAGCACGCGAGCACATTGCTGCCCAGGATGCAAGGGACGCACTCATCTTGGCCAGATTTGCTTAGCCTGCCCAATCAAACACTTTTGCCTCGCACCTTACCAAAGCATCGACAATGGCCAAGAACCTGCGGATTCCTATCACTGACCACCATACTGACAATTGCACGTCGCCCTAAGCCCTCAATGTGGAAGTCCCAACAGTTTGCCATCAAACTTTTTTTATCACAAAGTCACGGATGGCTTTTCAAAAATAAACACAACAGAACACCCAAGTGAATACTCTTGTGACTACTTGTGCTTTATCTTCCTCTTACGCGTGTTCCTATGTGGTGCTTCCCCTGTGGCTTCAGCAGATGTGGAGACCTCTTGCTCGCTTTCTTGCTGCTCTTGCCTCGACACCTTTGCCGGTCGTCCTCTGGGGTTGCGAACCTGTGAGGGCTCGGCAACAGTCTGCTGTTTCTGCGGCTGTGCAGGGGCTGAGACGCAAATCTCAGTTGGGTGAGGACTCTGGTGGGGCTCTGACCGAGGGCTCTGCAGTGGCATGGTTGTGTGAGTGCTTGGAGAGGAGCCCCCACTTCCTTGTTCTCTGCCACCAACATCCCTCTCATGGGACAGCCCTACTTCAGAGCTAGCAAGTGGCTTGACAGCATCTTGCTGCACTTCAGGGGGGCCATGAGGACCCGTTTATGCACTGGAAGTCCTACTCCAGAGGACTTCCATGAAGGTCTGGTTTTTCTGCTCAATAGCTGACCATCGTTCCTCAAGAGATGTCAGTCTATTCTGAACAATGACCATGTTTTCAAGACCCTGGCGACTAAACTCCTCCATGGCCATCCTCTCCTCTATGGTAGCCAGCCCTACCACGGAGGTAGCCATCCTTTCCACGGAGGTTGCCATCCTTTCCGTGGTGATGCGTTCATGCGCCAATGCCTCCATAAAGGCTCTGCTCATGTTAGCGATGGACTCCTGCATTCGCTCCACACTTGTAGCGACCCTGGAGACAAAACTTGCCAGAGACTCCTGCACCTGTTCCTGGAGTTCCAGCACCGCTCTCCTGGATGGACCCGGAGGCACAGTTTCGACATGCAAATGAGCCGAGCTGGGAGAGTCCTGCGCCCTCCGACGAGGACTCTCCAGTGCTGTCCTTGTCTCCACCATCTGCTGATGCTCACGTGTGAGCTGTGATACACCAGGTGACAACACTACTCTATGTCCCGAAGGTCCCACCAAGGTGCGAGTGTCTGCGCTGGTGCTGGGTGCACTTAATTCTGCTGACGCTGTGCCCTCAGAGGTTGCATCTTGCTCTGAGGAGTCTGGGGGCTCAGGCTGTTACTCCTGGACAGTGGGGAGGGTGGCTGTTGATGGTCCTGTGGGGGAGTAAAGGAATGAGTTAGACATGTGAGATAAACGTTACATGCACATTGAATTGTGCAGGTGATCATAATCATCAGATGATTTGTTAGAGCATCAGAATCAATATCAGTCACTCATGCAATGTCAATGAGAGAGATGAAAAACTATTCTGTCGCCAGTTTGCTCTGATGTGCCCGTCTGTCCGTCTCCCACTTGCACATCCTCCTCCACTCCCACGATCTCCAGGGCTGCCTCCTCTGCAGTGGTGAGCTGGGCTATTGAGGGTGGCCCTCCACCTGTCCTCGCCCTCTCCCTCTTATTGTGGGCTCTCTTTTCCTGCAATGAGGGATACAAGTGGAGTTTGAGTGAGAATGAAGGAGTGAGTGTAGAGAATCCATAGCACAGATGCTTAGAAGGACACAAAGATGGAGTGAGGTGCCAAGACCAAGGGCGTTCCTTGTGTGTTGTAAGTTGTTGTCATTGCATCGCAGTGATAGGGAGTGTGAGGGCGGCATAGTCGAATAGTTAAGTGAATGTGAACATACAGAGAGAGGGAATGGTTAAGGGTGCAGGGATGTAAGGGTCAAGTGGGATGTGGAGGAGGTTGTTGACAAAACAGAGTGCCGGTGATGAGAGGCGATGGGGATCAGACTGAGGGTCATGGGGATGGAGTACTCACTTTTCCTATGCTGAGAAGGTCATGAAACCTCTTTCTGCACTGCAGCCAGGTTCTGCTGCACATTGAAATGGCATTCAACTCCTGTGCCACTTGCAGCCACACAGCTTTGGTCTGTTGGGGAGGTTTTTTCCTCCCTGAGGAAGGAAACAGCACTTCCTTATTTGCTCATGCTCCCTCCACCAGAGCTTGGAGGGAGTTCTCATCGAAACGGGGTGCACACTTTGGTCTGGTGCTGGACATGGTTGGAGCACGAATCCCTCAGAAGTATTATGCTAAAGTTGAAAGGCTGAAAAAGAACCAAGGCTGCTTGCAGGCCTTAAATGCAGCTACATAGATGACATCATCAGAGGCGAGTTTCAGCATCGAAATACTCATTGGGTCAGGGGTTCCCACACGCTGGAATCAAGTGCCCAATTAGGGCAAAATCGCTCATTTGTCCCACCTCTCATCGGAGGCGGGGTCTAGACACGCCGACCACCTGACCCGCCCCCAGCCCACCCCCAATGACAAAATCCAGCCCTCAATGTTTTCAAGGGGAGACTGGATAGGCACTTGAGGGAAATAAACTTGCAGGGCTACGGGGATAGAGCGGGGGAATGGGACTGACTGGATTGCTCTACAGAGAGCCGGCATGGACTCGATGAGCTGAATGGCCTCCTTCTGTGCTGTTATGACTCTGTGACGCAGAAGGACAAGGGCAGTAGGGACATGGAAACACCATCACCTGCAAGTTTCCTTCAAAGCTACACACTATCCTGACTTGGAAATATATCGCCCTTCCTTCATCATCGCTGTGTCAAAATCCTGGAACTCCCTACCTAACAGCACTGTGGGAGTACCTTCACCACTTGGACTGCAGCGGTTTAAGAAGGTGGCTCACCGCCACCTTCTCCAGGGCAATTGGGGATGGGCAATAAATGCTGGTCTTGCCAGCGACACCCACATCCCAGGAACTAATAAAATAAAAGGGTAATTCTTAAATCAACAAATGAACTGTTCTACAAATAAGAATTGAGTTATTGGAGTACAGTTTTTGTTTGTTATCCAAAGTTTTGTTTTTTGTGGAGTCGGAAGGACCAGGACCCTCTCCCCTTTCCTGATCACCTCACTCCCCTCCACCGGCGTTACCTCTGGGCCTCGGTATGAGCCGAATTCTTAAGGCCCCAACTGGCGAGTTGCGATGGGGCACTTGATTGGCATCTGCAGCCCCCCTGATTTATTATGACGAATTTACTTCATGCCACTGGAGTCGTGCCCAGCTTGGAGCACTAATAAATTTAAGTCCCATATATGTGAAAATGACCAAGGCTTCTGCTAAAATAGCAGGGAGAGGAATTCCCATCCAACATGTTGTATTTGTGTGCTAGTATCCCACAACATAATTTCAAGGGCCAACTGATTTTATTTATGCCAAATTTCACCTTTTAGATAATAATAACTGGCATGTTGTGATTTTGATTTTTAAACGTTTCCTTTTCTTTTCCAGCACTCTAGATCTAATATAGCTCCTGAAAAATTTAATTTTGCCCAATATTAGTGATTCACCAACAAAGCCTAAATTTGAAAGTTGGCCCAGTCTCTAGTATTAGTAAAAAGGTAAGTATTGATTTGTAGGAATGTCTAGTTCCTATCCAAAAGACTGAGGTCCACTCAGGCGATCAAATCAACGAGGTTTAATGATAAGTAACAGAGTTTAACAGATAACGACAGGAGAACATCGAATATAGGTCTAGTCAGTTCGGCGGCTCCACGAGGACTGCTAGGGCGGTCCCGTGGCTGACGTCATGACGTCATGACGTTTTTCCCGCCGGTGGGGGATCACGTGATGAACGGCGTGACGTCATCGCGTTTGCCCGCGCTATTAAAGTGATCGCGCTCTGTACATGTAAACAGTGAAAACAAAGATACAGACTCAGGCTGCAGCCAACATATTATTAAAGGGAATTATATGGAGTCCCTTAGTGGCTCCGCCACATGCGCCCCCCCAGAATTGTCTTTAATAGCAAAAGTAAAACGGCGAGGAGGCCTGACGAGCCTGTCAGATCGACTTCTGTAGCCTGGAAGTGGAAGCTGATGGACGGCAGGCGAGCTGGCGGGTGGTTGCTTTTGATCTGGCACGGCGACTGTGGGTGGTCGGCCACGTTTCGGCGGTTGTGCGATCTCGACTGGGCGGTCAAGGTCCAAGTGAGCAGGTGTCAACCGGTTAACCGAAATGTGGTCCGGTTTACCTCCAACATCGACCGAAAAAAATTGTCTCCCGGCTCTATCACACGGAAAGGACCAGCGTAAGGGGGTTTGAGCGGGTCCCGATGAGCGTCGTGGCGGATAAACACATAGTCGGCGTTCTTCAGCTCAGCTGCGACGTGGGAACTCTGCAAGCCATGATGCGACGTGGGCACTGGAGCGAAACTTCTGGCTGCCTCCTGGTGGCTGATGAGCTGCTGGGACGCGGACCATGGATCTGTTGGAGACGGAAGGAAATCCCCTGGTACGCGTAGCGGCTGGCCATACACGAGCTCCGCCGAGGACGATTGAAGATCTTCCTTCGGTGCCGTACGAAGACCCAAAAGGACCCATGGAAGCCTGTCCACCCAGCCCGTGCCTTGAAGGCTGGCTCGCAGTGCGGCTTTGAGCGACCTGTGGAATCGTTCACACAGGCTGTTCGCCTGTGGATGGTAGGCAATGGTGCGATGTAGCTTGACTCCGAGCCCCTGAGCCACAGCGTTCCAGAGCTCTGAAGAGAACTGCGGCCCACGATCGGACGAGATGTCTGCCGGTACCCCGAAGCGGGCGACCCAAGAGGAGATGAATGCCCTGGCGACGTCTGCAGAAGTGGTGGAAGACAGAGGAACTGTCTCCGGCCATCGAGTGGTGCGGTCCACCATTGTAAGAAGATGAGTGAACCCGTGCGAAGGTGGAGGTGGCCCCACCAGGTCCACATGCACATGATCAAACCGACGTTCCGGGAAGGTGAAAGTGGCCAATGGAGCCTTAACATGACGCTGCACCTTGGCCTTTTGGCAGACCACGCAGATGTTGGCCCAGTCGCGAACATCCATGTGCATGCCCCGCCACATGAATTTGGACGACATCAACCGTTGCGAGGCCTTCATGCCAGGGTGCGACAACCCGTGTATGGCGTCAAAAACTTTTCGGCGCCAGGCGACCGGGACGATAGGGTGAGGATCTCCTACGGAGACGTCACAGAGTAGTGTAGTGCCCGCGGCATGGAATTTGATGTCAGCCGCTTGGAGGCTAGAGGGGTTGGTTCTGTAAGATTGGACCTCCGGATCCGAGGCTTGATCTGCAGCCATGAGGGCATAGTCGATGCCGAGCTGGGCTGCATGAACGGTCGCGCGGGAGAGGCAATCCGCCACCAGGTTGTCCTTACCGGACACATGCTGAATGTCAGTGGTGAATTCTGAGATAAACGTCAAATGACGTTGTTGCCGAGCTGACCACGGTTCGGCGGTCTTGGCCATAGTGAACGTTAGTGGCTTATGGTCCACAAAAGCCGTGAACGGACGTCCTTCTAGCAAGAACCGGAAATGGCGGATGGCCAGAAAAAGGGCCAGCAACTCCCGGTCAAACGTGCTGTACTTTCGTTCGTTTCGCCGCAGTTGACGGCTGAAAAACACCAGCGGTTGCCACGTCCCATGCACCCACTGTTCCTGCACTGCGCCAATGGCGTAGTCTGACGCGTCGGTGGTAAGGGCGATGGTGGCACCTGGCAGCGGGTGTGCCAGCATGGTTGCGTTGGCTAAAGCGCCTTTTGTGTCGACGAACGCCCGGTCCATTTCGACCATCCAGCTGATCGGATCCTTGCCGGACTTGCCCTTGAGGGCCTCGTACAGGGGCTGCATAAGCAGAGCTGCATTAGGGACGAACCAGTGATAAAAATTTACCATCCCGAGGAACTCCTGCAGGGCCTTGACGGACTGCGGGCGCGGGAATGAAGTAACTGCCTCCACCTTCGTTTGCAGGGGAATTGCGCCGTCTGTTGTGATGCAATGGCCTAAAAAATCAATCTGCTGCAGGCCGAACTGGCACTTGGCCGGGTTGATGATCAAGCTGTGTTGACTGAGGCGTCTAAAAAGAGGGTGCGCAAATGGCAGATGTGCTCTTTATTAGGGCTGGCGATGAGGATGTCGTCGAGGTAGACGAAGAGAAACTTGAGGTCCCGAAGCACGGAGTCCATCAAGCGCTGGAAAGCCTGTGCAGCGTTCTTCAATCCAAACGGCATCCGCAGAAATTCAAACAGGCCGAATGGGATGATGACTGCAGTTTTCGGGACGTCTTGCGGGTGTACGGGGACCTGGTGGTAGCCGCGGACAAGGTAGTCTTTTGAAAAAATGGTATTTCCCGCCAAATGTGCAGAGAAATCCTGAATATGAGGGATTGGGTACCGATCAGGAGTAGTGGCGTCGTTCAGGCGTCGGTAGTCGCCGCATGGCCGCCATCCGCCGCCGGGTTTCGGAACAATGTGGAGAGGTGAAGACCAGGGACTATTTGACCGGTGAATAATCCCTAGCCGCTCCATCGTGTCGAACTCCGCTTTCGCAACCGCGAGCTTGCCAGGTTCGAGATGCCGGGCCCGTGCGTAGACTGGGGAGCCAGTAGTGGCGATGTGATGTTCGACACCATGTTTCGTGGCCGTGGAAGAGAAAGTGGGTTTGGTCAGGTCTGGGAAATCTCCGAGGAGGTGAGTGAAGTCATCTGGAGTGCGCGCCACGGTGTTACCGCGGTAGCATGGGATGGAGTGAAAAGTGGCCGCACTGATCAACCGGCGGTGCCATACATCCACCAGGAGGCCGTTGGTGCACAAAAAATCCGCCCCGAGGATGGCTTGAGAGACTTTGGCCATGATGAAATCCCAGTAAAACCGCTGGCCGCCGAAGCACACCTGGACCTGCCGGCTTCCGAAGGTCCGAATGGCCCTGCCATTAGCCGCCTGGAGGCGGGGGCCGTGCCCCCTAACTTGTAGATCAAGATTGGACGCGGGTCGGATGCTACACTGTGCCCCGGTGTCGCAAAGGAACCGTCGACCAGATAGGGAATCGTTGATGAAGAGGAGTTTTCCCGAATTACCGATTGCCATCGCAGCCGCGGGGCGCTCGTTATAACTGCCCCTCCTTCGACAGGGTGGCTGCTGTTTTTTTTGAGCGAAAAGCTGCAGGGAGGGTGGCAGCATCTTGCTTTCGCGCCAACACGGGCGTAGTAGAAGCACAACCCCGCAGGTTGAGGGGCTGGAGCGGCGTCCATGGGGGATGGGTGCCTCGTGGCAGCGCAGCACTGCTGTGTCACCGCGAAGATCTTGTCCGCATCGGCAGCCAGCTCTGCGCAGTCTGTGACTTCCGACCTGGCTAGGGCAGCCTGAACTTGCTCCGGTAGCTGGCTGAGGAATAGCTCCCTGAAGAGGAAGCATTCCGGTTTGGAGCCCAGGAGCATGAGCATTTGGCTCATGAGCTCGGACGGTTTGGAGTCCCCGAGGCCGGGCAGATTGAGCAGCCGGCGGGCGCACTCCGACTTCGTAAGCCCAAAGACCTGTAACAACCACGCCTTTATCGTATCGTACTTGCGGTCTTCTGGTGGATTACCAAGCAGGCTGACAATCCGCGAGGCTGTGGCGCTGTTGAGGGCGGAGACCACATGATAGTAATGGGTTTGATCCGCAATGATGTTCCTGATGGCGAACTGGGCTTCAGCCTGGATGAACCACACGGCTGGCTGTTGCGCCCAGAACTGTGGTAGCTTTAAAGCAACGGCGTTCGATTCCATGTTCGGTAACTTCTGCGAAAACCGTTCGCAAAAGTCAGGGTCACCAATGTAGGAATGTCTAGTTCCTATCCAAAAGACTGAGGTCCACTCAGGCGATCAAATCAACGAGGTTTAATGATAAGTAACAGAGTTTAACAGATAACTACAGGAGAACATCGAATATAGGTCTAGTCAGTTCGGAGGCTCCACAAGGACTGCTAGGGCGGTCCTGTGGCTGACGTCATGACGTCATCATGTTTTTCCCGCCGGTGGGGGATCACGTGATGTACGGCGTGACGTCATCGCATTTGCCCGCGCTATTAAAGTGATCGCGCTCTGTACATGTAAACAGTGAAAACAAAGATACAGACTCAGGCTGCAGCCAACATATTATTAAAGGGAATTATATGCAGTTGATTGGAGCCCCTTAGTGGCTCTGCCACAGATTCATATTTTTCTTTTACTGGTCTTAATATGGGAATGGTAGCATAGTGGTTAGCTTACTAGACTTGTAATCCAGTGGTCTGGACTAATGATCCAGGGACGCGAGTTCAAATCCCACCACAGTAGCTGGGGAATTAAAATTTAAATAAAAAGCTAGTATTGGTAATGGTGACCATAAAACTGTTGGATTGTCATAAATTGATTTTTCACTAATGTCCTTTAGGGAAGGAAGTCCTTACCTGGTCTGACCTATATGTAACTCCAGACCCACAGCAATGTGGTTGACCGCCCTCTGAAATGGCCTAGCAAGCCATTCAGTTGTACACAACCGCGACAACCTTCACCACAAGGACTGCAGCGGTTCAAGAACTGCAGACTCACTGATAAGATGCTTCCTGTAGTGTATGTGCCTTTAAGTCAGAACTACTTTTACAGCTCCTGTATACTGTAGTACCGGCAGTGACCACACCGGTATATAAGCTTTGCGCATGCCTCTGTACCCCCAGTCTAGAGACTACCCTCCTCCAGTAAAGACCTGTTATTTGTTAATGTACAGCATCCGTGTGATTATTTAATAAGAGCATATCCACTGAACCATGGATCCAACAGTGGCGACGAGTGGCGATTCGAATCTAACTGCAAAAAAAAAAAGTCGAGGCCAGGAACACGGGCGTCGACCACGAGCAACCGCCCAGCAGTCAGGCAGAGATCCAACTTCGCAGGGGAGGCTGTGGAGAGCCGGGCTTGGTTCCCCAGCCACAACGAGCAGTAAGAGACCGATGACAGGTCCAGCGCAGACCCTTCCCGAGCAGCGGCGGCTGGAGCCGACCGACGGCGGTGAGAGAGCCGAGCAGCGTCGACGGGGTAAGACAGAGAGTGAAGAGCGCAGGGCGCAGCCGGGGGTTGAACACCGAGCGGCGTCGAGGAAAATAAAACAAACCGGAGAGAGAGAGGGTAAGAAACAGCCGGGTTCTAGACTGAGCGGCGTCGAAAAATATAAAAAGAAGAACGCGCAGAGCACAGCCAGTGCTCACGGGCTGAACAGGGTCTGCGGGGCGAAGAAAGGGGAGATGCCATTGAGCCGCGGAGAAGAAGGAAGAGCGCGGGAGACGCCATTTTTAGAAGCCGCAGCGGAGAAGAAGGGCGAGAGCGGGAAGGAAGGAAAGCGCGGGAGACGCCATTTTGTGCCAGCGGAGAAGAAGGGGAAGCACGGGAGGTGCCATTTGTGACAGTTAACGCACACCCAAGGATGCCGAAGAGTGGCAGTATCTCTACGTTCGACAATGAAGTCGAAGATTGGGCGACATATGTGGAACGTATTGAGGTGTACTGCAGGGCGAATGAAGTGCCAGATGCTAATAAAGCACTGGTTCTGTTCAATTCCATGGGTGCAAAAACTTATGGGTTACTGCGAAATCTAATAACCTCAGAGAAGCCGGTAAACAAGAATTTTGAAAGCATAGTAGAAATCCTACAGGACCACTTAAACCCCACACCGCTGCTGATAGCAGAACGATTTAAGTTCCATAAAAGGAACCAACACAAAGACGAAAGCAATGCTGAGTACCTAACGGAACTGCGCAAGCTATCGAAAAACTGCCAGTTTGGAGCGGGACTAGCAGATACGTTAAGGGACAAGTTTGTGTGTGGGCTACAAAGTGAAGGAACCCAGAAACGGCTTCTATCAGAAAAGGACCTTACGCTGGACAAAGCTTTCAGTATGGCAGTATCACACGAAGCAGCCGCAAGGGGCGCTGCAGAGATACAACGGAGACCGCAAGAATATGCCACCAATGAAATGTCCTATGGAACAGGGAAGTGCTATCGCTGTGGCAGAACAACACATGACCAGAAAGATTGTTGGTTCAAGGACCAAGTGTGCAGACAGTGTGGGAAAGCAGGACACATAGCAAGAGTCTGCAGGTCTGGGAAGAAAACCAACAGTAAGAAATCTCCATAGGAGAAGTACAAAAAGGTACACCAGGTGATGGACAGTGGTTCAGATGAACAGAAAAGTGATACAGACTCCGGAAGCAAGGAGCTGGGTTGTCTGTGTGGTAAACCACTGTTATACCTGTCTGTGTCTGTATGTGTATTCCACTAGGTACAGGTCTGGACATGCCTCGGCTGACTCCTCCCACTATTCCAGGTATATAAGTGACTACCTCCCAGTCCCTTAGTATTCTGGACGGGTCGACCACTCGAGACAAGACCTTCATTCTTTAGTTAATAAAAGCCTGATTGTTACTCGCTCAACCTCAGTCTTTTGAGTAATTGATGGCGCATCAATTTTATTAACTAAATTTTTTATAATGGAGAAGATCCTCACACCAGCATGCCTGGACCTGGACAGTCGGGAAGCGGACGCTTCCACCAAGTTTGCTCACTGGCTCACGTGCTTCGAGACATTCCTGACTGCCTCCACTGCGGTCGAAACGGATGCGGACAAACTGTCTGTCCTGTTCTCCAAGGTGAACCACCGAGTGTACTCAGTCATCCGGGACGCGACCTCGTACACAGCCGCCCTCCAGCTCCTCAAGACCCAGTACACGCGCCCTGTGAACGAAGTATACGCTAGGCACCTTCTGGGGAGTCGCAAGCAACAACCTGGGGAATCGACTGAGGAATACCTCCAAGCACTGTCCGTGCTTGGCCGGGCCTATGGGTGTAAGGCGGTAACGCCCACTAAGTACACGGAGGAACTGATCCGGGATGCCTTCGTAGCGGGCCACAGGTCCAACTACACCCGACAGCGACTGCTGGAGCAGAGTGACCTCACCCTCGACAAAGCCTCCGACATCGCACTAACGCTGGACGCAGCCTTCCGGGGCATGGATGCCTACTCCTCTGCACCGTGGACGCCGCGGGGAACGACAACCTGGGACACGGTAGGACAGCCCCATAGCACCATGCCACCCCAGCCACAGCCCAACAACGGCCCAACTACCACAGCAGTGTCCCAAAGCCAGACAGCAGTATCCCAAGGCCAGAAATGCTACTTCTGTGGCCAGGCCAAACACCCCAGAGCGCGCTGCCCGGCGAAGAATGCGACCTGCTCGGGCTGCGGGAAAAAGGGACACTACGCCAGCGTCTGCAAGGCCAAAGCCACCCCGAACGCCAGCAGCGCCGCGTGTGGGCCGTGCGAGCCGCCATCTCGGGCCCCCAACAGCGCCGCGTGCGGGCCGCCATCTTGGGCCTCCCCAGCCATGTGCGAACCACCGCAGCAGCAGCCATCTTGGACGACTCCAGCCACATGGGAATCATGGATGCCGCCATCTTGGACACCAGCCGGGACGCAGCAGACCACCAACCCCCCCCCATCTGATACTCGCAGCGACACACCGACCCCTACGCTGGCCTCTGTGACGCTGGACCAAACGAGACCGCACCAGCTAGCTCGGTCCAAAATGGACGTTAAGGTAAACGGCCATGCAATAAACTGCCTTTTTGACTCCGGGAGCACAGAGAGCTTCATCCACCCCGACACAGTGCGGCGTTGCTCTCTCCCAGTCCTGCCTGCGCACCAGCGGATTTCTATGGCCTCCGAGTCCCAGTCAGCGGACATTGGCAGCTACTGCGTGGTGACACTAGTAGTAGACGGGACTGTGTTCAATAATTTTAAACTCCTGGTCCTGCCCGACCTCTGCGCTGCCGTTCTACTGGGGTTGGATTTCCAGTGCCACCTCAAAAGCGTTACGATGGTGTACGGTGGCCCCCTCCCCCCACTCACAGTCCGCAGCCAGCAGCCTCCAAATTGCCCGCCGCGCACCAGATGCAACCTCTCCACACTCAGAGTCCCACCCCCCCCACTGTTTGCTAACCTCACCCCCGACTGTAAGCCCATCGCCACAAAGAGCAGGCGATACAGTGCCGGGGACAGGGTTTTCATCAAAGCCGAAGTGGAACGGCTCCTGAAGGAGGGGATTATTGAGGGCAGCTCTAGCCCCTGGCGAGCCCAGGTTGTGGTCGTTAAGACCGGCGAGAAACAATGCCTGGTCATCGATTACAGCCAAACAATAAACCGCTACACCCTGCTGGACACCTACCCACTCCCCCGCATAGCTGACATGGTCAACCAGATCGCGCAGTACCACGTCTTTTCGACCATTGACCTGAAATCAGCGTACCACCAGCTCCCCATCAGCCCTGAAGACCGCCAGTATACTGCTTTTGAGGCAAACGGCCGCCTCTATCACTTCCTTAGGGTTCCCTTCGGCGTTACCAACGGGGTCTCCGTCTTCCAAAGGGAGATGGACCGGATGGTCGATCAAAACGAGCTGCAGGCCACTTTCCCTTACCTAGATAATGTGACCATCTGCGGCCATGACTTGCAGGACCATGACGCAAACCTCGAGAAATTCCTCCGCACCGCCCAACTCCTGAACCTGACATATAACAAGGAGAAGTGCATATTCCGCACAGACCGCCTCGCCATCCTTGGCTGTGTTGTGGAACACGGGGTCATCGGTCCCGACCCGGACCGGATGCGTCCCCTTATGGAACTCCCACTGCCTAAAAGCTCTGAAGAGGTGCCTAGGGTTTTTTTCCTACTACGCTCAGTGGGTCCCCTACTATGCAGACAAAGCCCGTCCGCTGATCAAGTCCACCTCTTTTCCCGTGACGGCAGAGGCCCGCTTAGCCTTCCACCGTATCAAGGAAGACATTGCCAAAGCCACCATGCACGCAGTGGACGAATCCATCCCCTTCCAGGTGGAAAGCGATGCGTCCGACTTCGCTCTGGCCGCCACCCTTAATCAGGCGGGGAGACCTGTGGCATTCTTCTCACGAACCCTCCAGGGCCCGGAGACCAGACACTCCGCGGTCGAGAAGGAGGCCCAGGCTATCGTGGAGGCTGTGCGTCATTGGGGGCACTACCTGGCTGGAAAACGATTTACCCTGCTCACTGACCAGCGTTCAGTTGCTTTTATGTTCAACAACAAGCAGAGGGGCAAAATCAAAAATGACAAGATCTTGAGGTGGAGAATCGAACTTTCCACCTACAATTACGAGATCTTGTACCGGCTTGGGAAGCTCAATGAACCCCCAGATGCCCTATCGCGTGGCACCTGCGCCAGCGCGCAGATCGATAGGCTGAGGGCCCTCCACAATGACCTCTGCCACCCGGGGGTCACCAGGTTCTTCCACTTCATCAAGGCCCGCAAACTGCCTTACTCCATCGAGGAGGTCAGGACCATGACCAAGAACTGCCAAGTCTGCGCTGAGTGCAAACCGCACTTTTATAGACCAGACAGAGCCCACCTGATAAAAGCCACTCGCCCTTTCGAACGCCTGAGCGTCGATTTCAAAGGGCCTCTCCCCTCCTCCGACCGCAATGTGTACTTCCTCAACATCATTGACGAGTACTCCCGGTTCCCGTTCGCTATCCCCTGCCCGGACATGACCAGTGCCACGGTCATTAAATCTCTGAACAGCCTCTTCACCCTGTTCGGTTTCCCCAGCTATATCCATAGCGACCGGGGCTCATCGTTTATGAGCGACGAACTCCGCCAGTACCTGCTCGCTAGGGGTATAGCCACAAGCAGGACCACCAGTTACAACCCCCGGGGGAACAGACAGGTGGAAAGAGAGAATGCAACAGTTTGGAAGGCCGCCCTACTAGCCTTAAAGTCTAGGGGCCTTCCGACCTCCCGCTGGCAGGAGGTGCTCCCCGATGCGCTCCACTCGATTCGGTCACTGCTCTGCACTGCCACCAATGCCACCCCTCACGAGAAAATGTTTGTCTTCCCAAGGAAGTCCACATCGGGGACATCGTTACCGCCATGGCTGACGTCCCCAGGGCCGGTACTACTGAGAAGACACGTGAGGGCCAATAAAATGGACCCCCTGGTCGAGAGGGTCGACCTCCTCCACGCCAACCCCCAGTACGCTTACATTGCGTACCCGGACGGGCGGGAGGACACAGTCTCCATACGAGACCTCGCACCCTCGGGGACCGCTGTAACCCACTACGACACAGTCTCCATATGAGACCTCGCACCCTCGGGGACTGCTGTAACCCACTACCCATTACCACCACCCCCCCACGACCCGATATCCAACCCCAGCAGCCGGCTCACCTTGGACCGTCACCCACGAGGACTACACTCCAGGGCCCCAGCCTACACGGGACGTGACGCCGGAAGCTCCACCACCCCTGCCGTTGCCACGTCGATCACAGCGGCAGACAAGACCTCCGGAGAGACTCCAATACACGAACTTTTAAATACACTTCACCCCGCCGGACTCATTTTTAAACAAGGGGTGAATGTGGTAAACCACTGTTATACCTGTCTGTGTCTGTATGTGTATTCCACTAGGTACAGGTCTGGACATGCCTCGGCTGACTCCTCCCACTATTCCAGGTATATAAGTGACTACCTCCCAGTCCCTTAGTATTCTGGACGGGTCGACCACTCGAGACAAGACCTTCATTCTTTAGTTAATAAAAGCCTGATTGTTACTCGCTCAACCTCAGTCTTTTGAGTAATTGATGGCGCATCAGTCTGAAACTAGATAAGGTAACCGAAATGGAGGATCACCAGACTAACTGGGTTACACTCAAGATAGACGGAGTCCAAGTGGAAATGGAATTGGACACAGGGTCAGCTCTAACAGTCATAAATCAAAGAGACTACAAGCGGCTATTTTCACACATACCCTTGAAAGCTACAGAGATTGTCTTGAAGACGTATACGGGGCAAAAAGTCTACCCCAAAGGAAAAATAAGGGTGAAAGTGACATATAAAAGGTCAGGAAATACCTAAAATGGATATATATGTATTGCCAAATGGAGGACCACCACTGCTAGGACGTGAATGGATCCGGAAGATACAATTAGATTGGCATTCCATACAGGCACTGAAGGTTGAGGCCAAAAAGGATGACGACGTCACACCTGGACGACTGTCAAAAATGCTAACTGACGCAAAAGAAGTGTTCCAGGAGGGACTAGGAACACTAAAAGGAATAACAGCAATGATTAAAATAGAGGAAAAGGCAAGCCCAAAGTTTCTGAAGGCCAGACCAGTGCTTTATGCGATCAGACCAGCTGTTGAAGCAGAGCTGGAAGGGTTGGAACGTTCAAGAGTACTGTCCAAAGTGAACTGGAGCGAGTGGGCTACACCCATCGTTCCTGTAATGAAGAGGTCGTTGAGTAATACGCCTGGGGAACCAAAGAAGGTCCGCATCTGTGGGGATTTTAAGGTGACAGTGAACCCAGTCCTTCACACGGTGCAATATCCGCTTCCACGAATTGAGGATATTTTCGCCTCGCTATCTGGAGGTAAACGCTTCACCAAAATTGATCTAGCCCAGGCGTACTTGCAAATGGAGGTAGAAGAAGCTTCAAAAAATTACCTTATGATCAACACTCATAAAGGCCTCTATCAATACAACCGGCTGGTGTTTGGAGTAGCCTCGGCTCCGGCTATCTGGCAAAGGGCGATGGATCAGGTCCTGCAAGGGATTCCAGGGACCCAGTGTTATTCGGACGGCATCTTGGTCACGGGTGAAAATGACGGTGATCACCTCGCCAACTTGGAGAAGGTGCTCACCAGATTAAAGGAGTATGGGCTACGAGCTAATTGCCACAAGTGCGAGTTTTTCCAGAAACAGATCTCGTATTGTGGCCACGTCATCGATGAAGAGGGGTTACATAAGTCCCCTGACAAGATTGAGGCAGTAGTCAAGGCTCCAGCACCGGAAAATGTGTCACAACTGAGGTCGTTCCTCGGGCTGGTAAACTACTACCACAAGTTCTTACCAAATCTGTCTACGGTATTACACCCGCTGAACACCCTACTGCAAACAGGGGTACCATGGAAGTGGGATGACAAACGTAGACGAGCTTTCCAGAAGTGTAAAGAATTGATCACATCAAAAGAGATGTTGGCCCATTTCAACCCAGCACTACCAATTCGTTTGGCATGTGATGCATCACCCTACGGTATTGGAGCGGTGCTGTCGCACAAATTCACAGACGGGTTGGAGAGGCCAGTAGCCTTTGCGTCTCGGTCACTAACCTCAGCCGAGCGCAACTACACCCAGATTGACAGGGAGGCCCTCAGCCTAGTATGGGGAGTAAAAAAATTCAACCACTATCTGCATGGGCAGAAGTTCACTTTGCTGACTGACCACCAACCACTTGTCTCCATCTTTAATCCTAAGAAGGGTGTTCCAGTGATGACTGCACAGCGGTTACAAAGATGGTCCCTGTTTCTAGGGGTAAATCAATATGAAATAGAATATAAAGGCATGAAACAGCATGGGAACGCTGATGGGCTATCGCGCCTGCCACCTACTGTGGAGGAAGCACCAGCAGTGGACCCTATCGAGATATTTTATTCATCAATAATTGAACGATTGCAGTCCTATGGACCATATTTGCCAGAAACGGTTTGCCAGAGCAGATTTGCTCTGATAATGGACCACAGTTTGTGTCTGACGAGTTCTAAAAATTCATGAAAAGGAATGGGGTAAGGCATTACACATCTGCCCCGTATCATCCAGCCACAAATGGATTGGCTGAGAGGTTCGTACAAACCTTTAAGAAGGCGATAAAGGCCATGTGCGACGATAAAATTCCACTACAGCATAAGATGGACAATTTCTTATTAGCCTACCGAAACGCGACACATGCAGTTACCAACCAGACCCCGGCCATGATGTTCTTTAACCGAAGGTTGAGATCTCGCCTGGACTTGCTCAGACCAAATGTGCGAAGAAATGTTGAGGACAAACAATTCCAGCACATCAATGAGAAGCCGACAAGGAGCTTCAATGTAGGGCAACCAGTCTTGGCCCGTGACTATCGAACAGAGAAATGGCAACCCGGAACAATATGTACAAGGCAGGGGCCATTAATGTACACAGTGGATGTCGGGGAGAACGTTGTGAGACGCCACGTCGATCAGATCTTAGCGTCACAGGAACGTGTCAACCCCATGTCTCGAGTACCTGGGGATGAACCCAACATACCAGTAGCATCTACTTCAGACCCAGTAGCAGTGGAACCCGATGAACTACCCGAGGAAAAGGGGTCAGAATCGCCTCTTCACCAAGAACAAGAACCTCTGGAAAGGCGCTATCCCGAAAGGGTCAGGAAGCTGCCCCAAAGACTGAATCTATAAATGGACTTTTGTTGTTTAATGTACATGTTGAAATGTTAATTGTTATTTGAATATTAGGGGTATTACTAATCTAAAAGGGGAGGAATTGTAGTGTATGTGCCTTTAAGTCAGAACTACTTTTACAGCTCCTGTATACTGTAGTACCGGCAGTGACCACACCGGTATATAAGCTTTGCGCATGCCTCTGTACCCCAGTCTAGAGACTACCCTCTTCCAGTAAAGACCTGTTATTTGTTAATGTACAGCATCCGTGTGATTATTTAATACGAGCATATCCACTGAACCACGGATCCAACACTTCCTACTATAGATATTAAATAAAATATGTTCCCCTTTTCCCTGAGGTGGGAGAAAAGAGGAATCGGCTTTTGGCATCTAGATAACAGCCATTTAAAAAAAATATAACTGGAAACAATTTTTGTGCAGTTTGTATTTCTGTTAGTCTGCCCTTAAGCTTTACTTGTGGGAGAGGAGACCATTGGCTTTGTCACATGGAATGAACACTAACAAAAGCTGCGCCTTATCCGGCACAAAACAAGATTGCTAATGGCGAAAACATAGAGCAGTGTTTGTATTGTTGCTCACTACCTCCCATTCCAGATGACGGTGATCACACTGCAGTGTGAAGAATGCAAAAAAAAGAAAAGAATTTGACTGACACGTTGAAGCAATATACTCATTGTTGGAGGTAATACTGAGGGGTCAGGTTACTCTTACATCTTGATCCTAATCAAACATACTATTCACCCACTTCTACATTATTGCTAAATTACAATACACTTCTTGCACACAAGGGCTATTGGCCTCTCAACAGTGTCCCTTCATCAAACCTTTAATCCCACTGCTGCAGACAAGCCTGTTACTCAGTAAATTAATAATGTTTATCACTCAGGTATATTTATCATGGTGAGAATTATGGATAATTTATACACAGCGTTGATTGCAAATTGCACTTACAAAAACACTTATCACACTTTCAATTAATGGTATCATTTCAAGCTCTGTGCACTTGTTAGAACACTGTTTCTGTAATTAAATTCAATACACCACTTTTAAGACTCATGGTAGAACAGTATATTAATAAATGCTGCCCTTGGTATCAGTTTGTGAAAAGAAGCAAATAAACAAACTGTTTGATGATGCATGCAACATAAATCCATTTTTGCACATCCCATTGCACTGAACGTACCTGCTCGATTGTCAACAGAAATTAAAAAAATGATTCCAAAGAGCTGTGAAGTGCTACCAAAAAGACAATTAAGATTCAAATTTATATTCAATTAATTAAAGAAAACCTGATAAATCTTGCTGCAATAAAACTCAGTTCTAAACAAAATCAATAAACTGCTTTCTTGTATACATTTTTGAACAAGGCAGAGCTGAATCTTCTATGATGAAGACATAATGTGTCATAATAATTAGGACAACAGCTAGGCTTCAGACAAAAGACAGCTTTTTAATATGCAAATTTATGCAGCCAGGGCCATTCAAATGAGGCAGATTTCTACCTCTTCTGGTAGATTCGTCTTCACTGCTAATCATCTGAAGGCTGCCAAATGTTCCCTGACACTAATGTATTACAGGTCAACAGAGGCAGGTCTTCACCTATTACCCCACAACAATGTGCTCCCCTCCCCATTCCCTCTTCATCATTTGGAGCAATTACTGGCAGATGCAATCAGATGCCTTGAATAGAAGCAACTGGGGCTTGTTTGTGGCTTGGATTCATTAGTAAGGAGGAGGAAGAAAGGAATAAATTACATAATTGCAAAAAAACAGTGGCCGAAGCCATTTGATGCAAAGCTGATTGTGCATATGTGCATTTGGTCAGTCGTGGAATGGAGGATGTTGGGATAGCTGAAGTATGCCTCTACACCACAAGTTTTGGGTGTTCTCCAAAACAGATGGCTTTATATAACACCCATTCTTCTCCTTGTCAACTGTTCTGTTCATTTATTCTTGTGTTTGATGTTTGCTTTTGTTACTTCCACACAGGGACCCTATCATCGCTTTCCTGCAACATTTTATGATCTAAAATTTTAATCATGCTTTTGATGGCTTTCCATCAGGGTTGACAGTACAGAAAATACTGATACTTTGATTTTTGTATCGGCTGGAACGAGTACAAAGCAACATGAAATTAAGAGAGATCATTTAGTTTTCCCACATGCTAGTATGGTATTCTTGAAAGTCTAATTTATGTATTTCTGAGCACAAAATTCACTTCATCTTAATACAGAGGTTTAGCACCTCTGCATTAGGATTAAACACATCATAGGATTACACTACTATTTTGTAGATCCAGAACAGCAGACAGTAACTGTTAATATAATGTAATTACATTATGGTAGTTGATATAACTATTAGCATGTGAAGGTTCATACAAAATAATGTAATACTTAGTTTAAAATGACAGATTTATAAAGAAGTGTGTCGGGAATTGATCAGGAACATTTTTACAGTGACTGAATAAATTAAATTCCATTTTTATTACATGGGTTGCTGGGGATTTTATTTTTACCGGTGATTTGAGGACTGCACTTACAATTAAGCCCACTGATTTATAGTGACTGAATATGTCAAATTCCATTTACTGCATGGGGTTACGGGATTTTCCAAGATTTTTACTGGTGTTTCAAGGATAGTATTCCATGGCCTAGAAATTGGATAAGGTCCGAAAATGTGCGCGGGCAGCACTAAGCGCTACGTGCCTGCACCCGTTCAAATTGGTGCAGAATTGGTGCTGCCTGCTCATTATAACGATTGTAGTGCTGATCTCATTCGAAACACACTGCTGGTTGGCTTAGCACTGAACGGGGGGGGGGCAATAAAGTTTGGCCTAGGCTCTCTGCACTACTTAAAGGGCTTTGTTGCAGAAGCACCTCATTGCCATTGTGGAGAAAGCCATGGCCCAACAGCCAAGAGAAAGGGTGAGGGGATTTTCTGATGCAGCACTGGAGGCCTTAGTCCAGGGGATTCAAAGACGCCATCAGGTCCTCTACCTGCAAGGGGGCAGGAGGCCTTCAAGGCAGAACAGCAGAAGATGGGAGGAGATCTCTGAAATCGTCAGTGCGATGATTATTGTCCCCAGAACCTGGATCCAGTGCCGCAAAAAGTTTAATGACCTCACACGAGTGGTCATGGTGAGTGAATGCATCTTCAAATGCCATATCCCACCATCTACACCACTAGCCTCACACACTGCTAAATGCACCACACTCCCATCACTCACCTAGCAACAATCTCTAGCAATCACCACTCATACCTCACAGTCATAGCTTCACTTCATCCTCATACACTTACCACTGCTGCAAGGCTCACGCCAACATCTCACAACTTGCACACACTGACAGCTATTCAATCATGAAAGGCACATCACCCAAACACATTGCACCACATTTCCCATTCTCTTGCAGGCCAAGGTGGCTCATAACCACTGGGAGCAACAGCAGATGGGTGGAGGGGAAGCCCATCTGCAGAACCTGACAGAGCTGGAGGAAGCAGTGCTGGATATCATTGGAGGGGCAGTTACAGAGTCCGTGGTGAGCGGGGAAGTTGAAAGCATTGCTGATGATGACGGTGTGCTCCTACCTAATCCTTCTTCTCACATCCCACTTCCCTTCATCCCACAATCTCTTCTCACTTACAAGATTTCCCTCTCCTCCCCTCACCACAACCCAACCATTGTACCTTTCTGCTTTCAGATACCCAAGAAGTCCCACCAGCACAGTCAGTCCCCAAACTGATGGAGAAGGAGAGTGAAGGAGAAGACACACCATCACTGCATCTGACACTTGCAGGCATCAGCTCAGAAAATGGCAATGCGTGGACTTTAGAGGGAAGTATAGAGGCGAGTTCTGCACATGGTGAGCCAATGGGTACAAGCGGGCTGCAGCTACGCCAGGGGGACAGGATAGCTCGGGTGCCAGCTTCCTGGAGGGCGAGTTCTGCTCCACAGAAGGGTGATGGGCATGCACATAGAAATGCTTGGTGCGATGGCAAGCTTGCCAGAGAACGTCTCATCAGTGTCAAGGAGCATGGAGGAGTCCAGTTCCAACATTGCACGGGGCTTTGCACGGAGCTTGGAGCCCGTGATTTCCAGAATGGTAATGATGGGCAACTTCATGAGAGATCTTGTGGGCCCAGCCATGATGGTGCGTGTCATGGGAGATGTCGCAGCTTCCACTGCAGCACAGGCGGAAGTGACCGAATGTCTCAGTGCTGCTGTGGAAGCTCAGACTGCTGCCATCACGGCTGAGTTTATGAGTGTGGAACGGGGCTTGCAGGGTTTCCCAACAGATGGCTAGAAATGCTGATGCACCGTCTGGGTGAGTACCAGTGGCACCATGGAGCATGAACCTGCTGTCCTCTCTCAGGATGACAGCATTCGTACTCCCACCACTGCCACTCCGCCAGAGCCCTTGCTGCTGCCTGTCAGTCAGCCCAGACTGCTGCCACCCATGCCAACGTGGTGCAGTCCACAGCCAGGCCTTCTAGGCCCAGAGCTGCTTGAGGTCGTCCTGCAAGGCCATCTGCAGTGCTGCCACAGAAATTCAGCAGCCTTCCACCAGCCATGCTGCAGCCACTGGGGGAGCACTTCGTAGGAGCACTAGAATAGGAAAAGGAACACGAAAGACAGACACTAAGGGAATGCACAAGGGTGATTAGTTGACGTCGTTGTTTCAATTTATAAATTATGTTTGGAATGTTTGTTTTGTGTTGACTCTGATTTCAGCTTTGTGCCCAGGAGGATGCTGTGATGTTCCATGACAGGGAGATGGTAAGATGGAGAAGTGGTGAGCAATGGGGTTGTGGTTTGGCAACTGGAGTCTGAATGATCGCTCATGGACAGTCCATTCAGAATGGGGATATGCTGTCTACCTCTTCCTCCTCCTCCTCCTCCTCCTCCTCCTCCTGAGGTGGTCCCTGAGCCCCTGGTGGCAAGGGCTGCACCCTCATGATGGCCAAGTTGTGGAGCATGTAGCAGACCACCACGAAATAGGACACCCGCTCCGGCATGTACTGGAGGCCTCCTCCCAAGTGGTCAAGGCAGCAGAACCATTGATTCAGCACCCCGATAGTCTGCTCAATGAGGTTCTTCATGGCAGCATGGCTCTCATTACTGTATATGATTGCTGGCCACGAATAATGGGGTTGTATAGGGGAAGTCATCAGCCAGGTGCAAAGCGGATAGCCCTTGTCAGGGATCATCCACCCTTGGGTTTGATGTGGTGGCTGGAAGATTGCTTGCACATCGGACTGGCACAGGATGAAGGCATCATGACTTCTGCCAGGATGCTGGGCATTAACCATCATGATGCGCTGGTGTGGTTTCACATCAACTGCACATTAAGTGTGTGGTAGCTTTTGTGGTTATGAAACATCTTAGGATTGGTATGCAGCGCCCGCAAAGCCACGTGTGTGTACTCAATGGTGCCCTGCACCATGAGGAAGCCCAATATCCTGGCAAAGCCATATGCGCACTCCTCCTGCTTCTCCCTGTTCAGAGAGAAGACCGTGAAGTCCTTTCTCCTGGAGTACAGAGCCTCTGTGACCTCCCAGATGCAGCGATGGATGTTGAACCGGGAGATGTTAACTATGTCTCCTGCTCCAGACTGGAAGAATCCAGTGCCGAAAATATTCAGGGCCATGGTGACCTTGAGGGCCACTGGTAGCACCACTGTTGCCCTGCTCTGCGGCTGCAGGTCTGGTTGCAGGAGGAGTTCTGTGACCATCTCCTTGGTGAAGCGGAGCCTCCTAATATACTACCCCTGGCTTAGGTGCAGGTAGGAGAAGTGCTTTCGGAAGACCCTAGGTAGGTAAGGCCTCCTGCCGAGAGCCCTCCTGCCCCTCCTCCTCCTTTCTCTGTGAGCAGTTTGTCATCTTTTTCGCTGCCTCTGCTCCATCTCCCTGTCGAGCACGAGGGGAACTGCAAGTAGAGCCCCCATGTCTGGGAGAAAGTGGTGTGAGCAGAAGCCTTTAAATGAGAAACAAGGCATTCTCCACTTGCAAGCAACACTCCCTGTCACCTCACCAACTTTAAATAACTAGAAAGCTCCAAAGAGTTGCACAAACTTACACAGAGCCAGTAGAAATCAAAAGTCACTGAATATATTTAAGAAGGAGATAGATAGCTTTCTGGACACAAAAGGCATCGAGGGGTATGGGGAAAGAGCGAGAATATGGTATTGAGATAGAGGATCCGCCATGATCATATTGAATGGCGGAGCAGGCTCGAAGGGCCGAATAACCTACTCCTGCTCCTATTTTTCTTTTTTTCTCTGTTTCTAAAAATTAAGTCAGCTGCAAATTGTTGATGATCCCTTTAAATAGCACTGCTGGGGGTCCGACCTGCTGCTGACTGCATGGCCAGCTGGTCGTGATTTGGAGAGGACGTTAAAAGGAGCGGCGACGTCCAAAATGACAGGTCGTGCGTCAAATCAGCATTGCACGTCGATTGACGTCATGCTCTGCCTCATCTAAATATCTGCAGCGAGCGCAGGCAACGGCAGCGCTGCTGACCTGCCCAAAATGGCGGCTGCCGCATTCCGTGCCGGAAGTGTGCGGAAGCGAGGCGGCTACTATTTTTTCTTCCAAACCGGCCTTAACGTCCATGCAAATGGGTTCGATTTCCTGGCCCATAAGACCATAATTTTTCTGTGAAAGCCACGAGTCAGTGGTTTAGGAAGTGATGAATTGTTATGGAACGAGAACAGGGTAGAGGCAAAAAAAGGAAAATACTGAACAAGGGAACTTGTAACCGACATTGTTTCTAAAAAGGCTTTCATCATTGCAGAACTGAAGCTTAGAAAATTTTTAGGCCTCCTTATCAGTTTTATTTCCGGTGGAAGCATTCATTATACAACTGCTTTTATCTCTTCAGTTTTACCCATCAGCTTATTCCTGTGATTATTCTTATATTTCCATTTTTAAAAATAGCTACTAACAGATACAAGTAGATATTTGATTGCCACATTTAAAATAGGCATAAATAATGAGATCAAAATCAAGTCCATCCATCTCCTCAATTTGACAAAAAGCCCATTTTTTTTTAAATTTTGGGTCCTATTTTCTGCATTTAAAAAAAAAACTTATCAGCGTATAGGTAAGGCACCAGCTACTGATCTGTTCTCAACTCCTATGATTTCTAACAGGTGTCCAAGCTTGAAGAGGGTGGTTGGCATTCCAATCAGACACCTCACAAAGGGACAAATATTTCTGTAGGGTATTATTGTTGGGATATTGTTCAAATAATGTGTAACAAATTGGAAGATTTCTAAAGGCTTGCATATGTTTAATGCAGGTTACTAACTAGAATGTTCTATAAAAATAAATTCCTTTTTCAGTCACACAGCAGGGCAACCAGACAGCAGAGCTGACCACAAGGAGGAAGAAGGAAGGGAAACTCTTCCATTAGATCGGGGGGGCGGGGGCAATATTCTTGTTTTATTTACATCACTTACAGCAGAGGCAGACTGACCATATGAGAAATCGGGAGATTTCCTGCATGACCCCGTGAATGGTTCCATAGCGCTATTTTATCAGCCCCTCTTTTTTCCGCGATCACGTGTATTGTATGTGAATATTGTTAATTGATCACTAGAGGGCCCCCTGATGGCAGCAAGCATACTCTAGCAAGTAAACTCCAGGGTTCTTACTGGTTAATGTATCCAGAGAAGATTGTTCCAGAATAAACTGTGAAAGCAGCCATTACGTCGTCACAGCAACTGAATGTTTAATGGACACAACATGCGGGAATGCCGAAGAATCTTGCGCTCTTTTAGGGTAGCCAATCCCCCCCCGTCAGACCCATCGCCAGATACGTTGCTCGATTTCCGAATGCAGATCATTAATTTTCCACGAGAAATTCACATAAAAGCAAGTCGGCATCACTAAATGATTGTCAATTCACAGGGTGCAAGAGACATATTGAGCAGCATTTCCTTGTGTCAACAGCGGCAAGTTTAGACTGCGTTATTTGTTCAGAGCATATGCTTAGGCAGCGCAAACAGACATGCATAAAAGTTCCTGATTGCAATGTAAATTTATATGCAAATCTCTGTCTTAAAATATCACGCAGAGGTGTGCATTCATCAGCCATTGACCATCAACTTTTCTTTTTGTAGTACTATCGCACCATAAAGGTATGGTGATATTTGAGTAACATGAGGTATACCCAGCAATAGAACTGTGCTTGAATATTGCAGGGGCCCGTGTGATGTAATGGCCATCAGCAGCGGGGTCTCGCCAAGGTTAAAACAGTTACGTGGCAACCCTGTGTAAGCCTGCTGGGCCTCGCGTGGTTTAGTGTCATGCCAGTGTACAAGCTGTAACATGTTGCAAAGTAACCCTGGTCAGTTCAAGGCAAAAAACATTATTCAAGTATAAGTACATGTTGTGTTTAAACAAAATTCGAAAAGACAAATAGAATTTTCATAAAAAGACCATAAGAAATAGGAGCAGGAGTAGGCCTTTCGGCCCCTCGAGCCTGCACCGCCATTCAATAAGATCATGGCTGATCTGATCTTGGCCTCAACTGCAGTTTTCTGCCTGTTCCCCATGACCCTTGACTTCCCTGTAGTTCAAAAATCTGTCTATCTCCGCCTTGAATATATTCAATGACTCCGCCTCCACAGCTCTCTGGGGTAGAGAATTCCAAAGATTCACGACCCTCAGAGAAGAAATTCCTCCTCATTTCCGTCTTAAATGGGTGACCCCTTATTCTGAAACTATGCCCCCTAGATCTAGATTCCTTAGATACAAGGGGAAACATCCTCTCAGCATCTACCCTGTCGAGCCCCCTCAGAATCTTATGTTTCAATAAGATCACCTCTCATTCTCCTAAACTCCAATGAGTGTAGGCCCAACCTGCTCAACCTTTTCTCATAAGGCAACCCCTTCATCCTAGGAATCAACCTAGTGAACATTTTCTGAACTGCCTCCAATGCAAGTATATCCCTGCTTAAATAAGGAGACCAAAACTGTACACAGTACTCTAGGTGTGGTCTCACCATCATCCTGTACAATTGTAGCAAGACTTCCCTACTTTTATACTCCATTCCCCTTGCAATAAAGGCCAACATTCCATTTGCCTTCCTAATTACTTGCTGTACCTGCATGCTAACGTTTTGTGATTCATGTACGAGGACACCCAAATCCCTCTGTACCGCAGCATTCTGTAGTCTCTTGCCATTTAAATAATATTTTGCTTTTCTATTCTTCCTACCAAAGTCGATAACCTCACATTTTCCCACATTATACAGGTTGAGCGTCCCGAATCTGGCAACCTCGGGACCGAGGCCGAGCCAGTTTTCGTGTTTTTCCGGACTTCGGAACGTGTTTCTGATGTCCGAAGTCTGGAAACGCCCGAGCCCAGGTTGTGATATTTCCGGACTTTGGACATCAGAAACACGTTCCGAGTCCGGAAATGCCTGGGTCCAGGTTGCGATATTTTCGGTTTTTGCTAAGCCTCCCTCAGGGTGTTCGGATTCCGGGACTCCGGATTTTGGACGCTCAACCTGTACTCCAACTGCCAAATTTTTGTCCACTCACTTAACCTATCTATATCCCTTTGCAGACTTTTTGTGTCTTCCTCACAACTTGCTTTCCCGCCTATCTTTGTATCATCAGCAAATTTGGCTACAGTACACTCAGTCCCTTCATCCAAGTCATTAATATAGATTGTAAATAGTTGAGGCCCCAGCACTGATCCCTGTGGCACCCCACTAGTTACAATTTGCCAACCTGAAAATGATCCATTTATCCCAACTCTCTGTTTTCTGTTAGTTAGCCAATCCTCTATCCAATATATTACCCCCAACACCATGATCCCTTATCTTAGGCAGTAACTTTTTATGTGGCAGCTTATCGAATGGCTTTTGGAAATCCAAATACACTACATCTACTGGTTCCCCTTTATCAGCCCTGCTCATTATATCCTCAAAGAACTAATAAATTTGTCAAACACGATTTCCCTTTCATAAAACCATGTTGACTCTGCTTGATTGTCTTATGATTTTCTAAAGGTCCTGCTATTACTTCCTTAATGATGGATTCCAGCATTTTCCAAATGACAGATGTTAGGCTAACTGGCCTATAGTTTCCTGCTTTCTGTCTCCCTCCTTTCTTGAATATGGACATTACATTTGCGGTTTTCCAATCCGCTGGGACCTTTCCAGAGTCTAGGGAATTTTGGAAGATTACAACCAATGCAACCACTATCTCTGCAGCCACTTCTTTCATCCTTCTCGTAGAGTCTTTCTTTCTCACTGGAATATATTTTTGCTGAGAGTTATGAAATAGCTCCTTAAAAGCCTGCCACTGTTTATCTACTGTCTTACCTTTTAATCTATTTTCCCAGTCCACTTTAGCCAACACTGCCTTCATACCCTCCTGTCCCTGACCACAGACCAAATCTGAAGTATTTAACTTAAGGGGTGTGACTGCCTCCTGGAACAAAGTGTCCAGGTAACGTTCTCCCTCCCTGATGTATCGCAGTGTCCGAAGCTCGGACTCCAGCTCATCAACTCTGAGCCAAAGTTCCTCGAGCTGCAGATGTGTTTGCTGTGGATTACACGGGTCCACCAGCTCCCACATGCTACAGCTGCAATATATCACCTGTCCTGCCATCTCTGTTGTATTTTATTTAACTAATTAGGTTTTCAAGTTTTGAAATACTCAATTGTCTATGAATGGTTTTTAATCTAGGTAATAACCTTGTTTGATTTATTAAATTTTGTTATATGCTTTAGGTCTTTACTGTAACTTAGCCCACAGTCCTAATTTAACCATAGTTGTTTATATTTTTTTATGTATCAAGCAGCACCTCTTTCCCCCACCTCACCGAATTCTCTCACTCACCAAATTCCCGGGTTTAGCACTCTGTAGAAGCAGTACTCCATAAAACTGGGGTCTGTGCTACTTACCTCCGTGCGTTAGCAAAAGCCTCTTGTTTTTAATACCAGCAGAAATTCCAAAGCCCTGAGTCAGCCCCTACTGACAGTAATTACCAGGTAGCTAGTTCTAGCTAGCCACCTAATTAACAGTGCAACTGCCACGAGCAGGCAGCTTGTTTACCACTGTGAAAGAAACTACAAGTTAAGGTTAAAGTTAAGTTAAATGCAAAACTTTACTACATTTTAGAAAGAGATCAACCCTTAAAATTCACTCGCTCACCAAATTTCCAAGTTTAGTACTCTGCAGAAGCAGTACTCTGTAGAACTGGACTCGGTGCTACTTACCTTGTGCTCGTGATAAGCGTTCTCAGTTTTTGAGAGAAACAGTCGAGAGGTGCCTTTTAAAATCAAAGAAACAAAAAAGATGATGATCCACAGAAAACGTACAAGCATCCAGATTTGACGAACTCGCAAATTGTTTTACTACTTGATTTAGCCAGCAATAGCAAAAATTGTAGCACTCCTAGTCCTATTAACACTGCTTCAACATCTATCATTATTATTGAACAACAAATTGCACCAACATCTAGCTGTAGCCACGACAGCAGTGCTTCTAGTCAGTCTTAAGAAGATATCCATGACCTTATTGGATCTGACAACAAGTAACCAATGCAGGCGGTAATGATTTACAAACGAATGACACAGACCAACCAGAGAACATGTAAGTAGGTGGAAGATAACTAGCTAACTAGCTTTAATATTTTGTATACTTTTACTAAGCTTGAAATTTTGTGTCCTAAGTATGGCAACTTTCCCCTAACTAATTTTTAGCTTTAGGACACAGAAGTATTTCAATCAAATCACTATTGTTAATAGAGTCCAACTTCTAGAACACTTGTATGTATTTATGTCTGGTCATAAACTGCATCACAAGTTCATTGAAAGCTTATACTTCAAGAAGTTTGGTTAGGCAGGATCATCCTCTTCTGAATCCATGTTAAGTGCTGTTTACTAGGAGATGGTGTTCCATGAACCTGCTGCCCTTGTCCCTCTAGGTGGCGGAGGTCAAGGTTGTTGTAGAGATAATCCTCAGCTTTACTCCTGATAATCAATTCCATTATTCTAAACTGGATTGAAGTCGGAAAAATGGATCTGTAGTTACCGGTGTCTGCTTTGTCACCCTTTTAGAGATTTCCAATCTAATGGCACTTCCCCAGTGTCCAATGTGATAATGATTAACAATACCTCACAACTATCCTCTCTGACCCTTTGATTGGAGTGGTGGTGGACACACAGTCTAAGGCCCAATTCTTCTAAGCACGCTGTAAAAATAGGTACCCATCCAGTGAAGAAGAAAATGAAGCAGGAAGGCTAGTTATGCTGTGCCTCTCCAGGAAGCCCTAGAAATCCTGGGGTAACAATGTAAAAGTCATCCTCATTGCTTACCTTAGCATTTTCTTGAGATCAAATTCCTTTCATTTGGATATCCCTTCAACTTCTGTGAATATGTGGCCCCCACCTCCCTGGTTACAATCAAAGCACTGGCCTCACATACCTGCTTTAACTTCTACTTGTTGGTGGGTTGTCCCCCCATTACTGTAGAGACCACTTCTCTGTACCCTCACATCATCTACTGACTACAGTGTAGCCTATTTAAATAGAACCTAAGGACTCTATATGATGGGGTGGAGCTAAACTAACCAGAACTTTTTGAGCAAGGTTTGATTTTCGGTCTCCTTTTAAGACCTTTTCTCCAGTTGTATCCTTTTCCGCCCCTCCTAGTGACTCTTGCTGGGATACACGCCGCTAACCCTGTGATACCTCAGCCAAGTGGCCATTCTTCATGAATGAGTTTAGACAGTATGTTGGCAGGCTATTTAACTGTGCAGGTCTTCACAGCTGAGCCCAATACCGCCCTCATGCATGTCCACAGGCACATACTTTCCAAGGTCATTATCTACATATTCACCCTTAAACTGTCAACAGCTGGAGTCTAAGGAATTCCAGTCTCCCTGGGTTGGTAATATTTTTAAAACATTGTAGCCCACACGTCGTGCTGCTGAAGCAGACTGCAATATTAGAAAAGTGAAGCTACTCACATCAGGAAGAGCTTTATAACTGTAATATTAAGGCTATATAACGATTAGTTTGTCCCAGCCTGCCTAGATTGTCATGATCATATAATAGACACAATCAGGATCAACAATTTTCAGCAATTACTAAGTTTCAAAGAAATGAATGTGGAACTGTCTGCCTAAAATCATTGTTGCAGCAGAGTCCATAAACTCCTTAAAATGGAATGAGATAATTGCTTGAAAAAGAAATTAAAATATAATTGGCTACGGCGAGTAAGAGGGGGAGTGAGATTAGACTAGTTGGCTCATCTGGTTGAAGACACTGGCATAGACTTGATGGGATGAATGACTGGTTAATGCACTGCAACATTCTATGATTCTAAGCGCTGTTACTCAAATTATCTTGTCAACAGTATCTGTGTCCCGATCCTTAGTCAGATGTATTGATGAGTGTAGACTTATGGCCCTCAAATTTCCAGAGACTTCAGTGTAATCGTGCAACTAAAAAAGCATGGATCCCACCCCATTTCAACATTCATGATTTGGTGGGGCCTTGCACTATTGCAGCATTCCACATCACCGAGGAGTAGGACTGAGCCGCTGTATTAGGTCAGTATTGTTTTCCCATTCACTTTTAATATTCAAATACGGTGTAATTGAATATTAATTCTACTTATTTATACAATGTGATCATATAATTTCAACACAATCAGCATCAGTTGTAAATAGCAGATCCCACAAATCTTCCCAATTTAGCTTGGCAAAGCAGTTATCAATGGAGCCCTGTGGGTGAAAACGTATACAAAGAAATATATTTTTCACATAGTTTGCCCCCTTAGTGGTCTCTCAATATCCTTCATTCGGACGGCTGATGGGAATTAATTGGCAATCTTGTTGTGCGAGGCCCCTTGGGGAGGAGTGATCATAATATGATGGAATTCTTCATTAAGATGGAGAGTGAAGTAGTTGATTCAGAGACTTGGGTACTGAATTTAAATAAAGGAAACTAGGATGATATGAGGTGTGAGTTGGCTAGGATGGATTGGGGAATGTTACTTAAAGGGTTGACGGTGAATAGGCAATGGCAAACATTTAAAGATCGCATGGATGAACTACAGAATTTGTTCATCCCTGTTTGGCATAAAATAAAACAAAAAAGGTGACTCAACATTGGCTAACAAGGGAAATTAGGGATAGCATAAGATCCAAGGAGAGGACATATAAATTGGCCAGAAAAAGCAGCAAACCTGAGGATTGGGAGCAGTTTAGGATTCAGCAAAGGAGGACAAAGGGATTAATTAAGAGTGGGAAAATAGAGTATGAGCATAAGCTTGCAGGGAACATAAAAACTGACTGTAAAAGCTTCTATAGATATGTGAAGAGAAAAAGATTGATAAAGTCAAGCGTAGGTCCCTTGCAGTCAGAATCAGGGGAATTTATAATGGGGAACAAAGACATGGCAGGCCAATTAAATACATACTTTGGTTCTGTCTTCACAAAGGAGGAGACAAATAAACTCCCAGAGATGTCGGGGAACATAGGGTCTAATGAGAGGGAGGAACTGAATGAAATCAGTATTTGTAGGGAAATGGTGTTAGGGAAATTGACGGGATTGAAGGCTGATAAATTCCCAGGGCCTGATAATCTACATCCTAGGGTACTTAAGGAAGTGGCCCTAGAAATAGTCGATGCATTGCTGGTCATCTTCCAATATTCTATAGACTCTGGAACAGTTCCCATGGATTGGAGAGCAGCTAATGTAACCCCACTATTTAAAAAAGTGGTAGAGAAAAAACGGGGAATTATAGACCGGTAAGCCTGACAGCGGTAGTGGGGAAAATGCTAGAGCCCATTATAAAAGATGTAATAGCAAAGCACTTGGAAAATAGTGACAGGATCGGACAAAGTCAACATGGATTTACAAAAGGTAAATCATGCTTGACTAATCTACTGGAATTTTTTGAGGATATAACTGGTAGAATAGATAAGCGAGAATCAGTGGATGTGGTGTATTTGGACTTTCAGAAGGCTTTCGATAAGGTCCCGCATAAGAGACTAGCATGCAAGGTTAAAGCACATGGGATTGGGGGTAAGGTACTGACTTGGATAGAAAACTGGTTGGCAGACAGGAAGCAAAGAGTTGGAATAAATGGGTCTTTTTCCGAGTGGAAGGCAGTGACTAGTGGGGTAACGCAGGGATCGGTGCTAGGACCCCAGTTATTCACAATATATATTAATGATCTAGACGAGGGAACTAAATGTAATATCTCCAAGTTTGCAGACGACACAAAGCTGGGTGGGTATGTGTGCTGTGAGGAGGATGCAGAGAAACTCCAGTACGATTTGGATAGGTTGGGTAATTGGGCAGATGCATGGCAGATGCAGTATAATGTGGATAAATGCGAGGTTATCCACTTTGGTGGCAAAAACAGGAAGGCAAATTATTATCTGAATGGCAATAGATTGGGAAAAGGGGAAGTGCAACGAGACCTGGGTGTCCTTGTGCACCAATTGCTGAAGGTAAGCATATAGGTGCAGCAGGCGGTTAAGAAGGCAAATGGTATGTTGGCCTTCATAGCGAGAGGATTCAAGTACAGGAGCAAGGATGTCTTGCTGCAGTTTTACAGGGCCTTGGTGAGACCACACCTTGAGTATTGTGTGCAGTTTTGGTCGCCTTATCTGAGGAAGGATGTTCTTGCCATGGAGGGAGTGCAGCGAAGATTCACCAGACTGATACCTGGGATGGCAGGAATGACGTATGAGGAGAGATTGGGTCGATTGGGCTTATACTTGCTGGAGTTTAGAAGAATGAGAGGGGATCTCATTGAAACTTATAAAATTCTAACAGGACTAGACAGACTAGATGCAGGAAGGATGTTCCCGATGGCAGGGGTCACAGTCTAAGGATAAGGGGTAAGCCATTTAAGACAGAGATGAGGAGGAATTTCTTCACCCAGAGAGTGGTGAACCTGTGGAATTCTCTACCACAGAAGACAGTTGAGGCCAATTCATTAAATATATTCAAGAAGGAGTTAGATATATTTCTTAAGGCTAAAGGGATCAAGGGGTATGGGGAGAAAGCAGGGACAGGGTACTGAATTTGGATGATCAGCCATGATCGCATTGAATGGCAGAGCAGGCTTGAGGGGCCAAATGGCCTACACCTGCTCCTATCTTCTATGTTTCTATGTAAGTGTGCTGCAGACTTCTCCAAGGCTCCAAAGCCAATGCTACTACATCCCAGGAGGACCTATCAAAGCTTCACTCCTCCATGAACAATTGCTTTCTGGTTTGTGAGATCCCACAACCAAACTCACACACACACACACACACACACACACCCTTCAGTACAATAACTGTTTTTTACTGTCTCAAAAAATATTGGCCTAGAAATCAAATAAAGCCTGAAAATGGGTGAGGTTTGCTCACGCGCATAAGAAGATAATCGGCAGTGCTGCCTGCTTATTATCATTATTGTGGCATCCTGGCTGAACACCCAGCAAGGACTGTGAGGTAGGTTGAGACTCGAGGGGCAGGCCGTGGCCAGGATCGGGGTGGGGGGGGTGGTCGGAACTTGGGGCCAGGATCGGAGGGGTGGAGGTTGGGGCCAGGATTGGGGGGGTGGAGGTTGGGGCCAGGATTTGTGGGGGGAGGTCGGTGCCAGGATTGGGGGGGGGCAGCTCAGGGCCAGGATTGGGGGCGGGGGGAGGTCGGGGCCAGGATTGGGGGGGGGGAGGTCGGGGCCAGGATTGGCGGGGGGGGAGGTCGGGGCCAGGATTGGGTGCGAGGGGGAGGTCGGGGCCAGGATTGGTGGGGGGTGGGGGGAGGTCGGGGCCAGGATCGGGGCAGGGGGGAGGTCGGGGCCAGGATCGGTGGGGGGGGGGGAGGTCGGGGCCAGGATCGGGGGGGGGGGAGGGCGGGTCCAGGATCGGGGGGGGGAGGAGTTCGTGGCCAGGATTTGGGGGGGGAGGTCGGGGCCCGGATTGGGGGGCAGGAGGTCGGGGCCACGATTGGTGGGGGGGGGGGGGTAGTTCGGGGCCAGGATTGGGGGCGGGAGGTCTGGGCCAGGATTGGGGGAAGGAGAGGTCGGGGCCGGATCGGGGGGAGGTTGGGGCCAGGATTGGGGGGGTGAAGTTGAGGCCTCAGAATTGGGGGTGGGGGAGATCGGGGCTAGGATCGGCGGGGGGGGGGAGGGAGGTCAGGGCCAGGATTCGGGGGGGGGGAGGGAGGGAGGTCGGGGCCAGGATTCGGGGGGGGAGGTCGGGGCCAGGATCGGGGGTGGGGGAGGTCGGGGCCAGGATCGGGGGGGAGGGGAGGTCGGGGCCAGGATCGGGGGGGGAGGGGAGGTTGGGGCCAGGATTGGGGAGGGGGAGGTTGGGGCCAGGATTGGGGGTGGGCGGGAGATCAAGACTCGGGCCCAGCATCGGGGGGACATGGGGATTTGGGGCCAACATTGGAGGGCACCTGGAGGGTGGGGCCAGGATCGGGGGGAGATCGGAGAGGGCCTGGAGGTTTTGAGTCGGGGGTGAGGTCAGAGATGATAATGGTAAGTACTTAACTTTTTTTTCCATTCGGCGCTGTTTAACGTTTGTTTTCCCAGGAGTAAACATTGTTGGCGCTGGCTGCCTCAGAAGCAAGCCAAATTTGCAAGAGGGAGCAGAAGCAGGTGTTTGGCCCCTTATTTGAATATGTTAATGTTCTAATGCCTGCTTCAGACGAAGCTATACACTGCCTCTTTTTTTGCCCTCACCAATATGGCGTCCAACACGGCCCTCGCCTGAAATGGGCAGAAGTGAGGTGGCGACATTTGTTCCACAAAACCGGCCTTAACAGCCAGCGCTAAACTCCTGAATTTCTAGGTCATTGTTTCTGCACAGCAAGAAAGAAAACCTGCTGCTGAGTATATTCTAAGTCAGTATTTGGGCCTAGAAATTGGACCATGACACGAAAGTTGCCGGTGTCACCACGTACCAGGTTAACGGCCACTGAAAATGGTCACGCCGGTAGTGCCCAAAGAAGCTTCATGACCTCAGACAAGTGGTCAAGGTCAAGGTCTTCAAAAGCCGTCTCCTACCAACTGAATCACTATCCTCACACACTGCTCAATGCATGACTCCACCCCGCCCCTATCACTCACCCACCAACAATCTGTACCTGTTGTGCATGTACCTTTAAGAGAATAACTGGTCTCAGACTGCAGTACCGGCAGTGACCACCCCTGTATAAAAGGCGCTAGTGAGCCTCTGTGTTTTTAGTTTCACTATGGACTTCCACCAGTAAAGATTTATTTTGTTCACTCCTGCTGTCCGTGTCTCAATTATTCACGGACGTAACACTGGCGACGAGTAAGAAATGAACTTACCTGCAACTCAGCAGCACCTCAGACGACGTTATTGAAGGTCGAAGCCAGAAGAAAGAAAAAAATAATAAAATCCAAAGAAACTCGAGAAACGGGCGTCGACCGTGGGCAACCGCCCTCCAAATCGTCGGATTGAAAACTTGCAGGAGAGACTGTCCAGAGCCAGACTGGGTTCCTCGGTCTGTGGTTTCCCAGCTAATCGGGCTGGTGGCAGGTAGTGCACTGATCCTTCCTGGGCTGCGGCGGGCTAGAGCTCGATCGGGTGGCTTTTCAATGGGGCCGGGCAGCGAGCCGGGAAGCAAAGAGAGAGAGAGAGGGTGGAGCACACAGGGCGCGGCCGGTGCTTCGAATCCAGGCAGCGTTCGGACCTAAGAAGAGGGAGGGAAGTGTCCCAGAGGGTCCGCTCCACGACGGGAAAATAATAAAAGAAAAAGAATCAATATTAAACGCGCAAGAAACCGTGGAAAGCAGCGCTAACAACAGCAGGGAAGAAGGCAAAGCGCGGGAGGCACCATTTTGTTAAATCGGGGAAGAAGGCAAAGCGCGGGAGGTGCCATTTTAGATTTGCAAGATGCCGAAGACTGGCTGTATCACTGCTTTTGATAATACAATAGAGGACTGGACCACGTATGTGGAAAGAGTCGAGGTATATTTCGAGGCAAACGAAATAGCGGAGGGGAAAAAGGCATCGATATTGCTAAACTTAATGGGCGCTAGAACGTACGGCCTATTGCGGGACCTGATTACTCCAGCCAAACCGAAGGCGAAGAGTTTTAACGAAATTGTTGCTGTCCTACAGGAACACTTAAACCCTGCACCGCTGTTGATAGCAGAAAGATTTAAATTCCACAGGAGAACTCAGCACAAAGATGAGAGCAATGCTGAGTATCTTACGGAACTACGCAAGCTATCAAAGCACTGCCAGTTTGGAGCAGGACTGGCAGATACCCTACGGGACAAATTTGTCTGTGGACTCCTGAGTGAAGGAACACAGAAGAAGTTACTCTCAGAAAAAGAGCTGACGCTAGATAAGGCTTTCAGCGTGGCAGTATCGTATGAAGCAGCAGCCAGGGGAGCTGCAGAAATTCAACAAAAACCACAAGAATACGGCACCCACGAAATGACACAGGGATTTGCAAAATGTTATCGCTGCGGCAGAACTAACCATGACCAGAAGGACTGCTGGTCCAAAGACAAAATATGCAGGCAATGCGGGAAGATGGGACACATTGCACGAGTTTGCAGGTCTGGGAAGAAGACCAGCGACAACAAAAAGGCTACTAAGGAACCGTACAAGAAAGTACAAAAGATGACGGACAGTAGTTCCGAAGACCAGATGAGCGATAGTGAATCCGGGAACAGGAGACTAAGCTGTCTCAAACTTCACAATGTAATCACAAAAGAGGATCACCGAACCATTTGGGCCACCCTCACGATAGCAGGGTCCCAAGTTAAAATGGAATTGGATACAGGATCAGCGCTAACCGTCATGAATCGACGAGACTACAAGCGGCTATTTTCACACATACCCTTGAGAGAGACATCCATCATCTTGACGACGTATACGGGGCAAAAAGTATACCCCAGAGGAAAAATAAGGGTGCCTGTCGAATACAACGGCAAGAAAATACAGAAATTGTATCTCTACATACTGCCAAATGGTGGACCACTGTTATTGGGACGGGAATGGATCAGGAAGATAAACTTAGATTGGCATTCCATTCATGCAATGACGGTGGACGGTAAAAAAGATGAAGACGTCACTCCTGGACGATTGTCAACAATCTTAGCTAACGCCAAAGAGGTATTTCAACAAGAACTGGGCACGCTTAAAGGCGTAACCGCCTCGATAAAAATAGAAGAGAATGCAGTTCCCAAGTTTTTCAAAGCAAGACCGGTACCATATGCAATTCGCCCAGCCGTCGAGGCAGAGCTGGAGAATCTGGAGAAGGCGGGCGTGTTGTCTAAGGTCGACTGGAGCGAGTGGGCGACACCCATCGTTCCTGTCATGAAGAAAACGTTAAGCAATAAGTCCGGGGAGCCAAGGAAGATTCGCATCTGTGGGGATTTCAAGGTGATGGTGAACCCAGTCCTTCACACAGTACAATATCCTCTTCCAAGGATAGAAGACATCTTCGCCTCAATGTCTGGAGGGAAGTGTTTTACAAAAATTGACCTAGCACAAGCATATTTGCAGATGGAGGTTGAAGAGTCCTCTAGGAAGTATCTCACGATAAACACTCACAAAGGTCTTTACCAGTATCATCGATTGGTATTCGGAGTAGCATCGGCTCCGGCGATATGGCAAAGAGCGATGGAACAAGTCCTGCAAGGGATTCCGGGGACTCAGTGTTACTTGGACGACATCCTTGTAACAGGTGAAGATGACAGTGAACACCTTAACAACCTAGAACAGGTGCTCACTAGACTACGGGAACATGGGCTGCGAGCCAACCGCCCCAAGTGCGAATTTTTTAAGAAACAGATATCGTATTGTGGCCACATGATTGATGAAGAGGGGTTACATAAGTCCCCTGACAAAATTGAAGCGGTTGTTAAGGCCCCAACGCCTGAAAATGTGTCGCAACTGAGGTCATTCCTCGGATTGGTGAATTACTATCATAAGTTTTTGCCGAATTTGTCGACAATTCTGCACCCACTGAATGCCCTGCTACGAACGGGGGTAGCATGGAAATGGAGCGATGATTGTAAGCGTGCTTTTCAGAAGAGTAAGGACTTAATCACTTCAAGGGAAGTTTTGGCTCACTACAACCCAGCACTGCCAATCAGGCTGGCGTGTGATGCGTCTCCCTACGGCATTGGGGCGGTACTGTCACATAAATTCCTTGATGGTTTAGAGAGGCCGATAGCTTTTGCGTCACGCTCGTTAACTTCTGCCGAGCGTAACTACGCCCAGATTGACAGAGAGGCCCTCAGCCTAGTGTGGGGGGTGAAGAAGTTCAATCACTACCTGCACGGTCAAAAATTTACTCTACTAACCGATCATCAACCTCTTGTCTCCATTTTCAACCCTCAGAAGGGCGTACCGATAATGATAGCACAACGGCTGCAGAGGTGGTCCCTTTTCCTAGGGGCACACCAATATGACATCGAGTACAAAGGAACTAAACAGCATGGAAATGCTGATGGATTGTCACGTCTACCGTTGCCGACGGCGGAAGAAGAAGACCTTGCAGTGGATCCAATGGAGTTATTCCACTTGACCATATTCGAATGTCTCCCTGTGACGAATGCAAACATAGAAAAGGAAACACGGAATGACCCGACACTATCACGGGTCTATGATTTAACGGTGAAGGGATGGCCAGCACATGGCGAACCACTGCTGCCAGCATTCTCGCCGAGAAGAGAACAGCTGTCAGTGTGCAGAGGAACCTTGATGTGTGGGTCCAGAGTAGTAATTCCACCTAAGTTGACGGATAGAGTGCTCAATGAGCTTCATGAGGGTCATCTGGGTGGGGTAAAAATGAAGAACTTAGCCAGAGCGTTTGTGTGGTGGCCGGGAATCGATAGAGAAATCGAAGAGATGACCAAGAGCTGTGCAGGATGCCAGAAGGTCCAAAACGCCCCACCACAAGCTCCTCTGCATCCATGGGAGTGGCCCTCATCTCCATGGCAAAGGGTGCACATTGATTTTGCTGGTCCCTTCATGGACTCGATGTTTTTAATTGCGGTGGATGCACATTCAAAGTGGCCAGAGGTAATAAAAATGTCCTCAACCACCACAGAAAAAACTATCACAGTTTTACGAACCATATTCGCCAGGAATGGGCTGCCTGAACAGATTTGCTCTGACAATGGACCACAGTTTGTGTCTGAAGAGTTCCGGAGGTTCTTAAAGAACAATGGTGTTAAGCATTACACATCTGCCCCATATCATCCAGCCACTAATGGATTGGCCGAGAGGTTTGTCCAAACATTCAAGAAGGCTATCAAGGCAATGTCTAATGAAGATATACCCCTACAACACAAGGTGGACAACTTCTTGTTTGCCTACCGGAATGCGACACATGCGGTTACCAACCAAACTCCAGCCATGATGTTCTTCAATCGAAGACTACGATGCCGCTTGGATTTGGTTAAGCCAAACGTCCGAAGAGATGTGGAGAACAGGCAGTTTCAGAATATGAATGAAAGGCCGACCAGGAGTTTTAAGATAGGTCAACCAGTTTTGGCCCGGGACTACCGCACTGAGAAATGGCAGCCAGGAATGATTTGTACACGACAAGGGCCTCTCATGTATACCGTGGACGTTGGGGAGAGCATTGTAAGACGCCATGCTGACCAGATTCTAGAGTCACTGGAAAACGTCAACTCCACACCACGATCTGATACACCTGGTAATGAAATCGACGTTTCAATTGCAGCTACCGCAGAACCGGTAATACTGGAAGCAGATGAACCAAACAACGACATTGATCCCGACTCAACATTGCCAGAAGAACCTGATACCCCAAAGAGGCGTTATCCAGACAGAATCAGGAAGCCTCCTCAAAGACTGAACTTATAATTGCTTAAACTTAACCAATGTATCTAGCAACAGTAATTGTGATTGTAATTAGTTATCATTTAGTTGTTAAATGAATGTTATGTACTGTTTATCTAAAAGGGGAGGAATTGTGTATGTACCTTTAAGAGAATAACTGGTCTCAGACTGCAGTACCGGCAGTGACCACCACTGTATTAAAGGCGCTAGTGAGCCTCTGTGTTTTTAGTTTCACTATGGACTTCCACCAGTAAAGATTTATTTTGTTCACTCCTGCTGTCCGTGTCTCAATTATTCACGGACGTAACAGTACCAAACTCCCATTCCTAGCTTCACCTCACCCCCTTCAAGGAGATGGTGCTGGCTATTCTTGGCAGGGGCATGGCTGAGCCCTTGGCCAGCGGCAGGGATGAGAGGTTACAAGATGCGGGCATCCTCAAACGCTATCCTCCTTCTCGCATGCACCTCTTGCTTTCCCACCCTCCCCTCACCACAACTCCACCCTTGTGCCTTCCTCATTTCACACACCCAAGAAATGCAGCCTGCCCAGCCAATGGTTGACCAAGAAGAGGGAGAGGAGAGTGAAGACAAAGAAACACCATCACTCGATTTCACACTCCCAGCCACCAGCTCCTCAAGGTCGACCAGCAAGGCCATTTGCAGTGTCCCCAACTGAAAGTCAACAGCCTTCCACCAGCCATGCTGCAGCCACTGGGGTAGCACTGCATGACATCAGTAGGATAGGAAAAGGCACACACAGGACAGTCACTAAGGGAATGCATAAGAGTGATGAATTGATTTCTTGATGTCATATTGGATGGATAGATGTATAAACTAGAATTGGAAAGTCTGCTTAGTGGTGGCTTATTTCAGCATTGTGGCCAAGAGGTCGCTGTGATGGTCAGTAACAGAGGGAAGGTAAGGAGTGGGACAAATGCTGAAAGGAGATTTGGAGTTGTGGTCACTGGTACAGCAGGCGAATCATTCCATCCCGGATATCCCAGCCAGAAAGGAGCTGTCTGGGTTGTATCCTTTCTTCTGCTTCCTTCTCTTCTGTGTCTTCCTCTTCTGCTTCTTCTTCCCTCTGTGAGCAGATGCTGTAAATCTGAAATAAAAGTATAAAATGCTGGAAATACTCAGCAGGACAGACAGCATCTCATCCTGAGGCGTGAACTCTGTTTCTCTCTCCACGGATGTTGCCTGATCTGCTGAGTATTTGCAGCATTTTCTGTCTAAATAATGGTCTTATCTCCCTGCACACTTAAAAAACTTTTAACGTGTATTGCAGCAAGCCACTACTTCAATAAGTCCAAAAGCTTAAATGCAAACTTACCTGAAAGATGTATGTGTCCCTTTAAGAGGTGTTGACAGCACCTCTGTGAGTCTGCTGAATGCTGGGTTTTCATGGTGAGCTTAGGACCCAGCGCTGAACTCAGCACTAAGGGCCAAGTTTGCTGAGGTGACCTTAAGTTGGCGGTGATGTCACCTCTCCCTAATTTAAATTTACTGGGCCATCGCTCTTACTAGCAGCACCGCTGGACCTCAGAAAATTGCGGACGCTGCAGGACCCGCCACCAGCTGCCGAAAGAGCACAGCCACCGTCTTTTTGCTACATTTTGATAGAAAGTGCCCGAATTTTTAGCCCCACCAAACTCTGGAGTTTTTTCTATTTCAGTACAGTTCTCTATAATTATCATCTTACATGCCAAATACTTTTGTGCTTGTTACGCTTGTGCATAATAAGAATGTTTTATTATTTCCCTCAATCTCAATAAAGACCCAAATGAGAAAATGGTATCTGATTAATAATTTGTTTGTGTTCATATTCCTCTTTGTTGTGGTGCCTTTATATAACTGGTCATTAACTGCATTTTTATTTATTTGCTGCACAATGCTTGCATAAAACAGATTTTACTAACGGCTAAAAGATATCAGGCTAAAAATTGAGTGGCTGCGTCCCAAGAGGGAAGCGGGGCGCATCCCTCTCGGGGCGCTGCGAGTCAATATCGTGGTGCTACGTGCTGTAGTACCACGGTACTGCAGGCCTTCCTCCCCTTCTTAAAGGGAAGGGGCCTTGCGCAGCACTACCTGGGGCCCAGCTGGGCCCCCGGGGATCGGGAGTGCCGGCAAAAGAGCACTCCGTTGGGGGGGGGGGGGGGGGGTCGCGGGAGCGCAGGCAGGCGTTGGTAGGCAGCCAGCAACAAAAATGGCTGCCCCACACCTCGCTTTTAAATTGTGCCTCCTCGGCCGCAGGTAGGCCCCCTGACCCCGTCGGACATAGTGTCCAGCGGTAAGTCAGGGGGCGCTCCCGAATATCACAGCTCGGGCGCGAGCGGGGGTGCTGCGCACAGCGATGACATCATCGCCAGCGGCACAGCGCCGCGGAGCACTACCGATTAGCTAACCTCCCGCTGAATGTCGCGGGAAGCGTGAGGGGCGCCACGCCCGGGCGCTAATTGCTGTGTGCCCAGTTAGGGCGCTAGCTGGAGGCGTAAACGGGAGGTGCAAAGCAACTGAATTTTTACCCCATAATTCCTCTCTCTATTCGTTTTTATGAAATATAAACAGACATGAAAACTGATGAACATTCCTGTAGAAATTGGCAATGGACTATTCTTCCATTTTTACCATTACTCTGTTTGTTAATGAAAATTAATCCCCAAAATGTGGCTGTTAAAAACTGGTAAACCTTATTAAAGACCGGCCAGGAGGAATTTGTGCAAGGAAATAAATGAAAATTGAGTTCAGGGAGGTTGTAAAGGAGCTGGATCAGCATGGAAGGAGGTAACTCGTGGGGTGCCTCAAGGATCGGAGTTGGGGCCATTGCTCTTTATATAAATGACTTGGAAGTGGGGACAAAAACAAAAACTCTCCAAGTTCATAGATGATATCAAATGGACAGGGACTGTAAACAAGATCATCATGAACATCATCATCAACAACGACATGCATTTATATAGTGTCTTTAATGTAAAAAAAAACTCAAGACACTTCACAGGGGCAGAATCAGACAAGAAATAGACGCCGAGCCAGAAGTGGAGCTATTCCAGAGTGCAAGATATAGACAGCGAATGGTGGGGTGAGGGGACGTGAGATGTACGAAAGGCCAGTGTCGGAGAGAGTAACAGAGAGTTATGGGAGAGTTGTAGAGCTGGGCAAGGTTACAGAGATAAGGAAGGGTTGGCCATGAACAGATTTAAACATGGATGAGAATTTTAAATCTCAGGCATTTGGGTCAGCAAGGACAGGTGAGAGGGACGGTGCTGGATATTGGCAGCAGAGTTTTGAATGAGCTGAAGTTTACAGAGAGTGGGGGATGGGAGACCAGCCAGGAGAGTATTAGCATGGTCGAGTTCGGAGGTGACAAATGCATCATAGATGCGGGTTTCAGTAGCAGGTGGGCTGAAGCAGAGGTGGAGACAGGCGATGTTGCAGAGGTAGACATAGGCAGCCTTTGTGATGGAGAGGATATGGGGCAGGAAGCTCAGCTCAGGGCCGAATAGAATGGCAAGGTTGCAAATAGTGTGGTTCAACCTGAGACAGTGGCTTGAGAGAGGAATGGAATTGGTTGCAAAGATACAAAGTTTATGGTGGGGGTCGAAGACAATGATTTTGGTCTTCCCACTATTTATCTGGAGGACACTGTGGCTCAGCCAACATGAATATCAGATAAGAAGTCTGATAACACAGAGGCAGTGGAGTCGTCAAGAAACTTGGTGGCGAGGTAGAGCTGGATGTCATCAGCATACATGTGGAAACTGACCCTAGGCCTTTGGATGATGTTAGAATGTTTTAAGGTGATTTAAAAAGTTAATCTATCCCAGCATTATAATCTTTCAGCCTTTTTAGTGGTAGAGCAAATGTGCGAGAAAGGGAAATCTTAATCTTGTCTCTATATATGAACAACAGACAGTTTGGAAATGCAAGGGCAGAGAATCAAAACATCCAGGTCTTGGAAATAGGATAAGCACTTACTGTATTATAAACAAAGCTTGTAGCACAAAGGCAAAGGCTGAAAAGACTAAAAGCTGGGTAAACACCTAAAAATGCAGCCTCCGCTAAACACGCAAGCTACGTATTACATAAGCACAGGCCAAGGTTGTATTATAGTATAAGAATAGAACCAGGTCCCCTTTAACTTCAGAGCGTTCCCGAGGGTCAGGAGCAATGCAGCCGCGCGGAGGACCTGGAGGGCGGGGGCTGGTCACTCCAGGACTTCTGTTGTTCTCTGACATCAGAGAGCGTTCTTGGAGTTGGTCAGAGCCTGGAAATCAGGTTGTATTATTTGCCTGTCATTTAATATACATGGAAGACCAAGTCAGTCACTGTAATAAAGCTTGTTATTATAAAAACCACTTGTGCGTGAATCATAAACAGAGTTATTGTCGCTGGACTAACAACCCTTTGTTGTGATGGTAACCACTAAGAAATCCGCTAACAGATGATATTACCAAGGGGCAGTATGTAGATGAGGAAGAGGAGGGGACCAAAGATAGACCATTGGGGGACTCCAGAGGTAACAATATGGAGGCAGAAAGAAAAGCCTTTGCTGGAGATGCTCTGGCTACGATTGGATAGGTAAGAGTGGAACCAAACAAGGTCAGTCCCATTAATCTGGATAACGGAGGAGAAGTGGTGGAGGAGAATGGTGTGGTCTACCGTGTCAAAGGCTGCAGAGATGTCAAGGATGAGGTGAGAAAATGTATGACCGTCACAGTCACATTGGATGTCATTTGTGACTTTGATTAGAGTCGTTTCAGTGCTGTGACAGGGCGGAAACCTGATTGGAGAGATTCAAAGATGGAAGTTGCAGGAAAGATGGACCATGGATTTGGGAGGTGGAAACTTGCTCAAGGACCTTGGAGAGAAAAAGGAGGTTGGGTCAGTAAATGGGATTATTTACAATCAGGGAGATGCTATTCCCCTGTCCCCTCCCCCGGGTTAGGCAATTAATGGATGGAAAATCATGGGCTGTGTGACTGCCATTATGTAGCTCAAATACCATCCAAAGTCTTTGATGGACTGGAAAATGCTGGAGGGAAGCGGTGTGGTTGGTGATATAATGAAGAATGCTGCCTCTATAAAGTGATATTTTGTGCTCTGCACTACTGGTCAGTACCCTGCGGATGTGAAGATTTGTTTGTATGGCCTTAGGCGGGTCTCTATGGACAACATGTGTGCTGTGACTGACTGACTTAATCTCGTGCTTCTTCTGATGGCAATCCCTATGGCTAGAGCTTATGAGGTGGCTGACATTGAAGTGTCAGTCAGAGGCTCTTCGATTAAAGTGCTTCTTGAATTCTGTGAGCATAGCACCACGTTAGATTTGTTCCAGTCACCTGCATGTCCACGGCTGTGGAGCAATGTGGCACTTGAAGTCATTGGAGGGGGTGGAGCTGCTGTCATCAGGTGAATGGCGGTGGACCATTAAACAACTAATGGGAGGAGGAGGCTCCATGAATATCCCCATCCTCAATGATGGTGGATCCCAGCACGTGAGTGCAAAAGTCAAGGCTGAAGCGTTTGTAACCATCTTCAGCCAGAAGTGCCGAGTGGATGATCCATATCGGCCTCCTCTCGAGGTCCCCACCATCACAGAAGCCAGTCTTCAGCTAATTCGATTCACTCCACTTGATATCAAGAAACGGCTGAGCGCACTGGATACAGCAAAGGCTATGGGCCCCGACAACATGCCCGCTGTCGTGCTGAAGACATGTGCTCCACAACTAGCCGCGACTCTAGCCAAGCTGTTCCAGTACAGTTACAACACTAGCATCTATCCGACAATGTGGAAAACTGCCCAGGTATGTCCTGTTCACAAAAAGCAGGACAAACCAATCCAGCCAATTACCGCCCCATCAGTGCACTCTCAATCATCAGCAAAGTGATACAAGGTGTCATTGACAGTGCTATCAAGCGGCACTTACCAATAACCTGCTCACTGATACGATAGCAAAATACTGCGGATGCTGGAAATCCGAAATAACAACAGAGAACGCTGGAAAAACTCAGCAGGCCAGGCAACATCCGTGGAGAGAGAAACAAAGTTTACATTTCAGGTCGAAGACCCTTCGTCAGAACTGTGAAAAAAGCAGGAAATGAAACAGGTTAAAAAGCAAGTTTGGAGGCTGGGAAATGGGGGAAGGGATGAAAGAACAAAAGGGAAGGCCTGTGGGAGGTGAAGAGACAAGGGCCCAGAAATTCGGGTCTCCACGGGTGAGTACGCACGGGGTACTCACCCATAGGCCGAATGGAAGTGCTGGTTTTCTGCATGCACTGCACATGCACGGGAAACCGGCACTTCCGATCCTCTGAATGATGGGGTTCAGAGGTCGAACGCGCGCGCGAGAGAGGCTGCGCGTGCGCTTTGAACTTAGTTTTTTTTTGCAGGTTTTCATGGGATCGTAAGCCTGCAGTATTTAGAAATGTAAAAAGCAGGCGTAAGGCCTGCTTTTTACAAGGTAAGTGGTCAATTAATTAAAATTAAAACATTTTTTCCACAGGTTTATTACTTTAAAGCAAGGTAAGTTTATTTTTAGCCCTGTTAGAATATAAAATTATTTTTTTCAAAAATTTAAATTATTGTTAAAATAGTTATTTAATGTAATTTATAGTTTATTTAAAAAGTGTAATTAAAAAAAAAATTATTTGAAGGTTTACTGCTATTTTGGGGCCGTAGTATTCATAAGTTTTGACAGGTCTTCCTGTCAATCTTATGAATGGGCTTTTCCCTCCTCCGATTGGCTGCCCATGGCCCACGTGATCCCAGGGGACGCATCGCACTAACTATGCCCCTGGGACACGCAAGCACAGCGCGCCGGCAGCTGGGCCAGGCCCCAGAGCGGAATTCCATGGGACCCTACAGCTCAACTGCCGGCGCGCAAGGTAAGTGCAGGTCGGGGGCTTACACCCGCGGGAAGCCCCCGACCCGAATTTCTGGGCCATTAAGAGATATTCAAGGCGAGACGAGATGGTAATAGGACAGGTAAAGAAACAAATGGCTCTAGGTGAAGTGTGAAATACGCTGGCAGAATGAAAGACAGCAGCCATGTGGGAGAGAGAAAACAAAAGGAAAAGGCACAAACCAAAAGTGTGGATAAAAAATATATAAATATAATAGGGGCCGAGGTTATGATCTGAAATTGTTGAACTTGATATTGAGTCCGAAAGGCTGTAAAGTGCCTAATCGAAAGATGAGGTGCTGTTCCTCGAGCTTAGGCTGAGCTTCCGTGGAACAATGCAAGAGGCCGAGGATGGTGAGGTCTGAGTGGGAGTGGAGCAGTGAATTAAAGTGACAGGCGACCGGAAGCTCGGGGTCACCCTTACGGACTGAACGGAGGTGTTCCGCAAAGCGGTCACCCAATCTGCGTTTGGTCTCCCCAATGTAGAGGAGGCCACATCAGGAGCAGTGAATACAGTATACTAGATTGCAAGAAGTACAAGTAAATCGCTGTTTCGCCTGGAAGGGGTGTTTGGGGCCCCGGACAGTGGGAAGGGAGGAGGTAAAAGGGCAAGTGTTGCATCTCCTGTGTCAACTGTAAGTATGTTGTAATTTATCTGGTATAACATTAAAAAGTCCTGCCACTCATTGTAATATCAGGGAAGGAAGAAAAAAAAGTTTTTTGTTGAAGCGTCGGATGAGTCGAAGGATGAAATGGAACTGTGCACCCGGACAGCTTTGAGATAGAGTGCGTCGGTGCTGCTGAAGATCCTCTGGAGATCTTCCCCCCACGGCTGCCAACCTCATAGTTCCCCAACCCCGCACAGCCCGCTTCTACCTCCTTCCCAAGATCCACAAACAGGACTGCCCTGGTAGACCCATTGTTTCAGCCTGTTCTTGCCCCATGGAACTTATCTCTTCCTATCTCGACTCTATCTTTTCTCCCCTTGTCCAGTCTCTTCCCACTTACATCCGCGACACTTCGGACGCCCTCCGCCACTTTATCAGTTTCCAGTTTCCTGGCCCCAACCGCCTCCTTTTCACCATGGACGTAAAATCCCTCTACACCTCCATCCCCCACCAGGATGGCCTGAGGGCGTTCCGCTTCTTCCTTGAACAGAGACCCAACCAGTCCCCATCCACCACCACCCTCCTCCGCCTGGCTGAACTTGTTCTCACATTGAACAACTTCTCCTTTGACTCCACTCATTTCCTCCAAATCAAAGGTGTTGCTATGGTCACCCGCATGGGTCCTAGCTATGCCTGCCTTTTCGTGGGATATGTGGAACACTCTTTGTTCCAGTCCTACTCGGGTCCCCTCCCTCACCTCTTTTTCTGGTACATTGATGACTGTATCGGTGCCGTTTCCTGCTCTCGCCCTGAACTAGACAATTTCATTCACTTTGCCTCCAATTTCCACCCTTCCCTCACCTTCACATGGTCCATCTCCGACTCTTCCCTTCCCTTCCTCGACTTCTCCGTCTCCATCTCTGGGGATAGGTTATTGACCAACATTCACTACAAGCCCACTGACTCCCACAGCTACCTGGACTACACTTCCTCCCACCCCGCCTCCTGTAAGGACCCTATTCCATTCTCCCAGTTTCTCCATCTCCGCCGCATCTGCTCCGATGATGCCACCTTCCACACCAGTGCTTCCGACATGTCTTCCTTTTTCCTCAACCGAGGATTCCCCTCTACTGTGGTTGACACGGCCCTCGACCGTGTCCGTTCTATCTCCCGCACTTCTGCCCTCACCCCTGCCCCTCCCTCCCGGAACCACAATAGGGTTCCCCTTGTCCTCACCTTTCACCCCACCAGCCTCCACATTCAATGGATCATCCTCCACCATTTCTGCCACCTCCAACGTGATCCCACCACCAAACGCATCTTCCCCTCCCCTCCCCTCCCCTTTCAGCATTCCATAGGGACCGCTCCCTCCGAGACACCCTAGTCTACTCCTCTATCACCCCCAGCACCCCTTCCTCTTCACCCAGCACCTTCCCATGCAAGCGCAGGAGATGCAACACTCGCCCTTATACCTCCTCCCTTCCCACTGTCCAGGGCCCCAAACACCCCTTCCAGGTGAAACAGCGATTTACTTGTACTTCTTGCAAACTAGTATACTGTATTCGCTGCTCACGATGTGGTCTCCTTTACATTGGGGAGACCAAATGCAGATTGGGTGACCGCTTTGCGGAACACCTCCATTCAGTCCGTAAGGGGGACCCCGAGCTTCCGGTCGCCTGTCATTTTAATTCACCGCCCCACTCCCACTCAGACCTCACCATCCTCGGCCTCTTACATTGTTCCACAGAAGCTCACCGTAAGCTCGAGGAACAGCACCTCATCTTCTGATTAGGCACTTTACAGCCTTCCGGACTCAATATCGAGTTCAACAATTTCAGATTATAACCTCGGCCCCTATCATATTTTTATATATTTTTTGTCCACACTTTTGGTTTGAGTCTTTTCCTTTTTTTTTTCTCTCCAACATGGCAGCTGTCTTTCATTCTGCCAGCGCATTTCACACTTCATCTAGAGCCATCCTTTGTCTCTTTACCTGTCCTATTACCATCTCGTCTCGTCTTGAATATCTCTTAATGTCTCTTCACCTCCCACAGACCTTCCCTTTTGCTCTTTCATTCCCTCCCCCATTTCCATGCCCCCAAACTTGCTTTTTAATCTGTTTCATTTCCTGATTTTTTCTCAGTTCTGACGAAGGGTCTTCGACCTGAAACGTAAACTTTGTTTCTCCCTCCACGGATGTTGCCTGGCCTGCTGAGTTTTTCCAGCATTTTCTGTTATTATTACCTGCTCCCTGATACCCAGTTTGGGTTCTGCCAAGACCACTCAGCTCTCAACCTCATTACAGCCTTGGTCCAAACATGGACAAAGGAGCTGAATTCCAGAGCTGAGGTGAGAGTGACTACCCTTGACATCAAGGCAGCATTTGACTGCGTGTGGCATCAAGGAGCCCTAGTAAAACTGAAGTCAATGGGAATTGGGGGGGGGGAAACTCTCCATGGCTGGAGTCATACCTAGCACAAAGGAAGATGGTTGTGGTGGTTGAAGGTCAATCATCACAGCCCCAGGACATGGCTGCAGGAGTTCCTCAGGGCAGTGTCCTAGGCCCAACCATCTTCAGCTGCTTCATCAATGACCTTCCCTCCAACATAAGGTCAGAAATGGGAATGTTCGCTGATGACTGCACAGTGTTCAATGCCATTCACAACTCCTCAAATAATGAAGCAGTCCATGCCCGCATGCAGCAAGACCTGGACAACGTTCAGGCTTGGGCTGATAAGTGGCAGATAATATTCACACCACAGAAGTGCCAGGCAATGACTATCTCCAACAAGCGAGAGTCTAACAACCGGCCCTTGACATTCAACAGCATTACCATCACCAAATCCCCCAAAATCAACATCCTGGGAGTCACCATTGACCAGAAACTTAACTGGACCAGCCACATAAATACTGTGACAACAAGAGCAGGTCAGAGGCTAGGTATTCTGCGGCGAGTGTCTCACCTCCTGACTCCCCAAAGCCTTTCCACCATCTACAAGGCACAAGTAAGGAGTGTGATGGAATACTCTCCACTTGCCTGGATGAGTGCAGCTCCAACAACATTTAAGAAGCTTGACGCCATCCAGGACAAAGCAGCCCATTAGATTGGCATCCCATCCACCACCTTAAACATTCACTCCCTCCACCACCGGCGTACCATGGCTGCAGTGTGTACCAACTACAAGATGCACTGCAGCAACTCGGCAAGGCTTCTTTGGCAGCACCTCCCAAACCTACAACCTCTTCCACCAGAAGGACAAGGGCAGCAGGTGAATGGGAACACCACCACCTCCAAGTTCCCCTCCAAGTCACACACCATCCTGACTTAGAAGTATATCGCCGATCCTTCATCATTGCTGGGTCAAAATCCTGGAACTCCCTCCCTAACAGCACTGTGGGAGTACCTTTACCTCACGGACTGCAGCGGTTCAAGAAGGAGGCTCACCACCACCTTCTCAAGGGCAACTAGGGATGGGCAATAAATGCTGGCCTTGCCAGCGACGCCCACATCCCATAAACGAATTTTTAAAAATACAACACGATGATCCATTACCAAGTCCAGCTTGCCCCTAATCCCAGCCGCAATGTCACTGTACCTGCTGAGCTTCCCCAGAGAAAGTGCTAGTTGGTGTCCCAAGCGGTCCTCTGTGTCAAGGGAAGTGAGCTCCCAGCAGAATCTCAGCAGATTTAAAATGGCACTAGGTTTCATTAATATGTATTGCTACAAAGAATAACTTACTACCTAACAGCATTGTGGGAGCTCCTTCATCACACGGACTGCAATGGTTTAAGAAGAAAGCCCACCACCACCTTCTCGGCACTCAAGGATGCACAATAAATGCTGGCTTTGCCAGCGACGCCCACATCCAGAGAATGAATAAAGAGTAACTGGTGTTATTAGCTAAGGTAGAAAAAAATTAGCCGGAATCACCCAGTACCCAGCTTGTCATCTCTGTGGAAGACTTTTGGAATGTCATAGGATTTACGAGTCATGGCAGCTCCCAAGATACTTCGCATTAATGTGGAGGATGCTCAGGTTAGTATCACACACTATGTGCATATTGACTGAGCAATATCCCATTCTATGTTTATAGGGCATGGCTTGGCCTGATGGAGCCCAAACAGGAATGTATGTGTAATTTATAATGCTCTGTACCTTTGGGAAATAACAAAGAAGCTGTGTGAGCTGGATCTTTGCTGCAGTGAATGGGTGCCAAAATGCAGAGTGTAGGGTTTTCAGCCTCAATGACCTTGTGGATGCATCGGAGCACAATGGACCAGCTAATTCCTGTCAAATCCCCCATGGCAGCTTGGAAGGAGCTAGAAGCATAAAAATGTAAGACTGCGATCACTTTGAGAGCCACTGTGGATTGCCCCTGCAGATCGGACGCTCAGAGATGACAGAACTCAGTAACCGTCTCTCTGCATGCACTGCTCGGCAGTTATAACCAGGTAATTGGTCCTGAGGCAGTAGTTGTGTTGCAATGGGTGTCTAATGCCAGGGTTGTGAGTGTTCTATGCATTCTGTGCTTCCTTTCAGCCTTCTGCGACTATGTGCTAGAAACAATCAAACAGCAGCTATGCTGCTCATGCTGAAAATTGCCAAGAATTTGCTGCACTCCCATTATTTTAACTCCTGTTCCAAATAGGAGCAAACAATGAGCAGAGTATTTAAGGAAAAATTAGTAGCGGGCAATGTTGGTGGAGCAAATACTGCTGTTCACAATCAATAACTGCTGTTAACTAGTTTACCAGCACAGAAACAAACTTGTGATTCTAATCACTGAATATCTGAAATTTCCTTTGGCGTTGCTTATAATTCTTCCTGTCCTCTGCTAGATTTAGTGCCTACGGCAGTGGGTGCTAATTAGAAAGTCCAGTGATATCTTAGCTCCAGAAGCATCTGAACATATTAAATAATAGGGCTAAGAAATAATCTGGATAAATAATCTGGTAAATTGCACACGGGTAAAGTGGATTTCATTTAGGTAAAATATATGGGTGCTCACTAGTGAACAGAATTGAGATTTTCCCGAACAGTCTAATGTCAAGAGGTCGCTGTTCATTTATTGACAGGACTATACCTGTATCACTGTATGACTGAGAACCTTTGGCATTAGCTATAACATATTAAAATTTGAATTGACAATAAACAATTTGACATCAAAATATTTATTTAAGTCCCTCAGCATTCAGTAAATAAACCGTTCAAAAGGACTTTAAATTACAAACTGGTGATTATACATAGATACAAACATGTTGAAATTATTCTCCTCATTTCTTATATGCAACAAGGCAGCCAATTCTGCTTTATTCTTGGATTCACATTAACCAATAGGTAAAATTAACCACACACATCTAAGTATTAGTTGTTATGGGAAAAAGTGGACTGTGATGTGATTGCTGGATTAAAACAATAACTACTTAATATGAACAATGAGCAATGGAGGATGCCATAATCTAAAGGGAAATGCATAACAGCCGAATGAAGTTCAGTGAGTTGGTCCAGTTCAATATTTTGATGAGTGCTATTGGAGTGTGGGTAAAAATGTATCAAATTTGATTGCTGGAGAGGAATGAAAGCTGTGGCCACTCCGTGCCAGATGGTTCACTGGTACATATTCTCTGGAGCGATACTATAATTGGTTACTTTCGAGAACACGTTCAAGCAGGATATCTCTGCCATTCTGACAAAGCTTGAATTTCTGCAGATTTAGCAATTGCTAAGGTGGAGTCCTTTACTCTGAACTTGCACAATCATGGAATCAGGTTGTACCGCATTTGCTTGGACCACTAAATGTAACATATTGTGAATATGGACACCTCAGGCAACCTAATCTCCTGCAGAGTCTCACTCAGTCTTTAGGCTATAGTATATATTTTCTTAGAAACATAGGAGCAGTGGTAGGCCATTCAGCCATTCAATTAGATCATGGCTATTCTGTACCTCAACTCCAATAACTCGCCTTAGCTCCAGATCCCTAGATACCATTATCTAAAAATATTCTATCGATCTCAGTCTTGAAAGCTCCATTTGTCCCAGAATCTACAGACTCCTGGAGGAGAGAATTCCTTTGTGTGAAAAACTGCTGCCTGATTTCCCTCCTAAATGGCCTAAGCTCTAATTTTAAGATTACGTCCGCTCCTTCTTGGTTCCTCCTTCAGAGGAAATAGTTTCTCTGTATCTACCCTATCGAAACCTTTTAACAATGGATTGTTTGTCTATGTTCTTAACTAAAAATATGTGAAGGTGTGTGGTGCAATACTTAAGCTTAATACTGTATATTTTTTCCAACAAGCTCTTTTGATGTTTTTCAGCTAGGCTTACAGGAGAGCAAGCTGCTTAATTTGAGTTCCTATTTTAAGAGTAAATTACAAGGAAGCATAAGAGTGAATGTAAGAGTGTTTAATAAGACATGTGTACAAAAGGAGTGGCATTACTGCATAATTAAGCAAATCTTGTATAAAGATGTGGCATAATTATATATTTGAAATAGTTAATTAGTAAGCTACTTTGCAATTTCAATGAATATGAAAGTAATTATACATAAATACTGTAACCACTAGAAAAGTGACTATTATAAATCCAATAACTAATTACAAAACACCACACACATATTTTGCAGGACAAATGCCACAAACTCATTTTTCTTTTATTGTAATGCAAACAACATGCTGTCCGGCAATTTTAATTCAATTATTTTCGTAAAAATTGGTAAAAAAAATTCTTAGAAACATAGAAGATAGGAGCAGGAGTAGGCCATTCGGCCCCTCGAGCCTGTTCCGCCATTTAATGAGATCATGGCTGATCATCCAAATTCAGTACCCTGTCCCTGCTTTCTCCCCATATTCATTGATCCCTTTAGCCTTAAGAAATATATCTATCTCCTTCTTGAATATATATTTAATAAGTTGGCCTCAACTGCCTTCTGTGGTAGAGAATTCCACAGGTTCACCACTCTCTGGGTGAAGAAATTCCTCCTCATCTCTGTCCTAAATGGCTTACCCCTTATCCTTAGACTGTGACCCCTGGTTCTGGACTCCCCCGCCATCGGGAACATCCTTCCTGCATCTAGTCCGTCTAGTCCAGTTAGAATTTTATAAGTTTCAATGAGATCCCCTCTCATTCTTCTAAACTCTAGCGAATATAAGCCTAATCGACCCAATCTCTCTTCATACATCATTCCTGCCATCCCAGGTATCAATCTGGTGAATCTTCGCTGCACTCCCTCCATGGCAAGAACATCCTTCCTCAGATAAGGCGACCAAAACTGCACACAATACTCAAGGTGTGGTCTCGCCAAGGCCCTGTACAACTGCACCAAGACATCCTTGCTCCTGTACTCGAATCCTCTCGCTATGAAGACCAACATACCATTTGCCTTCTTACCCGCCTGCTGCACCTGCATGCTTACCTTCAGTGACTGGTGCACAAGGACACCCAGGTCTCGTTGCACTTCCCCTTTTCCCAATCTATTGCCATTCAGATAATAATCTGTCTTCCTGTTTTTGTCACCAAAGTGGATAACCTCGCATTTATCCACATTATACTGCATCTGCCATGCATCCGCCCAATTACCCAACCTGTCCAAATCATACTGGAGTTGCTCTGCATCCTCCTCACAGCACACACGCCCACCCATCTTTGTGTCATCTGCAAACTTGGAGATATTACATTTAGTTCCCTTGTCTAGATCATTAATATATATTGTGAATAGCTAGGGTCCTAGCACCGATCCCTGCGGTACCCCACTAGTCACTGCCTGCCACTCAGAAAAAGACCCGTTTATTCCAACTCTTTGCTTCCTGTCTGCCAACCAGTTCTCTATCCAAGTCAGTACCTTACCCCCAATCCCATGTGCTTTAACTTTGCACGCCAATCTCTTATGCGGGACCTTATCAAAAGCCTTCTGAAAGTCCAAATACACCACATCCACTGGTTCTCCCTTATCTATTCTACCAGTTACATCCTCAAAAAATTCCAGTAGATTAGTCAAGCATGATTTAACTTTTGTAAATCCATGTTGACTTTGTCCGATCCTGTCACTGTTTTCCAAGTGCTCTGCTATTACATCTTTTATAATGGACTCTAGCATTTTCCCCACTACCGATGTCAGGCTTACTGGTCTATAATTCCCCATTTTCTCTCTACCACCTTTTAAAATACTGGGGTTACATTAGCTACCCTCCAATCCATGGGAACTATTCCAGAGTCTATAGAATTTTGGAAGATGACCATCTACTATTTCTAGGGCCACTTCCTTAAGTACCCTAGGATGTAGATTATCAGGCCCTGGGGATTTATCGGCCTTCAGTGCCGTCAATTTCCCTAACACCATTTCCCTACAAATACTGATATCATTCAATTCTTCCCTCTCATTAGACCCTATGTTCCCCGACATCTCTGGGAGGTTATTTGTGTCCTCCTTTGTGAAGACAGAACCAAAGTATGTATTTAATTGCTATCGTATGTATTTAATTGGTCTGCCATGTCTTTGTTCCCCATTATAAATTCCCCTGATTCTGACTACAAGGGACCTACGCTTGACTTCACCAATCTTTTTCTCTTCACATATCTATAGAAGCTTTTACAGTCAGTTTTTATGTTTCCTGCAAGCTTACTCTCATATTCTATTTTCCCCCTCTTAATTAATCCCTTTGTCCTCCTTTGTTGAATCCTAAACTGCTCCCAATCCTCAGGTTTACTGCTTTTTCTGGCCAATTTATATGTCCTCTCCTTGGATCTTATGCTATCCCTAATTTCCCTTGTTCGCCACGGTTGAGTCACCTTTTTTGTTTTATTTTTATGCCAAACAGGGATGAACAAATTCTGTAGTTCATCCATGCGATCTTTAAATGTTTGCCATTGCCTATCCACCGTCAACCCTTTAAGTAATGTTCCCCACTCCATCTTAGCCAACTTATGCCTCATACCATCGTAGTTTCCTTTATTTAAATTCAGGACCCTAGTCTCTGAGTCAACTACTTCACTCTCCATCTTAATGAAGAAATCTATCATATGTGATCGCTGCTCCCCAAGGGGCCTCGCACAACAAGATTGCTAATTAATCCTTTCTCATTACATAATACCCAGTCTAAGATTGCCTGACCTCTAGTTGGTTCCTCGACATATTGGTCCAGGAAATCATCCCGTATACACTCTAGGAATTCCTCCTCCACAGTATTGTTACTAATTTGGTTAGCCCAATCTATATGTAGATTAAAGTCACCCATGATAACTGCTGTGCCCTTATTGCACGCATCTCTAATTTCCCGTTTAATGCCATCCCCATTACTGTTTGGGGGTCTGTATACAACTCCCACTAATGTTTTCTGCCCCATGGTATTTCTCAGCTCTACCCATACAAATTCCACATCATCAGAGCTAATATCCTTCCTTACTATTGTGTTAATCTCATCTTTAATCAGCAATGCTACCCCATCTCCTTTTCCTTTTTGCCTTCATTTTCACGATAAAGGCACAGTGTGTAAAATTCTCATAATTCAACGTTGCATCATTACTTTATCATCAATGTTTCCAATCAGTTAAAATCGATAAACCCACGTGAATGAAAAAGGCCCACAATTTACTCCACAAGGCCTTTTCCCTCCCTGTGACATAGAAACATAGAAGATAGGAACAGGAGTAGGCCATTCGGCCCCTCGAGCCTGCTCCGCCATTCAATGTGATCATGGCTGATTATCCAAATTCAGTACTCGGTCCCTGCTTTCTCCCCATACCCCTTGATCCCTTTAGCCTTAAGAAATATATCCAACTCCTTCTTGAATATATTTAATGAATTGGCCTCTACTGCCTTCTGTGGTAGAGAATTCCACAGGTTCACCACTCTCTGGGTGAAGAAATTCCTCCTCATTTCTGTCCTAAATGGCTTACCCCTTATCCTTAGACTGCGGGTATTTATCGGTGATTATTGGTGTTATCGGGTGTGATTTTCCCAGACCCTGCAGGTATTTATCAGTGATTATTGGGGTGGGATTTTCCCAGACCCTGCGGGTATTTATCGATGTTATCAGGTGGGATTTTCCCAGACTCCTGCTCCACTGCCGGGACCTGGCATTCACCGGGTGAGTCAATTGGTGGAGTATCGGGCTGGTGCACCGCGGGTTTCCAGTAAGCTTCAGGCTGCCTGCGCGGTCTCGCCGGAGGTGCCGAGTCTGGGAATATTGTGCCTGGTAAAAGAAGCTGTTTTATTTTTATTAAGGGATAAAACCCTCATCCTCCTGGATTGTTACTGTCCGGGGACAGATTTTCAGCGGGTCTGTGTTTTTATCCCCATACAAGTGAGAGATGGACTGAAGTAAGGATAGAGTTTCTCAGTGAATGTACCAGTGAAAGTGTAGATATGGGACTTGTTATCTGAGTTATAAAAGGACACCTTCCCTCGCTCATAATCCAGGCAGACTCGAATCTTTCTCGGGTTCACATTCAGCGCTAAGGGTTTCGATGGTCCATCACAAGCCGAGTATTTATTCCCATCTCTCAGCGCCACTGCCCAGAATCCATTACCTGGATCCAGGGTGATTTGCCCGTTCCTGTTGATGGACTCGTTGGCCACGCCCAGAAACCACTGTCTTGTTCCCCACCTCCACCTCCCAGGAATGTTTCCCTGATGTGAATCCCTCCGATCCCAGGACACAGGGACAGGGCTCAAATCTCTCCAGATTGTCGGGGATCTGCTGCCATTTCCCGGTGTCTCTCACGGTGCTCAGGTCCTCAGACAGGAGAAGGTAAAGACTGGCTGTATTAGGGTCCAAGGTGACTGGAGCTGTATTAATCACCGTCAGCATCTTTCTCCACACTCTGTACTGCAGTGACCCAATGTACTTCCCCACATTTATTAAAGGGTAAACCTTCTGCGGCTCTGGGAGAGTTCGCTTCGCTCTTTTCTCAGTTTCCGGGAATTTCGTTAAAAACTTCATGCTGTCCTGTTCACTCAGCTCTTGTTCAATATCCTGAACAGTAACTGAAAGCGATGAGATTTCCTCCGTTATCTTCTCAATCCTCTCCTTCATCTCCCGACTGTTTTTCTCTTTCTCCAGTTTCAGATCTTCCAACACAATCCTCTCCTCCTCATGGAGAAACTGGCCTCCTTCAGGTTTCTGGCTGAAGTAGTCCAGGCTTCAGACTTATGTTGGATGGGCTAAAAGGAAATAAACTTATGACAAGGATCACAAATTCAACTTCATCCTGTGTGGTCTGTCGCCCACTTCAGTTTTGTAATAATAGTTATAAAAATGACATCAAAACATTAAAAAAAAAACTTTAAACTGGATTAGCAATTGTGTTCCCTATATGTAGACTATACAACATTTTGAACTTGAGCCAAGCTTTAAAAAGCTTCACAGCTTAGAAAACCTGGATCAAATGCAAATAGTGCCTTTGCGCAGAAAATCTATATTTAAAATAAAACCAAAAATTAACTTTTTAATCATTTAAAAAGTAAGATAAATTCTACCAATTGATATAGTGGAACTGATACTAAACAACACAGCTGTTCATAGTTGCACAGACTGGTAACTTTACATCATACCTTAGGAGTTCACTTAAAATTATGCTTTAATATCTCTCGCTGCAAACACCTTCTATTGCAGGGAAGAGCTCGAATTTACTCTAATAATTTTACTCAATTCATTAAATATATTCAATTCATTAAATATATTCAAGAAGGAGTTGGATATATTTCTTAAGGCTAAAGGGATCAAGGGATATGGGGAGAAAGCAGGGACAGGGTACTGAATTTGGATGATCAGTCATGATCTCATTGAATGGCGGAGCAGGTTCGAGGGGCCGAATGGCCTACTCCTGCTCCTATCTTCTATGTTTATGTTTCTATGTCCTGAAGCAAAACCTGAGTCTCAAAATAAGCATAAGGAATGGAGACATAAATGTGTGTGGTCCAGGAGTGGTGGGATGTTATCATCTGCAGACCTTGTATTCTTCTTCTGTCACTTGAATATGAGAATCTGCCCACAGATTAATCACAAGAGGTTCCAATGCAAATTAAAATAGTAATAGGGAGAAAGGCTATCTTTATCTGGTAATGTAACTCAAAAAGTAAGCAGGGGATATAATGCCATTCAGGAGCTGTTTCATCTAGCTTGTACTGGATGAAGCTTGGACCAATTCTGAACACCAGTGAAATATCATGAGTTTTCTTACAGTACTTGAGGAAGACCATCATTATATGTGTTGAATCTGTGAATCTTAAAGTATGGTGTTTTTCAATAACTAGACGGAGGCTGTAAATTAACAATCAACAGGTGTTTACTGGAGGAGGGTAGTCTAAAGACTAACAGTACAGATGCCTGCTCAAGGCTTATATACAGGTGTGGTCACTGCTGGTACTACAGTATACAGGAGCTGTAAAAGTAGTTCTCTCTTAAAGGTACATACACTACAATTCCTCCCCTTTTAGATTAACAGTACCCACAATATTCAAATAACAGTTAACACTTTAACATGCACATTTAACTGAAATAGTCCATTTATAGATTCAGTCTTTGGGGCGGCTTCCTGATCCTTTCTGGATAGCGCCTTTCCTGAGTGTCTTGTTCTTGGTGCGGAGGCGATTCTGGCCCCCTGTCATCGGTTAGTTCATCAGTTTCCGCTGCTACTGTTTCTGGGGTAGATGCTACCGGTATGTCGGGTTCATCCCCCAGGTACGCGAGACATGGGGTTGACTCGTTCCTGTGACGCTAGGATCTGGTCGACATGGCGTCTCACAATGTTCTCCCCGACACCCACTGTGTACATTAGTGGCCCCTGCCGTGTGCATATCATTCCGGGTTGCCATTTCTCTGTTCAGTAGTCGTGGGCCAAGACTGGTTGTCCTACATTGAAGCTCCTTGTCGGCTTCTCATTGATGTGCTGGAATTGCTTATCCTCAACATTTCTTCACACATTTGGTCTGAGTAAATCCAGATGAGATCTCAACCTTCGGTTAAAGAACAGCATGGCTGGGGTCTGGTTGGTAACTGCATGTGTCGCATTTCTGTAGGCTAACAGGAAATTGTCCACCTTATGCTGTAGTGGAATATCATCATCGCACATGGCCCTTACTGCCTTTTTAAAGGTTTGTACAAACCTCTCAGCCAATCCATTTGTGGCTGGATGATACGGGGCGGATGTGTAATGCCTTACCCCATTCCTTCTCATAAATTTCCGAAACTCTTCGGACACAAACTGTGGTCCGTTATCAGAGCAAATCTGCTCTGGCAAGCCGTTCCTGGCAAATATGGTCCGTAGGACTGCAATCGTTTTCTCCGTAGTGGTGGAGGATATTTTTATCACCTCAGGCCATTTCGAGTGTGCATCCACTGCTATTAAGAACATTGAGTCCATGAATGGACCAGCAAAATCAATATGCACCCGTTGCCATGGAGAGGAGGGCCACTCCCATGGGTGTAGAGGGGCATGTGGTGGTGCATTTTGGATCTTCTGGCACCCTGAGCAGCTCTTTGTTAGGTCCTCGATTTGTTGATCGATCCCCGGCCACCACGCATAAGCCCTAGCAAGGCTTTTCATTTTCACCCCTCCCAGATGGCCTTCGTGAAGCTCATTGAGCACTCTCTCCCTTAACTTGGGTGGAATTACCACTCAGGATCCACACATTACTGTCCCCTGGCATACTGACAGCTGTTCTCTTCTGGATGAGAATGCTGGCAACAGTGAGTCGCCATGTGTTGGCCATCCCTTCACCGTCAAATCATATACCCGAGACAGTGTCGGATCATTGCGGGTCTCCTTCTCTATATCCGTGTTAGTTACTGGCAAGCGTTCAATTATCGACGAATGAAATATTTCGATAGGGTCCACTGCTGGTGCTTCCTCCGCAGTAGGCAGTGGCAGGCGTGATAGCCCATCAGCGTTTCCATGCTGTTTTGTGCCCTTATACTCTATTTCATATTGGTTCGCCCCTAGAAAAAGGGACCATCTTTGTAGCCGTTGTGCAGTCATCACCGGAATGCCCTTCTTTGGATTAAAGATGGAGACAAGTGGTTGGTGGTCAGTCAGCAAGGTGAACTTCTGTCCATGCAGATAGTGGTTGAATTTTTTTACTCCCCATACTAGGCTGAGGGCCTCCCTGTCAATCTGGGCATAGTTGCGCTCGGCTGAGGTTAGTGACTGAGACGCAAAGGCTACTGGCCTCTCCAACCCGTCTGGGAATTTGTGCGATAGCAACGCTCCAATACCATAGGGTGATGCATCACACGCCAACCGAATTGGTAGTGCTGGGTTGAAGTGGGCCAACACCTCTTTTGATATGATCAATTCTTTGCACTTCTGGAAAGCTCGTTTACATTCGTCATTCCACTTCCATGGTACCCCCGTTTGCAGTAGGGTGTTCAGTGGGTGTAATACTGTAGACAAATTTGGTAAGAACTTATGGTAGTAGTTCACCAGCCCGAGGAACGACCTCAGTTGTAACACTTTTTCCAGTGCTGGAGCCTTGACTACTGCCTCAATCTTGTCAGGGGACTTATGTAATCCCTCTTCATCAATAACATGGCCACAATACGAGATCTGCTTCTGGAAAAACTCGCACTTGTGGCGATTAGCTCGTAGCCCATATTCCTTTAAACCGGCGAGCACCTTCTCCAAGTTAGCGAGGTGATCACCGTCATTTTCGCCCGTGACCAAGATGTCGTCCAGACAACACTGGGTCCCTGGAATCCCTTGCAGGACCTGATCCATCGCCCTTTGCCAAATAGCCGGAGCCGAGGCTACTCCAAACACCAGCCGGTTGTATTGATAGAGACCTTTATGGGTGTTGATCGTGAGGTATTGTTTCGAAGCTTCTTCTACCTCCATTTGCAGGTACGCCTGGGCTAGATCAATTTTGGTGAAGCGTTTACCACCAGATAGCGAGGCGAAAATATCCTCAATTCGTGGAAGCGGATATTGCACCGTGTGAAGGACTGGGTTCACTGTCACCTTAAAATCCCCACAGATGCAGACCTTCTTTGGTTCCCCAGGTGTATTACTCAACGACCTCTTCATTACAGGAACGATGGGTGTAGCCCACTCGCTCCAGTCCACTTTGGACAGTACTCCTGAACGTTCCAACCCTTCCAGCTCTGCTTCGACGGCTGGTCTGATCGCATAAGGCACTGGTCTGGCCTTCAGAAACTTTGGGCTTGCATTATCCTCTATTTTAATTGTTGCTGTTATTCCTTTTAGTATTCCAACCCCTCCTGGAACACTTCTTTTGCGTCAGTTAGCATTTTTGACAGTCGTCCAGGTGTGACGTCGTCATCCTTTTTGGCCTCCACCTTCAGTGCCTGTATGGAATGCCAATCTAAATGTAACTTCCGGATCCATTCACGTCCTAGCAGTGGTGGTCCTCCATTTGGCAATACATATATATCCATTTTAGGTATTTCCTGACCTTTATATGTCACTTTCACCCTTATTTTTCCTTTGGGGTAGACTTTTTGCCCCGTATACGTCTTCAAGACAATCTCTGTAGCTTTCAAGGGTATGTGTGAAAATAGCCGCTTGTAGTCTCTTTGATTTATGACTGTTAGAGCTGACCCTGTGTCCAATTCCATTTCCACTTGGACTCCGTCTATCTTGAGTGTAACCCAGTTAGTCTGGTGATCCTCCATTTCGGTTACATTATGTAGTTTCAGACAACCCAGCTCCTTGCTTCCGGAGTCTGTGTCACTTTTCTGTTCGTCTGAACCACTGTCCATCACCTGGTGTACCTTTTTGTACTTCTCCTGTGGAGATTTCTTACTGTTGGTTTTCTTCCCAGACCTGCAGGCTCTTGCTATGTGTCCTGCTTTCCCACACTGTCTGCACACTTGGTCCTTGAACCAACAATCTTTCTGGTCATGTGTTGTTTTGCCGCAGCGATAGCACTTCCCTGTTCCATAGGTCATTTCGTTGGTGCCATATTCTTGCGGTCTCCATTGTATCTCTGCAGCGCCCCTTGCGGCTGCTTCGTGTGATACTGCCATACTGAAAGCTTTGTCCAGCATAAGGTCCTTTTCGGATAGAAGCCGTTTCTGGGTTCCTTCACTTTGTAGCCCACACACAAACTTGTCCCTTAACGTGTCTGCTCGTCCCGCTCCAAACTGGCAGTATTTCGATAGCTTGCGCAGTTCCATTAGGTACTCAGCATTGCTTTCGTCTTTGTGTTGGTTCCTTTTATGGAACTTAAATCATTCTGCTATCAGCAGTGGTGTGGGGTTTAAGTGGTCCTGTAGGATTTCTAGTATGCTTTCGAAATTCTTGTTTACCGGCTTCTCTGGGGTTATTAGATTTTGCAGTAACCCATAAGTTTTTGCACCCATGGAATTTAACAGAACCAGTGCTTTATTAGCATCTGGCACTTCATTCGCCCTGCAGTACACCTCAATACATTCCACATATGTCGCCCAATCTTCGACCTCATTGTCGAACGTAGAGATACTGCCACTCTTCGGCATCCTTGGTTGTGCGTTAACTATCCCCAATGGTGCCTCCTGCGCTTCCCCTTCTTCTCCGCTGGCACAAAATGGCGTCTCCCGCGCTTTCCTTCCTTCCCGCGCTCGCCCGTCTTCTCCGCTGCGGCTTCGCAAAATGGTGTCTCCCATGCTCTTTCTTCCTCTCCGCGGCTCAATGTCACCTCCCGCGCTCTCCCTGCTTCTCCGTGGCTCAATGGCGTCTCCCGCGCTCTCCCTGCTTCTCCGCGGCTCAATGGCATCTCCCCTTGCTTTGCCCCGCGGACCCTGATCAGCCCGTGATCCCTGGCTGTGCTCTGCGCGTTCTTCTCTTGATATTTGTCGACGCCGCTCAGTCTAGAACCCGGCTGTTTCTTACCCTCTCTCTCTCTCCGGCTTGCAGTATTTTTCCTCGATGCCGCTCGGTGATCAACCCCCGGCTGCGCCCTGCTCTCTTCACCCTCTTTCTTACCCCGTCGACGCTGCCCGGCTCTCTCTCTCTGCCGTCGGTCGGCTCTAGCCGCCGCTGCTCGGGAAGGGTCTGCTCTGGACCTGTCGTCGGTCTCTTACTGCTCGTTGTGGCTGGGGAACCAAACCCGGCTCTCCACAGCCTCCCCAACGAAGTTGGATCCCTGCCTGACTGCTGGGCGGTTGCTCGCGGTCGATGCCCGTGTTCCTGGACTCGACTATTTTTTAATAATTTTTTATGTTGCAGGTAGATTCGCATCAACACTCGTCGCCACTGTTAGACCCGTGGTTCAGTGGATAAATAATTACACGGATGCGGTACATAAACAAATAACAGGTCTTTACTGGAGGAGGGTAATCTCTAGACTGGGGTACAGAGGCATGCACACAGCTTATATACCGGTGTGGTCACTGCCGGTACTACAGTATACAGGAGCTGTAAAAAGTAGTTCTGACTTAAAGCACATACACTACAAATTTCAGCTGCATAACTGGTGTGGATGACCTGAAAAAACATTCTAATTTCTTGCTATGTGAGCCCTGCCTGATGGGATGTCTTACTGCCTGTATTCTACCAAAGCACTGGAAAGGTACCACGGTCAACGTTGCCTCCGCAAGATCCTGCAAATCCATTGGCAGGATAGGCGCACCAATGTCAGTGTTCTCGCTCAGGCCAACATCCCCAGCATCGAATCTTTGACCACACTTGATCAGCTCCGATGGACGGGTCACATCATCCGCATGACCGATACGAGACTGCCAAAACAAGCCTACTTGGAGCTCTGACACGACAAAAGAGCCCCAGGTGGGCAGAGGAAACGCTTCAAGGACACCCTCAAAGCCTCCTTGAAAAAGTGTAACATCCCTGTGGTGAAATAAGTCTTATAAGTATATACCTTATTCTACCTGTGTATAGTTTCCTATTGTAATCTATTGTAACCCTGCTGTTTTCTTGGTTGGCCAGGAATGCTGATGTACTGTATACCACTCTGCTGTGCCATTGATTGTCCTGATACTGTTACTTCGCCCCTGGCTCCGCCTCCTAGTTATTCTGAGAAGCTGGTCAGTAGGCTAACATATGTGTTCTGTTCTGTCCAGTTCTAAGCTAATAAAAGCCAACTGTTTGAGTTATAACTACCAGTCTCTGTAGTTATTTAAGGTATATCAATTTTATTAGCTTACTACTTCCAGGGATGGACAGACTCCTGAAGCCGGAGCGTCTAGACAGTGACCCACATTCGGCGGACGCATCGAAGAAATTCGCACACTGGCTCCGGTGTTTCGAACATTTCATTGCATCGCTCGATGATGAGGCCAACAAACTGGGCCTACTGACTAACCTAGTAAGTCATCGGACCTACTCGCTAATCGAGGACGCTCCTACCTACGAGGATGCACTCGCGACTCTCAAGGCCCAATACCTGAAGCCTGTTAACGAGGTGTATGCCAGGCATCTCTTGGCTACCCGCAGGCAACTACCGGAGGAATTGTTGGATGATTTTCTACAGAATCTAAAGGCCCTGGTGAAGGACTGCAACTACAAGGCCGTGACAGCCATTTTGTACCAGGAAGAAGCAGTTCGCGATTCGTTTATATCGGGCCTTCGATCGAATTACATTAGGCAGAGGTTGCTTGAAAGGGACACTCTGGATCTAAAGACGGCCGTGGCTACAGCTCGATCGCTGGATGTGGCGCAGAAGAACTCTGAGACCTATGCGTCAGGCCATGCGGCCCTCTCAGCCTCGTGCACGCCGAGCGAGGAGGCGCCATCCTCTCCGCCTGGGCCTCGGACCAGCCCTACACCACGGGAGTCTCCACCCAGCCCCACCACTGCAGCGATGTCCCGCGGACCAAGATGCTACTTCTACGGCCAGCTCAAGCACCCCAGACACCGATGTCCTGTGAAAGATGCCACATGTTTCAAGTGCAAGAAATGGGGACATTTCAGCAAGGTATGTAAGGGGAATCCCGTACCTGATACAGTCTCCGCGGCCCTACACGTGGTCCCAGAATTTGATACCGTCTCAGCGGCCGCCTACGGATCTACGATAGCCTCAGTCACGGTTGACCAGTCCAGACCGCATCCACTATCAAAGTATATGATGGACGTTAAGGTAAACGGACACCCGACGAAGTGTTTAATCGATTGCGGGAGTACTGAGAGTTTTATTCACCCTAGCCTCATCAAACCGTACTCACTAAAGGTGTACCCTACCCGGAGCAAAGTTGCGATGGCATCTAAGTCCCTCACTTCGGAGGTAAGCGGTTTCTGTAAAGTAACACTGACTGTTAAGGGCACAGAGTATAAAGATTTTAAACTCCTTGGGCTGAAAATTCAGTAGGGTTAGCGCCCATTTTGCGGCGCTAGAGGGCCTAGCGCCGCAATGATAGCCGTTTCTGAAATTCACTTCGGCGCTGCCATCGGCGTTAGCTGGTTGCGCTGCGCCGGCACCGATGACGTCATCGGTGTGCGCAGCGTCCCGGTTGCCGTGGCAACGCGCCCGAACGCCGAAATTCAGTTGCGGCCGCCTCGCCCGTGGCAGCCGCAACTAAGACTCTGGCAACCGAGTCTTACACAAGTTAGCGCCGGCGCATTAAGGTCGCGCGGCGGCCGGCCGCTTTCCCGCCGGCCGCCTGCCCGCACCTCCCTCCCCGGACTCCTCCACCACCCCCCCCCCGCGGAACAGCTGCGTCTGGCCTGCAAGCCCGGCACTTGTCCGAGGTGCCAGGCTCATTTTTGAAAAAATCAAACGGCCAGCGATCGGGTGAAGGCAGCGCCTCCTTAATGGGAGGAGGAGGCCTGCACTTCCCCAGCCTGCCGCACCGCATCGGGTGCCGCAGCGCCGGATTAGCGCCGCAATGCGGCACTCAGCGCCCATTGGGAGGCACTCACGCCCGCCAGTAGCGCCGGCAGCCGTCTGGGCGCGGCGCTACTGAATTTTTGGCGCGCGCAAGGGAATTAGCGCCGGCGCTAAATTTCCAGCGCTAAAGCCCTGGCGCGGCGTCAACTCAATTTCTAGGCCCTTGTGTTGCCACAGCTCTGCGTGAAACTAATTCTAGGCCTAGATTTCCAGTGCCACCACGAGAGCGTCACACTTGCATATGGCGGATCCCAGCCCCCGCTCACAGTTTGCGGCCTCTCCACTTTAAAGATAAGCCCGCCATCTCTGTTTGCGAACCTCGCCCCGAACTGTAGACCTATCGCGACCAAAAGACGACGGTACAGTTCGGAAGATAAAAAATTTATAAAAGAAGAAGTAGGAAGGCTACAGCGGGAGGGTATCATCGAAAATAGTAATAGCCCGTGGCGTGCTCAGGTAGTGGTGGTTAAAACTAACGAAAAGAAACGGCTCGTGGTCGACTACAGCCAGACCATCAACATATATACGCAACTAGACGCTTATCCCTTGCCTCGCATCTCCGAGATGGTGAACCAGATTGCCCAGTATCGTGTGTTTTCCACGATTGACTTAAAGTCTGCCTATCACCAGCTCCCCATAAAAGTAGATGACCGTCCTTATACGGCTTTTGAAGCAAATGGGCGCCTGTACCAATTCCTTAGGGTACCCTTCGGGGTCACGAATGGAGTTTCCGTTTTCCAACGGGAAATGGACCGTATGGTAGATGAGAATGCGTTGGAGGCAACATTTCCGTACCTGGACAATGTTACTATCTGTGGACGCGACCAACAGGATCATGACCGGAACCTCACTAAATTTCTAGAGACTGCCCAAAAGCTAAACCTGACCTATAACGAGCACAAATGTACTTTCAACACTACTCATCTGTGTATTCTCGGCTGTGTGGTAGAGAATGGGGTAATCGGGCCAGACCCTGAACGATTACGCCCGCTTAAAGAACTACCACTGCCACATAACCCTAAGGCCTTAAGAAGGTGTCTGGGATTCTTCTCTTATTATGCTCAGTGGGTGGCCAACTACTCGGACAAAGCCCGAGCCCTTATCAAGTCGACGTTTTTCCCTCTATCAGTAGAAGCGCAGGAGGCATTCACCAACATCAAACGGGACATTGAAAAGGCCGTGATATGTGCTGTAGATGAGAGGATACCCTTCCAGGTAGAGAGCGATGCTTCTGATTTCGCGTTGGCTGCAACCCTTAACCAGGCCGGGAGACCGGTAGCCTTCTTTTCCCGTACACTACAGGGTCCTGAAGCCAGGCATTCTTCCGTTGAGAAGGAAGCACAAGCAATTATCGAGGCGGTCAAACATTGGAGACATTATCTCGCCGGCAAACGTTTCACACTCCTCACTGACCAGCGGTCTGTGGCCTTCATGTTTAACACGAAGCAGAGAGGCAAGATAAAAAATGACAAGATCCTAAGATGGCGGATAGAACTGTCCACTTACGACTACGATATTATGTATAGGCCAGGAGCACTCAACGAGCCACCCGATGCCCTATCTCGAGGTGTATGTGCCAGCCTTAGTACTGGCAAGCTCCAAAGTCTCCACGACGCACTCTGCCACCCAGGAATCACCCTATTGAATCGCTTCATCAAGTCTCGCAACTTACCCTACTCCATCGAGGAGGTCCGAACGATGACCAGAGCCTGCCGCGTTTGTGCGGAATGCAAACCCCGCTTCTACAGGCCCGAACAAGCTCACCTCATCGAGGCAACTCGGCCATTCGAGCGCCTAAGCCTTGATTTCAAAGGTCCTCTCCCATCGGTTGATCGTAATGTCTATTTCCTCAACGTTATAGACGAATACTCTCGTTTCCCCTTTGCCATTCCCTGCCCGGACATGACCAGTGCTACGGTAATCAAAAGCCTCTGCAACTTATTCTGTCTGTTCGGTATGCCCAACTATATCCATAGCAACAGAGGAACGTCGTTTATGAGTGATGAGTTACGCAGGTTCTTACTATCAAAAGGGATTGCTACTAGTAGAACCACTAGCTACAACCCCCGGGGCAATGGGCAGGTTGAGAGGGAGAATGCGACAGTGTGGAAGGCAGTCGTCCTGTCTTTAAAATCGAAAGGCCTACCGACCTCTCGCTGGCAGGAAGTTCTCCCCGATGTACTGCATTCCATAAGGTCTCTGCTGTGCACCGCAACAAATGCTACTCCTCATGAGAGGATGTTCGGTTTCCCCAGGAAATCTTCCTCAGGTATTTCACTACCCGGGTGGTTGATGTCCCCGGGCACGGTGCTGTTACGAAAACATGTGAGAGGTCATAAGACTGATCCCTTAGTGGAGGAAGTACAGCTCCTCCACGCCAATCCTCAGTACGCATATATCCAATACCCTGATGGACGTGAGGATACTGTTTCAATAAAGGACCTGGCTCTGGCAGGAGAAGAGAGAGAGAGCGATGCTGCTAGCGAAGATGCGGGTGTGGAGCACCGTGATGCGCCGCCTGTGGGGGTGGGATGCCCGGAGGTACAAGACGTACAAAACGTCGTTTTGGAAAACCCAGCAGACGCCAGGACGGCGGAGGAACCTGAGCAAGTTCCCCAGGAGGTTCCTCGACCGACGCTACATCGCTCACTACGAACTGTAAAACCCCCGGTCAGACTTAACTTATAGGAGGGGTGAATGTGGTGAAATAAGTCTTATAAGTATATACCTTATTCTACCTGTGTATAGTTTCCTATTGTAATCTATTGTAACCCTGCTGTTTTCTTGGTTGGCCAGGAATGCTGATGTACTGTATACCACTCTGCTGTGCCATTGATTGTCCTGATACTGTTACTTTGCCCCTGGCTCCGCCTCCTAGTAGTTCTGAGAAGCTGGTCAGTAGGCTAACATGTGTGTTCTGTTCTGTCCAGTTCTAAGCTAATAAAAGCCAACTGTTTGAGTTATAACTACCAGTATCTGTAGTTATTTAAGGTATATCAATCCCCACTGACACCTGGGAATCCCTGGCCCAAGACTGCACAAAGTGGAGGAGAAGCATTTGGGAAGGCGCCGAACACCTCGAGTCTCTTCGCCGGGAGCAAGTGGAAGCCAAGTGCAAGCAGCGCAAGGAGCGCACGTCAACCCAAGCTCCCCACCCACCCGCCCCTTCAACCACCATCTGCCCCACCTGTGACAGAGACTGTAGGTCTCACATTGGACTCATCAGTCACCTGAGAACTCATTTTTAATGTGGAAGCAAGTCATCCTCAGTTCCGAAGGACTGCCTAAGAAGAGGAAGAATTCTAACATAAGTTATTTTGTTTGTATAGGTGCCCATAAGAAATGACTGGATTTTACTTGAACTATGTCCTGAGAGTGTGGGATGGAATGGAATAAGATAGCAGCAGAGGAATGGATTGTTATTCATGGTAGTTGAGATAGGGCACTGGACAATGGTGGGAATAGGATATCGGTCCACTTTATTGTGTATATATGTGGACAGGACTGTTTGTGCTTTGTGTGGAATAGGAATTTAAGTGAAAGTCTTGGTAAGTCTTAAGGCTGTTCCTGTCCACAACTCAGGGTCAGTAAGCATGACTTTAGGTTCAGTCTCAGTGACCTTCCCTGCCGATGATTGTGGCTGGGTGTTCTCATTCCCTCTCCATGGTAATGCCTCTTTGTATGATGACATAGTGCAACAGATTGTAATGTGACAGTTTGACATAAAATGAAGGCGATATGACTACTGATAGAGTAGTAGGCGTTCAAGTACATAATCTTTCATTCTCGGGATGTGGGCGTCGCTGGCAAGGCCGACATTTATTGCTCATTCCTAGTTGATTGGAGTGGCTGGCTAGGCCACTTTAGAAAGTCAACCACATGTAAATTTGTGGCTATGGTCACCAATATGGTTGCATTGATGGAATGAAACCACTTTCTGTTTGTGAAGACTATCGGATTGGGGGTAGGATGTGTACCTCAATAATGCTCTGCACTTTAGGGAAACCAAAAAAGTACTGGGTTCTTTCGTGTTGCTGGCTGCTTCCCATAGAAAAAATGATGAAGGAGTTTGTCCTGGCAAACAAGGCATCTGTCTCCTGTTCCATGCATCCGTGCATTGCTTGTTGAGGTAGCTGGCAAAAATCCCCTGTAATTGCTTGACGGGATCCAGGGGCATAAAAGTTTACGACAGCAGTCAAATCGGCAGCCGCCTGTAGATGTGTCCCTATTGTGGAACCTGTTGGCATGTCTGATTTGAGGAGATACAAATGTTTCCGTGACTGATGAAGTGTCGACACTGAAGGCAGATTTTATCAGACATGTCGAGATCAATGTGCTTTGGTCTGTAGACATGGGCGGCTGGGCAAGATTGCCTCAGTTATAAGTGCACCTCCCTCTCATGCCTCTTCAGATATTCCTCTTCCTCTTCCCAAACTTCTTAATTATGGTTGCAACAACTTAAATTGCAGCTGCAAACAAGTTAGAGATCTCAAATACGGGGGCAACAAATTGCAAAAGGAAGTCAAAATCCAAACCAGAAGCTTATACAATGAAAAATGTGCAATTATACACAATTACTGCAACAATGACTTACATTTATATAGCGCATTTAACATAGTAAAACGTCTCAAGGCACTTAACAAGAGTGGTATCAATAAAAAAACGTGTTTTGACACCGAGCCACGGAAAGAGATATCAGGACAGATGACCAAAAGCCTGATCAAAGAGGTAGGTTTTAACGGGCATCTTAAAAGAGGAGAGAGAGGTAGAGAGGCAGAGAGGTTTAGGGAGGGAATTCCAGCGCTCCTGGCCAAGGCAGCTGAAAGCACGGCTGCCAATAGTGGAGCGATTAAAATCGGGGATGCACAAGAGGCCAGAATTGGAAGAGCGCAGAGATGTTGAAGGATTGTAGGGCTGGAGTAGGCTACAGAGATAGGGAGGAGCGAGGCCATGGAAGGATTTGAAAACAAGGATGAGGATTTTAAAATTGAGGCGTTGTCGGACCAGGAGCCAGTGTAGGTTAGCGAGTACAGGTGTGATGGGTGAACGAGATTTGGAGTGAGTTACGATATGGGCAGCAGAGTTTTGGATGATCTCAAGTTTACGGAGGGTAGAACGTGGAAGGCCAGCCAGGATAGCATTGGAATAGTGCAAGGGGTCGTTTTAACGAGCTTGTGGTGTGCGAGATCGGTTTTTGATTTCACACTGCTCGTGAGCGGTTCCGAAGCGCTCCCCCCTCACCGGTTCTAGACACTGGGCTTATTGCCAGGCCACCTTGATGTGTTGGCCCAACTTGTGACTCGGAAGACAAATGGATCAGGTGAGACAAGGTAAGTTTTAAATCAAAGGTATCTTTATTTTAAGGAGAATAAAACATAGAGAATGAAGGAACAATGCAGACAAAAATCATGAACACGCCTCTCAATGGGAACTAAAATTTAACACACAAGAGTTACTTTGACTATCATAATACATCAATTCTAGATCAGCGATATAATAAAACGGGGGTGGAGAAAGCGCACGGCACAACGAAGGATGAATAACACTCCCGAATTACAAAGCCCTTAATATTAAAAACCCTCCCGTCTCTACAGTATACCTCAACTAGATCAGCTAGGTGGAGTTGGGCCTCTATGCTCACCAGGGTTTTTAAAACTGTCCTTGACCTTGGTGCTCCTGTATCGTCCGGGATCTCCAATCTTCCTTATGGGACCGGCTCCTGAACCTGCTCTCCTGCTCAAACTTGTAGGCCCTCCATGCTCCTCAAACCGTAATCGAACCTCTCCATTCGCTCTGCCTTTGACCTCGTGTCTGTGTGAAAACTGTGTTTTTTTTTTATGTCTCTTTTCCCCCAACAGTTATACTGTTTTCTTGCCCTTATCTTGGCGCCAAATCAGGGGTTTTCTTTTGTTAAAGTAATGGGCAGGCTGCTTTGACAAAAGTGGGTACTTTAATTTAATGTCTTGTAAATGAAACTAATGGGATCTGTCCTGTGTCCCTCTGAGTTAGGTACAGATAATAGGTTTTGTCTGTGCTCTGCGATTTCAGAGATGGGTTTGCATTTTTCTAGCAATTAACACACCTTGAGGTGTAAATACTTTTGTCTTGACTTCGTTACTACTGTAACCATTTCACCATATCTATTGCAGTCAGTTCTGGAATCTTCTAATCGGTGGTGACTCAGGTTTCTGTAAGATACTGCAGTGGTATGTCCTTCTGAAATGAGTCATGTGATCTGCCAACTCCATCTTGTGTTCATAAAATGTGGCCATTTCAGGGGTATTACAATGTAGACTGTATTTTCCTGGATTTTTGCGAATCCTACAGTCCCCCCTGTGATACAATGGACATCTCAAATCGTCTTTTGTATCATGAATGTTTTAGGGTGAGCATAAATCCGTTCCCCCCCCCCCAACTGACCTTCCCCATAGTTTACCTGACTATGGAGTGTACCTCGCACACGCACTTTCCTCATCCCGAAAACGGAGTTGAGTAGATATCCCCTACCAGAGAAACATTTATGCTATGTACAGACTCACCTTAGAGTCATAACCCGACGCAACACAATCTTTGTTATAATATACCAAAAACAGATGGAATAAAAACATTTAGCTACACGGGCGAGTCCCTGTTTATGCTGACATAGTGGCCCCGCCAATTCCGCTGACTAGGGAACTCCCTGTCGTGTCCCTTCCTCCTACACTGGACACAGACCAGGTACAGAACGACCCCTACCTGGCACACCACTAAGATGTGGGAAGCCAGTCTGACCCATGATGGGATCTCTATATTATCAAAAAGGTCCCACCATGGTGGAACCACTATGTCTTGGATTTTTGCCCCTATGTCGGTGGTTTTCTGCTCTAAAGTAAAGAAGTGCTTCTGAGAGACAGTAACTGCTTTCAGCAGTTCGGTTAAATGTTCTGGGAGAGGGGGAATTGTGAAACCAAAGTGGGCCACGTACTTCTGGAGATCGATGAAGTTCTCCTTGACAGTGAGGTGAACAGTGGATGGTTCAGGGATCGGGATAATCCGCAGCTGTGCCACTTGAACTACTGCCTCGGGTTTGAAACAGAAGCTGCTTTCACTGACCGCGCACCAGCCGTGCTGTCCGTGCCGGTAGTGAGACGCTGCGGTGGCGACACAATATGTCCCACCTCCTATGTATGCCACCTATGGGGGAACATGGTCCTGTGCCATGGCTTCCATGGTGCAATTGATAGGCTTAGCGTCAGCAGAACTGAACCCGCACTGTGGTGTTGAATAGGCATTCAAGTGCTGGGGACACAGGATTATGTGTGCTCCCTGGCTACGGCACCCCGAGAGGTCAGTCCCCATCATAGCATGCTCCCACTTAATGACGTAGGGTGGGACCTCTGCGAAACGGACGTGTGCTCCCCACCGAATGACTCCAATGTTCACCACCCTATACACCGGCGCAGGTCGGGCCGCCCTACTCATTACTGGGATCCGCACGACGACCCCCATGATGGTGTGGTTGGAGCGACCACAGTCCACCGGGACTGGGTAGGCCTCAGAAGCGAGCCGGAGCTGGCACGGACTCAACGCGTTCTCAAAGGGGTGGAGGGCTGCGAGGTGTTTGTTACTGATCCAGGAGGGGACCAAACCCTGTTTTAAGTCCTCCAGATTGCTGCGGCCCTCGCCCAGCAACCATGCTCCGTATAGTACGCACACCTCATTCTGGGCAGCCTGATCTGAGGCGTTCCTGTCCTCCCTAATGAGAGCGTTGACCGTCCGAGCCTGCTTCTCCAGCTCTGCTATGATTTCTTTTAAATGGAGAGTCATAGCCTGGTCCTCATGGAGCGCCGAACCCACCACCCGATTTTCGTCCGTGAGGATCCCCCTCAACTGGGTCTTTAACCCGTTAACCTGCCGTTGCAATTCAATGTCGTCCATACTATTTATGATGGACGACCCAGTGTTAAACCCTGTGAACCAGTCGTTCACGGCGCCCCTTCTTTGTCTCCCCAATTGCTCCCATTCCTTGTGGCCCTCGGTGTAGAGTTCGGTTCTATTGACCCCCGCGAAGTCAAACTCGTAAAACATCTGCAGGGTCTCTTTCAGCAGGGCCTGATACAGCCTTGCCGTCTCTACGGGGCACCATTCCGGCAGGTGCACCTCGGTCAGGTTGAGGATGACCGAGGCCACCGCGTAATGGACCCCCTGATAGGCCATTTGGTCAGTGGGAACTAATACTAACCCATTCCCTGGTCCCTTGGTGGTGGTGGGGCATCCCTCTGCTACCGTCCGTGGTGTCTGGGTCGTGGGCAGGGGCTGTCGGGGGCGGGTCACTAGCTCAGTGGCATTAACCGCGATTGGGGAGTAGGGGACCGGGCATGCGTCCAAGCGCAATTCCCAGTCTATCCCCCTCCCGTTATCTTGCCACTGGCTGTGGAAAATGATGGAAACACCTGTGGGGCAGACTTTCTCTGAACCCCACATACACACATAAATCCCCTGATCTGGTTCCCACCATTTATCCCAGCACACTGTCAACCCTCCCTGGGTCCCTGTGATAGTCCGGTGAGTGTTGTTCCCTAACCTTTCCCACTTTCCTCTGGGGTTCCCCATGTCCCTGCTCAGTTTCCTGAGCCACCACCACCTATCCAGGGGGACGTACCCCCTGCAGGTTAGGCAAATACGTTTCCCCACAGTCGCACTGATCTGCGTGGCCTGGATCTTGATCCAAGGACACGACAAAGAGACCTCCCCGTATGTGAAGCCAGTTTCGCTTGAATATTTCGTGGCGTTTGAGCCCAGCCATCCGGGCCAGTTGCCCTCGTGGGTGTACCCAGCGACTTCCTCTGCTTCGCGCAGGCCCTGCCCGTCGTGGGCCAGAGGCGCAGTTTCCCCGGAGCATCCAAAGATACGGTGATCCTCCGTTTCTCCTCTCCAGGCGACGTTGAGGCCCACCAGGGCCGCGAGGATGATGCCTCCGACTGGCGTCATCTTGTTATGATCTGACGGAGAGATAAAAAAAGGTTTCGAGCCGGGCTCCCTGGGCTCCTCGGCTTGGGTGCGGGGTGAGTGGGTCCTGCGACCCTAGCTCACTTAAAACTTGCCACATTCTACCGCTCCAAAGTGCTACCATACTTCCAGAAGACCACATTACTTATTTTCTAAAATTACAATAAACTAAACCTTATTACCCAAAACTATATAAATGTATACATCTGCCGCCCGTCTCCGGGCGGCCAGCTTATAATCTGCGGGGACCGTCGCAGGCCTCCCCCTGCTGCGTTCCCACATCGGTCTCAGCTGCTGGTCCCTGGCAGCCTGTGGCTACTGGCTGTGGACCGTTTAAACTTCTCACAGCTTTCTTCCGGGGGGTCCCTCTTGTGAAAACCGGCGACCAAACCTTCTTCGGTTGCGGTTTTCTATTTGACCGTCTAAGGGTCACCACATATGAGGCTTCCTCGTAGGTCGGACCCTTGGCTGGAGTTTTGGCCCTGGCTGCAGTCCGTGGCTTCCCCACGACTGCCGGCTGTGGGCTTCCTCCCGCAGGCTCCGCCTCCCTAGGCTCTGGGTCAGCGGCAGGCACCTCCCCACTACCTGGGACTCCAGGTTGAGAGTCTCCGCCCCCAGACGCCACCCCTCTAATGCTGCACTCAGGGGCAAGACCTAAGACCTCCGGCTCCTCCCCTTCACCGCAGTCGGGGGCGGGACCTTCGTCCTCCGACTCGGCTTCCTTGTGACCAGGGACAGGACCTAGGACCTCCGGCTCCTCCCCTTCTGGGTGACCAGGGACAGGACCTAGGACCTCCGGCTCCTCCCCTTCTGGGTCCCAGAACAATGGGGGAGTCTCCCGTGTGGACGGGACAACTCCTCCCCTCACGCAGGCTGCTCGTCCAGCCTGTGTGACCTGCGGCTGCAGCTCCCCTGCAGTTTTTAATTCTTTGCTGCCTTTTTCAGCCCCCGCTGCCTGCTTCCCTGCCTCCAGCTTAAACAGCTTACATTGATTGATGTGAAACCATTTTGTGCGCCGGGGCAGTTTCACAGCATACACCATGGGGCTGGCCTGATCTACGATGCTGTAGGGACCCATGTAAAGTGGCTCAAAACTCCCCACACGGGCGAAGTTCCTTACCATCACTAGATCCCCTACCTCCCAGCGATGGGCTTTACTGGGCTCGAGCAGCATCCTATTTCCCTGGTGCTGCCTCCCCATGTTACCTGCGGCCCCCTCATAGATCCTTTGGAGGCGTTCAAGGAGCGTGCGGGCGAATTTGTCCCAATTCACCTCCCTTAGCTGCCCCTCCGTTAGGACTGGGGCCAGGACATGGGTGGGGGTTCTCATGACCCTCCCGGTCATGAGCTCATGCGGAGAGTACCCCGTACTCTTCGACTGGCTGGAGCGGATCCCCATCAGGACAAGAGGCAGGACTTCTGCCCACCTTTGGGGCGAACCCATTATCTCTTTCCTCATTTTTTCTTTTAAGGTGCGGTTCATCCGCTCCACAATCCCCGATGACTGTGGATTGTAGGCTACGTGCCATTTCCCCTGAATGCCCAGCAGCATCAGGGTGTTCTGCATTACTTGGCCGGTAAACTGGCTTCCCTGATCGCATTCCACGAACTGGGGCAGTCCCCATCTCGAGAACACCTCCCGCACCAAGATTCTCGCAGTCCCTAACGCTGTGGCTGTTCGGCAGGGGAAGGCTTCAACCCATTTATGACTAACACGTCCACCAGAACGAGGCAGTACTTATAGCCTCCCTGGGTGGCGGGTAAGGGTCCGATATAGTCAATTTGGATTGACTGCCATGGTCCCTCTACCCTCCTAACGTGTCCCATCGGCACCTTCCTCCTGTGAGGATCGGGGTTATTTGCCGTGCACACAAGACAGTTCGCGCAAAACTCCCGGACGTCCTCCCGGAGTCCTGGCCACCATCCTGCTTGTTCCACCCGCTGCCAGGTGACCTCAGGCCCAGGGTGCCCTGCTCCTGGTCCCTCATGGGCCAGTTGAAGGAATTCCCTCCGGTGCTGCTGAGGCACCACCCACTGCTCTTCTTTAAACAGCATTCCCTCTCTTATGGACAGGGATGCTGCACCATACGGGCCTTCCATTTTCTTCCCCTCGCTAACCGCGTTAAATACCCCTCTCAGGGCAGGGTCCTGAGATTGGACCGATTTCAGGTCCGGGGCTAGCGCTACCCCTACACTCTTCTGGATCCCATCCCTGCCTTTTACAGCTGCCACTGGTCCGGACCCGTAGAGGTCCCAGAAAATGCTGGTCTGGGCACCCTCTCTCGCCAGTGCGTCAGCTCGCTGGTTCCCCTGACCGCGAGGTTCTGTGGAGGAGTGAGCCTTCACCTTGTGGATGAAGACCTCACCCTTCTCCCCCACGGCTGCCAGGATCTTCTCCAGCAGGGGCTTTACCACCAAGGGTCTCCCATCCGCGGAAGTGAATCCGCGACGGGACCAGATGGCCAGGTATTCGGTACACGAATTGCATGTAAACATGCTGTCTGAGCAAATCGTGTACGGGGTAGGGAAAACTTCGGGATGGGTAACCACATACGCCACAGCAGACAGTTCTGCCTGCTGGGCGCTCATGGTACTGGGGAGTTTAATCGCCAATGCAATGTCAGCCGTTGGGTCATACACTCTGAACCCCGTGAGCCGCTTTCCAGCGGATACTGTGCTGGAACCATCCACGTAAATCTCACGGCCGGTGGGATGTATCCCAGCCCGGAGACCAACGTCGACCTCCCATACCCCTTCAACAGAACATTGATGGGCTGTCCCAGGGTAAGCCAGGTTGGCGGCTAATCTGGGCTCGCACAGGCCTCGTACCCGCAGATCCATTTGTGAGAGGAGTAGGGTCCAGTGCGCAATGCGGGCACTGCTTACTGTCCCATCCTTAATCCTCCCATCCAAAAGCATCTTCGTGGGCGTGTGGTGTGTGAGGAGGGTGATGGGGGAGGTGCCTGTGAAGATGGCGGATCTTTTCGCAGCCCAGTGTGTGGCTAAGAGGTGCCGCTCACAGACCGAGTAGCTCCTCTCCACGTCGGTGAGCACCCTGGAGGAGTAAACCACGGGTCTCAGCTTGCCATGTCGCTCCTGGAGCAACACAGCACTGAGACTGTCCCCGCTGGCCGCCACCTCCAGGAAGAACTCCCTTCCCCCATCTATCGCTCCCAGGGCCAGTGCGGTCTGCAGCTTCCTTTTTAGGAGCTCGAACGCGGCCTGGCATCCTTCATCCCACGACCACTCCACTCCCTTGTGCAGGAGTCGGAGTAGTGGGGCTGCCATGGCCGCATAGTCCCCCATGAAGTCTCGGCAGTACCTGGTTAGCCCTAGAAACGACCTCACACCCTTTATGGTGACAGGGACCGGCAACTCCTGTACCGCCTCCCTCCTAGCCCTATCGATGGCCCTTTCTCCGGCGCGGATGGTCAGCCCCAGGAACTTGACTTCCTTTTGACCGATCTGCGCTTTCCTTGGGTTGACTTTGAACCCCCTTCTGGTCAGTAGTTCCAACAGTTCAGCCAGCAGTGGGCCGTGCTCCCCGACCGTGTCGGTAAACAGGAGCAGGTCGTCCACGTACTGTACCAACTGAAGGGGCTGACTGAACTCCTTCAGGCTGTCCGCCATGCATTGGTGGAAAATGCTGGGACTATTGTGGAAGCCTTGTGGCAAGCAATTCCAGGTATACTGTTGCCCTTTGAAAGTAAAGGCAAATTTATACTGGTCCTCCCTCCGCACAGGGATCGACCAGAACCCATTGGAAATATCCAGCACCGTGAACGTAGTCGCGGATGCGGGGATACTCCCAATGAGGTCGGCCACTGCTGCCACTGTGGGGGCACATGCGGGGATGTTGCTGTTCAATACCCGATAGTCCACCGTGGCTCTCCAGGAATTGTCCGGTTTCTTAACCGGCCAAAGCGGAGAGTTCACATGGGTGGCTATAGGCCTCAGCACCCCCTGCTGTACCAGCGCTGATATGGCCACCTCCATATCAGCCTCTGCTTCCTTTGGGAAGTTGTACTGCCTTTGGGGCCGGGCCATGGGATCCCCATCTACCCTAACCTCAAAGCCAGCAACCCTCCCACAGTCGTGTTTGTGCGTGGCGAACGCACCTAACTGAGCCTGCACCTCGGCTCTAAATACTTCTGGGATACCCTCCATCATTTCACCGAGGTCGTAACTCCCTTTCGGCTTCATGGTACACAGGGTTCCCTTCCCATCCTTTCCCGGGATTACTACCACTCCACTTTCCTTTCCGGTGTTGGCCCCCCAAAGGCAATGGTTCCTGAGGTCCACGAGGATCCCATGGCCCACGATGAAGTCGGCCCCTAGGATCCCCTTCCCTCCCTCTGCATCCCATCTCGCCAGGACACATGTCCACTTTGTCTGGAGTGTGCCCAGGCGGATCGAGAGCGGCCTGGAGAACGCACCCGTCTGCTCCGCCCCTGTGAACCCCGATAGGACGTATGGAACCCCGTTAGACAGAGGTGAGGTGGTGGGTTTCTCCGTATGGATCACGGTGCATGAAGCTCCCGTATCCAACAGATAAGTCTCCGTTTCCTTCTCTACCTCCATCTGCACGAGCGGTCTCTTCCATCCGTCGTACTGGAGCGCACATAGATAGACGGGCTGCGCAGGCTCCAGTCATTGCGGGCCACTTTGGGAAGGGGTTGGGGGAACCGCTGGACCGGTGGTGGCTGCTATCTTTCCCTTAGTGAGGACCAATGACCTCACTGAAGCCAGCAGCACGTCCAGCAGCTCTGGAGGGACAGTTGGCTCCGTCTCTCTCTCTGGGGCAGAGGTTGGGGGTGCGGCCGGGGCTTGGGCTGGGGCTGTGGGGACCTTTTCCCTTGTGTCCTTCCAGGGATTCTTACAGTCCCTGCGCCAATGCCCCTCCTTCCCGCAACCGTAGCACGTTTGTCGGCTTTGGTTGGGACGGCTCCCTTCCTGGCGCCACTCTTTACGGGGCTGGTCACCAGGCCTGATCTCACAAACCTTCCCGTTTTGCTGGGGTGTCTCACTATCCCTCCCGTTTCTAAAGGTGACGGTGAGTTGGCGGATCACCGTCGCCTCCGTGGTCAGAGGGTTTCGGGGTCGAACCAGGCCATTGCCTGCGTTCGAACACGGGGCAGGGAGTTATTCATCAGGCACCTGAGCCAGTGGACTAACTGGTCCCCGTCCAAGTTCGCTCGAGCTGGCATTCCCGGGCACGCACCCTGGTAGACTGGCCACAGCCTGTCCGCGAACGCCTGCGGGAATTCCCCGGGGAGCTGGACTGTTTTCTCCACCCGGGTGAACGGGCTCCCCTTGTTCATCCCCATGGCCTCCAGGATCTCATCCTTCAGCCTGCCATAATTTTCCTGACCCCTCTTACACCCATCAGGTAGCGTCTGGAGGAGATCGCTACCCAGGGAGAACAACATCATCTTGGCCTTCTCTGCCTCGTCGCAGTCGTTAACACAGGCCGCCTGCTCTATCTCCCTAAAGTGAAGAGAAGGGTCCCCCTTCATGGTGAGCTTGGGGATGTAGCTCACCATGGAGCGCAATTGTTGCGCACCGTGTGGCACCAGGAATTGGTTCTGGATGTCCCCAGGTTCCCCGTCGTCACCGGGTGGTCCGAACCTCCGTTGTGTCATGGGGTACACCGGTCCCGGTCCCTGATTCTCTCTCGGGCTACCCTGGTCTACCTTGGATTCTTCATCCTCCACCCCCTCCTGATCCCAGACCTCTGGAAAACTAGGGGCTAGGGGTGGTGGCTGTGAAATCTCGGGTTCCCTAACCCGTTTTGTTCTGGGGGCTGCCTGCGGGACTTCCCTGCTTGGGTTACCGTTGAACTCAGCCTGGCCGACCTTGGGGCTAATGAGGCATATCATCCCCTTTGCCCTGGCCAATGCCAGATTCAGGCTTTCTATTTCCTGCCTACAGGGGCCGTGGGCTGCCTCCTCAAACCCTTGAGCGCAGGCCAGCTTATAGGTTGCTTTTACTTCGCCTACCTTTTCCTCCTGTGCCTTCAGTTCCCATGTAAGGCGGCTAATCTCTGTTTTTAATCTCCTCTCTTTCTCCCTGGATTCTCTTGCCTGATACTCTACATGTTCTACCCTGAACCTAGCGTTCCCCTCCAGCTCAGCTATCTTGCCCTCCAGCCTTTCTACCTTCCCCCGATGGTCCCGGACCATCGCTGCCCTCTCTTGGCTTATGGCCTCCAGAGCCACTAGCACCTTCCCTTCCGCTGCAACCTTTTCCTGCAGCTCCCGGGACAAATGCTTAATTTTGGTTTCCTTACTGGCCACCGCGTGGTCCAGTACCAGAACCTGCTTTTTATAGCGCATAAACCACACCGCTTTTTCAATGCCCTTGCAGTGCTCTTTACTAGCTGTCCACTGGGCGGCTGCCTTTAGGGGACGCTCGGCTCCTAACAGGTCATATACCCATTTTTTTGCTACATTTACTTTGCCACACACGTAGGAGGATAACCTGTCCTCCATAACATCTGTCTCACCCGAGTCTTTGTCCACCACACAAGGGTTCTGTAGCCAGTGTCCCATCTGGGTCGCCATTCTGTAAGGGGTCGTTTTAACGAGCTTGTGGTGTGCGAGATCGGTTTTTAATTTCACACTGCTCGTGAGCGGTTCCGAAGCGCTCCCCCCTCACCGGTTCTAGACACTGGGCTTATTGCCAGACCACCTTGATGTGTTGGCCCAACTTGTGACTCGGAAGACAAATGGATCAGGTGAGACAAGGTAAGTTTTAAATCAAAGGTATCTTTATTTTAAGGAGAATAAAACATAGAGAATGAAGAAACAATGCAGACAAAAATCATGAACACGCCTCTCAATGAGAACTAAAATTTAACACACAAGAGTTACTTTGACTATCATAATACATCAATTCTAGATCAGCGATATAATAAAACGGGGGTGGAGAAAGCGCACGGCACAACGAAGGATGAATAACACTCCCGAATTACAAAGCCCTTAATATTAAAAACACTCCCATCTCTACAGTATAGCTCAACTAGATCAGCTAGGTGGAGTTGGGCCTCTATGCTCACCAGGGTTTTTAAAACTGTCCTTGACCTTGGTGCTCCTGTATCGTCCGGGATCTCCAATCTTCCTTATGGGACCGGCTGCTGAACCTGCTCTCCTGCTCGAACTTGTAGGCCCTCCGTGCTCCTCAAACCATAATCGAACCTCTCCACTCGCTCTGCCTTTGACCTCGTGTCTGTGTGAAAACTGTTTTTTTTTAATGTCTCTTTTCCCCCAACAGTTATACTGTTTTCTTGCCCTTATCTTGGCGCCAAATCAGGGGTTTTCTTTTGTTAAAGTAATGGGCAGGCTGCTTTGACAAAAGCGGGTACTTTAATTTAATGTCTTGTAAATGAAACTAATGGGATCCGTCCTGTGTCCCTCTGAGTTAGGTACAGATAATAGGTTTTGTCTGTGCTCTGCGATTTCAGAGATGGGTTTGCGTTTTTCTAGCAATTAACACACCTTGAGGTGTAAATACTTTTGTCTTGACTTCGTTACTACTGTAACCATTTCACCATATCTATTGCAGTCAGTTCTGGAATCTTCTAATCGGTGGTGACTCAGGTTTCTGTAAGATACTGCAGTGGTATGTCCTTCTGAAATGAGTCATGTGATCTGCCAACTCCATCTTGTGTTCATAAAATGTGGCCATTTCAGGGGTATTACAATGTAGACTGTATTTTCCTGGATTTTTGCGAATCCTACAATAGTCAAGTCTTGAGGTAACAAAGGCATGGATGAGGGTTTCAGCAGAAGATGAGCTGAGGCAGGGTCAGAGTCGGGCAATGTTACAGAAGTGGAAATAGGCAGTTTTGGTGATGGAGTGGATATGTGGTCGGCAACTCATCTCTGGTTCAAACATAACACTAAGGTTGCAAATGGCTCTGATCAGCTTAAGATCATTGCCAGGGATGGAAACAATGGCTAGGGAATGGAGTTTGTGGCGTGGGACCAAAGACAATGGTTTCAATCTTCCCAACATTTAGTTGGAGGAAATTTCTACTAATCCAATATTGGATGTTGGACAAGCAGTGTGACAAATCAGAGACAGTGGAGAGGTCCAAGGAGCTGGTGGTGAGACAGAGCTGTGTGTCATCAGCATACATGTGGAACCTGATGTGTTTTCGGATGATATCACCAAGGGGTAGCATGTAGAGGAGAAATAGAAGGGGGGCCAAGGATTGATCCTTGGGGGACTCCAGAAGTAACTGTACGGGAGTCAGAAGAGAAGCCATTGCAGGTGATTCTCTGGCTATGATTAGATAGATAAGAATGGAACTAAGCTAGAGCAGTTGGGCGATGGAGGAGAGGCATTGGAGGAGGATGGAGGAGAGGCATTGGAGGAGGATGGTGTGGTCAACTGTGACGAAGGATGCAAGTAGGTCAAGAAGGATGAGGAGGGATAGTTTATCATGGTCACAGTCACAAAGAATGCCATTTGTGACTTTTTCAAGGTCTGTTTGAGTACTGTGGCCGATTGGAGGGATTAAAACATGGAATTTCAGGAAAGATGGGCAGATTTGGGAAGTGACAACGCATTCAAGGACTTTGGAGAGGAAAGGGAGGTTGGAGATGGGGTAGTAGTTTGCAAGGACAGAGGGGTCAAGGGTGTTTTTTTTAAGGAGAGGGGTGATGTATGCAGATTTGAAGGGAGGCGGGGGTGGAGAACAGTATCCGAGGAGCGGGAACAGTTAACAATATCAACTAACGTGGGGCCCAGGAAGTTGAGTGGTCAACAGTTTGGACGAAATAGGATCGAGGGAGCCGGAGGTGGGTCTTATGGACAAGATGAGGTTGGAGAGAGCATTGCAGGAGATGGGATGGAATCTAGAGAAAGATGTGAGTTCAGGGCTAGGGCAACAGGGGACATTTGGGGAAGTTTGTCCCGATGGGCTAGAGGAAGGAATGGAAGCGGCAGAGGCAACTGAATGGATGGTCTGAATCTTTGTGACAAAAAAGTCCATGAGCTCCTTGCACTTATTGTCGGAGGTGAGGGTGGAGGAAGCAGGGGAGGGTGGTTTAAAAAGATGGTTTGTGGTGGAGAAGAGAAGCCGTGGATTATCTTTGCATTCTTAGATGATCTTTGAATAGTGAGCAGTTTTAGCAATGCAGAACATAACCCATAATGCTTTAACTGGTCCAGCCAGATGGATGGTTGAACCAATTGTTCGCCAAAGACTTTCAAATCTGCATCCCTGATAAAATTACTTGTGAATGTAATAATAGCACTCACCTTTAAGAGTGTACTAAACAAAATGACTGCCCAATCTTTCTCCCCAGTGCATATTTAACGTAGGCACAATATTGGTGTATTTCCAGCAAAATAAAGTAGGAAATGGCGTTTCCAGCTAGCAATTGATTTTGAATAATTTCTGGGCCCTTAATGAGGGTGTATCACAAAATGTGTTTAAACTCTCTGAAATCAGGAATTGGGTGAAAAATCATACACTGAGCAAAACTGGTGATAAATAGACCTCCGTCCTGCTTGCTTGAATCTGTAAGCCCCACTTGCCTGATCACGTAATGATTACCAGGACACACGGATGGGGAATTGACCTTAGGACCCCTTTAAATACAAGAAGATGATCAGTTCCTTTTTGTGAATACTGAGCCTTGTGGGTAAACCGCCTTCTACAGCCTTTGAAATTTTCACGGCACCATTACCTTCACGGTTTGCACACTGCACCAAGTTAGCTGCTTTAGGAGTGTGAACGAAGCATCATTACAAGTGCATTCTGATTGGCTGTTTTTTTTTTGCTTTTCCTGTTACGGATTCATATTGTACAAAGTCACCTGCAGCAAAATTGCTTTTGATTTGGATCTGTTAAAATTGGTGAAATAAGGACAATTAACTCTTTATTCATAAAAAGTAGAATTATGGCTTACAGTACGCAATCAGTTAATTGAATAGTGCAGTAAATTCCATTTAAGAGCGTAATATTTAACTACATAAAATTAGAATTAACATTTTTTTCCCCTATTCTCTTTGAGGGAAGATTTGTTTCTATAAACATTTTGCTTTGTTTTTGTTTATAGGTATAGAGGCCAATAATGTAATTTTTGATGCCCATTATGCTGCTGTACATTCGGCATCAGGCTCTCACTTTATGTAACGCTGAAGCCTAGGGCTTGTTCAGCACTCTGTGCCCATGGAGCACTATAACGTTCCCCTGAAACTTCTAGTGGCACTGAGAGCTGGCAAATCAGTCTTGCGCTCAGCTCATTATGAATTTGGAAAAAGATTTAAATGAGGGCAAAGCCCTATAATATGCTCTGAGCACCTGAACAGCCTTCTCATTGCCCATATAAAATAGGGACTGTATAGAAGTCCCCTTCACTCATATTGGGTCTTTGCTCTTAAAGGTGGACTGCAATTTTCTGAATTTTCTCTAAAGCCCTTTATTAATAGTTTTTGTACTGTTTTGTTGTTCTATTGCTGCTTTGGGAGAAAGAAAAATTCTGAGAGTTTTTTAAAGATCCACTGCATCTGTTAGCTGTGCCTGTTTCCCTATGGAAAATGCACAACATAAAAGAGCCCTGCACTTTTTCAGTCTGGAATTATTAATGGTAGATGTGTGGCCGTGCAGGACCCTACTCCAATGCCCTCCTTTTAAGAACAGATAAGGGTTCCAGTAAACAAATGTGCAGCAGGTCTGTGACCATAGGTACACAATCATACATGTGAATGACTCTTTCAGTTGCCATTCACTTGATGATAATCTATGGTTCCACCATTACTTCAAGAGTCAGGAAGACTGGATGGATGGCTGCTAGGAAACCAAGATTTAGCATCACAGTTATAGCTGTTTACCACAGTCAGTCTCTCAAGGACAAGATATGACGAGCAATATAATGAGCCACATTTGACTACAATGCATGTCTGTGTGTGTGGGAGAAAATGAATGAGTGAATAAGAAGATAAAGAATGAAAAGTAAAGGATGATACTAGTCATGAGCTTGTGCAGGCTGTAATGTATGTACCTTTAAGGGAGAGAACTACTTTTTACAGCTCCTGTATACTGTAGTACCGGCAGTGACCACACCTGTATATAAACCCTGAGTAGTGATCTGTACAGTTAGTTCTAGAGTAACCCTCATTCAGCAAACACCTGTTGAATCGTTCCCTGCAGTCTGTTGTCTGATTATTGAAGGACACAACATTAAGATACATGGATCTAACATTGGTGACGTGGCAGATTCGAACCTACCTGCAAATCTGCATCACCTCCCAGGGATTCGCTCCTGGAGAACAGTGGAAGAAGGTCGAGTCCAGAAACACGGGCGTCGACCACGGGCAACCGCCCAGTCATCCAGCAGAGATTTGAGCATCGCAGGGGAGGCTGTCGAGAGCCAGGCTTGGCTTTCCAGTCACGGTGGTCCAGCGAAACGGGCTGGCAACAGGTACTGCGCAGACCTTTCCCGGACAGCGACGGGCTAGAGTCCGACTGAGCGGCACAGAAATAGGCTGAGCAGCGTCGACGGGGGAGAGAGAGAGGGCAGAGCGCACAGGGCGCAGCCGGTGTTCAGGACCGAGCGGCGTCAACGGGGGAGAGAGACGAGAGAGAGCAGAGCGCAGCAGGTGTTCAAGGGCCGAGCAGCATCAACGGGGGAGAGAGGCACGCAGGAAAACGCGAGGCGCTTCCATTGCCACGAGGACCGCAGAGAGCAGCGTTGGCAGCAGCGCAGGAGCAGCGCACGAAACCCACAGGGCGTCGCCATTTACCACGAGGGCGGCGTTGGCAGCAGCGTGGGAGACGCCATTTTAAGCCGCAGCGGGGAAGAAAGGAAAGCACAGGAGACGCCATTTTAAGCCAATCTAACCACACCCAAAAATGCCGAAGAGTGGCAGTATCACAGCGTTCGACAATGAAGTCGAAGATTGGACGACATATGTCGAACGCATAGAAGTATACTGCAAGGCGAATGAAGTGCCAGATGACAAGAAAGCGCTGGTATTGTTGAATTCAATGGGTGCAAAAACGTATGGCTTACTGCGAAACTCAGTAACCCCAGAGTAGCCAGTAGAAAAGGATTTTGAAAACATAGTGTCAATCCTACAGGACCACTTAAACCCCACACCGCTGCTGATAGCAGAAAGATTTAAGTTTCACAAAAGGAACCAGCATAAAGATGAAAGTAATGCTGAGTATTTAACGGAACTGCGCAAGCTATCGAAACACTGCCAGTTTGGAATGGGACTAGCAGATACTTTAAGGGACAAGTTTGTGTGTGGGCTTCAAAGTGAAGGAACCCAGAAACGGCTTCTATCAGAAAAGGATCTTACGCTGGACAAGGCTTTCAGCATTGCAGTATCACATGAAGCAGCAGCACGGGGCGCTGCAGAGATACAACGGAGACCGCAAGAAAATGGCACAAATGAAATGTCATACGGAACAGTGAAGTGCTATCGCTGCGGCAGAACAACACACGACCATAATGATTGCTGGTTCAAGGACCAAGTGTGCAGACAGTTTGGAAAAGTAGGACACATAGCAAGAGTCTGCAGGTCGGGAAAGAAAACCAGCAGCAAGAAATCTCCACAGGAGAAGTACAAGAAGGTACATAAGGTGACGGAGGGTAGTTCAGATGAACAGAAGAGTGATACAGACTCTGGAAGCAAGGAGCTGGGTTGTCTGAAACTACATAATGTGATCAAAACGGAGGATCACCAAACTATCTGGGTCACGCTCAAGATAGCAGGAGTCCAAGTGAAAATCGAATTGGACACAGGATCAGCCCTAACAGTCATAAACCGAAGGGACTACAAGCGGCTATTCTCACATATACCCTTGAGAGATACAAAGATTGTCTTGAAGACGTACACGGGGCAAAAAGTCTACCCCAAAGGAAAAATAAGGGTGAACGTTATATATAACGGCAAGGAAACACCAAAAATGGACCTATATGTATTGCCAGATGGAGGACCACCACTACTAGGACGTGAATGGATCCGGAAGATACAGCTAGATTGGCATTCCATACAGGCACTGACTGTGGCTGACAAAAAGGATGATGACATCACACCTGGGCAACTGTCAAAGATCCTAACTGACATGAAAGAAGTGTTCCAGCAAGGACTCGGAACACTAAAAGGCATGACAGCGATGATTAAAATTGAAGAAAACGCAAGCCCAAAATTTTTTAAGGCCAGACCGGTACCTTATGCAATCCGCCCAGGCGTCGAAGCAGAGCTGGAGGGTCTGGAACGTTCAGGTGTGCTGTCCAAGGTAGACTGGAGCGAGTGGGCTACACCCATCGTCCCTGTGATGAAAAAGTCATTGAGCAGCACGCCTGGGGAACCAAGGAAGGTTCGCATCTGTGGGGACTTTAAGGTAACAGTGAACCCGGTCCTTCACACCGTACAATATCCACTTCCGCGGATTGAAGATATTTTCGCCTCGCTATCTGGAGGGAAACGCTTCACTAAGATTGATCTGGCCCAGGCGTTTCTGCAAATGGAGGTAGAAGAAGCATCAAAAAAATACCTCACAATCAACACCCATAAAGGTCTCTACCAATACAACCGGCTGGTATTCGGGGTAGCATCAGCTCCAGCTATTTGGCAGAGGGCAATGGAACAAGTCCTGCAAGGGATCCCAGAGACCCAGTGTTATTTGGACGACATCCTGGTCACGGGCGAAAATGACAGTGATCACCTTGCCAACCTGGAGCAGGTGCTCACTAGGTTGCAGGAATATGGGCCTAGAAATTGGGTTCTGGTCTTGCCAGGGCTGTAGCGCCAGAAAGTTTGCGCCAGCGGTAATGCGGCAGCGCCCGACGAAAATTCGGGTGCGCCGGGCCCAGACGGCGGCGGGCGCTAAAACCCTCCTTTAGCGCCTCAAAACGGGCGTGAACTTGGGTTTCCCGGCGCTAATCCCCCGCTGCGGCACCCGATGCGGTGCGGCAGGCGGGGGAACTGCAGGCCTCCTCCTCCTGTTAAGGAGGAGCTGCCTGCAGCCGACAACTGTCCGGCGGATTGACCCGACATCTGAGCCCGGCACCTCGGGGAAGTGCCGGGCTCGCATGAGACACTGATCAGGGCCGCGGGGGGGGAATGCAGGAGTCCGGGAAGGGAGGTGCGGGCAGGCGGCCGCCGGGAACGCAGCCGGCCGCCGCTCCACCTTTATGCGCCGGCGCACACTGGGGGAAGACTCTGTTGCCAGAGTCTTAGTTGCGCCTGCCACGGGTGAGGCGGGCGCAACTGAATTTCGGCTTGGGGCCGGGTTACCACGGCAACCGGGACGCTGCGCACACCGATGACGTCATCGGTGCCGGCGCAGCGCTACCGGTGCAACGCCGATTTAGGGCCCCAGGGAATTTCTCAACTGGCCATAACTCCGGCGCTAGGCCCTCTAGCGCCTCAAATGCGGCGCTAAGCCTACCGAATTTCTAGGCCATGGGCTCCGAGCTAACCGCCCCAAATGCGAGTTTTTAAAAAACAGATCTCGTATTGTGGCCACGTTATCGATAAAGGGCGGTTACATAAGTCCCCAGAGAAGATTGAGGCAGTAATCAAGACTCCAGCACCGGAAAATGTGTCACAACTGAGGTCGTTCCTCGGGCTGGTGAACTACTACCATAAGTTCTTGCCAAATTTTTCTACAATACTACACCCACTGAACACTCTACTGCAAACTGGGGTGCCATGGAAGTGGAGTGACGAATGTAGACGAGCTTTCCAGAAGAGCAAAACACTAATCACATCGAAAGAGGTATTGGCCCATTACAACCCGGCATTACCAATTCGGTTGGCATGTGATGAGTCACCCTTCGGCATTGGAGCGGTGCTGTCGCACAAATTCTCGAACGGCTCAGAGAGGCCAATAGCCTTTGCGTCACGATCACTAACCTCAGCCAAGCGTAACTACGCCGAGATTGACAGGGAGGCCCTCAGCTTCGTGTGGGGAGTGAAAAAGTTCAATCACTATCTGCACGGGCAGAAGCTCACCTTGCTGACTGACCACCAACCACTTGTCTCCATCTTTAATCCAAAGAAGGGCGTTCCGGTGATGACTGCGCAACGGCTACAAAGATGGTCCCTTTTTCTAGGGGCGCACCAATATGAAACCGAGTATAAGGGCACGAAACAGCATGGAAATGCTGATGGGCTATCACGCCTGCCACTGCCTACTGCGGAGGAAGCACCAGCAGTGGATCCTGTCGAAATATTTCATTCGATTATAATTGAATGCTTGCCAGTAACTAACGCTGGTATAGCGAAGGAGACCCGAAATGGCCCGACACTGTCTCGGGTATATGATTTGACAGTGAAGGGATGGCCAGCACATGGCGACTCACTCTTGACAGCATTCTCATCCAGAAGAGAACAGCTGTCAGTATGCCAGGGGACCTTGATGTGTGGATCCCCAGTGGTAATTCCACCCAAGTTAAGGGAGAGAGTGCTCAATGAGCTTCACGAAGGTCATCTGGGAGGGGTGAAAATGAAAAGCCTTGCTAGGGCTTATGTGTGGTGGCCGGGGATCGATCAGCAAATCGAGGACCTGACAAAGAGCTGCTCAGGATGCCAGAAGGTCCAAAATGCACCACCACATGCCCCTCTACACCCATGGGAGTGGCCCTCATCTCCATGGCAACGGGTGCATATTGATTTTGCTGGTCCACTCATGGGCTCAATGTTTTTAGTAGCCGTGGATGCGCACTCGAAATGGCCTGAGGTGATCAAAATGTCCTCCACCACCACGGAGAAAACTATTGCAGTCCTACGGACCATTTTTGCCAGGAATGGCTTGCCAGAACAGATTAGCTCCGACAGCGGACCACAGTTTGTGTCCGAAGAGTTCCGGAGGTTCTTGAAAAAGAATGGGGTAAGGCATTACACATCCGCCCCGTATCATCCAGCCACAAATGGATTGGCTGAGAGGTTCGTAGAAACCTTTAAGAAGGCAATAAAGGCTATGTACAATGACAACATTCCGCTGCAGCACAAGGTGGACAATTTCCTGTTTGCCTACCGGAATGCGACACATGCAGTCACCAACCAGGCCCCAGCCATGATGTTCTTTAACCGAAGGTTAAGATCTCGCCTGGATTTGCTCAGACCAAACGTACGAAGAGATGTTGAGAGTAAGCAATTCCAGCACATCCATGAGAAGCCAACAAGGAGCTTCAATGTAGGGCAACCAGTCTTGGCCCGCGACTACCGAACAGTAAAATGGCAGCCAGGAAAGATATGCACACGGCAGGGCCCACTAATGTACACAGTGGACGTTGGGGAGCATCGTGAGACGCCTTGCTGACCAGATCCTAGAGTCACAGGAACAAGTCAACCCCATGCCTCGCCCATACGTACCTGGTGATGAACCTGACGTACAGGTTGCATCTACCCCAGAAACAGTAGCATCGGAAGCTGATGAACCAATCAACGACAGGGGGCCAGAATCGCCTCCGCACCAAGAGCAAGACACTCGGGAAAGGCGCTATCCAGAAAGGATCAGGAAGCCTCCCCAAAGACTGAATTTATAAATAGACTATTTTCAGCTAATGTTGCATGTTAAAAGTGTTAATTGTAATTAGTTTGATATTTAATTGTTAAATGAGTGTTAAGGTACTGTTAATCTAAAAGGGGAGGAATTGTAATGTATGTACCTTTAAGGGAGAGAACTACTTTTTACAGCTCCTGTATACTGTAGTACCGGCAGTGACCACACCTGTATATAAACCCTGAGTAGTGATCTGTACAGTTAGTTCTAGAGTAACCCTCATTCAGTAAACACCTGTTGAATCGTTCCCTGCAGTCTGTTGTCTGATTATTGAAGGACACAACATTAAGATACACGGATCTAACACAGGCCACCTACCTCAGCTTCTCCTACTCCCTACCAGAATTGCCATGGCCCTCTCCTCATAATCAGACAAAGCTTCTGCCTATGGGCATTGGTGCCAGTTAAATGTTAAACTCACATAGAAAAAAGACATGTTGTTAGAAGGAAAACGAGAGATGTCTTTGATCCAAGTGCCCAGGCCAGCAACCACCTATGTGAGCATGTGAACATGCAGCATGCAGATGTCTCGTGTGGCTAGTTAGCTTGGCATTGGTTGCTTACCTCATTCAATGGACCATAGATAAATGCCTTTCCCTACCAGCAATGCAGAGCTCCCTGGAAAAATGATGGGCAATACTGGATATTTAGAAAGAGCAGTTGGCAGAGTGTTGTGCATTGTCCCTCGGTGATGCAGCAACAAGTTTACAGTGAAGTGCTGTTCAGATGCATTATAAGTTCTTGCAGACCTGCTCCCAGATTCTGTAATGCTTGTCCTCTTCCAGCCATTCGTCCAACTGTCAGTAGCAAGACTGTTTTAAGAGCGAACAGCAGCACTTTAGGAGTTATTGATCAGGATATCCAAGCCCTTTAACCCTGAGGTGCTCCCAGCATATCATGCACTGTGAGCCAGAGAGCACTGTGCTAAACTGTATAAAGAACTGAACATTCATTAAGCATCATGTCAGCTGTATGGGGCTCAGGCGCATGGAGGCGTGCAGGTGACACTGCTTGGTGACCGTATTATCGGCCCCATGGAACACTTTCTTCCAGCCCATGATGACAATTATCCTTTGTTACATTGAAGCCCACTCATATTTATTATAGACATATAAGGGTTTTCTCCAACCTTGTGCTATGAGTGATGAGCCTTGCTTGCTGGAAGCACATCGGAAATTGGGGCATGCACTGGGCACAATTTTCCAGTCATTTTTTTAAATGGCCAGAAAATCATGCCCAGTGCATGCCCGAATTTCCATTGTGTACTACCAGCAAGCAAGGCTCATCATTGGTATCATGAGGTTGAAAAATGACCCTATTATTTTCAAATATTTGATGTTGAAAATCAGAGAATATTCATAGAATTGCAAAAGCACGTAACATTCTCAGAGTGAGCTGAAAGTATTGCAGTCTTTCTTTCATTCAGAGATGTTACTGAATCTTTCAAATGTTAATCATCCCTTGTTCTCCCCCTTCTGCCCCCTCCCAAAAAAGGGGGAGAAGCAGAGCCCTTTTCCATTATTCTTCAAGAGTGTTTTAGGTGATAGCACAGCAGTGGGACATGGTAATTCTTTCAAGGTGGATGTTGAATAATTGTGCTGCTTCAGTGTCATTTGCCTCAGGCTAGTTTCCTGCTAAGATTTTTTTTCTCTTCCAACCCTCACTGTTGCTAGCTGATTTGTGACCACTGTCACTCTCACTACCTGAAGGGTAGAGGTTGGACACTACATGCAAAACACTTCATTAAAAAAAAAATGCTCTTAAACGTATTGCCAAAGTCAATGGCACAAACATGACGAAAGCTACACACAGAGGTGTCCATGATTCCGACATAACTAAACCTTGCTGTGTACAACCTCAAGAAATAGAAATCAGTAGCCTGTGTGACTGGCATCATTCCTAGAACCTGTGGTGCTTCTATCGTGTGAAAGTTTTGCCAGAACACCACCTGATTCAACAACGACTAAACCCTTCCTGCTTCATGATGGAGCATACCAGGAGGCAGAAATGACAATTTAACAAATCGTCACTCTTGATAAAGGAGGTCTTGCTTTTATCACTTTAAGGTGGACTGAAGGGCAGCTTGTCTGTTAGAAGGTGTCATACTAACAACATCAAATGCAACAGTGCATACATGGAGTCAGTACTAAAACTTTGTTAGAATTCTGTTATATGAAATGGCCATTTGAAAAGAGACTTGCATTTATATAGCACCTTATCATGTTTCTCAGAATTGTCTCATAGCACTTTGTATACAATTAATTGCTTTTGAAGTGCAGTGAATGTTGTGTAGACACATGCAGCAGCTATTTTGTGCATAACAAGATCCCACAAATAGTAATGAGATGAACAACATTTTTTAAATCATTCTTCAGGGTGTGGTGTCTTTGGCAAGGCCATATTTATTGCCCTTTAGTTTCTTTTGGTTAATCTGGATTTTTTTGGGGGGAGGAGTGTTGACTCGGACATCAGGAGATCTCTCTGCTGTTGTGTAAATAGTGTCAAGGGAGGGATGGTTTTGCAACAGGCAATATTGGTACAGCTGCCAGGATTCATGCTGCAGGCCAATAGGTACCTTTAATTGACCTGCCGAATCACCCTGATATTTGGGTGTAAATATTGCCCAGTGTTCCTGTCATCCATTCAGACTGATGTTAAAGTTAAACTGTATGGGTGACTACACTGTAGTAAATGGACACAGGCATTTGTAATTAAATTATTTTGGATGATTTTTGTTTGACACCTATAGAAGGAGAAGAAAAACATGCAATGCTGGATGTATGACACCCCTAGAAATATTTCTTACATGAGAATTTACTGTGCCACATGGTTTTGCACGAACGTAAGCTTGGAGGGATAGTGAATGAATGAGTGAGTGAATGAATGAATGATGGTGAGAGTGAGTGATTGGCTAAAGCGAGAAGAAAAAACATGAGAAAGACTGTACCAGTCCTGAGCCTGGGGGAATAGCTCTGACTTCAACCTCTCCCTCTGCTCTGTCCTCCATGCCAATGAGTCCCAGTGTTGCCTCGTGAGAGGAATTCAAGAGCTCTATATTAAGCGATCCTCCTCTCATCCACGTCTGCTCCATTTGTTACATCTGTCTTGTTCTGCAAGCAGGGAAGTAGATTTGAGAGGTTGGAAGTGCCAGGAGTACATACAGTCACACCAAAGTGCCTATCCTGCAGCTTATCAGAGTGTGGGTACAGCTACATGCATCATGCTGCTAGATTTTGTTTGAAGCATTTTTCGAGTGAAGCCCTTAAACAGCATCAGTGTGGTGAGAGTTACAGGTATAAGTTGTTGTTGCAAAGTGTGTCCTCTTACAGACTAGGGGGAAAAAATTCAGTTGGTAGCGCCACCCATTAGCGCCTTAAGAGGGCGCTAAGTGGGGCGCAAAGCAACTAGCGCCCGGGCGCGGCGATATCTGTGCCTCTCGCGAAATTGACCGGACATTTTGTGGCGCTGCTAAATAATACCGCCCGATCTCCTGCGCACGCAGACCTTGACGTCATTCGAGAGTGCAACGCCCTTGGGGCGCCCCGGACCGGAAATTGAGTGGCGCCCCCCTCCTTTCTGCCTGGCGCAACCAACGACAGGTTGACTGGAACGCTTCCCAGTTGCTGTGGGGCTGGGGGGGGGGGGGCGCTATTTAAAGGGGGCCTCTTCCTGGCTTTTGTGTGGTAGCCATTTTTGCACCACTCGTTCTGAGAGAGAGAGAGAGATTTTGAGAGAGACAAAGAGAGAAAGAGAGACTTCTGCATTGAGTCAACGCTGTCTGAGGTAGTTTTGGCTTCTGACCATAACTTTGCAGGTACTTTGCTTTTTGACCTTCATAACTTTGATTGCCTAGATACTATGGGGGCTGCAATGGGTGGGAACGTCATCCTTCTCCATCACATTCGGAGGGCACAGAGACGCAGAGAGAGAGTGGCAATCATGGCCAGATGGAGGAGGGCCAACAGGCCTCGGTACAGGAGACCTTACCCTCCCAGGGTTTTTCGCCAACAGTTCTCCTACATTAATATGTCTGAGGAGCAGTGTTTGCGAAGGCTGCGCTTCAGCAAGGAGGTGGTCACTGAGCTCTGCCACCTGCTTCAGCCAGATCTGCAGCCTCAACTGAGGAGCAGGACGTCTCTATCAGTGGCAGTGAAGATAACAGTGGCTCTCAACTTTTATGCCACCGGCTCATTTCAATCAGCTACTGGGGACATCGCCAATATCTCCCAGTTCGCGGTGCATTGCTGCATCCGTCAGGTAACAAATGTCCTCTTTAAAAGGAGACAAGAGTACATCTCTTTCCCCATGACCCCGGACAAGCAGCAAGAACGCGCAACGGGCTTTGCGATGATAGCGGGCTTCCCCATGGTGCAGGGCATCATTGACTGCACGCATGTGGCTTTGCAGGCGCCGCAAGAGAATGCCGAGGATTTCCGCAACCGAAAGGGCTTCCATTCCTTAAACGTCCAGCTGGTCTGTGACCACAGACAGCTGATACTCGCTGTCAATGCCCACTTTCCTGGCAGCAGCGACGATGCCTTCATCCTGTGCCAGACTTCTGTGGCAGACCTTTTCCAGGCACCGCATCACCCAGGAGGTTGGCTTCTCGGGGACAAGGGATATCCTCTGTGCACCTGGCTGATGACACCGCTCTGTTCGCCCAGCACCCCTGCTGAGCTACGATACAACAAGAGCCATCAAGCTACCAGGAACATCGTTGAGCACACAATCGGCATGCTCAAGCAACGGTTCCGCTGTCTGGACCATTCTGGAGGAGCCCTCCAGTACTCGCCTGAGCGAGTCTCCCACTTCGTTGTTGTGTGCTGCATGCTGCATAACCTTGCAATCCTGAGGACCCAGCCAATGCCACCAGGCATTGGAGCACCAGCAGAGGAGGAGGAGGAAGAGGAGGAGGAAGATGAGGAGGATGATCATCAGCAGCACCAAGGCAGGAGGGAGGCACAAAGTGGAAGGGCCGTCCGTCAAAGGCTCATAGCAAGTCGCTTCTAGGCCCCCTCTGAGGAAATGGCTTCTGCCATTCAAACAACCTGAATGAAACCATCCCGCAACCCCTAAGCCGGTCAAGGCAACAATGATTGCAAAGACCAAATGTACATTTTGAATACAGACACTTCTTTATTTCACAAACTCTGTGTATCTCATTTCCGCATGACAAAGTAATAGAAAGAAACACAAAAAAAAAGCAGTCATTGACATAACTGGCTCTCAGAACCTGGAGACAATGTCCAAAACAGTAACAAAAATTTGACCACGAACCTCGGCCTTCAATAAAACAATGAAAAACATTTTGTCACACCTCCTACTTTTTGCCCTTTGAGGGTGATCTGCTTCCCTTGCGAAATTCCCCCCTTCCCACCCTGCAGCTCCTTCGTAATGGGACCCCAGTGGCTGGAGCAAGGCTGGGGGAAGGCTGCTGAGTGTCAGAAACTGAGACTGCAGATGCCCTTGAGGGACGGCCTGGACCAGCTCTGGGTCTGGAGGGCCCGGCTGCTGACTGCACCAACTCTGCATGGGCGGCAGCAGTCTGTCCTACAGGTGGTGGCAACTGCAGTGGAGAAGTGCCAGTGGTGGCAGCAGGAATGCTGTCATCTTGAGAGAGGACAGCAACTCCCTGCTCAACCGACACACTGGCACTCCCACAGGGCAGCACTTCAACATCCGGAGCAATCTGATGGAGCACAGATTGCTGGCCTGCTGCGGAGCGGTGAGAGCCCCAGGGAATGTGTCCGATCCAGCGAGGGTGGCAGCAATCAGTGCTCGCGTGGCCTCAATCTGCGTCTGCATGAGACCAGCCACTGACTGCATTGCAGCACTAAGCATTTGCGTGGCAGCCGCCTGTGCTACAGCGAAGTGCTCCACACTCCTTGCCAGTGATTCAATGGATTCCGGCAACCTTGTCACTGCAGCCATGAGCTCAGTGTGCCTGTGCTCCGCCTGGGCGTTCATTTCAGCGAGGACCCGCTCCTCGTCTGCGTCCGGTGCAGCAGGACTCGAAGCCATGCTCTCCCTCCGGGGAGAAGGCCCCTGAGCTTCCCTACTCCCATCGTGTTGCTGTAGCCCGCTGGGTCCTGGAGCTTCACCCTCATCAGACCATTCCCCCCTGCTCCCCTCCAGGGAAGGCGTGATCCCAGTGTGGGCATGGGCTGCCTCGGGAGAGGGTGGCGCTGATGCTCCGGCTTCCTCTTCCTCCTCGCCTTCAGCTTCACTCTCACTGGCAGCTTGAGGGCCTGTCTCCTCACCTGGTGACTCACCATCTGAAAGCAGGGAGGTACAAGAGTGGCTTTAGCGTGAGGACAGGGTGGCAGCAAGGGAGGCATGAGTACAGCGATTTAGTGATTTGGATTGAAAGTGTTAAAGGCTGCTGTTGTGAGGAACAAGTGGAAGGAGAGAGGAGAAAAAGGTGATGACCTTACCATTGCTGTCCAGAACGGGGTCGGCGTCTCCAGTGGCGATGGGACCAATCACCCGGCTTGCCACAATCCTGTGGACCCACTCCTCAAGATCGCTGAGGGGTTGCAGCTGAGGCCGCCCTCCACCCATCCGTTGTTGCTGTCTCCTATTATGAGACAGCTTGGCCTGCAAGAAAAAGGACGGCGTCTGAGTAAATATGCAGCCATGGGCTTGCCTGAAATGCCTCCCATGGTTGAATAGCCCTTACTGTATGCAGCCATGGTCTTGCCTGAAATGCCTCCCATGGTTGAATAGCCCTTACTGTATGCAGCCATGGTCTTGCCTGAAATGCCTCCCATGGTTGAATAGCCCTTACTGTATGCAAAGTGTGGAATGTGCGTGTGTGTTTGATGAAAGGGCCATAGGTGTTGGATGAGTGTTGGGCATTGGATCTTTCAAGACCCTCTGACCATAAAGTGAGGTTGAGATGGAGGGATGGAGAGGTTTTGAAAAAAAGGCACTCACCCTGATGACCCGAGTGAGGTCGTTGAACTTTTTCCTACATTGGAGATGGGTCCTAGGCACCATGCTGCTTGAGGACACTCTCTGAGCCACCTCCCTCCACACTCTTCTGTACTCACGTGGCAAAGGCCTCCTGCCACTCTCTGGGTACAGAATGGATCTTCTGTGCTCCACCCCGCGAACCAGAGCCTCCAAAGCCCGCTCGCAGAAGTGCTGTGCTCGCTCCCTGGCCCTCTCCATAGTGTTTGGCTGCTAGATTTAGCCACAGGTCTGCCCAGGCCGAGATTCAAGGCTCCAATGAGCAGGGTGTGTCTGCAGAGCAAGATCGACCCTCCCCTTTAAGAACTGACCAGCGCCAGTGTGTCTGTGTTCAATCGCTAACTGACAGCACCTGCGCTGCGCCCGCCCTCTGAGGTAGCGCCTCACTCCTCGGGCTTAGCGCCTTAAGAGAGGTGTGTAGCGCCTGATGTAGCGCTCCAATCACCTCCAGGGGCGATTAAAGCCAAGTTTGCTGTCAGAGGCGATAATTAGCGCCAGGCGCTAAACTTTGCGCACCGCCAGTAATGGTGCCCCATATGGGGCGATACCGAATTTGTCCCCCTAGGGATGCACGGTACGCATTCAAAGGGCTGTAGGTAGTCTGAGTGAGAGGAAACTTTTGTGACATGTAGGCTTTGACCATTTACTTGGTATACGTTCTTAGTGAGTATTCTTACCTTGGCTGATTTGATAAGGTCTCTAAACATTTTTTGTATTTGTAGCTATGTGCTCTGCATGCTGGAAACTTCATTTACACAGACTACCCTCTCATACCATGACTGTGTAAGGCTTACCTGGATTGCCAAACATAGCAACCCTCCTCTGCACCATTTCCAGTAGCACTTCTATTGGTGCATTGGAAAGAGGGCTGTTTCTGCTCCATTTTGGTAATATTTGTAATGTGGTCGAACTTTTATCTATCAAAAATGTCTTCCCCTTGAAACTGCTGCTGGAGGCCTTTAAGTTGCTGTACCAGTACCAGATATCCCGCACCCCACATCCATAAACAGCCTGGTCGCAGCCACTGTTGAATTACTTGCCAGCAGACCTTGCCACAGACCTGAGCACAGAACGTTTGCCAGTTTCAGGCGTGTACAACATTGGTGGACTCACTGTGCTTGGTTCCCAGTCAATCCACAAATGTCACAGAAAATCTATTTCGGATTTTAATATCCAAAGGAACCAGTAGACAGGGCCTCAGTTTAATGTTTCATCTACAGGGCAGCAACTCCAACAATGCAACACTTCTTCAGATTACACTTGAACGTTAGCCTAGGTTGTGTTCATGGCTTTGGGCAGGATTTGAGCCTACAACCTACACCTAGGGTTAAGAGTGCTACCAACTGAGCCAAAGAAATTACATCATCATTTTGAATGGTTCAGCATTGTGGATTTGCTATACCTGTATTTGCATGGCCCTAGATTGAGCCAAATGTCAGAATCAAAGTGGATTAGCCTTATCATATTTTCATGAATATTGTGTTAAATGCCATTGGTCAAATAACTTGAACATCATCAGTAGCTGAACCTGTGTCTACCTGGTATGGTTGCATTATTAGGGTAAAAATAATAAATAATAATTTGTGCATTTAAATGCCACCTTATCACATCAACATTTTTAAAAGTGCTTCACAGAATGAATTAATTTTGAAGTGCAGTGACTGTTGTTACATAACAGCCATTTCTGGGCCAGCAATATCCCATAAACAGCAATGAAATCAATAATCAGTTCATTGGCAGTAAATGGTTTAGGGAGAGACATTGGCCAGGACACCAGGAGAACTTCCTACAGTTCTTCAAATAGTGCCATGGGATTTTCAACATCCATCTGAACAGGCAGGACCTTGGTTTAACCTCTGATCTGAAGAATGGTGCCTCTGAAAATGTAGCACTCCTCCAGCAATATACTAGACTCAGCCTAGATTATGCACTCAGGTTCTGATGTGGGACTTGAATTCACAAACTATAGGCCACATTCTGGTTCATTGTGGTGTGAATAATCAAATACAAATTATTGACATTGCTTATATGCCCTATAAATTAAGTTAGATGCTAATCAAACAAATTCAAATCTTTAATGTTCTTATGTTGTAATTTTGTTTGTTATTCAAATTAGTAATTTCCTCAGAGCCTAATTTTTCAATGTAAAACCATATAGAACACCGATGGACAAGTTATTCATTCAAAATGGCTGATCTCACAATCAGACCTAGAATCCAGCCCATCCCCAACCCCTGCAGCATTAGCGGTTAGGTTGCTAATCTCACCAATTCAGATAAATGTATTATTGTAGACGTGCGGAGCGCCACTGGAAACATTTTATCTCATTTATTTGCTGGGAACTCAGTGCTTGCTGTGAATGGGGTCCAGAATTCTCCATATACTTTTCATCTGAAATTCATGATATGGGTTAGAATTTTATTACTACAAAACTGCATTACTGCTATAGCCTTCACCGTCTCAAACAGGTCAGTTTTCCAGCTGGCACCAATTTTAAAATATTCACTGTCTGTCACTTTAATAAGATCAGCTGCCAAACCTCAAGTGATATATCAATAGTACCTTAGTTGTGTGATATCATAAATATCAAATATTTACAAAATACTTACAAAGAAAATACATTTTGATGGTTATGTTCAAAGATTCAATATTGTTAGTATCACATACACTAAATGCAAAAAAAGGTTCCGTAAATTTTCTATACTATAGCAACATCGGTTAATGAAATAAGCAGACCAGCAGGATCTGGCCAATATTTATCCCTCATTCAACATCACTAAAACAGATTATCAGGTCATTATCACATTACTGTTTGTGGGAGCTTGCTGTGCGCAAATTGGCTGCTGTGTTTCCTACATTGCAACAGTGACTGCACTTCAAAAAGTACTTCATTGGCTGTAAAACGCTTTGAGACGTCTGGTGGTTGTGAAAGGTGCTATATAAATGCAAGTCTTTCTTTTCAATTGCTACATCAGTGGTATACTAGCAGTTACAGTGACATATATTCCACAATTTGTTTTCTCTTACTCTTGATGGTTTACTGAGAAGATAAATCTTTTTGTTCCAAGATAGAAGCCCAGATTTAAAGAAAGAAAGAAAGACTTGCATTAATGGTAAGAATAACAGTGAGGCTATCAGTGCTTACTGTTATTAAGGAGTAAATCGGACTGCAACTTCCGGCGTCCGCACACGCTTAGTTAAACGCGGAAATCAAGAAATTGCTGTCCAAGTTGCCCGGCACCTCCAGAAGCTTCGCTATAACAGTATTTTGCAGAGAGACTTGCCATTGAACTACATGAAGGGTGTGAAGTTGCGATCCTTATCCACTAGATATCCACTAAACTCGCCAGAAAATGTTAGGGTTTGTCCTTTCAAGTGTAAGTGAATTTTTAATGACATGATAAGTCTTAATTACTGCTAAACAACCTCTCTGGCACTGAAAATTAACTTTTAAAAGTGTGGAGTCTCATTCCTTCAAATTTTAATTATTTTTGGAGATTTAAAAAAATGTAAAAATTGAAATAATTTTTTTTTACATTTTCTTTCTGTCTCTTTTATGTCTCTCTCTTAATCTCATCTTTCCCTCTCTTTATTTTGCTTTCTGTACATGATTTGGCATTGAATTAAATATTCTATCTTACACTTCCTGGTTTAGACTCTGCAGGGGGTTAAGTTGGATAAACCCCGAAAACAGGCACCGCCATCGCGATGCGTGATTAACCCATGGCCATTGATTGAAATGCAGGCAGGATGCCAACTTCGTGCTGCCTGCACATTACCATGATTTCTGCATGCAGCCAGTGCTCCCCGCGCTTTTCATTGGCTGCATGCATCAGTAGGGGGCCCCCCAATATCGTTACTGCCTAGCGCTACTTAAAGCTAGCCTGCACCTCTTAAGTAGGCATTGTGGCTGCTGAAGGTGCTGAGATCATTGGGAATAGAGTGTTGTGCAACAATCAGTAATGGCTGACCATGGGAGAGAGTGGGCACCAAGGTTTTCATGCTGCACTGGAAGTCTTGCTTGAAAAGGTAGAAACAAGAGATGTCCTGTACTCTTCCAGGCACTTGCTCAGAAGGCAGTGGCAAGAGATAGCGGAGGAGGTCAATGCCAGGAGTATAACTCCAAGAACATTGATGCATTGCAGGAAGAAGTTTAATAATCTCACATGAGTAGCCAAGGTCAGTGAATGCATCTTCAAATGCCATATCCTGCCAAGTGCACCACTGGCCTCAGCCACTGCTTAATTCACCACACCCCCGTCACTCACCTACCAACAATCTCTATCAATCAGGACTCATACCTAACATTCATAGCTTCACCTCACCCTCACACACTTAACACTGTTGCAAGCCTCAAACCCACATCTCATAGCTTGCACACACTGCCAGCTATTCTGCCATGACAGCCCCATCACCCAAACAGATTGCACCACACTCACTGACACACTTTCCTCTCTTGCAGGAGAAGGTGGTGCACAGCTGGAGGCAGCAGGAACTAACCGGAGGGGGAAAGCCGTGCCTGCATGTTCTAACCCCCATGGAGGAAACAGTGCTGGCCATTATGGGAAGGGCCTTTGTTGATTGAAAATGAGGGTATCCACATACCTAATCCTCCTTCTCACATCCCACTTCTCCCTCATCCCACAGTCTCTTCTGATTGTGAAGCTGCTGATGGTGTAAGCAAGCACTTTTTACTATCTCTTCTTCCCTCACCACAATCCTACCCTTGTACCTTTTTCCTTTCAGATACCCAAGAACTCCAACCTGCCTAGGCAGTGGAGGAAGAATAAGAAGACAGTGAAGATGAAGACACAGCTCAGACACTGACATTGCGCATAATTTTGAGGATAATAATACAGCAATTTACCTAAGTAGTTGATGATCCCTTTAAATAGCGCTGGTAGGGGGGGGGGGGTCCTTCATACCGTTGAATGCTTGTTCAGCTGTGGGAGGTTAAGAGAGGGCTTAGGCTGGAGTGTGGAGCTCCAAAATGGCAGTGCTGGTGTCAAATGAGCATTGCACAATGATTGACGTCATGATCTGCCTACTCTGCATGCTGCTGGGGGGTTGTTAGGTGCACGCGCGCTAACCCCTTTACAAATATGGCATCGAAAGCACTTCCCATTGGAACTGTGACCGCACGTCACTGATGCCATTTTGGTAGTTTAAAAAGCCCCGTAGCACCCAGAAAACGGGTACTACAGAGCCCAATTTTGCCACCTGTGTGTCTCAGTAAGTATTCTTCAATTTGTTTGGTTAAGGAGACATACTTTTGCTTGCCTTGTTCACACAGGTCACAGATCCCCTGTAGAGGGCGCCGTGCTGTTTCGGATTTCTAATTACTACAAGTTGCAGTGCAAAAGTCCACAGAAATTCTGTGGACAAGTGTACGTATAATGAACGGCGAGTGCCATTTGTTAGAAAATATAGAAAAACAGGAGCAGGAGTAGGCCATTCAGCCCTTCGAGCCTTGTTCGCTGCTGACCGCAAAGTCTGAGCCAATGTTTTTGTCAAATTTACTTATAAACAAATTGATTCCTTTTGTCCTTTCAGTCTGCTCGATTAATTACTCATTAGTAGCTGGATTATTCAAATACAGAAACCAGATTGGTTGTGGGGTTATATATTATAAAACCATCATTGGCAGAGGAAAGGCAGTGCTGAGTGAATAGTGTCTGAGGTGATGAAGTCAGCTTGGTGCCACAATCTGGAGATCTTCTTAAATGTAAAAGATCTGTACCTCAGTACTTTAGTTTACAGATTCCACTGCTGAATACTAACTAATATTGCCATGGCATAGTATCTTTCTTTGATAGATCTTTTAATGCTTTCTATTTCTGCCACTCATATCCCTTCTGTCCTCTTATCCTAGAGGAGTGAACTGCTTGTTGGGCTAATGATCCATGGTTGCCTTACAATATCTCACCCAGGTGGTCATCCATCATGTATGAGCCTGGACAGTGAGTGTTGGCAGGTTTCTTGACACAAGGGGAATCACAGTCTGGCCTCACCCAACATCCACACACATGCTTTTCCAGCAGAGTTTGCTGAATAGCGATTAGGAGTGGGAACCCTGGCCAATTTTCAACTGCCTAATCCAGGGAGTTAACTGAGCTAATTGTACCATCCACTACTTCTGCCCCTACTGAGATCAGACCAGGAATCATATCTGGAGCCTTCTTAGTATATGCAACACAGCTACTCATTGCCTTAACTAATTCCCCTCAACTCAATGGCTTTTAGTTCCCTCAAGCTTCAAAGATTCCACTTTTTTGCTCCATTTCTTTGCCATTTCCCCACTGTCTTTTTGAAATCCCCACCTATCTCATGATTTTGACCTACTCAGCCATCTCTGTGCTTCCAACATGTCACCTCCATTGCCCTGTGAATCCTCCCTGTCATTGCTAATTTTGCTAGACTATATTCTTAACTCTCACATGTGTGGACATCAGGTGTAGACAGGATTTGGCTTGGCTACGATGCCTCCTGCAGTTGAACAGCCTGCCAACATTTATTCTCAATGGTCACGCATGAAGAATTGCTACCTTGGAGAGTCACTGCAGCATGATCAGTGCCTGTGGAACCATACCAAGAATCAATACCTTTGGGAAAGGGGGGGGGAGACTGGGAAAATGGGCAAGAACAGAGAGTGGGGGAAGGGACTCTTTGCCTTCACAATGCAGCCCCGTTAATTAAAAAGGAGAAAATTCAAGAATCCTCTTGTGAGCTGCGCTGTTCATAAGTTCACGCATCTAACCATAACAAATGCACAGCAGAAAATATCAGCAAATTGTCAGCAATGCAATGTAAAGCTTTAATACAGATGACTTATAAATAAAAGAACAATCATCTTTGAAAGCATTTCATTGAATGATTTTCTAAGCACAATTTTCTGTATGTTTTTTAAAAGTTACCCATGGCATTTGGAGTTGGCCTGAGTCCACGGAAAGGGGCTTATTGTTATGCAGTTCAGCAATTTGATTTTTTAGACTACATGTACTAATAAAAATGTCAGTCTGTCTTATATGGATTGTTACTGTCTTTGCTTTTCTTTTAATCTTATCCCACTACTCACGTTGATAACATTCCACAAATATGCAGCCGATATGTAATGACAAACGACCACATGCACAGAACTCCAGACGAAAGGTGGTGAAATTCAGAAAGTGTTTTATTGTATCACAGAGAGACATGTACAACAACAACTTGCATTTATATAGCGCCTGTAATGTAGTAAAACATCCCAAGGCGTTTCACAGGAGCATTCTCAAACAAAATTTGACTCTGAGCCACATAAGGAGATATTAGGACAGGCGACCAAAAACTTGGTCAAAGAGCTCCAGAGTAAAGTTCCCTCTACACTGTCGCATCAAACACTCCCTTACTGCTCAAGTTCATACACTTCACCAGCATCTAAACCACAAGCCAAACAGAAAATTACTGCTCCAAAAAGAACCTTTGTAATTAATGTAGCCAAGTAGAAACAGGAATCTGTCTTGTTCATTCTGTGAATAAATAGCAGTTGTACCCGATTCTGTACTAAACTATTGTGGCAGTACTATTATGTGTATTAACTATAATTCAGATAAATTCAATTTAACGTTGCATGTAAATTAAATGGATTAGCATGTCATTGTTCCTTTTCTACAAACCCCAAGTATCTGAAATGAGTTCTGTAAAAGGTACTTTCACATTTCCCTTAATAAAAGGAAAAGTGAACCTCACAACGTATATTCATGTAACAGACGTTTCTGTCATAAGTTTCGATGATCATATTTAGGGTTATGTACCCCTGCTGAAATCTGCATTGGAATATACTTTATTGTATACAACAAAACATCCAGCGGTTGCCCCATTGGCAGTTGCCATTTCACCTAGGTACAGACAAGAAACTACAAAGCAGTGAATACGATCTGGCACCACTAACATTAACCCCAGCAGGATACATTCCCTCACGTATCACACTGTAAAACTGTAACATTATCGGAAATGTTATTGGTCTGAGGAGTTTTTCACTTTCCACTTGGTGCAGGTGTGTTCCTGCGATTGCATTCTCCATTCCTGGGTAGAAGCATATTGCAGATGGATGTGATAAATGGGACAAGTGTTAAATTCATTGTGACTCTTAAAATAAAATTCCTGTCTATTTAAAGCAGGTCAATGATGTAGTGGTTCAGATATTTTCACCTTACTAGTCTGCACAATGATTAGCCCTCCCTTATTTGCTGTCCAGATTTGATCAGTGGCTTGGAATCAGAGTAGGAAATCTTCTGCATGCTGTGTGTGACAACGCTGTAAATGGGTTGTGAAGATTTCGGCCGAGAAATTCAGTTGGGCGCGCCAGCCGTTAGCGCCTTAGGAGGAGTAGATCTCGAGCGCTAGGCGCTTATCGCCCGGGCGCAGCGCGATCTGCGCCTCTCACCAACTTCAGGACACATTTAGCGCCGGCGCAAAGTCTTAGCGCACGCCCTGCTGCGCGCGCAGATCATGACGTCATTTAATAGTGCAACGCCCTTTGTGCGCCCCAAACCGGAACTTCACTCGCGCCGGCCCATTGTGCGCCGGGCGGCCCGAGCGACTGTGAAGTGGAACGGTACACAGGCCAGCCGGGCCGCGGGGAGCGCAAATTAAAGGGCACTTACCCAGCAGTATAAAGGCCAGCCATTTTGCAGCATTCACTCTTGTGCAACGGTTTTTTGGACAGAGACCAAGGAGGAGAGTTTACTGGTTTGGACCAACACTTGGACAGGTATTTTTGGCTCAGGCCAGAGCTTACCAATTATCTTTGCCTTCATTCAGAGCTCAGTGTTTGCCAGCATATAATGGGGGCTGCATTGGGTGGCAACGCTGAATTTCAGCCTTATGCCAGAAGGGCTTACAGACGCCGTGAGAGAGTGGCAGCCCTGGCTAGACGCAGAGGGGGCAACAGGCGTAGCCAACTGAGGCCTTACCCACGCAGGGTATACCGCCAGCAGACCTCCTATCTGACCATGTCTGCTGCGATGTGTGTTAGGAGGCTGCGATTCCGAAGGGAGGTGGTTGCAGACATCTGCCGGCTGCTTCAGAGAGATCTGCAGCCACAGCTGATGCGCAGGACGTCTCTGTCGGTGGCAGTGAAGGTGACGGTGGCGCTCAACTTCTATGCCTCCGGCTCCTTCCAATCCGCTACTGGGGACATCGCTAACATCTCCCAGTTCGCCGTGCATTGCTGCATCCGCCAGGTGACCGAAGCCCTTTTCAGAAGGAGACATCAATTCATCTCCTTCCCCATGACCCTAGACAAGCAGCAGCAACATGCAGTGGGGTTTGCAAGATTAGCGGGCTTCCCCATGGTGCAGGGCGCCATTGACTGCATGCATGTGGCTTTGCGGGCACCTCTTGAGCATGCCGAGGAGTACCGCAACCGGAAGGGCTACCATTCCCTCAATGTACAGCTAGTGTGTGACCACAGGCAGCGCATCCTAGCTGTCAATGCCCGCTTTCCAGGCAGCAGCCACGATGCCTTTATCCTGCGACAGACAACTGTGGCTGACATGTTCCAGGCACAGCCTCCCCCAAGAGGATGGCTTATCGGGGACAAAGGCTATCCTTTGTGTACCTGGCTCATGACCCCGCTCCGCGCGCCCACGACCCCTGCTGAAGAGGCATACAATGAGAGCCATCAAGCGACGAGGAACCTCATAGAACAAACAATCGGCGTGCTCAAGCAACGGTTCCGCTGTCTCGATCGCTCCGGGGTGCCCTCCAGTATTCGCAGGATCGAGTCTCCCAATTCGTCGTCGTTTGCTGCATGCTGCACAACCTGGCTATCCGCAGGACTCAGGCACTGCCACCTCACGTTGGACCACCACCTCAGGAGGAGGAGCAGGAGGAGCATGAGGATGACGAGGACGAGGAGTACCAGCCCAGGAGGGACGCACAAGGTCCAAGGGCCGCCCGTCGGCGGCTTATTGAACGTCACTTCTAGGCCCCCTGTCAGGGAATGGCTTGTGCCAATGATAGAACATGATTGCAGCCGCTCCGCAAGCCCTCAGCCGGTTAAGGCAACAAACACTTCAAAGATCAAACATGGACAATGTGAATAAATAAAATGCTTTATTGTACAAACTCTGGGCCCTTCCCACATGAAAACCAAAAACAGACGAAACCCCCAAAAAACACTCAAACACATTACTCGCTCCCACAACCTGGAGAGGATTAACAAAATAGGGCAACTAAAATGGCCGTCATTCTCGGCCTTCGTCAAAAACAAACATCACATCATCGGCCTTCAAAAAACAAACATCCAATTCTCGGCCTCAAGAAACAAACACAAATGGCCACACATTGGACTATTTGGCCCGCTAGGGCGATGCCTTGGCCATCTTTGGGTGGCCCCTGCCCGCCCTGCTGCTCCGCCTCAAAGTAAGGCCATTGGCTGCTGCAAGGCTGGGGGCAGGCTCCTGAGGGGCACATGTCGTGACGGCAGATGCCCTTGGGGGTCGGCCTAGTCGAGGTCTGGCCGTCGAGCGGGCGGCTGTTGATTGCTGCAGCTGTGGCTGGCCAGCATCAGTCGCTGCAGCAGCTCCTGGCAGCTCCACTGGGGGAGTGGCAGTGGCGGCTGGAGGAATGGCGGCAAGCTGGCGGATGGCAGGCGCTCGCTGGTCGCCTGAGACACTGGCACTCGCCCGGGCCAGCACTGCAGCATGCGCACCAATCTGCTGAGGGACAGACCGATGTGCTGCTGCAGCGCGCCGGGTGCCCTGGCGATGCCTGGCTGACACAGCGAGTGTGGCAGCAGTGAGTGCCCGTGTTGACCTGTTCACTGACCGCATCAGAGCAGCCAGTGACTGGACGGCACCACTGATCACCTGGCCAGTCGCTGACAGATCTGCCCGGTATTCCACCCGACTGGTGGCCTCTAAGGGCCCGAACTCGGCCACACTCCGAGAGAGGGAATCGGTGGACTCAGGCAACCATGCCACTGCCGCCATGAGCTCCGTGTGCCGGCGCTCCGAGTCCGCGGACAAGTCTTCGAGGTGTTCCATCTCCTCGGCGAAGAGAATCTCCTGACTGGAGGCCGGACTCTCCCTCTGGGGAGAAGGCCGCCGAGCTGGCCGACCCTTCCTGCGTTGCTGGAGGCCGCTGGGCCCAGCAATTGGACTCCCCTCCGACGCATCCCCCCTCTGGGGAGAAGGCTGCCGAGCTTCCACCCCCCTCCCGCCTTTCTGCAGCACGCAGGTCCCAGGAGCTCCCCTCCCCTTCGACACTTCCGCCACGCTGCCCTCCAGGGAAGACGTGTCCCCTACATTGGCCTGGGTGGCCGCGGCTGAGGGTTCCCCTGATGGGCCGCCTTCCTCTTGCTCCTCCTCCTGCTCCTCCTCGGAGGGTCTGTCACTGGCAAGTTGAGGGACCTCCTCTTGACCATCTGAAAGCAGGAAGGCACAAGAGTAGCTTTAGAGTGAGGAGAGGGCGTCAGTGCGGGATGCATGAGTGGTGGCATTCAGCGCATTGGTCGGACAGTGGCAAAGGATGTAGATCTGATGCGCAAGTGGGACGAGAGAGGTGCAAAAGGTGATGTCCTTACCATTGCTGCCCAGAACAGGGTCGGCATCTCCACATGCAACGGGCCCAATCACCCGGCCACCCATGAGGCGCTCCACGCGATGTTGCAGGTCGGTGAGTGGCTGGAGATGGGGTCGGCCTCCCCCGGTCGCAGTCCGGCTCTTGCGATTATTCGCCAGCTTGGCCTGCAAGAGAAAGGACGGCCTCTAAGTACAGTGTGTCGCCGTGATCTTGTGTGCACTGCCTCCCATGGTGGAATAGCCTGGCCAGTGTGTCGCCATGATCTGGTGTGCACTGCCTCCCATGGTGGAATAGCCTGGCCAGTGTGTCGCCATGATCTGGTGTGCAATGCCTCCCATGGTGGAATAGCTTGGCCAGTGTGTTAAGTGCAGAATGTGCAATTGATGCTCATGCCTGTCCCATAGCTGCTGGATGAAGGCTGGCCATTAGAGCTTTCAGGTCCCTTTGCCCATAATGTGAGGTGCACATGCAAGGATGAGGAGGTCATTGGAAAGGGTACTCACCCTGACAATGCGTGTGAGGTCATTTAACTTTTTGCGGCATTGGGCACCGGTCCTGGGGACGTCGCTGTTGGCTGACAGCTTGCTGGCGACATGCCTCCAGGCTCTCCTGTAGACGCGGACCGTCGCCTTCTTGCCATTGTCCGGGTACAAAACATGGCGCCTCTTCTCCACAGCAGCAAGCAGCACACTCAGATCACGCTCTGAGAAGCGCTGCGCACGTTCACGGGCCTTCTCCATGTCTTCAGGCGCTATTTGGGTCCAGCAGCAGTGTTCAGGCCTAGCTGGAGGGCTCCACTATCCAGGGCGTGGCAGCAGACACAGTCGACCCTTCCCCCTTAAGAGCTGGCCGGCGCCAGGGTGTCTGCTGTCAATCACGAGATGGCCGCACCTGCGCTGCGCCCGGCCTCGGCGCTATCGATCACCACCTCCGGCTTAGCGCCCAAAGAGAGGCGTCCAGCAGCAGTTTTAGCGCTCGCCCGAACTAGTAGGGCGAAGCTAATGAATATCGGAGAAGTGGCATAGATTTGGCGGCGGCCACAAACTTTAGTGGACGCCCCACTTTAGCGCCCCAAAAGTGGCGTCAATGAATTTCTAGGCCATCCTCTTTTAGGCATTTCTGGAAAAATCATGAAACATGCTCTTTTATAATGAATGATATAGCTACACTTAAGCATGGATATCACTGTTGGTGTGAAGAATTGTGTCGGCGGTAATTGGGAGAGAAACAGCAGCAACATCAGCAGAACAGGAAGATCCTTAAAGAAGAGGGACCGCTTTACGGAACACCTCCGTTCAGTCCGTAAGGGTGACCCCGAGCTTCCGGTCGCCTGTCATTTTAATTCACCGCTCGGAAGCTCAACGTAAACTCAACGAACAGCACCTCATCTTCCGATTAGGCACTTTGCAGCCTTTCGGACTCAATATCGAGTTCAACAATTTCAGATCATAACCTCGGCCCCTATTACATTTTTACTTATATTTTTTTTCCACCCCTTTGTTTTGGGTTTCCCCTCCCCCCACTTTCCTTTTTTTTCTCTCTCCCACATGGCAGCTGTCTCTCATCCTGCCAGTACACTTCACACCTAATCTGAACTGTCTTTTGTCTCCACTATCCTATTACCATCTCGTCTGGTTTTGAATACCTCTTAATGTCTCTTTACTTCTTTTGTTCTATCGCAGCCCTGCCTTCGATCTATTTCATTTCCTTTCCAGTTTTGAAAAAGGGTTAGACCCGAAACGTTGACTCTAATTTCTCTCCACGGATGTTGCCTGGCCTGCTGAGTTTTTCCAGCATTTTCTGTTGTTATTTCTTAAAGAAGAGGGATTGTGTCAAGTGGCTCCTAAACTCTAATTTTCCAATCCCAGCAAAACTGAGTCTGTGTACACCTGTGTCAGCAGCATGGGGGGGAGAGGCTGACCTGGTCCAAGGATCTGATTGAGGCTCCTCTCATTAATTAATGGAGATGGAAAACGTATGCAGGAAGTGAGGCCTGAAGGCTGGTTGGCTGCATTGGAAAATTGGGTTAGCCAGCTGCTCTTAGAGGGCGGCTAGTTGCCTTTATGAGGAAATAGAAGAGTGCTGCAGCTGGGTGAAGGTGACGATTTCAGATGTGTGCAATGACAGGCACTTTTACTATCGATGCCTTGGAGGTCCTGTTGCACATGGTGCAGTAAAGGAGGTGGCCCTCTTTGGATCTCCTCTTCAAACTGAGGCCCAAGCTGCCTGGGAGCTGTCAGATCTGGGAGCAAATAAGGGAGAAGGTTAATGCCATAAAAGGAAGTGCCAAGGTAAGTGTGGGCACCTTTTCATACATCCATACAAGACATGGCCCTGTGTAACTGTCCATTAACTGCACTGTCAGGGAGATTACCTGCCATGCACATAGCATTGTTCTCTTTTTGCAGCGTACCTTAATTCCACAGAGGCTGCATAGCACATTGCCAGTGCGGAGAACTAGTTCCATGTACAGAGCTCTTGACAGACCAACCACAACAGAGTCATGCGTGGAAAACCACTATGTGAACTCATGGGAGTTGTCAGAGCCAGGAAGAGAAGTGGTCAGGACTCAACGGTGCTGTTTCATTTGCTCTGTCACTGGCTAATATCTTCATAAATGTTTTCTGCCTACAGGCCAAGGTTGCTCACGACTAAAGAGAGAAGCGGGATAAGAGTGTCCCAGCTCTACTGAAGCACCTCACTATGAATGAGGAAATGGCACTCGCCCTATTTGAACAGGAATTCAAAGAGGACATTGGCTAGGAGGAGTTTAAAGTTGTAGTGCTGCTACTAAGCAGGTATCCTCCTTTTGCCATGATCATTCATATTGAGACTCTGGGCTGGATTTTCATTCAGAAGTCAGGAAGGAGGCGGTGTTACGTCCGTGTAATAATAAGAAAAGGACTGCAGAGAACGGTACAACAGGTGTTTACTCAACGTGGTTCAAACTGCAACTGAAACAACAGATTACGACTCAGCGTTATATACAGGTGTGGTCACTGCCGGTACTACAGTATACATGAGCTGTAGAAAGTAGTTCCCCCCTTAAAGGTACATACATTACAATTCCTCCCCTTTTAGATTAACAGTACCATAACACTCATTTAACAATTAAATATCAAACTAATTACAATTAACACTTTTAACATGCAACATTAGCTGAAAATAGTCTATTTATAAATTCAGTCTTTGGGGAGGCTTCCTGATCCTTTTTGGACAGCGCCTTTCCCGAGTGTCTTGCTCTTGGTGCGGAGGCGATTCTGGCCCCCTGTCGTCGGTTGGTTCATCAGCTTCCGATGCTACTGTTTCTGGGATAGATGCTACCTGTCCGTCGGGTTCATCACCAGGTACGTATGGGCGAGGCATGGGGTTGACTCATTCCTGTGACTCTAGGATCTGGTCAGCATGGCGTCTCACGATGCTCTCCCCAACGTCCACTGTGTACATTAGTGGCCCCTGCCGTGTGCATATCATTCCTGGTTGCCATTTCTCTGTTCGGTAGTCACGGGCCAAGACTGGTTGCCCTACATTGAAGCTCCTTGTTGGCTTCTCATTGATGTGCTGGAATTGCTTACTCTCAACATCTCTTCGTACATTTGGTCTGAGCAAATCCAGACGAGATCTCAACCTTCGGTTAAAGAACTTCATGGCTGGGGCCTGGTTGGTGACTGCGTGTGTCGCATTTCTGTAGGCTAACAGGAAATTGTTCACCTTATGCTGCAGTGGAATGTTGTCATCGCACATGGCCTTTACTGCTTTTTTAAAGGTTTGTACGAACCTCTCAGCCAATCCATTTGTGGCTGGATGATACGGGCCAGATGTGTAATGCCTTACCCCATTCCTTTTCATAAATCTTCGAAACTCTTCGGACACAAACTGTGGTCCATTATCAGAGCAAATCTGCTCTGGCAAGCCGTTCCTGGTAAAAATGGTCCGTAGGACTGCAATAGTTTTCTCCGTGGTGGTGGAGGACATTTTGATCACCTCAGGCCATTTCGAGTGCGCATCCACGGCTACTAAAAACATTGAGTCCATGAATGGACCAGCAAAATCAATATGCACCCATTGCCATGGAGATGAGGGCCACTCCCATGGGTGTAGAGGGGCATGTGGTGGTGCATTTTGGACCGTCTGGCATCTTGAGCAGCTCTTTGTCAGGTCCTCGATTTGCTGATCGATCCCCGGCCACCACACATAAGCCCTAGCAAGGCTTTTCATTTTCACTCCTCCCAGATGACCTTCGTGAAGCTCATTGAGCACTCTCTCCCTTAACTTGGGTGGAATTACCACTGGGGATCCACACATCAAGGTCCCCTAGCATACTGACAGCTGTTCTCTTCTGGATGAGAATGCTGGCAACAGTGAGTCGCCATGTGCTGGCCATCCCTTCACCGTCAAATCATATACCCGAGACAGTGTCGGGTCATTTCGGGTCTCCTTCTCTATACCAGCGTTAGTTACTGGCAAGCATTCAATTATAATCGAATGAAATATTTCGACAGGATCCACTGCTGGTGCTTCCTCCGCAGTAGGCAGTGGCAGGCGTGATAGCCCATTAGCGTTTCCATGCTGTTTCGTGCCCTTATACTCGATTTCATATTGGTGCGCCCCTAGAAAAAGGGACCATCTTTGTAGCCATTGTGCAGTCATCACCGGAACGCCCTTCTTTGGATTAAAGATGGAGACAAGTGGTTGGTGGTCAGTCAGCAAGGTGAAGTTCTGCCCGTGCAGATAGTGATTGAACTTTTTCACTCCCCACACTAGGCTGAGGGCCTCCCTGTCAATCTGGGCGTAGTTACGCTCGGCTGAGGTTAGTGACCGAGACACAAAGGCTACTGGCCTCTCCGAGCCGTCCGGGAATTTGTGCGACAGCACCGCTCCAATGCCATAGGGTGATGCATCACACGCCAACCGAATTGGTAGTGCTAGGTTGAAATGAGCCAACACCTCTTTTGATGTGATCAATGCTTTGCTCTTCTGGAAAGCTCATTTACATTCGTCACTCCACTTCCATGGTACCCCCGTTTGCAGTAGGGTGTTCAGTGGGTGTAGTACGGTAGACAAATTCGGCAAGAATTATGGTAGTAGTTCACCAGCCCGAGGAACGACCTCAGTTGTGACACATTTTCCGGTGCTGGAGCCTTGACTACTGCCTCAATATTTTCAGGGGACTTATGTAACCCCTCTTTATCAATAATGTGGCCACAATACGAGATCTGCTTCTGGAAAAACTCGCATTTGTGGCGATTAGCTCGGAGCCCATATTCCTTCAATCTAGTGAGCACCTGCTCCAGGTTGGCGAGGTGATCACTGTCATTTTCACCCGTGACCAGGATGTCGTCCAAATAACACTGGGTCCCTGGAATCCCTTGCAGGACTTGTTCCATTGCCCTTTGCCAAATAGCCGGAGCTGATGCTACCCCGAACACCAGCCGGTTGTATTGGTAGAGACCTTTATGAGTGTTGATCATGAGGTACTGTTTCGAGGCTTCTTCTACCTCCATTTGCAGGTACGCCTGAGCCAGATCAATCTTAGTGAAGCGTTTCCCTCCAGATAGCGAGGTGAAAATATCTTCAATCCGCGGAAGCGGATATTGTACAGTGTGAAGGACTGGGTTCACTGTCACCTCAAAGTCCCCACAGATGCGAACCTTCTTTGGTTCCCCAGGCGTATTACTCAACGACCTCTTCATTACAGGAACGATGGATGTAGCCCACTCGCTCCAGTCCACTTTGGACAGTACTCCTGAACATTCCAAACCTTCCAGCTCTGCTTCGACGTCTGGACGGATCGCATAAGGTACCGGTCTGGCCTTAAAATACTTTGGGCTTGCATTTTCCTTTATTTTGATCGTCGCTGTTATGCCTTTTAGTGTTCCGAGTCCCTGCTGGAACACTTCTTGTGCGTCAGTTAGCATTTTTGACAGTCGTCCAGGTGTGACGTCGTCATCCTTTTTGGCATCTACAGTCAGTGCTTGTATGGAATGCCAATCTAGCTGTATCTTCCGGATCCATTCACGTCCTAGTAGTGATGGTCCTCCATCTGGCAATACATATAGGTCCATTTTTGGTGTTTCCTTGCCGTTATATATAACGTTCACCCTTATTTTTCCTTTGGGGTAGACTTTTTGCCCTGTGTACGTCTTCAAGACAATCTTTGTATCTCTCAAGGGTATATGTGAGAATAGCCGCTTGTAGTCCCTTCGGTTTATGACTGTTAGGGCTGATCCTGTGTCCAATTCCATTTTCACTTGGACTCCTGCTATCTTGAGCGTGACCCAGATAGTTTGGTGATCCTCCATTTTGATCACATTATGTAGTTTCAGACAACCCAGCTCCTTGCTTCCGGAGTCTGTATCACTCTTCTGTTCGTCTGAACTACTCTCCGTCACCTTATGTACATTCTTGTACTTCTCCTGTGGAGATTTCTTGCTGCTGGTTTTCTTTCCCGACCTGCAGACTCTTGCTATGTGTCCTACTTTTCCACACTGTCTGCACACTTTGTCCTTGAACCAGCAATCATTATGGTCGTGTGTTGTTCTGCCGCAGTGATAGCACTTCACTGTTCCGTATGACATTTCATTTGTGCCATATTCTTGTGGTCTCCGTTGTATCTCTGCAGCGCCCCGTGCTGCTGCTTCGTGTGATACTGCAATGCTGAAAGCCTTGTCCAGCATAAGATCCTTTTCTGATAGAAGCCGTTTCTGGGTTCCTTCACTTTGAAGCCCACACACAAACTTGTCCCTTAAAGTATCTGCTAGTCCCGTTCCAAACTGGCAGTGTTTCGATAGCTTGCGCAGTTCCGTTAAATACTCAGCATTACTTTCATCTTTATGCTGGTTCCTTTTGTGAAACTTAAATCTTTCTGCTATCAGCAGCGGTGTGGGGTTTATGTGGTCCTGTAGGATTGACACTATGTTTTCAAAATCCTTTTCTACTGGCTTCTCTGGGGTTACTAGGTTTCGCAGTAAGCCATACGTTTTTGCACCCATTGAATTCAACAATACCAGCGCTATCTTGTCATCTGACACTTCATTCACCTTGCAGTATACTTCTATGCGTTCGACATATGTCGTCCAATCTTCGACTTCATTGTCGAATGCTGTGATACTGCCACTCTTCGGCATTTTTGGGTGTGGTTAGACTGGCTTAAAATGGCGTCTCCCGTGCTTTCCTTTCTTCCCTGCTGCGGCTTAAAATGGCGTCTCCCGCGCTTTCCTTTCTTCCCCGCTGCGGCTTAAAATGGCGTCTCCCGCGCTGCTGCCAACGCCGCTCTCGGCGGTCCTCGTGGCAAATGGCGACGCCCTGTGGGTTTCGTGCACTGCTCCTGCGCTGCTGCCAACGCCGCTCTCTGCGCTCCTCATGGCAATGGCAGCGCCTCGCGTTTTCCTGCGCGCCTCTTTCCCCCATTGACGCTGCTTGGCCCTTGACCACCGGCTGCGCTCTGCTCTCTCTCGCCTCTCTCCCCCGTTGATGCCGCTCGGTCCTGAACACCGGCTGCGCCCTGTGCGCTCTGCCCTCTCTCTCTCCCCCGTCGACGCTGCTCGGCCTTTTTCTGTGCCGCTCGGTCGGGCTCTAGCCCGTCGCTGTCCGGGAAGGGTCTGCGCAGTACCTGTTGCCAGCCCATTTCGCTGGACCACCGTGACTGGAAAGCCAAGCCTGGCTCTCGACAGCCTCCCCTGCGATGCTCAAATCTCTGCTGGATGACTGGGCGGTTGCCCATGGTCGACGCCCGTGCTTCTGGACTCGACCTTCTTCCACTGTTCTCCAGGAGCGAATCCCTGGGAGGTGATGCAGAGTTGCAGGTAGGTTCAAACTTGCTCGTCGCCACTGTTACGTCCGTGTAATAATAAGAAAAGGACTGCAGAGAACGGTACAACAGGTGTTCACTCAACGTGGTTCAAACTGCAACTGAAACAACAGATTACTACTCAGCGTTATATACTGGTGTGGTCACTGCCGGTACTACAGTATACATGAGCTGTAGAAAGTAGTTCCCCCCTTAAAGGTACATACATTACAGGCGGGACTACAACTTTCGGGTTGTAGTCCCGCCTCCATCGGGATGCGGACAATCCACGCGATTTTCACTTGATTGACCTTGTTGAGCCCGCCCAGCGGGCTCAGCAGGCCAATTAAGGACCACCCGGCAACAGGTGACGTCACAGACTGAAATTTCATCTGTCAAGACGTGTTGACAGGTGAAATATCAGTGTTTCACAGCTGTTTGAAGCTGTCAAACACTGACAGTCTTACTTCTAAACTGAGTCCTTCTACACAGACTCAGTTAGAAATCTCACCGGCACTGAAAGCTGCAGGCTGTCACTTTTGACAGTTCGCGGCCATTCTGCTTTCTGTGCCGGCTGAATGATGGACTCCCGAAGCCTAGAGGAAGGAAGGCTGTAAAGGTAATACAGGTAATTTAAACTTCTTTACACACTTTAGACACACCAAACACACTTACCTTGGCACTCATGCACCCATCACTCACTTGAACACTGACATCTCGACCCCTCCAAGTCCTTCAACCCGACGGCCCAGCTCCTCTAACTTGGCGTGGTTTGGAGCCGTCAGGAATCCCTCACGACAGGAATCCCTCCCAGCAGCGCCTATATTTCTTGAGGAGGCTGAAGGGATGTAATCTGTCACCCCCGATCCTCTCTAACTTCTACCGCTGCACTATAGAGAGCATCCTGACAAACTGTATCACGGTATGGTACGGCAGCTGTAGCTCCCATGACCGGAAAGCCCTGCAGCGGGTAGTCAAAACTGCCCAACGCATTACCGGCACCCGGCTACCGACCATAGAACATATATATCAGAAACGCTGCCTACGGAGGGCACGGTCCATCATCAAAGACCCTACCCACCCCAGCCACAGTCTGTTCGCCCTCCTACCATCTGGAAGACGCTACAGATGCATTCGCACCCGTACGACCAGATTTAGGAACAGCTTCTTTCCCAGGGCTGTCATCCTACTGAACTCCACAAATAAACACTAAAGCCTGCACATCTGCCGATGCACTTTATTATGGTCATATTTATGCTAATATATATGTACAAATGTATGTTGAAATGTTTAAGTGTCCTAATCCAAATTGTACACTCTCGGGAGCCGCAAGCCTACATTTCGTTGTACTGCACTTGTGCACTAACAATGACAAAGTTAAGGCACATGGGATTGGGGGCAAGGTATTGACTTGGATAGAGAACTGGTTGGCAGACAGAAAGCAAAGAGTTGGAATAAATGGCTCTTTTTCCGAGTGGCAGGCAGTGACTGGTGGGGTACCGCAGGGATCGGTCCTTGGACCCCAGCTATTCACAATATATATTAATGATCTAGACGAGGGAACTAGATGTAATATCTCCAAATTTGCAGACGACACAAAGCTGGGTGGGCATGTGTGTTGTGAGGAGGATGCCGAGAAACTCCAGTATGATTTGGACAGGTTGGGTGATTGGGCAGAAGCATGGCAGATGCAATATAACGTGGATAAATGCGAGGTTATTCACTTTGGTGTCAAAAACAGGAAGGCAGATTATTATCTGAATGGCAATAGATTGGGAGAAGGGGAAGTGTAACGAGACCTGGGCGTCCTTGTGCACCAGTCACTGAAGGTAAGCATGCAGGTGCAGCAGGCGGTTAAGAAGGCAAATGGTATGTCAGCCTTCGTAGCGAGAGGGTTTGAGTACAGGAACAAGGATGTCTTGCTGCAGTTTTACAGGGCCTTGGTGAGACCACACCTTGAGTATTGTGTGCAGTTTTGGTCGCCTTATCTGAGGAAGGATGTTCTTGCCATGGAAGGAGTGCAGCGAAGATTCACCAGGCTGATACCTGGGATGGCAGGAATGACGTATGAGGAGAGATTGGGTCGATTGGGCTTGTACTCGCTGGAGTTTAGAAGAATGAGAGGGGATCTCATTGAAACTTATAAAATTCTAACAGGACTAGACAGACTAGATGCTGGAAGGATGTTCCCGATGGTCGGGGAGTCCAGAACCAGGGGTCACAGTCTAAGGATAAGGGGTAAGCCATTTAGGACAGAGATGAGGAGGAATTTCTCCACCCAGAGAGTGGTGAACCTGTGGAATTCTCTACCAAAGAGGGCAGTAGAGGCCAATTCATTAAATATATTCAAGAAGGAGTTGGATATATTTCTTAAGGCTAAAGGGATCAAGGGGTATGGGGAGAAAGCAGGGACCGGGTACTGAATTTGGATGATCAGCCATGATCTCATTGAATGGCGGAGCAGGCTCGAGGGGCCGAATGGCCTACTCCTGCTCCTATCTTCTATGTTTTTATGTTTCTAAAGTTGTATGATCTTACTTACCTTGGAAGCTATTCTCTGGGGGATACATTGTAAAATGTGTTTATTTCTCTCGCTGAAGGTTGCTCTCCGAGGTGAGGAGGTCAGAGGAAATGGCAACTTGGCCCCAAACACTTCACAGCACATAATGTCAAGCACTCCACCTGCCCAAGCTGCAGCACAGGTACTAGCAACCTATAACTTATTGTTAGTGAGTTTGAAGAAGGGACACTGAACAAAGCAGAAACCACAAATCAGAAGGAGCAAGTCAACCTGGCATCAGTGGAAGCTGAATGATCTGGTGAGGCTGCAAGCCCACAGCATGGACAATGGATTAATATTCTATTCAGTCTTTCTTTAGAAGGGAGTTAATATAGGAGCAAATACAGACTTTGGCCAGAATTTTCCCATTAAAAAAACGGACGGTTTTGGAGCATTTTGGTGGGGTGGGGGGGGGGGGGGGGTCGCGGTGCAGTTAACGTGTAAAAAGTGGGATTCCCGACCTGATCCCGCCTCCAACCCTCCCACTTCTTCTTTTGCTGGAGGCAGGACGGGGGACAGGCGAGCAACCCACTCCCGGGAGGAAAGTTACCTCAATTAAAATTTTGTAATGAGGCTGGAAGCCTCTATTTTCCCCTCCATTTTGAATTTAACTGCCTGTGGACGGGTTTCACACAATTCGTGAAACCCGGCAGTTAAACCGAGGTGGGGACTGCTGCATCCAGGAGGTAAGTGGCTTTATACCAAACCTCCTGCATCCAGGGTCCTGAACACACCCACCCCCCACGATTGGAGACCCCACCACAAGGCCTCCGATCGCCTTCCCAGGCCTGCACCACCCCCCCAACGATGATGAAGGTGCCAGCCATGATCCTCCAGTGGCTGGCTGGATCCTCTGACCCCCTGCCGATCCATCCCCCCCCCCCGCCCACCGCGATCCCTGGCCAACCCCCCCCCCCCCCCCCGCGATCCCCGATCCACCCCCCCGTGGTCCCCGATCCACCCTCCCGCAATCCCCAGATCCCTGGCCAACCCCCCCGCAACCCCCGATCCCTGGCCAACCCCACCCCCCTCATGCGATCCCCGACAACCCCCGCTGCCGATTTGCCGACCCCCAATCTTGCTGATTGCCCCCCCGCTGATCCCCCTCCCACGATTCCCCCCCCCCCCGATTGACCCCTCGCAACTGAGGCCTGTTTCAAAACATAAATTAAAAAAAGGCCGGTAATCATACTGCAGTCAGGAAAACAGCCTTTTCAATTTGAAATCTCCATGAGGCCCTTTGCAATGCTGGATGTCAGGAACACGTGGGCATCTCTCTTGCGCACAGCGTTGCTAGGGTGCAAATGCCAGGAAATACGGTGCATGTCATCATAGTTCATCCACCCATTCCGATGGGTGGGGAAAAGGGGCAGGGATTGAGTGTAACCAGGTCCTGTCCTCAAATCCACCCAGCCTGCCCAGATCAGTGTTTTAATGCTGAACCTGAAGAGAAAATTCAAGGGTCATGTAAATGGCCCTGTATGGAAATCCTGGCACACCTGTCCAGCACCAGGGATGGTGGGAGTGCAGGAAAACCTGCCATATTATCTTTAATTGGGTTAATTGATGCGCTATTATACCTTAGACTGCTGGGACATCCTTGGACATTTCAGACTCCTTGGGGCTGGTCCGGTCGTTTATGCTTTCAGCTTGACACACTGTGGCATGGAAACCGATTTTAATACCATTATGAAAAAGCTGCTCAGATATCAGAAGTGGCTTTATTACCATAATTCATGTGTGAGTTAAAAAGAAACCAAGGAAACCGCAAAACCTGCAGTAACCAGCTGACTCCATCCAGATTATTAAACACTGGAACCAGTGTGCAAGAAGACTGGTAGCTCTGCATTGGGTGAAAGTCACCAGTGGATGCACCTGATAAACTTTTAATGATCCAGTCATCTTTGATACAAAAATATACGTGGTGATGACTATCAAATAGTTTCAAGGCAGTTGGGTCACAGTAAAATTAAATTAGGGTGCGCCTGATGCCCACATTGGACAACCACCAATCATAACTACCAATCACATCTATTTTGGAAAGGAAGAGGTTTTGGTGGTAAGAAGCCATTTGTGAAATTTGGTGATGTTTCGTAACTTGATTCACAGTTATTGGGAGAACAAGAAATTCAAAGTGTGCCTGGCAGCCACCTGGGATAGTAATGAATTGTTTGAACATTTTACGGAAGTTGATTTTGAAAGTAGGAATAGAAAATGTGGTGATTATCAACTGCCCAGTTTCAATGTAATTGTGGTCACTAGAAAACAGAAGCACTACTGATACATGGTGATCCAGTTACTATGGAAACAGTTATGGATAAAGATTCCAAGAGAAATGAGTTTGGGAATCACAATCCAACTCACAATTTTATTTTTAATTGAGAAACCACTTTTAAGGGACAAAGCCAATAGAGCAGGTCCATCAAGGCTGAAATGAGTAACAGAAAAGATTAGATAAATTAGGAAGTAGTGATTAAGTGAGGCCAAGAAAGCAGGCCTCGGAGGCCTATAGTAGCAGCAGTTTCCTCTCCCACCTTTGGCCACAAGCCCTGTCTCCGAATGTTCCTACATTGGGGGATAGTGTCTGGGCCATTAAAACCCGCAATTATGGGTAGGTTCAGGTCCCTTTGCATGGAATGTACTTTGAGGAAGCTTCACTTGACTTGCGTTCAGGTGGGGCATGGGGGGTGTTGGGGTGTGGGTGGCAGGGAAAGAGGAAAATTGGGCTCAATCAGTTCAGAAGACCACTGACCATGGTAGTATCAATAAACTACAGAAAAGCAAAAGAGGGGTTGGAGGTGAGAGAAGGATCATTGTAAGGCAACTAGCTGAGTTGAGAAGAGCCTCCATGTATATGGGAGCAGTATTCAAGTCTTGGATAGGCTTAAGCTTTATAGAGAGTTCAAAGTTAAGATTTGTTAAAGGGAAGGCAGTTTTAGCAATCAGAGGTGTGGGACTTTGATCATCCGCAAAAACAACCCGACTTCCATAATTCTTTGCTGGTGGTTGCATCCATCTGAATGTTGCTCTTATTGTTGTTGATATATAAAAGGATAGCGGTGTCTGTCTGTCTGTCTGTATGTATGTCTGTCTGTCTGCTATACACTCAAAAGTTATAGAGCGTACCTACACATATGTTATATCAAAAGAAAGCTGATGATCAGGGGAGTGTCATAGGCATATTTACTTTTTGGTCAGACAAAAATTGTTCGGACAGTATACAAAAAACGTTCAAAAATCCACTCATTAGCGGTTGACCAATCCTACCGCTCATTAGCGTTGAGTGACGTGATCGTTGACCAATTGGGGGGCGTTTCATGGCATTTGTGGGCGGGGCCTAATCCTTCAAACTGCCGAGCGGGAGCTGAGCTGAGGTTAGTGGTGGCCATTAAAGACCAGCCGGGCCTGAAGCGCTGGCGGCCGCCCTTCTTCACCCGCAAAAATCTCCCTCTGGCTCTCACCTTTTAGCGGGGGAGAGGCTGCTTTAAATTAGATCATTCACTCAGTCGCGTCTCTCTTCATCTCTTTTGTTTGTTTTCCCGCGCAGCCGGCCAGAGAGAAGACAGAGAACCACGCGGCCCGAGAGACAGCGAGCAGTGGCGAGGGCTCCGGCTCAGTGGATCGGGCGCTCATCAGGGGTTGGCCCGCAACACATCGACCGGAGGAGCGGCGGGCTCTCTCTCTCCTTCCCCCCCCCCTCGCTCTCTCTCTCTCTCTCTCTCTCTCTCCTTCCCCCCCTCTCTCTCTCTCTCCTGCCGACCTCACAAAATGGCGGCCGCCCTTCTTCACCCGCCAGGCTCTCGGACACCGGAGTCCGGAGCGAAAGGCCCTCGACTGCCGCCCAGCCAACCGGGTCCAAAGGCCCGCCTGGTTAAACATGAGGAACCCCGGGCTCGCTTCTGAGCAATGGGCACCCGGCCTCCCGGTGTCAGACTGACTCCGTTCTGGTACCGAGGTGAGTCGGAGGGAGAGGGAGAGAGAGAGAGAGAGCGGGGGAGGGAGGGAGAGAGAGAGGGGCAGGGAGAGAGAGGGGCAGGGAGAGAGGGAGAGGGGAGAGAGAGAGAGTGGCAGGGAGAGAGAGAGGGAGAGAGAGAGAGAGAGAGAGAGAGAGAGAGAGGGGGGCAGGGAGAGGGAGAGAGGGGCAGGGGAGAGAGAGAGGGGGGCAGGGAGAGAGAGAGAGGGGCAGGGAGAGAGAGAGAGAGAGAGAGAACGCGGGGAGGGAGGGAGAGAGAGAGGGGGCAGGGAGAGAGGGGGGGCAGGGAGAGAGGGGGGGGAGAGAGAGAGGGCGGGCAGGGAGAGAGAGGGGGGAGGGAGAGAGAGAGAGAGAGGGGCAGGGAGAGAGAGAGAGGGGCAGGGAGAGAGAGAGAGAGGGGCAGGGAGAGAGAGAGAGAGAGGGGCAGGGAGAGGGAGAGAGAGGGGCAGGGAGAGGGAGAGAGAGGGGCAGGGAGAGAGAGAGAGAGGGGCAGGGAGAGAGAGAGAGAGAGAGGGGCAGGGAGAGAGATGCACTTCCTCACAGCTTATAGAAAATATCAGGGCATAAGGGAGAATTTCTACCCAAAATTTACAAAAATATGCCCGGAATTCAGAAATTTGAATGACGACCAAAAACTCCCATACCTACTAGGGGAAGAGAGAAATTGTATAACACTAGCGGCACACTATGTTACAGCTTGCCATAAACAGAGGGACAACCACTAAATATAAGAAAAGAATATATATAAATTATATGAATGTATATTTATACACTCAGGGATATATCTGTTTATACACTGTATGGATAGATCTGTATTTTTGTGTACAAACATGAATGTTTTTCGATGCTTTGGCAACATAAGATGTAACTTGTCATGCCAATAAAGCGATTTGAATTGAATTGAATTGAATTGAATTGAGAGGGAGAGGGGAGAGAGCGGCAGGGAGAGAGAGGGGGAGGGAGAGAGAGAGAGGGGGCAGGGAGAGAGAGAGAGAGGGGGCAGGGAGAGAGAGAGAGAGGGGCAGGGAGAGAGAGAGAGAGGGGCAGGGAGAGAGAGAGAGAGAGAGAGAGAGGGGCAGGGAGAGAGAGAGAGAGGCAGGGAGAGAGGGAGAGGGGAGAGGGCGGCAGGGAGAGAGAGGGGGGAGGGAGAGAGACAGGGTGAGGGAGGGAAAGTGTGAAGGGGGTGGGAGAAGGCGGGAGAGCTCGCCTTCTTCCTTCCTTCGGCCGCCGCTATTCAAACTTCCCGCCAACCTCACAAAATGGCGGCCGCCCTTCTTCACACCACTGGGCTCTGAGTCCAGGCCCTTCCCCGGGGTGTCTTCCTCTCTCTCTATCTCCTTCCCTCACTCTCTCCTTCCCTCTCGCTCTCTCTCTCTCTCCTTCCCTCTCTTGCTCTCTCTCTCTCTCTCTCTCTCCTTCCCTCTCCTTCCCTCTCTCTCTCTGTCTCCCCTCTCTCTCTCTCTCTCTCCTTCCCTCTCTCTCTCGCTCTCCTCTTCCCTCTCTCCTCTTCCCTCTCTCCTCTTCCCTTCCCACACAGACAGACAGACAGACAAACAAACTCATTTATATGCCCTCAAAAAACCCTCGGCACTGCCGGGCACTCCAGCTAGTTGTTGATAAAAGGAAAGGCACTGCCTACAGATGTACCAGTGGAGATGTGAGTGAAAGTAGCACCTAGTACTCGGGGAAGGGGACACGATTGTTAATATTGAGTCTGCCTCTACTCCTGGTGCTATATGCTGCTGTTGAATTTGATGTATGCTGTCGCATGCCAGAAGAGGGCAATTGTTACCTGCTCCCACATCACCTTAGTGATATAATAGGTAAGCTGCATACTGATCCAAACAATGCCTGCTGTTGACCCTGAAAGTACCTATTGGCACAGAAGTTTAGTGTGTTGCTCACTTTCACTTGCACGGAGTGTACTGAATGAACGTTGCTCCTTGGCAGTTGATCTAGACCAAGGAGCCAACGCAGGTCTCAGGGCAAGTCACTGCCTAAGTGCAACTTCCTCATGTACTGTTCCTTGCTGAGATTGAAGCAGGTGACACATTGGCAGTACTCACACTACATCAGTGTGTCCTAAAAGTCTGTCTCCTGTGACGTTTCCCATCTATGATCCCTACTGTTCCTGCCCTTTCCCCTCCAAAGTATTGAGCACTGACAAACTGAATGTGACACTCATGCAGCAGAGTTCCTTGAAAGACAACACATCCTGTTTTACTCATCACTGGAACTCCCAACTCCCTCCACTGCTTCAGTGTCTGTCTTAAATAGCAGAAATTAATGTGGGAATTAAGAAAATTCTTAGTAAATTTGCAAATTTCATTTTAATTATTACTTAACATGAAAAAAGCTGTTAACGTTGGATCTGTGCGTTAACATGTGTTACAAATATTTACTCACAGGAACAATTTTTGGGGCATATTATCATCTGCTTCAGTAACACCAGCTCACAAATTTACTACTACTTAATGTACAATCAGCATATGTGCTAACTTTAAAATACAGAGCAAATTAAACCCAGCGAAACAGATCTCCATCTATTTTCCCAGCCAGTTGTGTCCATTTTACACACATGTACGGAGCATAATTAATCAGATAGGCTTCCCTACTGTCTCAATCCCTCCACCATATGATGGATTTCTACACTGTACCTTGATCAAGGTTCATAATTACTTCATCTCAAAGGCACGCCAGAAAGGAGCACCCTGTGACATTTTTATTTGTCCTGACATTGGGACATATGATGAGGCTAAACTGAATTATATTGGTATCAGTGATGTAGCATTGCCTCCCAGAAGCTTAAGTCACGTTTGTGTGATCGACATCCTCTTAATTGTGACAAAATGCACTTTCATTGTCCTATAACTGCTGGATCTTGTTGACTTCTGCTTAGCACAGAGTAGAAGATGAACTGGGCCCAATCAGAGCGTGTACACGAATGCCAATTCCTCCTTCACTCATATCCCATTTCAGTAAATGAGGGAGGGATTCAGACACTAATAGAATGAAATTGTGCTGTGCAATATTAACGTGTGAATGTATAATGTGAAATAATGTATAAAATTATTTAGCTTTCTGGTTTAATCAAGTGTAAACTCATTTAACATAGTTGGACAAAGGAAGTTCAGTGGTCTACGATAATATCCCACAGCATCTTACTTTTTGGAAAGCCAAGTATCTGACACATACGAATTAGGAGCAAGAGTAGGCCACTCGGCCCTTCGAGCCTGCTCTGCCATTCAATAAGATCATGGCTGATCCGATTACTCTACATTCCCGCCTACCCCCATAACTTTTCACCCCCTTGCTTACCAAGAATCTATCTACCTCTGCCTTAAAAATATTCAAAGACTCTGCTTCTACCGCCCTCTGAGGAAGAGAGTTCCAAAGACTCACAACACTTTGAGAAAAAAATTCTCCTCAGCTCTGTCTTAAATGGGCGACCCCTTATTTTTAAACAGTGACCCCTAGTTCTAGATTCTCCCACAAGAGGAAACATCTGCTCCACATCCACCCTGTCCAGACTCCTCAGGATCTTATATTTCAATCAAGTCACCTCTTACTCTTCTAAACTCCAGCGAATACAAGCCTAGCCTGTCCAACCTTTCCTCATAAGACAACCCGCCCATTCCAGGTATTAGTCTAGTAAACCTTCTCTGAACTGCTTCCCACGCATTTACATCCTTCCTTAAATAAGGAGACCAATACTGTACACGTTACTCCAGATGTGGTCTCACCAATGCCCTGTATAACTGAAGCATAACCTCCCTACTTTTGTATTCAATGCCCCTCGCAATAAATGATAAAATTCTATTAGCTTTCCAAATTACTTGCTGTACCTGCATACTAACCTTTTGCAATTCATGCACTAAGACACCCAGATCCCTCTGCATCTCAGAGCTCTGCAATCTCTCACCAGTTAGATAATATGCTTCTTTTTTATTCTTCCTGCCAAAATGAACTATTTGACATTTTCCCACATTATACTCCATTTGCCAGATCTTTGCCCACTCACTTAATCTATCTATATCCCTTTGTAGCCTCCTTATGTCCTCTTCACAATTTACTTTCCTATCTATCTGTGTCATCAGCAAATTTAGCAACCATACCTTCGGTCCCTTCATCCAAGTCATTTATATAAATTGTAAAAAGTTGAGGCCCCAGCACTGATCTCTGTGGCACACCACTCGTTACATCTTGCCAATCAGAAAATGACCCATTTATGCCTACTCTCTGTTTCCTGTTAGCTAGCCAATCTTCTATCCATGCCAATATGTTACCACCTACACCATGAGCTTTTATTTTATTTTCTGCAATAACCTTTGATATGGCACCTTATCAAATGCCTTCTGGAAATCTAAGTACATCCACCGGTTCCCTGCAAAAACTCATCAATATCTGTAAAAGTCTCCAAACCAAAGAAGAAGAAAGAAAGACTTGCCTTCCTATCGCGCCTTTCACGATCTCAGGACATCCCAAAGCGCTTTACAGCCAATGCAGTACTTTTGAAGTATAATCACTGTTGTAATGTAGGAAACGCAGCAACCAATTTATGCAAAGCAAGCTCCTAGAAACAGCAATGTGATAATGACCAGATAATCTGCTTTAAGTGATGTTGATTGAGGGATGAATATTGGCCTTGGACACCAGGGATAACTCCCCTGCTCTTCTTTGAAATAGTGCATCGAATCTTTTACGTCCACCTGAGAGAGCAAACGGAGCCTCAGTTTAACATCTCATCCAAAAGACGGCACCTCTGACAGTGCAGCACTCCCTCAGTACTGCACTGGAGTGTCAGCCTAGATTTTTGTGCTCAAGTGGCGTGGGATTGAACCCACAACCTTCTGACTCAGAGGCGAGAGTGCTACCAACTGAGCCACGACTGACAGAAAGAAATTCACACAGTGCATGTAACTCAGGCACAGAGTAGCAAGAAACAATGCTTAGGGACTCCCAAGTGTGCAAGGATACTGCTGAAGTTTAACCAGCTAAAAAGTAGCACAGAGCACTGGTAAGCTTTCTGATAAAGGTCCACCTTGGGCCACCCTACCTGTTAGACCATTGGCTTGGAGTTGAATGCGAAGATTCCTAGCCAAGCTGGCTGGTCAATCATCGATAGCACACTGGAGTATTGTGGACCAACTTGGGTCAGTTTTCAGGATATTGAATCTACCATGAAGGACTGACTTGATACCAAATTTCCATTGCCAGACACATTGGGGTCGATTTTAGCTCCCAGCAGGTTTCTGATGGAAAACTAACTGATCCCTGCAGTTCCAGGTGGGAATGGGCATTCAGGTAGGTGTGGCAAAGGAGGGTCTCATGGGCGGGAATGGTGGACTCTGGGCCAAATTAGGTCTAAACATCCTGTAGTGACTTCCTTGCTTAGGCCAAAGTCAAAATTGCAGTCGGTGAGGTCATCAGACTCCAATTTGCATATTTAAAGAAGGGCCCCACCAGCTTTAGGCGGGCAGCTTAGTCGCCTGTCCAGAAGATCCAATAACAATTGGTAACGATGGGATCTGGGCGGGACATCGACGAGTAAACCCACCCCAGGGTTAAAATCTATCTGCTTATCTTGGTGCCAACTACAATCCAACAAGATCCCGTTCACCTTTCCCCAAGGAGAATATTCACTAGTTTAGTCATTAGACAGCTGACAAGCACGAGTTTGAGCCATCTCTACATGATCAACAGGTACCAGACTCCCCCTCATAAGCTACATGGTGAACAGCACAACTGACCATAAGATGTGTGTGTGAATTGCTATTATTCTTCAGACCGCAGTGTGGATATACACCACCTGCCACTGAACAATGTTCCAAGTTATTTATGCTGCAGAAGTGGATTTGAAAGAAGATGGTTCTCAATCTGGCAGATGCTGGATAATTCTTTCACAGACAAGTTTTATACTGTGGGGACAACTTTATTTTTCTGAAGAAATTGTTCAACCCTTACAATTACAAATAAATACGCCTACAAGTGAAAGTACACAAAAATCAGAAAGTGCAACTGAGAAGGAAGCGGTGGTAAGAAGAGATAAATATGACGCATGATGTTGTGTGCTGCTGCGCTGTCTGGAGTTGAAACTCCAGTTTCAGTTCTCAGTTCCTTTGACAAAAATACCAGTTTGTTACATTTAACTCATTAGTACAGTGCACCAAACTCCAATTAAAAAATAGTCTAATACATGACAGTGTACAGAAGGCTGTGTTCCCATGACAGATGCACATGCTTTGTGTTTAACAGTAAAGCATCTTTTTAAGCCTGGGTCCCTAATGCTCTTAAAGTGGTTTTTTTGGACAATTTTCTCCCCTCCTTCTCTCCTGAAGGCATCAACTTCTGCTGGGAATGGTTCTATGGGTGCCTGCTTTCCTCCGATGCCTCTACTAAGTTGCCATTTTTTATGTGTGAGCCTAGATAGTGCAATTCAACAGGTTATTCAAAAGACAAAGCTGAAGCGTTTGCAACCATCTTCAGCCAGAAGTGCCGAGTGGATGATCCATATCGGCTTCCTCCCGAGGTCCCCACCAGCACAGATGCCAGTCTTCAGCCAATTAGATTCACTCCATGTGATATCAAGAAACAGCTGAGTGCACTGGATACAGCAAAGGCTATGTGCCCCGACAACATCCCGGCTGTCATGCTGAAGACTTGTGTTCCAGAACTAGCCGCGCATCTAGCCAAGCTGTTCCAGTACAGCTACAACACTGGCATCTATCCAACAATGTGGAAAACTGTTTAGGTATGTCCTGTCCACAAAAAGCAGGACAAATCCAATCCGGCCAATTACTGCCCCATCAGCCTACTCTCAACCATTAGCAAAGTGATGGAAGGTGTCGTCGACAGTGCCATCAAGCAGCACTTATTACAGCCTTGGTCCAAACATGGACAAAAGAGCTGAATTCCAGAGGCGAGGCGAGAGTGACTGCCCTTGACATCAAGGCAGCATTTGACCGAGTGTGGCATCAAGGAGCCCTAGTAAAACTGAAGTCAATGGTTATTGGGGGGGAAACTCTCCACTGGCTGGAGTCATACCTAGCACAAAGGAAGATGGTTGTCTTCTTCTTCTTAGGCAGTCCCTCGGAACCGAGGATGACTTGCTTCCACATTAAAAAGGAGTTCTCAGGTGACTGATGAGTCCAATGCGGGACCTACAGTCTCTGTCACAGGTGGGGCGGACGATGGTTGAAGGAGCGGGTGGGTGGGGTGCTTGGGTTGACATGCGCTCCTTCCGTTGTTTGCGCTTGGCTTCCGCTTGCTCCCGGCGAAGAGACTCGAGGTATTTGGCACGTTCCCGGATGCTTCTCCTCCACTTTGTACGGTCTTGGGCTAGGGATTCCCAGGTGTTGGTGGGGATGTTGCACTTTTTCAAGGAGGCTTTGAGGGTGTCCTTGAAGCGTTTCCTCTGCCCACCTGGGGCTCTCTTGCCGTGTAGAGCGCTTGTTTGGGGAGTCTCGTATCGGGCCTGCAGACAATGTGACCTGTCCATCGGAGCTGAGCGAGCATGGCCAAAGCTTCGATGCTGGGGATGTTGGCCTGGGCGAGAACACCGACGTTGGTGCACCTGGCATAGTGGTTAGCACTGTTGCCTCACAGCGCCAGGGACCCGGGTTCGAATCTGGCCTCGGGCGACTGTCTGTGTGGAGTTTGCACATTCTCCCCGTGTTTGCGTGGGTTTTCTCCGGGTGCTCCGGTTTCCTCCCACAGTCCAAAGATGTGCGGGTTAGGTTGATTGGCTATGATAAATTGACCCTTAGTGTTAGGGGGATTAAATATGTGGAGTTACAGGGATAGGGTGGGATATGTGTTGGTGTAGGGGTTACGGGGATCGGGTGGGATATGTGTCGGTGCAGGCTCGATGGGCCGAAATGGCCTCTATCTGCACTGTGGGGTTTCTGTGATTCTGTGATTCTGTGATCCTGCCAATGGATTTGCAGGATCTTGCGGAGGCAGCGCTGGTGATACCTCTCCAGTGCTTTGAGGTGCCTGCTGTACATGGTCCATGTCTCTGAGGCATACAGGAGGGCGGGTATTACTACTGCTCTGTGGACCATGAGCTTGGTGCCGGGTTTGAGGTCCTGGTCGTCAAACACTCTCTTCCGCAGGTGACCGAAGGCTGCACTGGCACACTGAAGGTGGTGGGGGTTGGACTTAGTCATCGACGTCTGCCCTTGTTGACTGTAGGCTCCCGAGGTATGGAAAGTGGTCCACGTTGTCCAAGGCCTTGTCATGGATTTTGATCATTGGGGGGCAGTACTGTGTGGTGGGGCAGGTTTGTAGAGGGCCTTTGTCTTAAGGATGTTTAGTGTAAGGCCTATGCTCTCATACGCTTCGGTGAAGGTGTTAACAATGGTTTGGAGTTCGACCTCCAAGTGTGCGCAGACGCAAGCGTCGTCTGCATACTGTAATTCGACGACAGAGGAAGGGACGACCTTGGATCTGGACTGGAGGCGACGGAGGTCGAACAGTTTTCCGTTTGTTCTGTAAATTAGCTCCACTCCAGCGGGGAGCTTAGAGGGTGAGATGGAGCATTGCCGCAAGGAAGATCGAGAGGAGCGTTGGTGCGATGACACAGCCTTGCTCGACCCTGGTCCGTACATGAATTGGGTCTGTGGTGGAACTGTTGATCAGGATCACGGCTTGCACGCCGTCATGAAGCAGGCGGAGGATGGTGACAAACTTTTGAGGGCAGCCGAATTTGAGGACACTCCATAATCCCTCACGGTTGACAGTGTCAAAGGCCTTTGTGAGGTCAAAGAAGGCCAAGTACAGCGGTTGGTGCTGTTCCCTGCATTTCTCTTGTAATTGGCGCGCGGTGAAGATCATGTCCATTGTGCCCCTTGTGAAGATGGTTGTGGTGGTTGGAGGTCAATCATCACAGCCCCAGGACATCGCTGCAGGAGTTCCTCAGGGCAGTGTCCTAGGCCCAACCATCTTCAGCTGCTTCATCAATTACCTTCCCTCCATCATAAGGTCAGAAGTGGGGATGTTCGCTGATGACTGCACAGTATTCAGTGCCACTCACAACTCCTCAGATAATTAAGCATTCCATGCCCGGTGTTCAGGCTTGGGCTGATAAGTGGCAGGTAACATTCACGCCATAGAAGTGCCAGGCAATGACTATCTTCAACAAGCGAGCGTCTAACCACTGTCCCATGACATTCAATGGCATTACCATTGCCGAATCCCCCACCATCAATATCCTGGGGGGTCACCATTGACCAGAAACTTAACTGGACCAGCCACATAAATAATGTGGCAAAAAGAGCAGGTCAGAGGCTGGGTATTCTGCGGTGAGTGTCTCACCTCTTGACTCCCTAAAGCCTTTTCACCATCTACAAGGCACAAGTCGGGAGTGTGATGGAATACTCTCCACTTGCCTGGATGAGTGCAGCTCCAACAACATTCAAGAAGCTCGACACCATCCAAGACAAAGCAGCCCGCTTGATTGGCATCCCACCCACCACCTTAAACATTCACTCCGTCCACCACCGGCGCACCGTGGCTGCAGTGTGTACCATCTACAAGATGCACTGCAGCAACTCGCCAAGGCTTCTTCGGCAGCACCTCCCAAACCCGCGACCTCTGCCACCTAGAAGGACAAGGGCAGCAGGCGCGTGGGAACACCACCACCTCCAAGTTCCCCTCCAAGTCACACACCATTCTGACTTGGAAGTTCCGTCATCGTCGCTGGGTCAAAATCCTGGAACTCCCTCCCTAACAGCACTGTGGGAGTACCATCACCACATGGACTGCAGCAGTTCAAGAAGGCAGCTCACCACCACCTTCTCAAAGACAAGTAGGGATGGGCAATAAATGATGGCCTTGCCAGCGACGCCCACATCCCATGAACAAATAAAAAAAGGGGGAGGAAAGAGGAGAATGGAAGTCTTGCGCTTTTTGTGTTTGGGATCTTGCTATTTGTCTCTATGTGGGTCTCATTTGTTGTGTATAGAGATCTCACCTTTTTCTGCATAGGGATTTTGCTTTTGTGTGTGTGGAGTAGTGCTTTTTGGGAGGGTTTTTTTGGTATGGGAGCTTGCATTTCTGTATGTCCCACTACCAGTTATGACACAATGCTTCTATGCCTAGTACCAAACATTTAGATAAATTGCACTAAGAGTCACCGTATTACCAGAAATAGATCTCTGATTGGATACATTCCCAGTTATCAGTTGCAAGGCTTTTTATTTTAACGGGGTACATTACGTAATGTCTATTTACAACAGTGACTACACTTCAAAAGTACTTCATTGGCTGTAAAGCGCTTTGGGATATCCAGTGTCGTGAAAGGTGCTATAGAAATGCAAATCTTTCTTTAACAGCTTATTCTCTAATATGTGTTGTACATAAACTGAGCTATTCAACAATTAGCAATTTCCCAGGAAAACCATTAGTTCTTTTTCTCCAAATATTAAATCTGAACGTTTCTCTGTCACCAATTTCCTATTTCTCAAAACTTAGCTTTACCTTTTCTCAAGACATTGCATTCATCCCTCCTTTAAAGTTTTGTGTCTCTGCATCTGAACATTGTGCTGAACAAGGTTCTCCAGGCAGTTCCTCTCTGGTTCACACAGTAATACACGGGTTACAGAAAAACATCAATCCTTTCTCTCAGACAACAGCTGAACACTTCAACACTCCTATTTCCAATGCTTGGTTTCTCAAAGCTTAATTTTTGAAGGCATTACTCAAAGATGCAGAAGCTTCTCAATATTAACTAATTTTCATTAAAAACGGAATCTGTTTATGTGCGCCTCACTCTACAGCCTTGCATTGTTCATGGGTTTGCAATCTGCCTCACTGTTTGTGCTCATAAAATCTCCCTCTTGGTAAGAGCCGAGCCCTGATGTCTCTCATTATGGTGCAGAAATGTTACTGATACAACACTGTCAGCAGTTAAGATCCATTAGGTTTCAACACATGCTGGTAGTTGTTCTCAAAAGAGTAGAATTTAATATTTCACAAATATACAAAGATCATTTAAATGATCTTATTTGGAAATGAAAGCTGGGAATGTGAGTTTGGTGCACCAATCATTTCCAGGGCTCTGGCTGTGTCTTAGCCAAAATCCTCACACATAAAAGAGAGATTTGGTCATGCTGTTGCCAGCAGGATTTTAAACAGGCTGTGCCATCTGGGAGGGGAGTTTATGAGTAAACACAGTTTTTGGAACAGCCAGGAACACCCGTGCCTGGGGAAAGGTTTGTGCAGAAGCAGACTGAGTCTACTGATATGGGACTGCTCTCTCTGCTGTACACTTTCCCAACATTTTGGCATTTAATAACATCATTCTTTTTCATGACGAATGGTGTCACCGTACACCAATGAGACATTGTATACATCTGGTTTTCAAACAGTTCTTGCAAGATAACGTGGCAGTGCAATATGAGCAGATGGCCTTTCAGTTACATGAAAGACATAGCAGGACAGTGGGGCATTCATGAAATGAGGTGGGTGATTTTAACCTTACCCCTCAGTGGAAACTGAGTGGGTGGGCAGGTAAAATCGATATGAAGGTGGTGGTATAGGAACAGGAGTAGTCCATTCAACACTCGAGCCTTTTCCGCCATTCAATCAGATCATGGCTGATCTGCACCTCAACTCCACTTACCCGCATTTGCTTCATATCCCTTGATAACCTTACCTGACAAAATCTATCAATCTCAGTATTGAAAGTTTCAATTGACCCAGCATCCGCAGCCTTTTGGGCGAGTGTGTTCCACATTTCTATGATCCTTTATGTGAAAAAATGCTTCCTGATTTCACTCCTAAATGACCTAGCTCTAATTTTAAGAATGTGCTCCCTTGGTCACCAGTTCCATTGGCCCGTAAATTCCGATCCCTACATGTGTGTACGAGGTGTATACACACCTGTAGGGACCTCGCAAGTGCCGGTTTCAGGCATGCACAGTGCATGCACTAAAAACCAGCACTTCCGATCTGTCAAGAATGCTCTTGACAGATTGCACACTTGCCCTGGAGAAGGGCCTCTGCAGGTGGAGAGTTCCGCTTTCTGCAGAACCTCTGCCCGCTGAAAACCTTTAAAAATCTTACGCCTGGTAAGAGTTACCAGCATAAGAGTTTAAAAAAGTAAAAAAAAAAAAATTCCACTCATTTATAATTTAAAAATACTTTTAAAAAGGTAAGTTTATTTTTAGCTGTGAAAAACATTAACTATTTTTCTCAAAAAATTAAAATTTTGTTTAAAATATTTAATGTAATGTTAACTCATTTTAAAAATGTGATGGTTTTTAAAAAGTTTATTAATGCTTTGATGTCTTTTTTCAAGTGATCCCCATTCATACTGTCTACCTGTCAAAAGTATGAAGGGGGATTCCCTTCTCCCATTGGCTCGCCTGGCCCACGTGATCCCTGGGATGCTTGTGAACCGGCTGCGATCCTGGGATACCTGGGTCTCTGCGCAACGCACACCAGGAGAGGCCCAGGAATGGAAGAGCCCGGACCTTGGGAGCCCTCGGGTAAGGGCACAGATTTTTTCCTGACAGGAGGCATCCGCACGCAGGAAGCCTCCTATCGGAAATTACGGGCCATTATTTATGTATCTTCTCTCCCTGGCTTGTTCCAGTCTCATTTTCAATGCTCAGTCATTAAACCCAGCTTTCCTCATTCTGTATTATCCCACCCAGTCTGCAGCTGTTTTGCTCAGTTAACATCTGTTCTTACCGTACCATTACTATTTCAGCTGTTTACAGGCCTATTAATTGCAGGTCACAGCTGATGTTGAGGATTAGGTCTGCTTCATTTTCACTGGCTGGCCCACTCTGTGGGAGTTACAGCCCGTATTGTAGTCCACAAATTGAAAACAGTAAAATCATGTGTTAAACTGCAGTCTTCGTAACCCACAAAAACCTAACGTAACCCTCGCTTAACCACTTAATAGCACACAAATACATATGATTTTCTTCCCTCTCTGAGGCTGACCCTGGGAAAAGCTGTAAAGGTTCAAAAGATACCGGCCGAGAAATCTGACTTGTGCCCAAAACGGGCACGAAGTCAGAGCAATGCCAGTCTGTGCCAGCATGAGGCCAAAAGCAAATTCGGCTTTGGGCCTCATTTAAATGCTGCAGTTTGCCGGTTGGGGAGGGCGGGGAATCGACTGTTGGCTTGGATCCTCAAACACACTGGTAGAGGGCTGGAATTTTTTATGCCCACAAAAATAAAGACTGAAACTTCAGGGGCTACTTTCTGAGCTGCCTCCAGTGGCCCCTTTAAGGATCTCTAGTTAGGCCGCTCAACGCCTGGTATGACTAAGCAGAGCATCTGTGATGCAATCTCTGCCCATTTGTACCCGAATTTCACATTCAGGGTCCTACAACCAGCGTAGGACCCCAACGTGTATATTTAAGGAGCCTTACGCCTGTTTCAGGTGGGTGCCCTGGACGACTAAAAGTCTGAGCCAATATGGCGTGCAGCACAATTCTGGCGGAGTTCTAGCACGGCAGATTGCCACACAACATTTGAGGGTTAATGCTGATTTTACGCCTGAAAATCTGGCAAGCTGTGAGTTGAATTTCTTCTCTAGCATTCCTAGAGGAACAGTCTTAGACCTCTGTAACAGTATTTCTTTGAAGAACGGTCCGAGATTGGAAAACAGTAAAGAGGCAGGAATCTCAGCCTCAAAGATTACATGTGAAGTGAATGTTTAAAGCGAGATAGTGTTAGAAGAGTAATTCAACACAAAACTGAGAAACTAAAGAAAACGAATTAACCAAACTGTACAGAGCTAATCACTGAATTGGAAGAATTGATACAAGATGTAGATTCAGAGGTTACAAAAACAACTGAATGCTACTGCTATGCTGCAACAACAGTGTAACAATGTCGACTCTGGGCCAGTGAAGTGGTATTTAAGCAGTACAGCTTCACTCCCACTCAGTGTGCCTTGTTGACGCATTGCAAGCTTTGCCTGAAACTCAGGCTTATTTCTGGAAGAAGCTAGAGGAAGCAAAATTAATATCAATTGCACACAAATCAGTATAACCTTATTACTCTATTATATCAGCAATTTGCCAGATTTGCAATAAAACTAGATGAATTCATCATTAAGCTGGCTGCATGGCAACAGGCTAAGAAATAGAATAGCTCAGAAACGACATAAAAGTAATGACACTGTTGGAAAGAATCAAAGAGTCAAGATAATTGAAGATAAATAAAGAAATCAAACCTAAATAGCATGAGGTAAACTACCTGTGAGAACTGTGAAGCACATCAAAGGTCCTATTATTTGAAGGGAAAAAATTACAGGGCTACGGGGAAAGAGCAGGGGAGTGGGTTTAATTGGATAGCTCTACCAAATAGCTGGCACAGGTATGGTGGGCCAAATGGCCTCCTTCTGTGCTGTATGATTCTATGATTAAGTGGAGCAGTATCAGATGTTTTTTTTAAGCAGTGATTTGAATAGTGAGGCACAGTTAGAATGGCCATTCAAAAGGTTGGGAGAAGGAAGAGCTCCACATATGTGTACTCAAATATACAGTCACGGCAGCTGAACTGGAATGGAAGGAAGCATTGTTAAAATACTTAGCTTTATCTGTTATTAGAAATGAAAAGCTCTGCATTGAACGCAATGTTCTTTTAAACTCAAGTGTTTGACAGGCTGACCGCATGTTGGCGACGGTTACATTGTAGCCAATGGACAGAGTGGCTTTTTCAGGCGGTTTCCATACTGATGCCAAAATGCCGATTCCTTTACATTGTGCGTTTGGCTTTGGTGCAGAGCAAAATATCACTGCTCCAAACTCAAATGTGCAGCTTAGCCACGAACCAACACAACTTAAAAGAAAAAAAACAAACAATGAGAACATGTGTTTGCAGAAGTTGTTGCTTCATTACTAGTGACTAGTCCCGCATAGGAGACTGGTCAAGAAGGTAAGAGCCCATGGGATCCAGGGTGCCTTGGCACGTTGGATCCTAAACTGGCTGAGTGGCAGGAGGCAGAGGGTGATGGTCGAAGGTTGCTTTTGTGACTGGAAGCCTGTGTCTAGTGGGGTACCTCAGGGATCGGTGCTGGGTCCTTTGCTGTTTGTGATCTACATAAATGATTTGGAGGAGAATGTAAAAGGTATGATCAGTAAGTTCGCAGATGACACGAAAATTGGTGGGGTGGTAAATTGCGAGGAAGAAAGCCTCAGGCTACAGGACGATATAAACGGGTTGGTCAGATGGGCGGAAAAGTGGCAAATGGAATTTAACCCTGAAAAGTGCGAGGTGATGCATTTTGGACAGACAAATAAGGCAAGGGAATACACAATGAGTGGTAGGACCCTAGGAAGTACAGAGGGTCAGAGGGACCTTGGTGTACATGTACATAGATCCCTGAAGGCAGCGGAACAGGTAGATAAGGTGGTTAAAAAGGCATATGGGATACTTGCCTTCATTAGCCGAGGCATAGAGTATAAGAGCAGGGAGGTTATGATGGAGCTGTACAAAATGCTGGTAAGGCCACAGCTGGAGTACTGTGTGCAGTTCTGGTCGCCTCACTATAGGAAGGATGTGATTGCATTGGAGAGGGTGCAGAGGAGGTTTACCAGGATGTTACCTGGGCTGGAGCGCCTCAGCTATGAAGAAAGACTGAACAGGCTGGGGTTGTTTTCCTTGGAGCAAAGAAGGCTGAGGGGGGACCTGATTGAGGTGTACAAAATGATGAGGGGCATAGATAGGGTAGATAAAGAGGAACTTTTCCCCTTAGTAGGGGGGTCAATAACAAGGGGGCATAGATTCAAGGTAAGGGGCAGGAGGTTTAGAGGGAATTTGAGGAGGAACTTTTTCACCCAGAGGGTGGTTGGAGTCTGGAACTCACTGCCTGAAAGGGTGGTAGAGGCAGGAACCCTCACAACATTCAAGAAGCATTTGGATGAGCACTTGAAATGCCATTGCATACAAGGCTATGGACCAAATGCTGGAAAATGGGATTAGATTGGACAGGGCTTGATGGACAGCGCAGGCACGATGGGCCGAAGGGCCTCTTTCTGTGCTGTATAATTCTATGACTCTATGACTTCCATAAATAAATGTGCAGAGTTCAATCTGTTTTCATCTAGGTGCATAAGAATAAATGGAACTACAATTGGAATCAGGAGAATTAAATCTGTGCATGAAAAGAACTAATAATTACAGCAATCTGAAAATATTTTTATTTCTTCTTAATCTTTTGCTTTTCCTACCAATATTGAAAGATGACTGTTCAGTAAAACATTTACTGGCTAATTTTTTAACTTAAAGTGTCCCATCTGTATTACTGAAGGGTGCATGGGTAATTCACTGCTAGATTGAGAGTTGTGCTCTTGTACATGAATTTCCATGACACTTATCCTATTGGTAGACAAAGGGGGGTGAACGATGCAATCGCCACATTGAGTGCTATAACATTATGGGCTAAATTTTCCACCCACTATCTATGAACAATTGGAAATCTATAATTATTTTTCTTAACTTTAATAAAGACTAAAATACAAATATGGAAACTACTTTGAATGTCTTTGCCCTGTAGCAGACACAGCATCTGAGGCAGTGTAGGATGTCCGACACAAAATTTGTGCAGCAAAGTTTTTGAAAACGCCATTGGCACTGTGAATGCCCTTTTAAGTTGTATCATTCAAACTCAAAAACGTAAGCTGCACAAATGCTTAGCTATCACAAAGATCTCCATACATTCAATAACACTGATGTAAGGGGACACTCTGCATTAATTAACAACCCAAGTACAAACACAGCAAATGCATTTGAATGAGAACACTGTTGCTTTGCCGTAATATAACGAAGCTGAATTGTTGTGAAACAATTTTGAAGTAGGTATTTTCACCCCTTAGAAACTAAATAGGATTATATCAGCAGTATCCTGACCAATGAGGAGTTTTGCTATGGTCACAGTTCATCCAAATCTAATAGCTTTAAATTGTTTATTTACTGAGCTAAAGTATTTACAGGTAGATAGGTGAAATGTCTGCGAGTACATTCTGTAAAGTAAGCAGACATCTGTTTATCTGTCCTTTTATCCTCTAGTACCAATGCTGATTGCGAGTGGTTGATTTCCAAAATCATACAGCACAATATCCACAAATATCTGCCTGCTCCTCTCCTGTGTAAACTTGCATTCACAGAAGTGGAGGGGTATAGATAAATATATTCTACTAAACTACTGGAAACAGAATCTGATGTTAGAGTCCACTGAAGATTGGGCTCTTCAGTGTTTACCTACTTGGTTGTGTGCATGTATGTGTGTGTAAAATGCAGCTTTAGAATCTCCTAAAGTTCAAACATTGCTAATTGGAATTCATCTAAATTTAAAGGGATAATTGCTTGCTTTTCTGTATTCGAAGATATTGGAAAGGCAATGAACATTTGGACAATAAAAATGTAGCTAAGCAGATTCTAGCAGTGCTTTAAGCATTTCAATGATGCAAACCTACATTGCCTAGGAATGCACAGATCCATTAGCAGATACAAAATATAAATGGAGATACTCTCAAAGTGCTTTAATACTTGTGCTCAGCTCTAGGAGTGCAGTTCTGTGTCTCCGAGTGGACTGGAGATACAGAGTTTGTTCCCTTTACATTATAGTGTACCAACAGTGGCAGGAATATTACACTGGATCGCTAATGGAACACTAATCAGTATAGAGGTAGCTTTATATTGAGAGTGCACTTCGAATGGCAGCAGTATGCTACTTCCGCTGCTGGCGACACACTATAAGGGCCCAGAATTTGTGGTTGTAACGACGGCGCAACTGTCAGCATTCACTGTCATTACTCTGTGAAACTGACAGCAACTTCTGGCGTCCGCACATGCGCAGTTAAATGCGGAAATTCGGAAGTTGCTGTCAGTGATACCCTGCTCCTCCACAGGGTGCGCTGTTGCAATCTTCGCAGATTGAAATCAATTAGAAATCACTGAATTGACGTGAACTTCAACTTTTTACACTCTATTCTCACTGTAAAAAACATTGAACAAGTTAAGCATTGTTGAATGAGGTGTAACTGATTTTTTACCGATGCACTAAGTCATAATTATTGCTAAACAACCTCTCTGGCCCTGAAAAACTAATTTTATATTGTAGAGTGTCATTTGTTCTATTCCATGATAAAAATTCCATAGATTTTTAATAAAAATTAATTTTTCTTTTAAAAATTTATGATATTTCAGCTTCTACATTAATCCCATATATATGTTCCAATCTTTATTTTGCATTCTGTAAAATGATTAAAAAGTGAATGATATAACCTGCTTTTTATTTCCTGGTTTGCTATCTAAGAATTATTCAATGTGATTGGCTGATCAGCCTGCTTAATGACATCACTGCTACTGGATGCCACAGATCCCCTATAGATCGGATCAGATGGAAAGTCACATCAGAAAAAGGGAAATCGATTCCACAGATCCCGCTAAAACTTTGTGGGCTGTTACTTTGCCGCTGACCACAAAATCTGGGCCAATATAAAAGAGGGGAACTTTGTTCTGTAGTGGTGCCTAGAACCGAAGAGCGGAGACAAAGGGCATTGAAAATACAGCTACCTTTCTGTTAGCCCTCCAGTGGGCTCTAAGAGATACACATAGGGGCAGCATTTGTCTTGTGTGGGTCTCCATGCAAAGGTTTGGTTTAGGGCCTCTACATCTATTAGACAAACATATCACTGTGTCTACTCAGGGCCCCCAACTGGCTCAGGGCCCCGTGGAATTGCACAGGTTGCATAGTCCTAATGCCACCCCATGACACACCTGCACACTAAAAAGGGTGAACAGCACTTGGAGGCTGTTGGTCACCCGCTAAGCACCAAGATAAAGGTACCTTAACAGGAGAAGCAATATTTAGAAAAATCACCTAATAGGGATAAAACATGGATTATGTTAAGAACCTTAGTCGCTAACCAATAAAAAGACAACTAGACCATTTACATATAAACATTAATGCAACACTTAAATAGTTCTGTACAACTAAATAGTTCTGTACAGTCTACTTGTGAGGTCTACAGATATACTTGATAGAAACATTTTATTGTTCTTTGTCAGCAAATCTACTGCATAGAAGTGAAGTTTATTACAAAATGTTACATTGAATTATATAGAATTTACAGCACAGAAACAGACCATTTGGCCCAATAGGTCTGTACGAGTGGTTATGCTCTGCCGAGAAACTTCCATGAACTCCTACCCTCTGCTTTTTGTTTTGTCATAATCTTTTAAACCATCCTTCTACTCCCTGACTCCACAGGCACAAAATTGAGATTGTTAGCACCCGTGTTTTGGGTGCTTCGTGTGCCCTCAGAGCTTCAAAATGGCGTCTGTGGTGCGCCCGTGCACACTTGTGGGGACAAATCGCACCGGACGCGATATTGATGAGGGCATTCCCGCGCACTGGTTTAATGCCTACGGTGCTATTTTGGAGCACAATGCTCCAGCGAACGCCCTCTCTTAAGCTCACACAGTTGAACACGCATTCAGCAGCAGGAAGGACCCCCACACCAGCGCTTTTTAAAGAGATCATCAACTACTTACAGGTTAGTTGCTGGTTGATTTCGTCAGGCTATTGGTACACTTCTACAAGTGGTTGGTGCTTTCTATAATTGTTTAAAGTTGCAAAAGTCTACAGGGAATGGTGTGGCAGGTACTGAAGGACTTTTTGCTGACTTCAAGGCATCTGCACAAACCAGTTGCTCCCAGACATGGGTGCACTAGTAGGAATTCCCCTTGAAATACAGCATGACTAGGAGAAAGCACAGAGGCCATGCAGAGATGACAAGCTGCTGGAAGAGGGAGGAGGAGGAGGAGGAGGGGGAGAAGGGCTCTCAGCAGGAGGCCATTTCCATCCAGGGTGTTCAGGAGCAATTCTCCTACTTGAACTTAAGTGAGGAATAATGAGCGAGACGTCCACGCTTCAGTAAGGACGTCCTCACTGAAAACTCCCACCTGCTGCAGTCACAACTACAACCGCCGAGCAGGGCCAGGACTGCATTGCCAATGGCTGTGAAGGTGACCGTGGCAATGAACTTTTATGTGTCTGGCTCCTTCCAGGCTGGAGCTGGAGATATTAGCAACATCTCGTAGTTTGCTGTCCACTTTTGTGTAAGGGAGGTCATCGAGGCTCTCTATTCAAAGAAAGCTGACTACATTTCATTCTCGCTTGCCATAGACAAGCAGGCAGAGCGAGCACATGGCTTCACTAGGATTGCAGGCTTCTCCATGGTGCAGGGTGCCATTGACTGCACGCACATCGCTTTGCAGGCGCTGCATGTCAATGCTGCCGTATACCAGAGCCGAAAGAGATTCCACTCCCTCAACTTCCAGCTGGTGTGCAACCATAGACAGTGAATCATGTACGTCAATGCCCAGTATCCTGGCTGCAGTCATAGTGCCTTCATTCTGTGGCAGTCCGCTGTGCCATCTGCATTTCAGTCACCACGACAAACCAAAGGGTGGCTACTGGGCGACAAGGGCTATCCGCTGATGACATGTCTGATGACTGCGGTGCACATTCCAAACCAAATTTATAAATTAAATCATGCCATGCAGCATACAACAGTTAACTAATCACCATTGTGCATTCCCATAGTGCCTATCTTCTGTGTGGCTTTGACTGTCCATTGCTCCTAAGCAGTGCTACCCCAGTGGCTGCAGCATGGCTGGTAGAAGACTGCTGCCTTCCAGTGGAGGACACTGCAGATAGCCTTGGAGGATGACCTCGAGTAGCTCTGGGCCTGTAAGGCCCAGCTGCACCTGCACGTCTCAGCCTGTGTGGCAGCAGTCTGGGTTGGCTGGCAGGCCAACGCAAGGGCACCCGCAGAGTAGGCAGTGGTAGGAGGATGAATGCTGTCATCCTGAGAGGGGACAGCAATTCGTGCTCCACGGAGCCACTGCCACTACCCTGGGGTGGCGCCTCAGCAATCCTAGTAATCTGTTGGAGGACAGATTGCTGGACTGCTGTGACACCCTGCAAGCCCCTTTGAAGACTGTAATCCACAGCCATGATAGCAGCAGTCTGATCTTGCATGACAGCAGTCTGACTTTCCACTGCAGCATTCAGACGTTGGGTGGCTGCTGCTTGTGCTGCAATGGAAGCTGAGATATTGACCATCAGATGCTGCATTGTGTTTGGGTCCACAAGTATGTGAATGGAATTGGCCACCACTTCCATGCTGGAAAGGATGGGCCCCAAGCTCTGCGCAAAGACCTGTGCCAAGTTGGTGCTAGACTCCTCCATGTTCCTTGACATTGCATGCCAGCTTTCTGGCAGGCTTCTCAATGCACCAAGCTTTTCATTGTGTATACCCATCAGCCTTCTTCTGTAGCCTGCCCCATCGAAGTGTTCATCTGAATCAGAACTCCAGCGAGCTGGCACCTGCGCTATCCTTGCCCCCTGCTCTGGCTAGAGGCCACTCATGCCCAGTGCCTCACCACGTGGAGATCCTGCTTCTATGCTACCCTCTAAATTATGTGCAATGTCAATATCTGAGTTTGTGATTGCAAGTGTGAAATCGAGCGACGGTGTTGCGTCTTCATCATCACTGTCCTTACTGTTCCTCCACTGCCTGACCAGGTTGCACTTCTTGGGTATCTGAAAGGAGAAAGGTACAAGGATAAGGTTGTAGTGAGGGGAGGAAAGTAAGAGGTGCATGCTTACACCATCTGCAGCCTGTAAATCAGAAGAGATTGTAGGAAGAGCAGGAAGTGGGAAGTGAGAAGGAGGATTAGGTATGAGGATACCATCATCTTCAATGGATTTAGCCCCGCTGCTGGCCACGGCCTCAGCAATGGCTGTTCCAATATTGGTGGCACCGTCTCCTCCATGGGGGTTAGGACATGCAGACGTGCCTGTCCCCCCCCGCCGGTTAGCTCCTGCTGCCTCTGGTTGTGTGCCATCTTATCCTGCAAGAGAGAGAGGGAAGTGTGCCAGTGAGTGTGGTGCAATCTGTTTGGGTGATGTGGCTGTCATGGTTAAATAGGTGGCAGTATGTGAAAACTGTGAGATGTGGGTTTGAGGCCTTAAGCAGTGGTAAGTGTGCGAGGGTGAGGTGAAGCTATGATTGTTAGGTATGAGTACTGATTGATAGAGACTGGTAGTAGGTGAGTGATGGGGTGTGGTTAATTGAGGAGTGTCTGAGGCTAGTGGTGCAGTTGGTAGGATATGGTATTTGAAGATGCATTCACTGACCTTGGCCATTCACGTGAGGTCATTGAACTTCTTGCGGCACTACATCCAGGTCCTCGGGGTTTAACTCCTGGCATTGACCTCTATGCTATGTGTTCCCATGGCCTTTTGAGCTTATGCCTGGAGGGCCTCCTGCAGATACAGGACAGTTCTCCTAATTTCCACCTCCTCCATCAAGGCCTCCAGTGCAGCATCTGAAAACCTTGGTGCGCGCTCTCTCCCATGTTGTGCCATTCTTCACTGTTCCCCAGGTCAAATTCACTTCCTAAACAACCTCCAGCACCTGTTCCAGCCAGACTGCACCTCCCCTTTAATAGATGCAGGCTAGCTTTAATTGGTGCTAGCCTGTCACAATATTGGTCCCCTACTGACGCGTCTAGCCAATGGACAGTGTGGTTAGTGCTGTACACTAAAATGATTATAATGAGCAGGCAGCACGAAGTTGGCATGCTACCTGTATTACAATCAACAGGCGTGGGTTAATCACACATCGCGATCCCTGATTTTGGGCGCTATTGAATTTAGCCCCCCACACATCCTGACTTTTGTCATGATTCTCTTATGCAGCACCTTATCACAGGCCTTCTGAAAGTTGTAGTTTGAGGAAATTTTATGGATTTGTTCAACTCAGTCGTGTGGATCTACTTTATGCAGCAAAAAACCTGATTGAGTTGAAGCGTTGCAAAAATCACAATAGTTTTGAATCATTTTACACTTCTACTTTTATTGCTTTCCCAATTATATTATGCATGTCATTGTCATACTCCAAAATCAACCAATGATCACTATGTAACTATTTAGAATTCAAAGTAATCAATAAAACTACTGCAAGAATTAAGAAATTTCGGAATGAAAATCACCTGCATTGAATAATTACAGGAATGTAATCAGCTATTTCACATTTCAGCATGGGACTGCTGATAAAAGGCTCATCACCTTAACCAATTCATTATATAGCATTAAAATGACTTCAACTCATTTGTAACCATTTTATTGATGCATAAAAATATTATACAGTACAATTGAAGCAAGTTATAACTCTTTCAAACTCTTAGAAGAGAGTTTGCCCATGTGGCAACAAGGATATTATCACATACCTTTAACTTTGCAGGTGCTTACACTACATATTTTTGACAACCAAGTCAAGTAACAGCAGTGTGAAAGGAAACAGCAACAACATTCTCTGCACTCCCATAAAGAAGAATGCAATTTGAACAATTATACCGTCCTTGATTAGTTTCCATGCATTTTGCTGTAATTGGTGTTGTAGGTTGACATATTATACACTGAATATTCTTGCCAGTCCTCCTCTCTTTTGTTTGAGCCACATTTGCATTTTCGTGCTTTTGGTAATGAAGATTTAGCACTTTTATCCATTAGAAACCACAATAATCTCCTGCAACTCGGCACTTGTTTAAGGATCCTGACCCTTGAAATGCCACTTTGCTTCACACATTAGCTGCTTACAAAGAAAGAGCTAATGTATCATATAATTGGACAAACCACTGCATCTGATTTCTCTCAATCAGGCTATTAGCTTTGTAATTACACAGCTGCCTCCCATGGAAAATGGCAGGCGAACACCCAGCTAATAACATTCTCAAGGGCTCTCCAACACAAGATGAGTATGATGTTGGGGGAAAATATAGTTTTAACTCTTTTGTTGCCAAACTACTAAGACTAAGTGATAGCATGTTGAAATCATAGACTCTATCACACAACTTGCTTTAATAAACTTCTGTTTTTGAAATATCCTCATATAAAGGGTGCAATCTCTTTTATATTCATGTACATTAACAATGTAGAAGATTTGTAAGGGCTACTAGGGTAGTGCAATGGGTTAAATTGTTGTCATTTCACCTCTGGAAGCTGGGCTTAAACTCCAGCTTAGACAGATGGGATGAAACTTTTCTCTCTCTGATAATGCTAAAGGTCCTAAGTGAAATCAGATTGAGCTACCTCAATCTAATTCCCAATGGATGCTCTGTCTAAAGCACAAAACTGTTCTCAAATTTGGCACAATTGCTATTATATGGCAAGCTGAGTCAGAGCCTGTGATGATAGACATCATAGGAAATGTCCATGATGTCTATCATCATAGCCTCTGACTAAGATTGCCATATAATGTCAATTGTGCCAATTTGAGGACATATGAAAAATAGATGTTGCAGTTATGTACCGCCAACATTAAGGTTAGGCTCGATGTCTGGATAATGCAAGGATCAGCTCTTTATTGCATCTGACTGACATTATGCCACACCAAGTAATATCTGATGCTGCTGGGCTCTAATGGAAACATCTTAAAGTATATGTAATGCATCCTCCCTGTTCTACTTTTCTTGCATTGTTACATTCTGACCAAGATAAGCAGATACCAAATAAGAAAAAGAAAGACTTACATTTAGATAGAGCCTTTCATGACATCCAAAAGCGGTTTACAAACGATGAAGTACTTTTGAAGTGTAGTCACTGTTGTAATGCAGGCAATGCGGCAGCCAATCTGCTCACAGTATCCCACAAACAGCAATGTGATAATGACCGGATAATCTGTTTTTTATGATTTTGATTGAGGGATAAATATTGGCCAGGACACCGGGGATAACTCCCCTGCTCTTCTTCAAAATAGTGCCATGGGATCTTTTATGTCCACCTGAGAGAGCAGACGAGGCCTCGGTTTAACATCCGGCACCTCTGGCAGTGCAACACTCCCTCAGTACTGCACTGGATTTTTGCGCTCAAGTTTTTGGAGTGGGACTTGAACCCACAACCTTTGACTCAGAGGTGAGAGTACTACCCACTGAGCCATGGCTGACACGCGCATTTGAAAATATAGATATCATATACCCAACATAACTGATTAATTCAAGTACCAGAGGAAATTAATTTGAATTAAATTTACAAAAAACATAGTGGATATGAAACTATCATATCTTGGGTCTGGCTTTTTGCTCAAGCTGCTAGGCCTGGTTGACACTGTTCTATTTTACAAGGGTTTCACTCAGTAGTGTCAACCTTGGCTCAGTGGTAGCACTATCGCCTCTGAGGCAGAAGGTCATGGGTTCAAGTTATACTCTGGAGAATTGGGCACATATTCTAGGCTGGCACTTTAGTGTAGTACTGATGGAGTGCTGCACGGTCGGAGGTGCCATTTTTCAGATGAGATGTTAAACCGTGGCCCAGTCTGTACTCTCAGGTGGAAGTAAAAGATCCCATGGCACAATTTCAAAAGGCAGGGGAGTTCTACTCCGTGTCCTGGACAACATTTATCTCTCAATCAGTATCACTTAAGCAGATTATCTGGTCACTATCTCATCGCTGTTTGTGGAACGTCACTGGCTGCAAATTGGCTGCTGTGTTTCCTACATCAAATAGTAACTACACTTCAAAAAGTACATCCTTGGCTGAAAAGTGCTTTGGAACATTCTGAAGTCATGAAAGGTGCTATATAAATGCACGTTCTTTCTAGTGCACAGCATTCAAGTTCAAATAGCCCTTACTTCCCACACTCGGTTGTTTAAGTAATGCCACTCATTATGAAAGGGCTCCAATTATGGAATTGTTTCTTTCACTGCTCCATACCCCACCAAAGCAGACAGGCAGCTTGCTCCAGGTCAGACCTGTTGTCATTTTGTAACTACATGCCAGAAGGTACACAAGAACAGCCTGGGTTGACATACCCTTTGATTTTCTCACTGTCCCAAAGGGGAAAAACTCCTCTTTACTCATAACTCTTGTTATACTGCCTTTCCCTAGCGGGTCACCTGTGATCCAGGATTTTCCATTTGGGCACATCAGTGCAGCAATGTACCGAGCTTGAAACTAAACTATGTAAGTATTAGAGTAGGGACACTTAACACTCATGTATAAAATCCCTTTGCTATTACAACACAAATGTTAACCTATTTGATATTTAATATTACTTTGTACAATAATATTCACATAGCATAATTTCAAGCCCTTTATGAATTAAGGTCAAGGCCTTAGAGAGGGTGCAGAGGAGATTTACTAGAATGATACCAGGGATGAGGGACTTCAGTTACGTGGAGAGACTAGAGAAACTGTGGTTGTTCTCCTTAGAGCAGAGAAGGTTAAGGGCTGATCTACTAGAAGTGTTCAAAATCATGAATGGTTTTGATATAGTAAATAAGGAGAAACTGTTTCCAATGGCAGAAGGGTCAATACCACAGGACACAGGTTTACGGAAATTAGCAAAGAGCCAGATGTGAGATGGGGAGAATTTTTTTTACACAGCGAGTTATTGGGCCAGAATTTGCTGTCAAAGTAAGAGCAAGGCTAATGGTGCTTGCCGTTATTTAGGGGCAAATGGTTCAGCAACTTCAGATGAGGAGCAGATGCGCAGTTAAATGTAAATATTCAAAAGTTGCTGTCCGAGTTGCAATGCTCTGCCGTCAGCTTCGCAATGATTTAGCCCTTCCAGTTATTTTTTAGGAACTTTAGGCTGTACTTGCCCATTGATTGCCCATTATACTCGCTGCAGAAAGTTAAGTCTTGTGTTAATGGCTGCCAATCAACCTCCCTGGCACCGAAAATTAACTAGTACAAGTGTGGAGTCTCATTTCTTCAGGTTTTGAATTTTTCATGGAGATTTAAAAAATGTCAAATTTTGAATTAAAAAGAACTTTACTTTTCCTTTCTGTATCTTTTTTCTCTCTCTCTTAATCCAATCTTTCTTTCCCTCTATTTATTTCTCTTTCTGTACCTGATTTGACATTGAATTCACCCACTCTAATTCACTCTCCGTCCCCGTCCTTCCTGTGTTTATTTCCCAATCCTTAAATCTCATTGGTTAAGGAGATACCCTGTTGCTTGACCTGTTCACTCAGGTCCCAGATGCCCTGTTTCCCTGGCTGCACTGTTACCATTTCGCACTTTTAGCAACTTTGTGGGCAAACATTTTGTGAGCTGAAGGGTGCAGGGGCAAGTCTAGCTAATGGCAGATGCCGTTAAATGCTCTGCCAAAGCAAATTCTGGCCCATTATGATCTGGAATGCATTGCCTGAAAGGGTGGCGGAAGCAGATTCAATAGTAACTTGCAAAAAGGAATTGCATAAATACTTGAAGGGGAGAAAATTGCAGGACTATGGGGAAAGAGCAGGGGAGTGGGTCTAATTGGATAACACTTTCAAAGACCCGGTACAGGCACAATGGGCCGAATGGCCTCCTTCTGTGCTGTAAAATTCTATGAATCTATGATTCTAAGTATCTAATAATACCAGATCTGGTAGCTTCTCACATGAAAGAAGCCATAAGGCCCAATTTAAAAATTCTCATCCTTGTTTTCAAATCCCTCCATGGCCTCAACCCTCCCTATCTCTGTAACCTCCACCAGCCCTCCAAGATATCTGCACTCCTCCAATTCTGGCATCTTGTGCATTCCCGATTTTCATTGCTCCACCATTGGCGGCCGTGCCTTCAGCTGCCGAGGCCTTAAGCTCTGGAATTCCCTCCCTAAACCTCTCTGCCTCTCTCTCCTCCTTTAAGACACTCCTTAGAACTTACCTCTTTGACCAAGCTTTTGGTCACCTGTCCTAATATCTCCTTATGTGGCTCGGTGTCAAAGTTTGTTTGATAACGCTCCTGTGAAGCACCTTGGGATGTTTTATTACGTTAAAGATGCTATATAAATGCAAGTTGTTGTTATTTTACATGCTAAAGTGAATTACATACAATTAATTGCTTTTGAAATATAAGGTCAGATTTTAACCCGGGGCAGGGCAGGCGGGAGTCCCCCACGGACATGTTGGTGTGAGGCCTGGACCATTTTAACCCTCGGGCCTCAAGTTAATATTTGAGATCCGTCTCACGCCCGAAGCCAGCAGGAATGCGTAAAGGCCGATGGGCAGGAGTAGAATTTGGGGCGACAGCCAGATGCCGCTGGGGACCCAAGGGAATGGTCCCTGGCATAAGCTAAGTGCTGGTAAGGGAGGGTGGTTGCAAGGGGCGGGGGTGGGGGGGGGAACAGGGAGACAAGATTGCAGCAGCAAAGGGCCAAGGATTTCTTACAGGGCCTGAAGGAGTACTCCTGCTCCTCCTGGCCCCCATGGAATGCTTCCAAAAATTAAAAATGTAATTTACCTTGGACTCTTATGGTTATGCTGTTGCATAACATTAGTTTTCACTGGCTTGGTAATGTGCAAGCCTCCTACGACTTGAAGTTACAATTGCTTTGTGGTGCCAATGACATCAACAGGCTGTGACTTTCACCTTTTAATTAGACCCCTGACTGTGGCGGGCAGCCTCCTGGCTGCCAGAATACCAGCAGTTAAAATGGTTGTGGGCGTGAACATGTTGGGAATGCTGCACAAATCCTTCAACCGCCACTTTAATCCCCCACTCACTCCGTTCACGCAGGGTGGGCTGGGTTTCAACCAGGCCTGTAGACATGGTTGTTTTGTAGGCAAAGGCGGCAGCCAATATGCACAGAGCGAGGTTCACACATAAGAATGAGATAAATGTTTTCAAGAGAATTAGTCTGACTTGGTCATATGTAAGGAGGGTCTTAAAGGATGAGAGAGAGATGGAAAGACTGAGGGGTTTAGGGAAGGAATTCCAGAATGTGGCCATAGCTGTTTGAAGGTACAGTTACTAATGGTAGGGTGGGGTTGCTTGGCTAGTTCGGGGGAGTTGTAGGGCTGGAGGAGGGTTACAGAGATAGGGAAGGCCATGAAGGCATTTAATTACTAGGATGAGAATTTTGAATTTGAGGTGTTGGGAGCCAATGTAGGTCAGTGAGTCAGGGATGATAGGTGAGCGGGACTGGGTGCAGGATAGGATATGGGCAACAGTGTTTTGAATTAACTGAAGTTTACAGAAGGTGAAGGATGGGAGCCTGGCCAGGAGAGCATTGGAATAGTCAAATCTGGAGGTGACAAAAGCATACATGTGAGGTTCAGCAGAAGATGAGCTGAGTGGGCCAAAGGGGAGCTTTGTGATGGAGAAGAGATGGAGTTGGGAGCTCAGCTCAGGGTCGAATAGGATGCAGAGGTTGCAAAAAGTCTGGTTCAGCCTGAGACAGTGGCCAGGGAGAGGATGGAAATGGTGGCGAGGGAATGGAGTTTGTTGCGGGGGCTGAAGGCAATGGCTCAGTCACCTCAATGTTTAACTGGAGGAAATTACAGCTCATCCAAGACTGGATGTTGCACAAGCAGTCTGACAGGAAGCGGTGGAGGGTTGGTGGAGATTACAGTTGGATGTTGTCATCGTATATATGGATGCTGACCCCATGTCTACTGATGATGTCACCAAGGGGCAGCATGTAGATGATGAAAAGGAGGGCCCAACGATCCTTGGGGGACATTAGAAGTGTGGGGGTGGGAAGAGAAGTCATTGCTGAAGATGCACTAGCTACAACCAAATATATAAGAGTGGAATCAAACAAGGGAAGTCTTACTGAGCTGGACAACGGAGAAGAGATGGGGAGACTTCAGTAAGGGGAAAGGTTTCATTACCCCTTTGGAGAATGCCAAAAGGTTGTGGGCTTATTCAAGGGAGGCTTAAGCCTGGAACTGTGGGAGGAGAGTAGGAAGGAAGAGGAATAGTATGGGTTGGGTAGGGATTAGGGGAAATAGAAATAAAAACAGAAAATGCTGGAAATACTCAGCAGGTCAGGCAGCATCTGTGGAGAGAGAAACAGAATTAATGGCCCAGAAATTCGGGCCCCCACGCATGAGTACGTACTGGGTACTCACGCGTAGGCCCAACGAAAGTGCTGGTTTCGTGCATGCACTGCGCATGCGCGGGATACCAGAACTTCCGTTCCCTTGAAAGAAGGGGTTGACAGGTGGAACGGGTGCGCCGGAGAGGCAGCGCGTGCGCATTGAACTTACTTTTTTTTGCAGGGTTCTCCGAGGGTAAGTCTCCAGCAGTTACACTTTTAAAAAGCAGGGTCATCGACCTGAAACGTTAACTCTGTTTCTCGCTCCACAGATGCTGCCTGACCTGCTGAGTATTTCCAGCATTTTCTGTTTTTATTTCAGATTTCCAGCATCCGCAGTATTTTGCTTTTGTATTAGGGGAAATAGAAAGTTGGTATGACTGGGTGATAGGAAAGAGAGGAGACAAGAGAGGAGTACCCATGAGAGGCAAAAATAAAGGGAGATGGAAGTAATAGGCTTGGGTTTGGAGCAGCAGCAAAATGCACATTAGCATGGACACAGAGGGAATTCAGGTTAAATAAGCATGGCAGAGATTAAAGAGATGTGTCCTGGTTTTAAAAAGAGGACCTTCCCCCTTTCTCCAAGTACCTTGTATCAGATGGATCAAAAATTGTTACATGCAGTACCTTAATACTACAATAAAATCTTACAACATCTAATTAACCAACTGTCAGCCCACTAGCACTCCACAAAACAAGGCTCACAAATTCAATAGAAGTTTTTTTTATTGAATTTCCTTTTACACAGGTTCTGATCTGCGCTGATTCCCTGATGGTTTATTGGGTGAGAAAGATTTTTTTTTAATGTGTATAATTCAAGTGCTAGTTATAGTATCTTTCCTGATGATAAAATAATAATCTTTTCTTTACTTCTTTGATCAGCCCTATTGCTAATGCATACACAAAAGTATAGAAATTACTTTGAGTGATATTAGTGGGTGAGCACTTTATTATGATATTCCTCCGTCTGCTATTTTAACAGGTGTTAACTCATTTGTTTTAAATATGCTAATACCACCACTAAAATACCAGACAGCGAAATGTCATATGAATATTGCTAAACATCTGCTAATATTGCCTAAAGCAATTTTGATCAAATTTGCACTGTGTATTAGATTAAAGAGAAATTCTTTTACTCATGGCTCATGAAACTTTAGTAAAAGAACTTTTTTAAGCTTTAGTCATGGACAAATATATACTCAACCTTTTTTGAAAGCAAAGGAAGCATAGAAAATGTGCTAGCTGCATATACTGTGCATAAAATTGCTGCAGTGTTTACTGGTGCAGCAGTAAATGGTATGTGAAGTACTTTGGAATGTGACGTGATATAGCACTATATAAATCCAAATCTTTCTTTAATATAATACAACATAATTTTTATGCTGTGCTTACAAAGAACCATTTTACTTTAAAAAGACTTGTTTATGAGCACAAATTGCAGAAGAATGGTTTTAACAAAGTTAGTTGGGCATTGTGTTTGGTTGACTTCTGTACTGGCAATGACATCCCATGGGTGTAAATACGTGGCCTTTTCCAGTTCATTCGGTCCCAAATAGCACTCTTGGATAAACAGAAAAAAATGTAGATAGTGCTATCAACTTTCTCATATAATTACAAAACAAGCCTATTTCAGGCCTATTGTTCATGGGCAAATTACTTTATCATGCTTGAAAAAAAACACACAAAAAGGGAATTTGTCTGCTATAGTTGTGTTACAATTTAATTTTATTATGTAACAAATTGCTTCCACTATTAGGCATTTAAATTAAAATTTACAATGTTGTGACATTTTTAAAACAATATGTTTTGTGTTTTTTTTAAAGTAATTTATCTTCTATTCTTTTCTCAGTATGAACATTAGTTGAAGAGGGTGGGTGGGCTTGCTCCCACTCCCTCTGCAGTGTTACTGTTGATATGCTGAAAGGTGGATGACTTACCCATTAATATCGCCTCCCCTCCCTATTGGGGACATACCTGATCTCTATTAGGCACTTCCCCAATTATGGAAATGACTAGGTAGGGATCTACAAACCCACATCCTCCTGTTCCACGACATCGTGGTACTCCAGTATTACAATGCACTCCATTCTCTGGACACAACAGCACTGGGCAATTTAAGACTACTTGCCTTTTTATCATATTTGGTTTTCCTTAATGGTGTTTTTAATACAAAATGTTCCATATACCACAATGAAACATGTGTAATTAAGTAACCAAATTTGTGAATATAAATTATAATAAGCTGAAGCTAGGTGGCCCAATTTAATAATGATACGCTATGTATTGTTGGTATCTGTTTATGTCAAACTCGACTCGTAATTTTCAAAATGTAGCCAGATCCTTTCTTGGTGCTGGCATCTGAAGTATCTCCTGTTAACGCCGCGAAACGGTGAAGGCAGCACATGTGGAGTGTGTGATGTGGCCTGTCTCAGGAGGGTATCTTCAATCACATTGAGATACTCAGTTGAGTGTGAAAGGACAGCATTAGCTAATCAGAACACTACATTTCATGGAGATGTGGCCACATTAAGTGATAATATGGACACAGGGGAGTACGGTAAGTTGTAAATGAGAACCTGTAGCTTGGTTGAAGGAGGAGATTGTAGACCCCATCCTTTAACAAACTGTCTGTACTCAGCGACAAGCCACAGTAGTTCATTACTGCCATTTGATTATCCATTCTGTTTGTTCAGAATGCTTCAGTAATTATTTTGTAAACACCTGTGGCCTTCAGTGGAGTCTGAGGCAGCAGTATAAAATGATAGCTTTATACATTTTAATATTAAAACCGCTAATTGATTAATCCATATTATTAGAAATGAGTATACTTCAGTTACAAAATGAAATGGTTGAAGGCAGATTTTGTATTAATGAGGGTGGGAGGAGAGATATGACACCACAGGATTCTCATGGGACACTGATGGGGAAGGGAAGAGGGGCGTGCAAGAGCAGGCAAAATCCCTATTAATACAGCATGCTAACTACTCCAAGTCGCATTTTGATTTGATTTTGGCATTGCATAAACTTGTCTTAGTTTGGCTCAGTTGGTATCATTCTCATATCAGAGTTGTAGGTTTAAGCCCCACTCCAAATCTTAAGCCCATAATCTAGGCAGACCATCGGGAGCAGCACTCAGAGTGCTGTATTGTTGGAGGTGATGTTGTTCAGATGAGGTATTATACTGTGCCCCATCTGCCTATTCCAGTAGAATACAAGCCAACTGTCTGGATTTGATGTGGACAATCAGCATTTTAGGGCCTGGTTTGCATATTCATGATTGCAGATGAAAATGAGCACAGACTGCGAATGTAGGCGATTGACTTGAGGTATGTTTTGATGAAACAATGGTCTGGTTGGTATGTTGGAAATCCAAATGTCACTTTGCTTTTCCTTTTCTTGGATAAAAAATCTAATAATTATGACATAAGCTTAAAATCAACCAGAGTCCATCATTTTTAATTTAAAAATTCCAACATTTCCAAGGCAACGTGCTCCTGAGCAACCAAGGACCAAAGGTCTACATAAGTTTACAAATAGAAGGAGGTTATTCGGCAGATCCTGTCTGTGCCAGCTCTTTGTAAGAGTCATCCAAAGTTAATCCCACTGCCCTGCTCTTTCCCTATCGTCCTGTATCTTCCTTGGCTTCAAATGTCTATCTACTCTTCCTTTAAAAGATGCAGTGGTCTCTATTGCAACTACTCCCTGTGGCCAAGCATGCCATGCTCTAGGCACTGGGTCTAAAGTGGGTAGAGTGCTTTAGAAATGCATCACTAATTTTACGACAGCAACATTTGGATTTCCTTTTCAGGTTTTCATGTGCTTATGTTTTTTACCCTTCAAATATAAATGAAGAATGTTGTGTGTATGTATAGCTTAAGCTAAAAGCCTGTTTAACTGTTTGTTTTCATGTGTCATAGACTTATAATCAGGACTGTTCTTGAGTTTTCAGCTTTTGGGGGACTGACAGCTTTTTTAAAGATGTTGGCTAACTTTAGTTTTCTAGGTTGGTGTGTCTGAAGCCAGGAATAGCACTTTACCAGGAGGGAGAAGGGATTTATGCAGTACTTTGAGAGGGGGAGAGAGCTGGCACTGGTGTTTTGGGGGTGAGGCTGGAGGTGAGCAGTACTTTGCGAGGGGGAGAGAGCTGGCACTGGTGTTTTGGGGGTGAGGCTGGAGGTGAGCAGTACTTTGAGAGGGGGAGAGAGCTGGCACTGGTGTTTTGGGGGTGAGGCTGGAGGTGAGCAGTACTTTGAGAGGGGGAGAGAGCTGGCACTGGTGTTTTGGGGGTGAGGTGGGCCAACAGGATGGGTTCTAAGCCCCTATTTGCCATTAAGCATTTTTTAAGTATGAAAATGAATTAAAACTTTGTACTTCCTGTAGTGTATGTAACTGTTCTACCTTTAAGAGAACTATTGTATGTAACCGTCCACCTTTAAGAGAACTATTTTAGGTGTGGCACTACTTTATCCTGGCTGCTGTATACTGTAATACCGACGGTGACCACACCGGTATATAAGTGCTGTGGCAGAATTTATTGGGCAGATTCGCCCTGACCTTCGAATAGTAAAGTCCTGTTAAAGTTACTCTTGTAGTCTGTGTATTACTTCGCTATACAACCCACAGACTTTACAGTGGCGACGAGTTCGATCTTACCCTGCGGCAACAATACCTCTGAAGAAGTAAACGAGCATCGAGAAGAGGCACCCGCCCTCGTCGTTTTGCTGAGAGAAAACTCGAGTCTGCAGACCAAGAAAGGAGGAAGATTTCAAACACGAAGTCTTCCATCAGCAACAGGCACGGATTGTCCCTTCTGCCACGGTGGTGAGTGAGCCGATCAACACGAGAAGCAAGTCGGCCACGGTGACTGTGAGTAAAGGGAAAATAGAAACAAATAAACGGAGGATAAGGGCGGTGCACTCGACCACGGTCGAGGGGGAAAGGAGCCGGACAGAAATCGGGCCCAGAGGCGCTGAGACTGGGGCAGCGTGGAGCAGAAGCCGCGGTACAAGCGGGCTGGGGAGCGTCGTGAGACGACTAGACCGCGACGGCGAAAAAGGCCGGACAAATACCGCGACCACGAGGCGCTGCGACCGGGATCGTAAGGCGCGGGAAGATATAAAAATAAATAAGCCACGGAGAACTCAGCCGCAGCCGGGGAGGAAAGCACCGGACTGCGAGAGGGCTGGGAGGCGCGATTGGAGCGAAAAAGGCCGGGCACCTACCGAGGCCGCGAGGCGCTGCGACCGGGATCATAAGGCGCGGAGGCAATAAATAACTAAATAACCCACGAAGAATCAGCCGCAGCCGGGGAGGAAAGGACCGGACTGCGGGAGGTCTGGGAGAGGCGTTTAAAGCCGCTGAGGGAGAGCCGCGCGAGCGGGAGAGACAGAGCCCGAGAGAGAGCGAGCGAGAGCCGAGCGAGCGGGAGAGACAGAGCCCGAGAGAGAGCGAGCGAGAGAGACAGAGCCCGAGAGCGAGACCGAGCGAGGTTCCGGCCAGCGGCTTGCAGCAGCTGCCGTGAAGGACCAGGAGCTGGATCTGTCCGACGCCAACTGGTTGTCCCCAGCGCCGGTTGCCCCTGCCGAAAAGAAGAAGGGGGGGGAACAAGGAACGCGATCGGCTTTTCTAGCGTGCGCTTCAGAATAAACTGAAGCCGGCGCACAGGCTACAAACCCCGTAAACCAGCGGTCGTCGCCCGAGGGCAAAGCTTACCCCTCCCACCAGAGGAAGAAGTCAGGAGCGGGAAACCGCCATTTTGCCAGTAGGGGGGAAGAAGACAAGCGCGGGAAACCGCCATTTTGCCAGTAGGCGGGGAAGAAGACAAGCGCGGGAAACCGCCATTTTTGGAAAAAAAAAAGAAAAAGTTAAAAAGTTAAAGAGAAATCCTGTTGTTTCGCAGAAAGATAGTGAGAGATAGTGAAGATGCCTAAGCATGGTAACATCAACAACTTCGATGCCGAGGTGGAAGATTGGGCCACGTACGTAGAACGTATCGAGATATATTGTGAGGCCAATAAAATAGAAGATGATGATAAAGCTATAACCTTGCTAAACTCGATGGGCGCGAAGACATACGGGTTATTGAAGCATCTTCTATCACCAGCTAAACCGGCGGATCAGACTTTCGATAATATTGTTGCTGTTCTGAAGGATCACTTGAACCCCACACCGCTGATGTTGGCGGAACGATTCAAATTTTATGCAAGAACGCAACGGAAAGAGGAAAGCAACGCGGAATACTTGGTCGAACTGCGTAGACTAGCGAAATACTGCCAGTTTGGAGGAAATCTGACAGGGGCATTGCGAGACAAGTTCGTGTGCGGGCTGTCGAAGGAAGGAACGCAAAAGCGACTACTCAAAGAGAACGACCTTACACTTGAGAGGGCTGTCCTTATTGCAGCATCGCACGAAGCCGCAGCGAAAGGAACTGCGGAAATGCAGCTAAAGGCAGCGGTACTCAGTGTGGATCAAATTACTTCGGGTACAACGAAATGTTATCGTTGTGGGAAGACAACACACGACCAGAACCAATGCTGGTTTAAAAACCAGGAATGTAGAAAATGTGGCAAACTGGGTCACATAGCTAAAGTATGCCGGTCAGGAAAGAAGACCAACAACCAAAAAAAGCCATCACAGGGAAAGTACAACAAAGTACACAAGGTGGCTGAGAAGAGTTCAGACGAACAGAATTCGGATTCAGACCCAAACGGCCAGGAACTGGGTAGTCTGAGAATTCACAATGTGAGTAAGAAAGCTGACCTACAAACTATCTGGGTCATGCTAAAAATAGCCGGAGTCCAAGTGAAAATGGAGTTGGACACTGGATCAGCCCTATCAGTCATAAATCGAAGGGATTACAACCGGCTATTCTCACATATACCCTTGAGAGATACCAAGTTCGTATTGCAGACATACATGGGGCATAAAGTATACCCCATGGGGAAGATAAGAGTCAAGGTGAGAGACAGGGGCAAAGAACACCCAGGAATGGACTTATATGTACTACCTGAGGGAGGACCACCACTTCTAGGACGGGAGTGGATCAAGAAAATAGACATGGAATGGCACTACCTAAAAGCAATAACGAGTGAGGACTCGGTGCAGACAATCAGCTCAGACTCTGAAACGGATGACGATGAGACCAGCCCAAGTATGAAAGACAAGTCTAAAATGAACTTGCTGACTGAGGTTGGAAAAACGAAGGCGTGCATAAAGGCTTATGCTCCAGAGGAGAACAAAGTTTCAGAACAGAATTCCACTGAACAACAACAACATAGTTTGACAGAGAATTCTGAGTCTGTCCAGTTTACAGACATATACATTACTGAGGAACACCGAGCTCAAACTCAACTTTATTTCAAATTACAACAGCAATTAGAACAATTGAGTTGCCGTCTTGAGCAAGAGACAACAGCAATGAAAAAGTTCTTGGACACAGAGTGGGAGAATCTGGAAAGACAACAGAAGCAGCTGGGGGAGAAAATGGAGCAGGAGCACACAAACCGTCTGCGCGAGGAGGCCAAACGAATCAAAGCTGATTCGGTCTCTGAAGGTGCGTGCTCTAATCTGGTGGAGCAAGATGTTCAGCAACTGAAGGCGCTTGTTAGCAGGTTGCAGGCAGGAAAGGCTGATTTGGTCGCCAGGAATTCCGAGCTCCTACTGAAGTCGGGTGCAGCATCACCGGACGATTCATTTGTGGAAATTCGAATGGTGGAGGCTGCGGATGATGGCGAAGTAGAAGCAGCAAAGGGACCCCAGTGCAAGGTTCTAAACAGCCCTGCAGCTAATGGGAAATGGATGATGGCAGAAGAGTTAACAGTCAGCCAACTCCTCCAGGGCAAGGTTATAAACAGCCCTGTAGTTAATGGAAAAGGGATGATGGCAGAAGAGTTAACAGTCAGCCAACTCATTCATATGCTGAGGGATAAAACTCTAAAATGGGAAAAACTTAAATACGAGCCTCAATCTTCAAAGGGAAGGGAGCTCTCAAAAGTCATTGGAAGAGCTGAGGTGGCAACCCAGACTGAGAAGTCTGCAGCAGAACAGCCCTTGGATGCCGAAAGTACGCTGCCTCACGTCAATGCAGAACAACAGAATGCTGAAACAGCTACTTCAGTAGAGGGATTGAATGGTCCGATCAATCAATCTCCGAATGAAGTTGAAGTATTGAAATCACAAATGAGGTCATTAGTAAAAGACTTGCAGGAAGCCCAGAAAAAGCGGGATGAAGCTGAACGCATGATGAAGTCTCTTCAGGACAGATGTCAGGATTTAGAACAAAAGTCGGCTAACGTTCATCTGGGCAAGGAGGAAATAGAAGACCCTCCCGCTGGCTTAGCTCAGGATGACACCGAATATTACCATGACCTGTTGAGCGACACCGAATATTACGAGGACCTGGTCTGCCCAGCTTGTGATGAAAACTCCCAAAGTGCAGAAACCTTGATGAATCACAAAAAGTCTAAGGAACATCGGGAGATGGTGGCGCTACTACGGGAGGAACTGTGCAGGCAGCTGGCAGCTGACAATGGAGCCCCGAGAGTCTCCAAGAAGCAGAAAAGGAAAAGACGAAGCAGAAGATGATAACCATCTGAACCACAGAAAAGGAAAATACGAAGCAGAAGATGATGATCATCTGGACCATCATCATCACTATTAGATCACGCATGGGGTCCCTGCGAACGGAGCCATATCAGTTTGGAAGTAGAAAACTTCCCAAGGTACTCAAGTTTTACAAGCCAACAATGCTGGTTCAGAAGGACGGAAGTTCAAGCTGTTAAGTCCAGTGAAGGACTATTGGATGAGTCACTCCAGCAACGTGAACCGACTACACCACGGGGAACTGCTGCACCACTGAGGCGTTGTCAGGACCGAGTCCAGAAGCACGGAAGGCGCATCCACCGAGATTGAATCTGTGAACTGTTTCCCGCAGAGACTAAATCTATGAACTGTTTCCCGCAGAGACTGAATCTGTGAACTGTTTCCGCAGAGATTACATCTGTGAACTGTTTTAACATAAAGTTGGATATATGTTAGGAGGTTATGTTTAATGGGGAATAAGTATGTTGTAAGCTAAAAAGGGAGGATTGTAGTGTATGTAACTGTTCTACCTTTAAGAGAACTATTGTATGTAACCGTCCACCTTTAAGAGAACTATTTTAGGTGTGGCACTACTTTATCCTGGCTGCTGTATACTGTAATACCGACGGTGACCACACCGGTATATAAGTGCTGTGGCAGAATTTATTGGGCAGATTCGCCCTGACCTTCGAATAGTAAAGTCCTGTTAAAGTTACTCTTGTAGTCTGTGTATTACTTCGCTATACAACCCACAGACTTTACACTTCCAGGAATGCATTATCCATTGCTACTGGGAGAAAGATGTTTTAAAATATAATGAAAAGTAGTTAATTCCCAAATGGCATAATTGAGCAATGGTCTCTGCTTTTTAGATGAAAAAAGGCAATGTTCATTGAATATTCTGAAACTATTCCAATTCAAGTGTCAAAAATCACAATTTTCTGGAGAAAGGATGCCTTCAGCCCCACCCCCCACATAAATCATGTTCCTCCCTTTCAGGTCTTCATCAACTTACATTTTTCTTTCCTCCAAATCTAATGAATGAATATACCTACTGCATAAATTACAAGCCTGAGTCCCATTGCATCTTCAGTGGAATTATTTGTTCAGACATGTCATAGGCTTATATTCAGGGCTGTTTTTGAGTTGATAGCTCTTTAGTGATGTTGACAGTTGTTTTGATGCTGTTTATCAGCTTTTGCTAATTTTCTAGGTTGGCATGTATGCAGTCGTACAAGTGGACATTAAAGGTCACCTGGCATTATTCAAAGAAAACCAGGGGGCTGTCCTGGCCCAAATTCTACCCTCAATATTCTTTCCCTTTAAGGCTACTGCTCTTACCACGACTAGGTGTTATAAGAGATTAGCTTGTAAAATTAAGGCACATGGGATTGGGGGCAAGGTATTGACTTGGATAGAGAACTGGTTGGCAGATAGAAAGCAAAGAGTTGGAATAAACGGGTCGTTTTCCGAGTGGCAGGCAGCGACTAGTGTGGTACCGCAGGGATCGGTGCTAGGGCCCCAGCTGTTCACAATATATATTAATGATCTGGACGAGGGAATTGGATGTAATATCTCCAAATTTGCAGACGACACAAAGCTGGGTGGGAGGGTATGCTGTGAGAAGGATGTTGTGAAACTCCAGTACGATTTGGACAGGTTGGGTGATTGGGCAGAAACATGGCAAATGCACTATAATGTGGATAAATGTGAGGTTATCCACTTTGGTGGCAAAAACAGGAAGGCAGATTATTATTTGAATGGCAATAGATTGGGAGAAGGGGAAGTGCAAAGAGACCTGTGTGTTCTTGTGCACCAGTCGCTGAAGGTAAGCATGCAGGTGCAGCAGGCGGTTAAGAAGGCAAATGGTATGTTGGCCTTCGTAGCAAGAGGGTTCGAGTACAGGAACAAGGATGTCTTGCTGCAGTTGTACAGGGCCTTGGTGAGACCGCACCTTGAGTATTGTGTGCAGTTTTGGTCGCCTTATCTGAGGAAGGATGTTCTTGCCATGGAAGGAGTGCAGCGAAGATTCACCAGGCTAATACCTGGGATGGCAGGAATGACGTACGAGGAGAGATTGGGTCGATTGGGCTTGTACTCACTGGAGTTTAGAAGATTGAGAGGGGATCTCATCGAAACCTATAAAATTCTGTCAGGCCTGGACAGACTAGATGCAGGAAGGATGTTCCCGATGGCTGGGGAGTCCAGAACTAGGGGTCATAGTCTAAGGATAAGGGGTAAGCCATTTAGGATTGAGATGAGGAGGAATTTCTTCACCCAGAGAGTGGTGAACCTGTGGAATTCTCTACCACAGAAGGCAGTGGAGGCCAATTCATTAAATATATTCAAGAAGGAGTTGGATATATTTCTTAAGGCTAAAGGGATCAAGGGATATGGGGAGAAGGCAGGAACAGGGTACTGAATTTGGATGATCAGCCATGACCTCATTGAATGGCGGAGCAGGCTCGAGGGGCCGAATGGCCTACTCCTGCTCCTATCTTCTATGTTTTTATGTTTCTATAAACAGGTCTGGAGGCTAATTAGAGACTAGTTATTGTTGTTGTCGGAAGGTTTCTCTAAATTGACAGATGCTTGGCTCCTCCTTGTTATCTCAACAACCTCTCCAGGTTATCTCAATGTCAGAAGTAAATGATAGGAAATAACTGTGTATCACGGTGTCAGCCATGGCTCCATGGCACTATTTCGAAGAAGAACAGTGGAGTTATCCCTGGTGTCCTGGCCAATATTTATCCCTTAATCAACATCTAAAACAGATTATCTGGTCATTATCATATTGCTGTTTGTCGGAGCTTGCTGTGCCCAAATTGGCTGCCGCATTTCCTACATTACAACAGTGACTCCACTTCAAAAGTACTTCATTGGCTGTAAAGTGTTAGATCAGTGGTTCAGTGGATAAATAATTACACGGATGCTGTACATAAACAAATAACAGGTCCTTACTGGAGGAGGGTAATTTCTAGACTGGGGTACAGAGGCATGCGCACAGCTTATATACCGGTGTGGTTACTGCTGGTACTACAGTATACAGGAGCTGTAAAAAGTAGTTCTGACTTAAAGCACATACACTACAATTCCTCCCTTTTTAGATTAATAATACCCCCTTAATATTCAAATAACAATTACATTTTTACATGTACATTCAATAACAAAAGTCCATTTATAGATTCAGTCTTTGGGGCGGCTTCCTGACCCTTTCGGGATAGCGCCTTTCCGGAGGTTCTTGTTCTTGGTGCAGAGGCGATTCTGACCCCTTTTCATCGGGTAGTTCAGCGGGTTCTACTGCTACTGCGTCTGAAGTAGATGCTACCGGTATGTCGGGTGCATCCCCAGGTACTCGAGACATGGGGTTGACGCCTTCCTGTGACGCTAAGATCTGATCGACGTGGCGTCTCACAATGTTCTCCCCGACATCCACTGTGTACATTAATGGCCCCTGCCTTGTACATATCGTTCCGGGTTGCCACTTCTCTGTTCGATAGTCACGGGCCAAGACTGGTTGCCCTACATTGAAGCTCCTTGTCGGCTTCTCGTTGATGTGCTGGAATTGTTTGTCCTCAACATTTCTTCGCACATTTGGTCTGGGCAAGTCCAGACGAGATCTCAATCTTTGGTTAAAGAACATCATGGCTGGGGTCTGGTTGGTAACTGCATGTGTCGCGTTTCGGTAGGCTAATGTGATGAAATATATGTCTTCATCAGCCCCTGTGTTTTACCTGCATTGTATTGTGTGTACCGCACCCTTTTCCCCTATTGTGTGTATTGGCTCCGCCCCTGTCTTTTGTCATATAAAGGTCTCAAGAGCTGTATGAGTCATTCTGCCAGACGAATCCGATGTAGAATGACGTGCAATGTTCTTAGCGATTAAAAGCCTTCAGTTGAATCCTTTAACTTCTTGTCTTTGAGTTGTTGATGGCACATGAATTGTAATCGCTAAAACACCAAGATGGATCGACTCCTGAAACCAGAGCGCTTGGATCTGGACCCCCATGCCACAGACGCAGCCACACAGTTTGGACACTCAGCCACTGCCATAGCAGCCGCGACCGCCACCGGAAACGTGAAACTGGGAATCCTGCGAAACTGGGCGAGTCATCGGGTCTCCCCTCTCATCCGAGATGCCACCAGCTACGAGGATGCCTGCACCATTCTGAAGGCCCACTACGTGCGGCCAATAAACGAGGTGTACGCCAGGCATCTTCTGACTATTCGCACGCAGCGGCATGGTGAGTCACTAGAGGACTTCATGCTAAGCCTAAAAGTACTGGGCAGAGACTGTAACTGTAAGGCCGTGTCTGCCACCGTGTACACGGAGGAGCTGATCCGAGACTCCTTTATTGCGGGCCTCAGTTCAAATTACATTCGGCAGAAACTGTTTGAAAAGGAGGGACTGGATTTAAAACAGGCTATGGGCATAGCGCGATCGCTGGATATGGCCCAGAGGAACTCTGAATCCTGTTCCTCAGGCCACGCGGCCCACTCCGCCTCGTGCGCGCCGTGGGGGCCGCCATTTTGGAAGCCATCTTCACCTCCCAGGTCTCAGGGCAGCCCAGCACCGTTGGAGCCCCAGCCTCCACCCAGGAGCCCCACTACTGCTGCGATGCATCGGGGCCCGAAATGCTACTTCTGCGGCCAGGACAAACACTCCAGGCATCTGTGCCCAGCGAAGGGCACCACCTGTTTTAAATGCGGGAAGAAAGGACATTTCAGTAAAGTCTGCAGAGGGAACCCCGCCTCCAACTCCGCCACCGCCGTGTGCGCGCCGTGGGGGCGGCCATCTTGGACGCCATCTTGTCCACCCTCATGGACTCCACCATCTTGTCTCGACTACACGGACCCCCAGGACCCACTGGTGGCCTCAATCACAGTGGATCAATCCAGGCCGCATCCGTTGTCTAGATCGATGATGGACATAGAGGTAAACGGGGACAAGGTTGAGTGCTTGATTGACTGCGGGAGCACCGAAAGCTTTATTCATCCTAGCCTGGTAAAATGACTTTCACTAACGATAGTCCCTACACAGGGCAAAATCGCCATGGCTGATAAGACTCATACCTCAAAAATTACAGGTTTCTGCGCGGTTATGTTGTCGGTAAAAGGCACTGATTACAGAGATTTTAAACTGTTGATAATGCCAGATCTCTGTGTGAGCGTGATCTTGGGTCTGGACTTCCAGTGCCACCACCAAAGTATCACGCTTACCTACGGTGGGTCCCAGCCGCCCCTCACAGTGCGCGGTCTGGCTACCCTGAAGGTGAAGCCGCCCTCTCTGTTTGCCAACCTCGCACCCAACTGTCGACCCATAGCGACCAAGAGTAGGCGGTACAGCTGGGAGGACAGATGGTTCATTGCGTCTGAAGTAGAAAGACTCAAGCGGGAGGGTATCATCGAATGCAGTACCAGCCCGTGGCGCGCCCAGGTAGTAGTGGTTAAGGGTAGCGAAAAGAAGCGGATGGTGATAGATTATAGCCAGACGGTTAATCTATACACCCAGCTAGACGCCTACCCTCTGCCCCGCATAGCGGATATGGTTAACCAAATTGCGCAATACCGGGTGTTTTCCACCATCGACCTAAAATCGGCATACCACCAGCTCCCCATTAGGCCGGAGGACCGTCCATACACCGCCTTTGAGGCGAACGGACGCCTCTACCACTTCCTCAGAGTCCCCTTTGGGGTAACGAATGGGGTCTCGGTCTTCCAGCGGGAGATGGACCGCATGGTCGATGAAAACCAGTTAACAGCCACCTATCCATACCTAGACAACGTCACCATCTGCGGCCACGACCAGCAAGACCACGACTCGAACCTCGCGAGATTCCTGAAAACCGCCCTCAGACTCAATCTCACCTACAACGAGGATAAGTGTGTCTTTAGCACCACGCGCCTCTGTATCCTGGGCTGCGTGGTGGAAAACGGGGAAATCGGTCTGGACCCCGACCGATTGCGCCCCCTACGGGAGCTACCCCTACCAAACACTCCCAAGGCCCTGAAAAGGTGCCTGGGGTTTTTCTCCTATTACGCCCAATGGGTCCCCAATTATTCCGACAAGGCCCGTCCCCTCCTGAAATCAACATCCTTCCCGCTCACGGCCGAGGCCCACGCCGCCTTCAACAGCATTAAACACGACATTGAGAAGGCCGCGCTGCGGGCAGTGGACGAAAACATCCCTTTCCAGGTCGAAAGCGATGCGTCCAACTTCGTTTTAGCAGCCACCCTCAACCAGGATGGGCGGCCCGTAGCCTTTCTCTCAAGAACCCTCCAAGGGCCCGAGATCAGGCACTCCTCGGTAGAGAAGGAGGCCCAGGCCATAGTGGAGGCAGTGCAGCACTGGAGGCACTACCTAGCCGGCAAACGCTTCACCCTGCTTACCGACCAGCGGTTGGTAGCCTTCATGTTTAACAACAAACAGGGGGAAGATCAAGAACGGCAAAATTCTCAGGTGGCGGATCGAACTCTCCACGTTTGAGTATGACATAATATATAGGCCGGGGGCCCTCAACGAATCCCCCGATGCCCTATCACGAGGGATGTGTGCCAGCATCCAGGGGGACAGGCTACAGGGCCTCCACAATGGCCTCTGCCACCCGGGGGTCACCCGGCTATTTCACTTTATAAAATCCCGTAACCTCCCCTATTCCATTGAGGAGGTCCGGTCTATGACCAGGGACTGCCGCACCTGTGCGGAATGCAAGCCCCGTTTTTACAGGCCCGACCGAGCCCACCTGATCAAAGCTACACGGCCATTCGAGCGCCTGAGCTTAGATTTCAAGGGACCACTCCCCTCCACCGACCGCAATGTGTACTTTCTCAACATTGTGGAAGAGTACTCCCGCTTCCCCTTCGCCTACCCCTGCCCAGACATGACCAGTGCCATGGTCATCAAGTGCCTCGGCAGCCTGTTTTGCACGTTCGGCATGCCGAACTACATCCACACTGACAGGGGGGCGTCGTTCATGAGCGACGAACTGCGCCAATACCTGCTGTCGAAGGGGATAGCCACGAGTCGGACCACTAGTTATAACCCCCGGGGTAATGGGCAAGTGGAGAGGGAGAACGCGATGGTGTGGAAGGCGGTCACCTTAGCACTAAGGTCTAAAGCCCTCCCTACCTCCCGCTGGCAAGAGGTCCTCCCAGATGTACTCCGCTCGATAAGGTCGCTACTGTGTACTACTACTAACGCCACTCCTCACGAGAAGATGTTTGTTTTTCCCCGCAAATCAACTCGGGAGTGTCTCTACCTTCGTGGCTCTCCACCCCAGGGACAGTCCTATTACGGAAGCATGTGAGGGGCCACAAAACGGATCCCCTTGTGGAGGCAGTACACCTACTCCACGCAAACCCACAGTACGCGTACGTCAGGCACGCCGACGGGCGTGAGGACACCGTGTCCATAAAGGACCTCGCCTCGGCAGGAAGCGACGACGACCCATCCTCACCACCCCCAGAAGAACCTCCACCATCCCCAGAGGTATCCTCACCACCCCCAGAAGTACCTGCAACACCCCCAGCACATGGGTATGCCCAGGAGGGCACCACGGACTCCCGGTCGGAACCCGAGGTACTGTTGCGACGTTCAGGAAGGACTATCACACCCCCGGACAGACTAAATCTGTAGAAGGGGTGAATGTGATGAAATATATGTCTTCATTAGCCCCTGTGTTTTACCTGCATTGTATTGTGTGTACCGCCCCCCCTTTTCCCCTATTGTGTGCATTGGCTCCGCCCCTGTCTTTTGTCATATAAAGGTCTCAAGAGCTGTATGAGTCATTCTGCCAGGCGAATCCGATGTGGAATGGCGTGCAATGTTCTTAGCGATTAAAAGCCTTCAGTTGAATCCTTTAACTTCTTGTCTTTGAGTTATTGATGGCACATCAGCTAATAAGAAATTGTCCATCTTATGCTGTAGTGGAATTTCCTCGTCGCACATGGCCTTTATCGCCTTCTTAAAGGTTTGTACGAACCTTTCAGCCAATCCATTGGTGGCTGGATGATACGGGGCGGATGTGTAATGCCTTACCCCATTCCTTTTCATGAATTTTTGGAACTCGTCGGACACAAACTGTGGTCCATTATCAGAGCAGATCTGCTCTGGCAAACCATTTCTGGCAAATATGGTCCGTAGGACTGAATTGTTTTCTCTGTAGTGGTTGAAGACATCTTTATCACCTCAGGCCACTTGAATGAGCATCCACTGTTATTAAGAACATTGAGTCCATGAATGGACCAGCGAAATCAATGTGCACCCGTTGCCATGGAGAGGAGGGCCACTCCCATGGGTGTAGAGGGGCATGTGGTGGTGCATTTTGGACCTTCTGGCATCCTAAGCAGCTCTTAGTTAGGTTTTCGATTTGTTGATCGATTCCCGGCCACCACACATAAGCCCTAGCAAGGCTTTTCATTTTCACGCCCCCCAGATGACCTTCATGTAGCTCCTTTAGCACTCTCTCCCTTAACTTGGGTGGAATCACCACTCTGGATCCACACATCACTGTCCCCTGGCATACTGACAGCTGTTCTCTTCTGGATGAGAATGCTGGCAACAGTGAGTCGCCATGTGTTGGCCATCCCCTCACCGTCAATTCATATACCCGTGACAGCGTCGGATCATTGCGGGTCTCCTTCTCTATATCCGCGTTTGTTACTGGCAATCGTTCAATTATCGACGAATAAAATATCTCGATAGGGTCCACTGCTGGTGCTTCCTCCACCGTAGGCAGTGGCAGGCGCGATAGCCCATCAGCGTTCCCATGCTGTTTCGTGCCTTTATATTCTATTTCATATTGATTTGCCCCTAGAAACAGGGACCATCTTTGTAACCGCTGTGCAGTCATTACTGGCACGCCCTTCTTAGGATTAAAGATGGAGACAAGTGGTTGGTGGTCAGTCAGCAAGGTGAACTTCTGCCCATGCAGATAATGGTTGAATTTTTTTACTCCCCACACTAGGCTGAGGGCCTCCCTGTCAATCTGGGCGTAGTTGCGCTCGGCTGAGGTTAGTGACCGAGACGCAAAGGCTACTGGCCTCTCCAACCCGTCTGGGAATTTGTGCGACAGCACCGCTCCAATGCCGTAGGGTGATGCATCACATGCCAAAAGAATTGGTAGTGCTGGGTTGAAATGGGCCAACACCTCTTTTGATGTGATCAATTCTTTACACTTCTGGAAAGCTCGTCTACGTTCGTCATCCCACTTCCATGGTACCCCTGTTTGCAGTAGGGTGTTCAGCGGGTGTAATACCGTAGACAAATTTGGTAAGAACTTGTGGTAATAGTATACCAGCCCGAGGAACGACCTCAGTTGTGACACATTTTCCGGTGCTGGAGCCTTGACTACTGCCTCAATCTTGTCAGGGGACTTATGTAATCCCTCTTCATCGATGACGTGGCCGCAATACGACATCTGTTTCTGGAAAAACTCGCACTTGTGGTGATTAGCTCGTAGCCCATATTCCTTTAATCTGGCGAGCACCTTCTCCAAGTTAGCGAGGTGATCACCGTCATTTTCGCCCGTGACCAAGTTGTCGTCCAAATAACACTGGGTCCCTGGAATCCCTTGCAGGACCTGATCCATCGCCCTTTGCCAGATAACCGGAGCCGAGGCTACTCCAAACACCAGCCGGTTGTATTGATAGAGACCTTTATGGGTGTTGATCGTAAGGTAATGTTTCGAAGCTTCTTCTACCTCCATTTGCAAGTACGCCTGGGCTAGATCAATTTTGGTGAAGCGTTTACCACCAGATAGCGAGGCGAAAATATCCTCAATTCGTGGAAGCGGATATTGCACCGTGTGAAGGACTGGGTTCACTGTCACCTTAAAATCCCCACAGATGCGGACCTTCTTTGGTTCCCCAGGCGTATTACTCAACGACATCTTCATTACAGGAACGATGGGTGTGGCCCACTCGCTCCAGTCCACTTTGGACAGTACTCCTGAACGTTCCAACCCTTCCAGCTCTGCTTCAACAGCTGGTCTGATCGCATAAGGCACTGGTCTGGCCTTCAGAAACTTTGGGCTTGCATTATCCTCTATTTTAATTGTTGCTGTTATTTCTTTTAGTGTTCCTAGTCCCTCCTGGAACACTTCTTTTGCGTCAGTTAGCATTTTTGACAGTCGTCCAGGTGTGACGTCGTTATCCTTTTTGGCCTCCACCTTCAGTGCCTGTATGGATTGCCAATCTAAATGTATTTTCCGGATCCATTCACGTCCTAGCAGTGGTGGTCCTCCATTTGGCAATACATATATATCCATTTTAGGTATTTCCTGACCTTTATATGTCACTTTCACCCTTGTTTTTCCTTTGGGGTAGACTTTTTGCCCCGTATACGTCTTCAAGACAATCTCTGTAGCTTTCAAGGGTATGTGTGAAAATAGCCGCTTGTAGTCTCTTTGATTTATGACTGTTAGAGCTGACCCTGTGTCCAATTCCATTTCCACTTGGACTCCGTCTATCTTGAGTGTAACCCAGATAGTCTGGTGATCCTCCATTTCGGTTACATTATGTAGTTTCAAACAACCCAGCTCCTTGCTTCCGGAGTCTGTGTCACTTTTCTGTTCGTCTGAACCACTGTCCATCACCTGGTGTACCTTTTTGTACTTCTCCTGTGGAGATTTCTTACTGTTGGTTTTCTTCCCAGACCCGCAGACTCTTGCTATGTGTCCTGCTTTCCCACACTGTCTGCACACTTGGTCCTTGAACCAACAATCTTTCTGGTCATGTGTTGTTCTGCCGCAGCGATAGCACTTCCCTGTTCCATAGGTCATTTCGTTGGTGCCGTATTCTTGCGGTCTCCGTTGTATCTCTGCAGCGCCCCTTGCGGCTGCTTCGTGTGATACTGCCATATTGAAAGCTTTGTCCAGCGTAAGGTCCTTTCCTGATAGAAGCCGTTTCTGGGTTCCTTCACTTTGTAGCCCACACACAAACTTGTCCCTTAATGTGTCTGCTAGTCCCGCTCCAAACTGGCAGTATTTCGATAGCTTGCGCAGTTCCGTTAGGTACTCAGCATTGCTTTCGCCTTTGTGTTGGTTCCTTTTATGGAACTTAAATCGTTCTGCTATCAGCAGCGGTGTGGGGTTTAAGTGGTCCTGTAAGATTTCTACTATGCTTTCAAAATTCTTGTTTACCGGCTTCTCTGGGGTTATTAGATTTCGCAGTAACCCATAAGTTTTTGCACCCATGGAATTGAACAGAACCAGTGCTTTATTAGCATCTGGCACTTCATTCACCCTGCAGTACACCTCAATACGTTCCACATATGTCGCCCAATCTTCGACTTCATTGTCGAACGTAGAGATACTGCCACTCTTTGGCATCCTTGGTTGTGCGTTAACTATCCCCAATGGCGCCTCCCGCGCTTCCCCTTCTTCTCCGCTGGCACAAAATGGTGTCTCCCGCACTTTCCTTCCTTCCCGCTCTCGCCCTTCTTCTCCGCTGCGGCTTCGCAAAATGGCGTCTCCCGCGCTTTCTTTCCTTCCCGCGCTCGCCCGTCTTCTCTGCTGCGGCTTCGCAAAATGGCGTCTCCCGCGCTCTTCCTTCATCTCCGCGGCTCAATGGTGCCTCCCGCGCTCTCCCTGCTCCTCCGCGGCTCATAGGCGTCTCCCCTTGCTTCGCCCCGCGGACCCTGATCAGCCCGTGATCCCTGGCTGTGCTCTGCGTGTTCTTCTCTTGATATTTGTCGACACCGCTCAGTCTAGAACCCGGCTGTTTCTTACCCTCTCTCTCTCCGGTTTGCAGTATTTTTCCTCGCCGCCGCTCGGTGATCAACCCCCGGCTGCGCCCTGCTCTCTTCACCCTCTTTCTTACCCCGTCGATGCTGCCCGGCTCTCTCTCTCTGCCGTCGGTCGGCTCCAGCCGCCGCTGCTCGGGAAGGGTCTGCTCTGGACCTGTCGTCGGTCTCTTACTGTTTGTTGTGGCTGGGGAACCAAGCCCGGCTCTCCACAGCCTCCCCAGCGAAGTTGGATCTCTGCCTGACTGCTGGGCGGTTGCTCGCGGTCGACGCCCGTGTTCCTGGACTCGACTATTTTTTTTTATATGTTGCAGGTAGATTCGCATCAACACTCGTCGCCACTGTTAGATCCGTGGTTCAGTGGATAAATAATTACACGGATGCTGTACATAAACAAATAACAGGTCTTTACTGGAGGAGGGTAATTTCTAGACTGGGTTACAGAGGCATGCGCACAGCTTATATACCAGTGTGGTTACTGCTGGTACTACAGTATACAGGAGCTGTAAAAAGTAGTTCTGACTTAAAGCACATACACTACATAAAGCGCTTTGGGACATCCGGAGCTCATGAAAGATCCTGTATAAATGCAAGACTTTCTTTTCTCTTTGTAAATTTAAAGATTGGCTAGTTGTGATTTGTTGGTATTTTATAAAAACTATGACATCTGGAGTGTGATCAACATTTTCAAAGCTTTTGTGCAAAAAGATTTCATTGATTGGTCATTGTAGATTATTAGTAGTTTAACTTGAATAATGATAAGGATAGATGACAGGATGGGGAGTGTCAAGAATCAGGGAGGTTCAGACCCAAAGACAGTGAAAGGAACATAAACAGGGGGGCGACAGGCAGTAGCATTGAAAAGAGCAAATAATGATATCAGTGGGTAAGGGGCAGAATTGAGCTGCATGTAAATCTTCTATCAGTTAACAGCTGTACCTCATTGCTGGTAAACTCATGCTATTAAATATTAATTCACTTAACATGTTTGTCTGACAGACCTCATAAAAAAAATCTTAACATGCACGCCTTTATTTAAAAATGAGCATTCTGGCAGACATAATGGGGATTCGAACTATTTACATTAAAAGTACTTCCCTCTCCTCCAAGCCCCACCATACTGACATTCCTTTCTCTGGTTTGTCGGGTGTTTCTGCCTTGTTAACCTGAGATTCTGATTTGTTGATAGTGTATAGAGATGTGATACTGATGAATTTGTCACATGATCAATGCCATTCTTCAAAGCAGAGAGTTTGATGGTATTAAAAATGGCAACCTGTTCCAATATATTTATGGTATATTAATATAAATATTATGAGGGACAAATTGAGTCGCGCCCCCTTTGGGGCGCTAACTTCACTACTTTTAGCGCCCCAGAAAAATTAGCACCCCCGTGGCCGAAATTGAGTGGTAGCGCCCCAAGAGGGAAGCGGGACGCGACTGGAAGCACCCCGCCTCCCTCTTGGGGCTTTGCGAGGGAATATCGCAGCGCTACGTGCCACAGCGCCATGCACTGCAGCACATCATGCCGCAGTATTGCAGGCCTTCCTCCCCAGCTGGACCACCCGGGGTCGGAGTGCCGGCAAAAGAGACCGGCACTCAAGAGAAGTGCCAGGCTCATGGAGCGCAGTCGGCACTCCGCGGTGGGGCTGGTCAGGAGGCCGGGGACGGCAGTGTAGGCAGGTGCTGGCAGGCGGCCAGCAACAAAAATGGCCGCCTGGCACTTCGCCTTTAAATAACGCCGCCCCGGCTGCAGGTAGGCCCCCCTGACCCCGTCGGACATAGCGTCCGGTGGTAAGTCAGGGGGCGCTACCAAAGATTGCGGCCGGGGTGCGAGCGGGGTGCAGTGCACGGCGATGACGTAATAGCCGGTGGTGCAGCACTGTGGGGCGCTAATGGTTAGCGCTGCCGCTAACCTTCTGCTGAATTTCGCGGGAGGCGTTGGCGGCGCTGCGCCCGGGCGCTAGTTGTTTTGCTAGTTTGTTTTCCCGCTATGTATTTACTTCTAACGACTCAATTTCCTTCCTATAGTGTGGAGGCTAACCTTGCACATAATACCTTACTGGTCTGGCCTATATGTCACTCGGGTCCCACAGCAGCATAGTTCACTCTTAACTTCCCTCTGAAGTGACCTTGCAAATTGTATCAACCTGCTACTGCAGCAGTTCAAGAAGAAGGCCCACCACCACTTTATCAGGGCAACTAGGGATGGGCAGTAACTGCCAGCAATGCCACATCCCAAGAATGAGTTTAAAAACAATGAGGTCTTATTAAGGTTTTATATAGGCTCATCATTACCTGTCGGCTTTTTTATTCTAGCCCCTTGTGTTAAAACCTATAATTCCATTAGCTTTATTTTACAGTCTTATTAATCTGAAGTTCTGCCTTTAATATCCTGTGGACCTGTACCCACAAATCTCTCTGCTCTCCCACCACGACAGCTTACTTCCATTCACGGTACAATTACTGCTGTTATTTTTTACCAAAATATGTCATCTCATACTTAATGGCATTGATTTCCACCTACCACTGTTTAGCCTATTCCCCCTACTTATCAGTATCCCTTTGCAGCTTCCTTTGGTCTGCTAAATAATTCACTACACCTCCTATTTTGATATAATCTGCAAATTTTGACACTACTCCCTCTAGGTCTATATCAAAATCATTGATATACACATTGAACAGAAACGGTCCCAGAACTGAACCTTGTGGGACAAGTGGAGGAAACTTATTAAAAACAATTGTTTTCCTCTCCCTAATTGCATATCCCTTAATCTTCTCTAATAATCCCCTGTGTGGTACCTCGTAAAATACTCTCCGAAAGTCCATGCAGACTACATACACTGCACTTTCCCTAGCATGTCTGTTACCACCTCAAAGATTTCTATGAGGATTATCAAGCATGATTTTCCTTTTTGAAATCCATGCTGGCTACTTCTAACTAGTCAGATCTTCACATAAAACCTTTTGTATGAAGGCTTTGGGTTCCAAGCCAAGCTAAAATCTATTCATTGTAATTAATGCAAAAATTTCCTTTTTTTGTTTCGCCATTTCGTGTTTGAATCGGTGCACTGAGTTTAGCCTTAAGGATAACATCACGCAAATTCCATCAATGTGGGAACAGCTTAGGCTACTCTAACCCGTTACTAAAATCAACCTGTCACTTTCTACCCCTCCCCCATCCTGTGAGATTACGCTGGGCCTTTAAAAGTCACTGATTCAGGTTCATAAATTGCAGGCACTTCACTTTATAATGGAGTCATCTCCCATTCAAATCTTCTACTTGAGCTTTAGGTATGAGATATACAGGTCACGCTCAACACCATCTGCAACTATTCGCACATAAAACCATAAAATAGAGGACATTTTACATTGTGCTTATTTACAAAACATCATAATTAATCCAATTATGCAAAGTTGAGAAGACACAAATTTGTGCCTGTGAGTGCATAATTTTCTTTGGAGCTTGAAATGCTGCTTCTAGCATATAATAACTTTAAAACTCCATTTGCTAATTTACCATTATGAATATTCTAAATGGAGGAAACTTGAGTCAAGCATTTTGGTTCCAATGTTTGCTTTCTGCTGATGCTCGAATTCTCGACTAAAGCATAATTTCTGAAAGAAAGCCTTTCTGCCGTGTATGGTTTGTGTTTTCAGTTCTTGATCCAATATGAACAGAAGTCTTTATAATTAGACTGGCAGACAACTGTATTGTAAAAACTACTGTCCAATTTCACAGTGGGAACTCTGTGACAATTGGTGCTGCTAGTTTATATCTTTTGGAAGAAAGGGAGGGTGGGGAATAAATTGATGGTTAAGTCAGCCATTATTTTACATACAAAATTACGATAGTTTTATACCTGTAAATCACTTTCACAGTCAAATTAATATTGCGCAACATAAATTTTTACTGCTTCCTTTAATTGCACTGCGTGTTATACACAGAACTGGAATTGCCTCTCACATTGTTGCAGCAAATTGGGTTTCACAATATGGCAGTCAAACCTTCATTCAAACCACTGCTTGTTTTTAATTCTTTGATTTATGATGAGGCTATTCAGCAACATAGTCAGATGATACTTTTCACTCCTGCCATTTGGTTTTCTAAACACATAGAAAATAAGGGCTAGAAATTCGGTGCATTTGCGCCTCTCGTTAGCGCCCCCTGGGGGCAAATGACTTTTTGTCTGTGTGCGGCGCAGCTAACACTTGAATTAGTGCTCCGCCTCCCTCTTGGAGCACAAAAACTGAAGTTAGCGATCGCCGGCACTATTTTTCACCCGGCGCTAAATTTAGTGCCCAGGCGATGTTAGCGATAAAAATGGTCGCAAACAAAGTTTTCCCCCGAAATCTTTACAATTTGAGGCGAGCTGCAACATGTACAATGTAACTTTCAGAGCCATGTAATTTGATAGGCAGGTGGAATCCATCACTATCAACTGGGAACCACTTGTGTCTAATTTGCCATTTAAAAAATATTGACCTTTAACACAAAATGCAGTATGGGATAATATGTAGCTTTGGGCTGTGCTACAAGACAGCAATATATCAAACAGTTGAGATAAGAAAGTATAAAACATAGAAACATAGAAAAATAGGAGCAGGGGTAGGCCCTTCGGCCCTTCGAGCCTGCTCCGCCATTCACTATGATCTTGGCTGATCCTCTATCTCAATACCATATTCCCGCTCTCTCCCCATACCCCGTGACGCCTTTTGTGTCTAGAAATCTATCTATCTCCTTCTTAAATATATTCAATGACTTGGTCTCCACAGCCTTCTGTGGTAGAGAATTCCACAGGTTCACTACCCTCTGAGTGAAGAAATTTCTCCTCATCTCTCAAAATCCTACCCCGTATCCTGACCCCTCGTTCTAGATACCCCAGCCAGGGGAAACATCATCCCGACATCCAGTCTGTCTAGCCCTGTCAGAATTTTATACATTTCAATGAGATCCCCTCTCATTCTTCTAAACTCTAGTGAATACAGGCCTAGTTGACCCAATCTCTCCTCATACGACAGTTCTGCCATCCCAGGAATCAGTCCGGTGAACCTTCGCTGCACTCCCTCTATGACAAGTATATCCTTTCTTAGGTAAGGAGACCAAAACTGCACACAGTACTCCAGGTGTGGTCTCACCAAGGCCCTGTATAACTGTAGTAAGACATCCTTGCTCCTGTACTCAAATCCTCTTGCAATGAAGGCCAACATACCATTTGCCTTCCTAACTGCTTGCTGCACCTGCATGTTTGCTTTCAGTGACTGGTGTGCAAGGACACCCAGGTCCCTTTGTACATCAAAACAAGAAGAACCCATTCACCTCTTCAAACCTGTTCCTTCTGCGACCATCCAAAATCTACCTGGCTGACCATAGATTCTATGGGGGAGAAATTCAGTATCGCCCCGGGCACACAGTTTAGCGCCTGGCGCTAATTATCATCTCTGACTGCAAACTCGGCTTCTATCGCCCCTGGAGATGATTGGAGCGCTAAATCAGGTGCTACACACCTCTCTTAAGGCACTAACGCTGAGGAGCGAGGCACTACCTCGGAGCTCTGGCGAAGCTCATGTGATGTCAGTCAGCAATGGAACACAGACACACTGGCGCCGGCCAGTTCTTAAAGGGGAGGGTTGATCTTGCTCTCCATCCACACCCTGCTCATTACAGCCTTGAATCTCGGCCTGGAGAGACCTGTACATCAAACCTGCTGGAAAGAACAATGGAGAGGCCCAGCGAAAGAGCTCAGAGTGCAACCCCCATAATCTCTTCTAAATCGATGCAAGGAAGGTCAAATCATAATGAACCTGCAAAGTGCTGCTCAGTACCCAAAACTCTTTCACACAGTGTTGAATCTCTCCAGAAGTCTCTCTCAGAATGCATGGTGCAAAAATGTCGCCGACAAAAAAAGGCAGGAAGCAGTCGCCTTTAAATAGCGCTCCCCCAGTCCCTTCCTGACTGCAAAATGCTCCCCTCAACCTGTCGTTGCTAGCGGCAGACGGTAAGGCAGGGGGCCCCACTCAATATCCGGTCCGGGGCGCTACCGGGGCATTGCACGCTCGACTGACATTATGATCTGCGGGTGCAGGAGATTATGGTGGTAGTGTTTAGTGCCACTGCAAAATGTCTGGTCAATTTTTACGAGCGGCGCAAATATTGCCGCGCCCGGGCGCTTGTTGCTTTGCGACCCATTAGCACCCTCTTAGCGTGCTAACGGGAGGCACTAAGCAACCAAATTTTCCCCCATGTCAATTATTGCATTCTTTTGATGGAAAGTGCTGCAAAAAATTCTACCTGAACCCTAAAATATTGTGGAGTTTATTCATGCAATCCTAACATTGTCTTCATTCAATGATGTTGCGTTTCACAGAACAGATTTTCATCGTCCCAGAAACTATCATTTAAAACCATCAACAAAGAATGTGAATCATACCCTGTCTCCATCTTCATGTGTTCAATGCAAACAATATCAGTTATGCATCAATCTTATATCTTCAGTTCCATTAAACTCAGTGAAGACAGGAATTTGGCCCCCACGTTCTTTAAAAAGCCTCACATATGAAATTTTAGCAAATCCTTTCTGAAAATTCAAGTAAATATTTCTTATTTGCTAACATCATTCAGTATTTTAGTTAACTCTTCAAAGAATTCTGTGAATTGTGACCTATTGTTATTAAAATAATGCTGACCATCTTTTATATCATCTATATGGAAACTGTAGCGTAGTGGTAATGTCACTCGACTAATGATCCAGACACGTGAGTTCAAATCCCACCACAGCAGCTGGGGAATTTAAATTTAGTTAATTAAATAAATCTGGAATAAAAAGCTAGTATCAGTAATGGAAACTGTCAGATTGTCGCAATGTTGACTCTTAACAGCCCTCTGAAATGGCCTACCAAGTCACTCAGTTGTAACTAACCGCTACGAAACACAATAATAAGAATGAAACCGGACGGACCACCCGGCATCGACCTTGGCACCGGCTACAGACACGGAAACGGCACACCCAGCCCAGTCAACCCTCCAAAGTCCTCCTCACCAACATCTGGGGACTTGTGCCAAAATTGGGAGAGCTGTCCCATAGACTAGTGAAACCACAGCCTGACATAGTCATACAGAATCATACCTTTCAGCCTGTAATGTATATACCTTTAAGGGGGGAACTACTTTTTATAGCTCATGTATACTGTAGTACCGGCAGTGACCACACCTGTATATAGCACTGAGTAGTAATCTGTACAGTTCAGTTCCAGAGTGAGCCACGTTGAGTAAACACCTGTTGTACCGTTCTCCTGCAGTCTTGTGTCTTACTACTGACTGACACAACATTGGCGACGAGGCAAATTCGATCCTACCTGCAACTCTGCATCACCTCCCAGGGATTCGTTCCTGGAGACCAGTAGATTGGAGGTCAAGGCCAGAGACACGGGCGTCGACCATGGGCAACTGCCCAGTCATCCAGCAGAGACTCGAGAATTGCGGGGGAGGCTGTTGAGAGCCAGGCTTGGCTTTCCAGTCATGGTGGTCCAGCGAAACGGGCTGGCAACAGGTAGTGCGCAGACCCTTCTCGGACAGCGGCGGGCTAGAGCCCGACCGAGTGGCACAGCAAAGGGCCGAGCAGCGTCGACGGGAGAGAGAGAGAGAGGGCAGAGCGCACAGGGCGCAGCCAGTGTTCAGGGGCCGAGCAGCGTCGAGGAGAGGGAGAGAGACGTGCAGAAACCCGCGAGGCGCCGCCATTGCCACGAGGACCGCTGAGAGCGGCGTTGGCAGCAGCGCAGGAGAAGCGCGCGAAACCTACAGGGCGCCGCCATTGCCACGAGGACCGCCGAGAGCGGCGTTGGCAGCAGCGGGGGAGGAAGGAAAGTGCGGGAGATGCCATTTTAAGCCATTTTAAACCACACCCAAAATGCCGAAGAGTGGCAGTATCACCGCATTTGACAATGAAGTCGAAGATTGGACTACATATGTCGAATGAATAGAGGTATACTGCAAGGCAAATGAGGTGTCAGATGACAAGAAAGCGTCAGTATTGTTAAATTTAATGGGTGCAAAGACGTATGGCTTATTACAAAATCTAGTAACCCCAGCGAAGCCAGTGGAAAAGAGTTTTGGAGACACAGTACGATACTACAGGAACATTTAAACCCCACACCGCTGCTGATAGTAGAAAGATTCAAGTTTCACAAACGGAACCAGCATAAGGATGAAAGCAATGCTGAATATTTAACAGAACTGTGCAAACTATCGAAACACTGCCAGTTTGGAACGGGACTGGCAGATACCTTAAGGGACAAGTTTGTGCGTGGGCTTCAAAGTGAAGGAACCCAGAAACAGCTTTAATCTGAAAAGGACCTTACGCTGGACAAGGCTTTCAGCATTGCGGTATCATATGAAGCAGCAGCACGGGGCGCTGCAGAGATATAACAGAGACCGCAAGAATATGGCACAAACGAAATGTCATACAGAACAGAGAAGTGCTATCGCTGCGGCAGAACAACACACGACCACAATGATTGCTGGTTCAAAGAAAAAGTGTGCAGACAGTGTGGAAAAGTAGAACACATAGCACGAGTCTGCAGGTTGGGAAAGAAAACCAGCAATAAGAAATCTCCAAAAGAAAAGTACAAGAAGGTACATAAGGTGACGGAGAATAGTTCAGACGAACAAAAGAGTGATACAGACTCCGAAAGCAGCGAGCTGAGTTGTCTGAAACTACATAATGTGATCAAAACGGAGGATCACCGAACCATTTGGGTCACTCTCAAGATAGCAGGAGTCCAGGTAAAAATGGAATTGGACACAGGATCAGCCCTAACAGTCATAAACCGATGGGACTACGAGCGGCTATTCTCACACATACCCTTGAGAGACACAAAAATTATTTTGAAGACGTACACGGGGCAAAAAGTCTACCCCAAAGGAAAAATAAGGGTGACCGTTATATATAACGGTAAGGAAACACCAAAACTAGACCTGTATGTATTGCAAGATGGAGGACCACCATTACTGGGACATGAATGGATCCGGAAAATACAGCTGGATTGGCATTCCATACAAGCACTGACTGTGGCTGCCAAAAAGGATGACGACGTCACACCTGGGCAACTGTCAAAGATCCTAACCGATGCGCAAGAAGTGTTCCAGCAAGGACTCGGAACACTAAAAGGCATGACAGCAACAATTCAAATCGAAGAAAACGCAAGCCCAAAATTTTTTAAGGCCAGACCGGTACCTTATGCGATCCGCCCAGCCGTCGAAGCAGAGTTGGAGAGTTTGGAACGTTCAGGAGTACTGTCCAAGGTAGACTGGAGCGAGTGGGCTACACCCATCATCCCTGTGATGAAAAAGTCGTTGAGCAGCACGCCTGGGGAACCAAGGAAGGTTCGCATCTGTGGGGACTTTAAGGTAACAGTGAACCCAATCCTTCACACCGTGCAATATCCACTTCCGCGGATTGAAGATATTTTCGCCTCGCTATCTGGAGGGAAACGCTTCACTAAGATTGATCTGGCCCAGGCGTATCTGCAAATGGAGGTAGAAGAAGCATAAAAAAAAATACCTCACAATCAACACCCATAAAGGTCTCTACCAATACAACCGGCTGGTATTCGGGGTAGCATCAGCTCCGGCTATTTGGCAAAGGGCAATGGAACAAGTCCTGCAAGGGATCCCAGGGACCCAGTGTTATTTGGACGACATCCTGGTCACGGGCGAAAATGACAGTGATCGCCTCGCCAACCTGGAGCAGGTGCTCACTAGATTGAAGGAATATGGGCTCCGAGCTAACCGCCCCAAATGCGAGTTTTTAAAAAAACAGATCCCGTATTGTAGCCATGATATCAATAAAGAGGGGTTACATAAGTCCCCAGAAAAGATTGAGGCAGTAGTCAAGGCTCCAGCACCGGAAAACGTGTCACAACTGAGGTCGTTCCTCGGGCTGGTAAACTACTACCATAAGTTCTTGCCAAATTTGTCTACAATACTACACCCACTGAACACCCTACTGCAAACTGGAGTGCCATGGAAGTGGAGTGACGAATGTAAACGAGCTTTCCAGAAGAGCAAAACACTAATCACATCGAAAGAGGTATTGGCCCATTTCAACCCAGCACTACCAATTCGGTTGGCGTGTGATGCGTCACCCTACGGCATTGGAGCGGTGCTGTCGCACAAATTCTCGGACGGCTCAGAGAGGCCAATAGCCTTTGCGTCACGATCACTAACCTCAGCCGAGCGTAACTATGCCCAGATTGACAGGGAGGCCCTCAGCCTAGTGTGGGGAGTGAAAAAGTTCAATCACTATCTGCACGGGCAGAAATTCACCTTGCTGACTGACCACTAGCCTCTTGTCTCCATTTTTAATCCGAAGAAGGGCGTTCCGGTGATGACTGCGCAACGACTACAAAGATGGTCACTCTTTCTAGGGGCGCACGACTATGAGATTGAATATAAGGGCACGAAACAGCATGGAAATGCTGATGGGCTATCACGCCTGCCACTGCCTACTGCGGAGGAAGCACCAGCAGTGGATCCTGTCGAAATATTGCATTCGACTATAGTTGAATACCTACCGGTAACTAACGCTTGTATCGAAAAGGAAACCCGAAATGACCCGACATTGTCTCGGGTATATGATTTGACGGTGAAGGGATGGCCAGCACATGGCGGCTCACTGTTGCCAGCATTCTCGACAAGAAGCGAACAGCTGTCAGTGTGCCGGGGGACCTTGATGTGTGGATCCCGAGTGGTAATTCCACCCAAGTTAAGGGATAGAGTGCTCAATGAGCTTCATGAGGGTCATCTGGGAGGGGTAAAAATGAAAAGCCTTGCCAGGGCTTATGTGTGGTGGCCGGGAATCGATAAACAAATCGAGGACCTGACCAAGAGCTGCTCAGGATGCCAGAAAGTCCAAAATGCACCACCAGATGCCCCTCTACACCCATGGGAGTGGCCCTCATCTCCATGGCAACGGGTGCATATTGATTTTGCTGGTCCATTCATGGACTCAATGTTTTTAATAGCCGTGGATGCGCACTCGAAATGACCTGAGGTCATCAAAATGTCCTCCACCACCACGGAGAAAACTATTGCAGTCCTACGGACCATTTTTGCCAGGAACGGCTTGCCAGAACAGATTTGCTCCGATAACGGACCACAGTTTGTGTCCGAAGATTTCCGGAGGTTTATGAAGAAGAATGGGGTAAGGCATTACACATCCGCCCCGTATCATCCAGCCACAAATGGATTGGCTGAGAGGTTCATACAAACCTTTAAGAAGGCAATAAAGGCTATGTACAATGACAACATTCCGCTGCAGCATAAGGTGGACAATTTCCTGTTCGCCTACCGGAATGCGACACATGCAGTCACCAACCAGGCCCCGGCAGTCACCAACCAGGCCCCGGCCATGATGTTCTTTAACCGAAGGTTAAGATCTCGCCTGGATTTGCTCAGACCAAACGTACAAAGAGATGTTGAGAGTAAGCAATTCCAGCACATCCATGAGAAGCCAACAAGGAGCTTCAATGTAGGGCAACCAGTCTTGGCCCGCGACTACCGAACAGAAAAATGGCAGCCAGGAACGATATGCACACGGCAGGGCCCACTAATGTACACAGTGGACGTTGGGGAGAACATCGTAAGACGCCATGCTGACCAGATCCTAGAGTCACAGGAACAAGTCAACCCCATGCCTCGCCCATACGTACCTGGTGAGGAACCCGACGTACAGGTCGCATCTACCCCAGAAACAGTAGCATCGGAAGCTGATGACCCAACCGACGACAGGGTGCCAGAATTGCCTCCGCACCAAGAGCGAGACACTCGGGGAAGGCGCTATCCAGAAAGGATCAGGAAGCCTCCCCAAAGACTGAATATATAAATGGACTATTTTCAGCTAACGTTGTATGTTAAAAGTGTTAATTGTAATTAGTTTGATATTTAATTGTTAAATGAGTGTTATGGTACTGTTAATCTAAAAGGGGAGGAATTGTAATGTATATACCTTTAAGGGGGGAACTACTTTTTACAGCTCATGTATTCTGTAGTACCGGCAGTGACCACACCTGTATATAGCACCGAGTAGTAATCTGTACAGTTCAGTTCCAGAGTGAGCCACGTTGAGTAATCACCTGTTGTACCGTTCTCCTGCAGTTTTGTGTCTTACTACTGACTGACACAACACAGCCAATCTCCCAAACTCCTCCATCACCATCCCTGGGTATCTCCTGTCCCACCGGCAGGACAGAACCATCAGGGGTGGCGGCACAGTGGTATACAGTCGGGAAGGAGTGGCCCTGAGAGTCCTCAACATTGACTCCGGACTCAATGAAGCCTCATGGCTTCAGGTCAAGCATGGGCAAGGAAACTTCCTGCTGATTACCACCTACTGCCCTCCTTCAGCTGATGAATCAGTACTCCTCCATATTGAACACCACTTGGAAGAAGCACTGAGAGTAGCAAGGGCACAGAAGGTACTCTCGGGGCGGGGGGGACTTCAATGTCCATCACCAAGAGTGGCTCGGTAGCACCACTACTGACCGAGCTGACCGAGTCCTGAAGGATATAGCTGCCAGTCTGGGCCTGCGACAGGTGGTAAGAGAACCAACACGAGGGAAAAACCTACTTGATCTTGTCCTCACCAATCTACCTGTCGCAGATGCATCTGTCCATGACAGCATTGGCAGCAGTGACCACCGCACAGTCATTGTGGAGATGATGTGCCGTCTTCACACTAAGGATACCCTCCATCATGTTGTGTGGCACTACCACCGTGCTAAATGGGATAGATTCAGAACAGATCTAGCAGTTCAAAGCTGGGCATCCATGAGGCGCGGTGCGCCATCATCAGCAGCAGAATTGTATTCCGCCATAATCTGTAACCTCATGGCCCAGCATATCCCTCACTCTACCATTGCCATCAAGCCAGGGGACCAACCCTGGTTCAATAAGGAGTGTAGAAGAGCATGCCAGGAGCAGCACCAGGCATACCTAAAAATGAGGTGCCAACCTGGGGAAGCTGCAACACAGGACTACATACATGCTAAAAAGCGGAAGCAGCATGCTATAGACAGAGCTAAGCGATCCCACAATCAGCAGATCAGATCAAAGCTCTGCAGTCCTGCCACATCCAGTCGTGAATGGTGGTGGACCATTAAACAACTAACGGGAGGAGGAGACTCCATGAATATCCCCATCCTCAATGATGGTGGAGCTCAGCGCATGAGTGCAAAAGACAAAGCTGAAGTGTTTACAACCATCTTCAACCAGAAGTGCCGAGTGGATGATCCATATTGGCCTCCTCCTGAGGTCCCCACAATCACAGAAGCCAGTCTTCAGCCAATTTGATTCACTCCACGTGATATCAAGAAACGGCTGAGCGCACTGGACACAGCAAAGGCTATGGGCCCTGACAACATCCCGGCTATCGTGCTGAAGACTTGTGCTCCAAAACTAGCTGCACCTCTAGCCAAGCTATTTCAGTACAGCTATAACACTGGCATCTATCTGACAATGTGGAAAACTGCCCAGGTATGTCCTGTCCACAAAAAGCAGAACAAATCCAATCTGGCCAATTACTGCCCCATCAGTCTACTCTCAATCATCAGCAAAGTGATGGAAGGTGTTATCAACAGTGCTATCAAGTGGCACTTACTAATAACTTACTCGCTGATGCCCAGTTTGGGTTCTGCCAAGACCACTCGGCTCCTGACCTCAGTACAGTCTTGGTCCAAACATGAACAAAGGAGCTGAATTCCAGAGGTGAGGTGAGAGTGACTGCCCTTGACATCAAGGCAGCATTTGACCGAGACTGGCATCAAGGAGCCCTAGTAAAACTGAAGTCAATGGGAATCGGTGGGGGGGGGAAACTCTCCACTGGCTAGAATCATACCTAGCACAAAGGAGGATTGTTGTGGTGGTTGAAGGTCAATCATCACAGCCCCAGGACATCGCTGCAGGAGTTCCTCAGGGCAGTGCCCTAGGCCCAACCATCTTCAGCTGCTTCATCAATGACCTTCCCTCCAACATAAGGTCAGAAATGGGGATGTTCGCTGATGACTGCACAGTGGCAGAATTGTGATGGAATACTCTGCAGTTGCCTGGATGAGTGCAGCTCCAACATCACTCAAGAAGCTCGACACCATCCAGGACAAAGCAGCCCGCTTGATTGGCACTCCGTCCACCACCTTAAACATTCACTCCCTCCATCATCGGCCTACCGTGGCTACAGTGTGTACCAAGATGCACTGCAGCAACTCACCAAGGCTTCTTCGGCAGCACCTCCCAAACCTGCGACCTCTTCCACCTAGAAGGACAAGGACAGCAGGCGCATGGGAACACCACCACCTCCAAATTCCCCTCCAAGTCACACACCATCCTGTCTTAGAAGTATATCGCTGATCCTACATCGTCGCAAGGTCGAAATCCTGGAACTCCCTACCTTACAGCACTGTGGGAGTACCTTCACCACACGGACTGCAGCGGTTCAAGAAGACGGCTCACCACCACCTTCTCAGGAGCAATTAGGGATAGGCAATAAATGCTGGCATTGCCAGCGACGCCCACATCCCATCACCGAATTAAAAAAAATGTTCTTTAGATGAACATAGATAGCATCCCGTATAACACACTTCAACATTTTCTAAGTACATCATTTAGTACATTACTATTAAACATCTTGTGTATGCACATATTTCCTAACTAACTTGCTGTTCTCATGATTTTTTGCCACACTTTCACGTCAATATTTAACACTGAAATTTCCTATGTAAACATTTAAAATGGCAATCCGCCATGGGGTGATTTTAACTCATAGCGGGTTTCCAACAGGAAATTTGCTCTAGCAAGTTAATTTCCCACCTGTCTGCCCGCAACAGAATGTGATCTGGCGATTTTAATCACCACACCCCATTAATACACTGTCAGCTGACTTCCCACCAGAAATGGGTAACACGTTTTGCCCTGTTAAAGGTGTTACATAAATTAAAGTTGTTATTGTTGTTGAAGTGAGCAGGAAGCGTTTGCTGGCCTAGGAAAAATTGGATGGCCCTTGAGGTGTTTGGATGAGTGTTCCGAGAGGTTCTCCTGGGCGGTCCAGGGGCGGGGGCTGGTGGGAGGGGGTGGTTAGAGTGTGAGACACTCCTGGGGGTCCAGGGGCGGGGGCTGGTGGGAGGGGCCTGGTGGGAGGGGGCGGGTAGAGTGTGAGGCACTCCTGGGGGATCCAAGGGGCGGGGGCTAGTGGGAGGGGCCTGGTGGGAGGGGACGGGTAGAGTGTGAGGCACTCCTGGGGGATCCAGGGGGCGGGGGCTAGTGGGAGGGGCCTGGTGGGAGGGGGCTGGTGGGAGGGGGCGGGTAGCGTGTGAGACACTCCTGGGGGGTCCAGGGGGTGGGGGCTGGTCGGAGGGGCCTGGTGGGAGGGGGCTGGTGGGAGGGGGCAGTTAGAGTGTGAGGCAATCCTGGGGGTCCAGGGGGCAGGGGCTGGTGGGAGGGGCCTGGTGGGAGGGGGTGGGTAGAGTGTGAGGCACTCCTGGGGGGTCCAGGGGGCAGGGGCTGGTGGGAGGGGCCTGGTGGGTGGGACCTGGTGGGAGGGGGCGGGTAGAGTGTGAGGCACTCCTGGGGGGTCCAGGGGGCAGGGGCTGGTGGGAGGGGCCTGGTGGGAAGGGGTCCAGGGGCTGGGGCTGGTGGGGCTGGTGGGAGGGGCCTGGTGGGAGGGGGCAGGTAGGGTGTGAGGCACTCCTGGGGCGGTCCAGGGGGCAGGGGCTGGTGGGAGGGGCCTGGTGGGAGGGGGCAGGTAGGGTGTGAGGCACTCCTGGGGCGGTCCAGGGGGCAGGGGCTGGTGGGAGGGGCCTGGTGGGAGGGGGTCCAGGGGGTGGGGGCTGGTGGAGGCTGGAGGGAGGGGCCTGGTGGGAGGGGGCGGGTAGAGTGTGAGGCACTCCTGGGGGGTCCAGGGGGCAGGGGCTGGTGGGAGGGGCCTGGTGGGAAGGAGTCCAGGGGGTGGGGCTGGTGGGGGCTGGTGGGAGGGGCCTGGTGGGAGGGGGCAGCTAGAGTGTGAGGCACTCCTGGGGGGTCCAGGGGGCAGGGGCTGGTGGGAGGGGCCTGGTGGGAGGGGGTCCAGGGGGTGGGGGCTGGTGGAGGCTGGTGGGAGGGGCCTGGTGGGAGGGGGTCCAGGGGGTGGGGGCTGGTGGAGGCTGGTGGGAGGGGCCTGGTGGGAGGGGGCGGGTAGAGTGTGAGGCACTCCTGGGGTGTCCAGGGGGCAGGGGCTGGTGGGAGGGGCCTGGTGGGAGGGGGTCCAGCTGGTGGGGGCTGGTGGGAGGGGCCTGGTGGGAGGGGCCTGGTGGGAGGGGTCCAGGGGGTGGGGGCTAGTGGGGGCTGGTGGGAGGGGCCTGGTGGGAGGGGGTCCAGGGGGTGGGGGCTGGCGGGAGGGGGCGGGTAGAGTGTGAGGCACTCCTGGAGTGTCCAGGGGGCAGGGGCTGGTGGGAGGGGCCTGGTGGGAGGGGGTCCACGGGGTGGGGGCTGGTGGGACCTGGTGGGAGGGGCCTTGTGGGAGGGGGTCCAGGGGGTGGTGGCTGGTGGGGCCTGGTGGGAGGGGCCTGGTGGGGGTGTCCAGGGGGTGGGGCCTGGTGGGGGCTGGTGGGAGGGGGCGGGTAGAGTGTGAGGCACTCCTGGGGTGTCCAGGGGGTGGGAGCTGGTGGGGGCTGGTGGGAGGGGCCTGGTGGGAGGGGGCGGGTAGAGTGTGAGGCACTCCTGGGGGGTCCAGGGGGCAGAGGCTGGTGGGAGGGGCCTGGTGGGAGGGGGCAGGTAGAGTGTGAGTTACTCCTGCTCCTCCTGGCTTCACAAAGGAAAGTAAAAATCTTGTTCGGTCCATTTCAGCTTTCGCAACTCTCTTCATCCTGGTGGGAAAGTTGTGGTAACTTTTCTGCTCGGGCCTGAGTTAAAATTGCAGGTGGGCTCCGATTATGTCATCAGACCCTGATCTGCACATTTAAGGAAGGACCCTGCTGTCTTTCGGCGGGATGCTTAGCCGCATGTCCAGACGCCTAAGTAAAAATCACAGTCACGAGATCTGGGAGGCTTTCCATCGGGTAATGAAGCCAGGGCTAACAGCGACCCCTATGTAAACAATTGCTTTTAATGATGTAGTTGTAGGTTCTGGCCAATTGGTGATGCTGTTGAGTGAGTTTTTGATGTCTCTCTCCCAACTCTATCGTCATCTTATATAAAAAATTGATATTCATGGATTGATTGTGGGCAATGCCACAGGCAGTTTACTTGTAATATAATAAATGGTAAAGGCAAAGCCCAAATGGTTTATCAACATCACCTCAAACCCAAGATGCTACATCCTGGCAACCCACTTATCCTCTATCCACCTGCAGAGCTGGAGTTCATGACTTCCCTTTATTTAGCTGCTTTAAGACTGTTTTTTCCCAATAACGTCTGTTATGCAGACTTCAATAACTGACACCTATGACTTAAATTGAAGGATTATTGTGGAATTCAATTTGAATTGTAACGACGTTTTATTCCCATACACTTTAGAATAGAAAATATGCCGATATAAATTAAAAAATAATGGCCTCATAGACAGTGTAGTAACAGTCAGTATATACACAGGTTCTCGTAACATAATCCCCAAAAAGTCTGACAGACTTGTATAATACATGCATATGCTTCATTTATATTAAATAGAATACACAGTTATGTAATGGTTAAGAATCCACGGAAAAAGTATTTTTCTCTACTGTATGAAATTTTAAATTGTATTTATTTTGTAACATCTTATTTATTTATGTAGCAGGTTCTGGAATATTCTGTGAGACGTGGCATTCTTTTTACCCTGTTGATCCTAATGTAATTTATATATTTGTAGATGGTATGTTTGTTTGTACCAGTTTCAACAGAAAATGTATTTCCTCGTGTCAATGTTGAACTTGCATCGATGTCTAATGTGCGCACTCAGAATAATGTAATGTTAGAAAAGGTCTGTTGTACACATGCAATGTGCACCAGTGTGGGTGGAACTCATCAGTATGAGTGCATGATGCCTTCACATACATCAACATAGTATGTACACTCACTTTAATGGAGGCAATCTGACAAATATTAAACCATGACATCAATCGTATTGACCTTTGTCTGCTGGAGTAGATTAAGACCTGGACAGAGAGTGAAAGCATTTTGGAATATTTGGAATTTTCTAAATCCAGAATGTTAATTGGATTTGTCCTTTCCACCCTCCAAATAATTGGCTAAATTGATGTTTTAATTAAACTTTGGAATATCACTTGAAGTAACCTTAATACTTAAGACTATCATTTGCTGCATACCATAACATAGAAGAATGAGAGGTGATCTCATTGAAATGTATAAAATTCTTAAAGGGCTTGACAGGATAGTTACTAAGAGGCTGTTTCCCCTGGCTGGAGAGTCTAGAACTAGGGGTTGTAGTCTCAGGATAAGGGATCGGCCATTTAGGACTGAGATGAGGAGGAACTTCTTCAATAAGACAGCTGTGAATCTTTGGAATTCTCTACTCCAGAGGGCTGTGGATGCTCAGCCGTTGCGTATATTCAAGATTGGGATCGATGGATTTTTGGATACTAAGGGAATCAAGGGATATGGGGATCAGGCGGGAAAGTGGAGTTGATGTAGAAGATCAGCCATGATCTTGTTGAATGGCGGAGCAGGCTCGAGGGGCCATATGGCCTACTCCTGCTCCTATTTCTTGTGTTCTTATGTTCTTATAACATGACATAAAAATGACAACCATTTGGGAAATTCTCATACCCTTATTGTTGGCATATTGTTTTGTTTCAGCATTATACCGAGCACACAATAATAGCTCTGTAGTCAGCTCAGGAGATTTATTTTTAAAAACTTACTGTTTGTGATTTTAACAACTTTTGAAAGCTTCAGAAAAATATTTCTTTAAGAGAGCCAATGAGAAGCAATTATTCAAGTTAAAGCCTGTCTTTTGAGAAATGGTTGTAAATGTCCACAGACAGTATTGGGGTAATTTTGACTTTGGGCAACAGTGTAAAATGGCTAATATTGATTCAGCCACCCATATACTCTCTCCCAATTTTCATTTCTATTGACTTCAATGGAAATGCATATCAGGAGATGTATAATGGGTAGCTCAATCGATATCGCCTATTTTATCTCCCAAAGTCAAAATTACCCCCATGTCAAGGTTTCTAGAATACAGTGTAATCTTCAAATTAAAATTGTTACTGATTTGCCACAATATTCTATACTTTCATCAAGCATACACATGAATGATGTCCAGTATTATTTTCAAAAATCTGTTTTATATTTTCATGGCTGGTACATCAATAGAATAGTGAACCGCTCAAAGCCCTGAGTAGGTTCTTGCATGTATGTAAAATGAGTCATTAATCTGATTTATATATTAGGGTTTTTAGAAGATTAATATTTACAAAATGTTGCTCTGAGTTATAGAAAGATTCACCTAAGCAGAAATGATATTGATTTTATACACTTCAAATGAGATAATCAGGGCCAGACTGCATGGATTTCTAAAAGGCAGGTTACGCATGTCCAAACCTTATAGAATTCTTTGACGAAATAACAGTAAGAATAGATAAAGGAATGCAGATTATTAGGTTTATTTGCACTTACAAAAAGCATGTTATACGACACCACATCAGAGACATATGGCAAAGATAATTTCACATGGAATTAAAGGGAATGTGGCCACAAGAATAAATAAATGGTTGGCGGACCGAAAGTAAAGGGCAGTGGTAAAAGGAATGTAAAGGTGTGGTAAGTGGCATTGCACAGGGGTTCACTCTTATTTACCACACACACATATGAACTGGATTTAGGAATAAAGGTAACAATATTGAAATTTGCTGATGAAATCAAATTGGTGGTTAAAGCAAATTCTGGCGAAGAATGTGAAAGACTGCGGCGAGACATAGATTGACTATCAGGATGAGGAGACAGGTAGCAATTGCAGTTAAATGTGAAGTGAAACATTTTACAAATAAGAATGGGAAACAGAATACATCTTAAATTGTAGAATTTTAAATAGAGGACCAAAGAGGCCTTGATGTGCAAATATATTGGTCATTAAAGGTGGCAGAACAAATATAGATAAAACCGTAAAAAAGGCATACAAAATCTTTGGTTTGGTATCTAGGGCATGCATATAATACATCCCTGACTATTAGAATCTCCCATTATTACCACTCTCCTACTATTGTAGACTATATACCTCATAGAGTCATAGAATCATAGAGTTATATAGCATGGAAAGAGGCCCTTTGGCCCATCGTGTCCGCGCCAGCCATCAAGCCCTGTCTATTCTAATCCCATTTTCCAGCACTTGGTCCGTAGCCTTGTATGCTATGGCGTTTCAAGTGCGCATCTAAATGCTTCTTGAATGTTGTGAGGGTTCCTGCCTCTACCACTCTTTCAGGCAGTGTGTTCCAGATTCCAACCACCCTCTGGGTGAAAAAGTTTTTCCTCAAATCCCCTCTAAACCTCCTGCCCCTTACCTTGAAACTATGCCCCCTGGTTATTGACCCCTCTACTAAGGGGAAAAGTTCCTTTCTATCTACCCTATCTATAGCCCTCATAATTTTGTACACCTCAATCAGGTCCCCCCTCAGCCTTCTCTGCTCGAAGGAAAACAACCCCAGCCTGTCCAATCTCTTTTCATAGCTGAAGCGCTCCAGCCCAGGTAACATCCTGGTGAATCTCCTCTGCACCCTCTCCAATGCAATCACATCCTTCCTATAGTGTGGCGACCAGAACTGCACACAGTATTCCAGCTGTGGCCTAACTAACGTTTTGTACAGCTTCATCATAACCTCCCTGCTCTTATATTCTATGCCTCGGCTAATGAAGGCAAGTCTCCCATATGCCTTTTTAACCACATTATCTACCTGTCCTGCTGCCTTCAGGGATCTATGTACATGCACAACAAGGTCCCTCTGATCCTCTGTCCTTCCTAGGGTCCTACCATTCATTGTGTATTCCCTTGCCTTGTTAGTCCTCCCAAAATACATCACCTCATACTTTTCAGGGTTAAATTCCATTTGCCACTGTTCTGCCTGATGTGCCTCAATGAATCCGAGACTTGACGTTAACGGAGCAAAGCAAGGCTTTTATTAACTCAGAAAGTAATACACATTGGAGAAGTGTCTCTCATCCAGAGATCTGCTGTACTGCTGTGAGACACGCTGGGGCTTGCTTAAGTAGGGGCCAGGTATGGGCGGAGCCCTACATACAATACAATACAGGTAAGGAAATGAAACTGAAACTAAACTAAACACAGGGAATACAGTGCCTGATGAATGGCATATTTCATCACACTGCCCATCTGACCAACCCATCTATATCGTCCTGTAGCCTGAGGCTTCCCTCCTTGCTATTTACTACTCCACCAATTTTCGTGTCATCTGCGAACTTACTGATCATACCTCCTACATTCATATCTAAATCATTAATGTACACTACAAACAGCAAAGGACCCAGCACCGATCCCTGCGGTACACCACTGGGCACAGGCTTCCAGTCACAAAAACAACCTTCGACCATCACCCTCTGCCTCCTGCCACTAAGTCAATTTTGGATCCAATGTGCCAAATTGCCCTGGATCCCATGGGCTCTTACCTTCTTGACCAGGCTCCCTTCCGGGACTTTGTCAAAAGCCTTACTGAAGTCCATGTAGACTATATCAACTGCACTACCCTCATCCACACACCTAGTCACCCCCTTGAAAAATTCAATCAAATTGGTTAGACATGATCTCCCCCTGACAAAGCCATGCTGACTATCCTTGATTAATCCTTGATTAATCCAAGTGGAGACTAATTCTGTCCCTCAGAATTTTTTCCAATAATTTCCCTACCACTGATGTATCAATTGTGCGGGCTGGATCAACTATACTAATATTAGTATTTGCATCCACTTAACCACTCTGCTATCCATGACAACTGTACACGTTGTGTGCTGTGAAAGCACTGGTTTATGTAGCAATCTGTTTTAAGTATTTTCTTAACTGAAAAAAGCCTGTTCCCTGGATGAGTATACTGTATGCAAACACTAGAGACCCCTGGTGGATTGAGTGGATTGAGTATAAGGGATGATCTTGTAAGATTAACTCCTGCAATGTATATGAGTTGGAATGATCTTCTTTGTAGTGTTACTGCCCAATTACAACTTCTGCTCAATTGTTTTTGGCAGGAACCCTACTTTTGATGAGATTGCCACAAACTCATTTTTTTCAGCAAATGAAACACAGCTATAGCATTCCTCTCAAGCTGTGATGTGTTGAGAGGGTGGACTGTAGGTCAGAACTTGTAGCTGGAGCACAGTTCTCTGTCAGCTGATTTTGCTGGTTCGGGAGTCTTGCACACTGAATGATGTTCTCAGAGGTGACACTTAACATTGTGTTGTCCTAATGAGAAAGGGACATGTTGGATCCATGGTTCAGTGGATATGCTGTTATTAAATAATCACACGGATGCTGTACATTAACAATAAACAGGTCTTTACTGGAGGAGGGTAGTCTCAAGACTGGGGGTACAGAGGCATGCGCAAAGCTTATATACAGGTGTGGTCACTGCCGGTACTACAGTATACAGGAGCTGTAAAAGTAGTTCTGACTTAAAGGCACATACACTACAATTCCTCCCCTTTTAGATTAGTAGTACCCCTAATATTCAAATAACAATTAACATTTCAACATGTACATTAAACAACAAAAGTCCATTTATAGATTCAGTCTTTGGGGCGGCTTCCTGACCCTTTCGGGATAGGGCCTTTCCGAAGGTTCTTGTTCTTGGTGCAGAGGCGATTCTGACACCTTTTCATCGGGTAGTTCATCGGGTTCCACTGCTACTGGGTCTGAGGTAGATGCTACCGGTATGTCGGGTTCATCCCCAGGTACTCGAGATATGGGGTTGACGCGTTCCTGTGACGTTAAGATCTGATCGACGTGGCGTCTCACAATGTTCTCCCCGACATCCACTGTGTACATTAATGGCCCTTGCCTTGTACATAACGTTCCGGGTTGCCATTTCTCTGTTCGATAGTCACGGGCCAAGACTGGTTGCCCTACATTGAAGCTCCTTGTCGGCTTCTCATTGATGTGCTGGAATTGTTTGTCCTCAACATTTCTTCGCACATTTGGTCTGAGCAAGTCCAGACGAGATCTCAACCTTCGGTTAAAGAACATCATGGCCGGGGTCCGGTTGGTAACTGCATGTGTCGCGTTTCGGTAGGCTAATAAGAAATTGTCCATCTTATGCTGTAGTGGAATTTCATCATTGCACATGGCCTTTATCGCCTTCTTAAAGGTTTGTACGAACCTCTCAGCCAATCCATTTGTGGCTGGATGATACGGGGCGGATGTGTAATGCCTTACCCCATTCCTTCTCATAAATTTTTGGAACTCATCGGACACAAACTGTGGTCCATTTTCAGAGCAAATCTGCTCTGGCAAACCATTTCTGGCAAATATGGTCCATAGGACTGCAATCGTTTTCTCTGCAGTGGTTGAAGACATTTTTATCACTTCAGGCCACTTTGAATGAGCATCCACTGCTATTAAGAACATTGAGTCCATGAATGGACCAGCGAAATCAATGTGCACCCGTTGCCATGGAGAGGAGGGCCACTCCCATGGGTGTAGAGGGGTATGTGGTGGTGCATTTTGGACCTTCTGGCATCCTAAGCAGCTCTTAGTTAGGTCTTCGATTTGTTGATCGATTCCCGGCCACCACACATAAGCCCTAGCAAGGCTTTTCATTTTCACTCCCCCCAGATGACCTTCATGTAGCTCATTTAACACTCTCTCCCTTAACTTGGGTGGAATCACCACTCTGGATCCACACATCACTGTCCCCTGGCATACTGACAGCTGTTCTCTTCTGGATGAGAATGCTGGCAACAGTGACTCGCCATGAGTTGGCCATCCCCTCACCGTCAATTCATATACCCGAGACAGCGTTGGATCATTGCGGGTCTCCTTCTCTATATCCGCGTTCGTTACTGGCAATCGTTCAATTATTGACGAATAAAATATCTCGATAGGGTCCACTGCTGGTGCTTCCTCCACAGTAGGCAGTGGCAGGCGCGATAGCCCATCAGCGTTCCCATGCTGTTTCGTGCCTTTATATTCTATTTCATATTGATTCGCCCTTAGAAACAGGGACCATCTTTGTAACCGCTGTGCAGTCATCACTGGAACACCCTTCTTAGGGTTAAAGATGGAGACAAGTGGTTGGTGGTCAGTCAGCAAGGTGAACTTCTGCCCATGCAGATAGTGGTTTAATTTTTTTACTCCCCGTACTAGGCTGAGGGCCTCCCTGTCAATCTGGGCGTAGTTGCGCTCGGCTGAGGTTAGTGACCGAGATGCAAAGGCTACTGGCCTCTCCAACCCGTCAGGGAATTTGTGCGACAGCACCGCTCCAATACCATAGGGTGATGCATCACATGCCAAATGAATTGGTAGTGCTGGGTTGAAATGGGCCAACACCTCTTTTGATGTGATCAATTCTTTGCACTTCTGGAAAGCTCGTCTACGTTCGTCATCCCACTTCCATGGTACCCCTGTTTGCAGTAGGGTGTTCAGTGGGTGTAATACCGTAGACAAATTTGGTAAGAACTTGTGGTAGTAGTTTACCAGCCCGAGGAACGACCTCAGTTGTGACACATTTTCCGGTGCTGGAGCCTTGACTACTGCCTCAATCTTGTCAGGGGACTTATGTAACCCCTCTTCATCGATGACGTGGCCACAATCCGAGATCTGTTTCTGGAAAAGCTCACACTTGTGGCGATTAGCTCGTAGCCCATACTCCTTTAATCTGGTGAGCACCTTCTCCAAGTTGGCGAGGTGATCACCGTCATTTTCACCCGTGACCAAGATGTCGTCCAAATAACACTGGGTCCCTGGAATCCCTTGCAGGACCTGATCCATCGCCCTTTGCCAGATAGCCGGAGCCGAGGCTACTCCAAACACCAGCCGGTTGTATTGATAGAGACCTTTATGAGTGTTGATCGTAAGGTATTGTTTCGAAGCTTCTTCTACCTCCATTTGCAAGTACGCCTGGGCTAGATCAATTTTGGTGAAGCGTTTACCTCCAGATAGCGAGGCGAAAATATCCTCAATTCGTGGAAGCGGATATTGTACCGTGTGAAGGACTGGTTCACTGTCACCTTAAAATCCCCACAGATGCGGACCTTCTTTGGTTCCCCAGGCGTATTACTCAACGACCTCTTCATTACAGGAACGATGGGTGTAGCCCACTCGCTCCAGTCCACTTTGAACAGTACTCCTGAACGTTCCAACCCTTCCAGCTCTGCTTCAACAGCTGGTCTGATCGCATAAGGCACTGGTCTGGCCTTCAGAAACTTTGGGCTTGCATTTTCCTCTATTTTAATCGTTGCTATTATTCCTTTTAGTGTTCCTAGTCCCTCCTGGAACACTTCTTTTGCGTCAGTTAGCATTTTTGACAGCCGTCCAGGTGTGACGTCGTCAGCCTTTTTGGCCTCAGCCTTCAGTGCCTGTATGGAATGCCAATCTAATTGTATCTTCCGGATCCATTCACGTCCTAGCAGTGGTGGTCCTCCATCTGGCAATACATATATATCCATTTTAGGTATTTCCTGGCCTTTATATGTCACTTTCACCCTTATTTTTCCTTTGGGGTAGACTTTTTGCCCCGTATACGTCTTCAAGACAATCTCTGTAGCTTTCAAGGGTATGTGTGAAAATAGCCGCTTGTAGTCTCTTTGATTTATGACTGTTAGCGCTGACCCTGTGTCCAATTCCATTTTCACTTGGACTCCGTCTATCTTGAGTGTAACCCAGATAGTCTGGTGATCCTCCATTTCTGTTACCTTATGTAGTTTCAGACAACCCAGCTTCTTGATTCCGGAGTCTGTGTCACTTTTCTGTTCATCTGAACCACTGTCCATCACCTGGTGTACCTTTTTGTACTTCTCCTGTGGAGATTTCTTACTGTTGGTTTTCTTCCCAGACCTGCAGACTCTTGCTATGTGTCCTGCTTTCCCACACTGTCTGCACACTTGGTCCTTGAACCAACAATCTTTCTGGTCATGTGTTGTTCTGCCACAGCGATAGCACTTCCCTGTTCCATAGGACATTTAATTGGTGCCATAGTCTTGCGGTCTCTGTTGTATTTCTGCAGCGCCCCTTGCGGCTGCTTCGTGTGATACTGCCATACTGAAAGCTTTGTCCAGTGTAAGGTCCTTTTCTGATAGAAGCCGTTTCTGGGTTCCTTCACTTTGTAGCCCACACACAAACTTGTCCCGTAACGTATCTGCTAGTCCCGCTCCAAACTGGCAGTGTTTCGATAGCTTGCGCAGTTCCGTTAGGTACTCAGCATTGCTTTCGTCTTTGTGTTGGTTCCTTTTATGGAACTTAAATCGTTCTGCTATCAGCAGTGGTGTGGGGTTTAAGTGGTCCTGTAGGATTTCTACTAAGCTTTCAAAATTCTTGTTTACCGACTTCTCTGGGGTTATTAGATTTCGCAGTAACCCATAAGTTTTTGCACCCATGGAATTGAACAGAACCAGTGCTTTATTAGCATCTGGCACTTCATTCGCCCTACAGTACACCTCAATACGTTTCACATATGTCGCCCAATCTTCAACTTCATTGTCGAACGTAGAGATACTGCCACTCTTCGGCATCCTTGGGTGTGAGTTAACTGTCAAAAATGGCGCCTCCCGTGCTTCCCCTTCTTCTCCGCTGGCACAAAATGGCGTCTCCCGCGCTTTCCTTCCTTCCCGCGCTCGCCATTCTTCTCCGCTGCGGCTTCTAAAAATGGCATCTCCCGCGCTCTTTCTTCTTCTCCGCGGCTCAATGGCGTCTCCCGCGCTCCCCTTTCTTCGCCCCGCAGACCCTGTTCACCCTGTGAGCCCTGGCTGTGCTCTGCGCGTTCTTCTTTTTGTATTTTTCGACGCCGCTCAGTCTAGAATCCGGCTGTTTCTCTGCCCTCTCTCTCTCCGGTTTGTTTTCTTTTTCTCGATGCCGCTCGGTGTTCAACCCCCGGCTGCGCCCTGCGCTCTTCACCCTCTGTCTTACACCGTCGACGCTGCTCGGCTTTCTCTCCGCCGTCGGTCGGCTCCAGCCGCCGCTGCTCGGGAAGGGTCTGCGCTGGACCTGTCGTCAGTCACTTGCTGCTCGTCGTGGCTGGGGAACCAAGCCCGGCTCTCCACAGCCTCCCCTGCGAAGTTCAATCTCTGCCTGACTGCTGGCCTCGACTATTTTCTTTTAATGTTTCAGGTAGATTCGAATCGACACTCGTCACCACTGTTGGATCCGTGGTTCAGTGGATATGCTGTTATTAAATAATCACACGGATGCTGTACATTAACAATAAACAGGTCTTTACTGGAGGAGGGTAGTCTCAAGACTGGGGGTACAGAGGCATGCGCAAAGCTTATATACAGGTGTGGTCACTGCCGGTACTACAGTATACAGGAGCTGTAAAAGTAGTTCTGACTTAAAGGCACATACACTACAGGACAGTTGAAAGGTATACATTATAGTTTAAATAAAAGGAAAAAAAACTGTAAAGACGGGAAATCTGTAATAAAAACAATAAATGCCAGCAATACGCAGTCAGTCATTCAGCATCGGTAAAGAGAAAAGGTAAGGTTATGACTTTTCTGGTGTGTAGCCTTCATCAGAACATGGTGCATATCTGAAGTGTCATAACCAGTCTTCACTTTACAGATGCTGACTGACCTGCTGGGCATTTCAAGCATTTTCTGTTTTTACTTTACATTATTATATTATAGTATGATGACTGAACAAACAAAAAACCAATTGTTAAGAGTAAGCCAAAATAAGCCAATCTATACTTTACTGTAATTATTTTGTGGAATGGCCAATTTAAGGTTTATAGAAATTCTTCATCACAGATCTCCCATAAATATTCTGCAGGATATCAAAGTGCTGTGAACTATTAAGCTCATTCTATAACTATATTGCAATGCATGGTTTTTATAAATTAGCCACAATAAGCATATTATGTAATATTGTGGCAGAGCCACTGAGGGACTCTGAACAACTGTACATAATTCCCTTTAACGATGTGTTAGCTACAGACTAAATCTGTACCACTGCATATACTGTTTGCATGTACAGTGCGCGGTCCCTTTAAGAGCGCGGGCAAACGCGATGACGTCATGCCACTAATCACGTGTTTACCCAAACGCGGGAAAAGCGTGATGATGTCATGATGCCATCCACGGGACCGCCCTGGCAGTCCTCGTGGAGCCTCCGACCTGTTAAGACCTGTATTCATAGTTCTCTTGCATCAATCTGTTTAAACTCGTTAGTTTGACATTAAAAACCTTTTTGATTGATTGCCTGCGTCGAACTCAATCTCTACATAGGAATTTGACCATTCCTACATTGGTGACCCCGACTTTTGTGAACGGATTTCGCAAAAGGAACACAGCATGGAGGCAAACGCCGTTTTGTTGAAGCTGCCGCAGTTCTGGGAGCAACAATCGACCTCGTGGTTCATCCAAGTTGAAGCCCAGTTCGCCCTGAGAGGCATCTTTGAGGATCAGACCCAATACTTATACATGGTCTCCGCACTCGACGGCTCTACCGCCTCGCGAATCGTCAGTCTTCTCGGGAATCCCCCAGCAGACCGCAAGTATGAGACCCTCAAGGCGCAGTTGCTACAGGTTTTAGAAACATAGAAACATAGAAGATAGGAGCAGGAGTAGGCCATTCGGCCCTTCGAGCCTGCTCCGCCATTCAATGAGATCATGGCTGATCATCCAAATTCAGTACCCTGTCCCTGCCTTCTCCCCATATCCCTTGGTCCCTTTAGCCTTAAGAAATACATCCAACTCTTTCTTGAATATATTTAATAAACTGGCCTCCACCGCCCTCTGTGGCAGAGAATTCCACAGGTTCACCACTCTCTGGGTGAAGAAATTCCTCCTCATTTCAGTCATAAATGGCTTACCCCTTATCCTTAGACTATGACCCCTGGTTCTGGACTCCCCGGCCATCAGAAACATCCTTCCTGCATCTAGTCTGTCCAGGCCTGACAGAATTTTATAGGTTTCGATGAGATCCCCTCTCAATCTTCTAAACTCCAGTGAGTATAAGCCCAATCGACACAATCTCTCCTCATACGTCATTCCTGCCATCCCAGGTATCAGCCTGGTGAATCTTCGCTGCACTCCTTCCATGGCAAGCACGTCCTTCCTCAGGTAAGGCGACCAAAACTGCACACAATATTCAAGGTGCGGTCTCACCAAGGCCCTGTACAACTGTAGCAAGACATCCTTGTTCCTGTACTCGAACCCTCTTGCTACGAAGGCCAACATACCATTTGCCTTCTTAACCGCCTGCTGCACTTGCATGCTTACCTTCAGTGACTGGTGCACAAGAACACCCAGGTCTCTTTGCACTTCCCCTTCTCCCAATCTATTGCCATTCAAATAATAATCTGCCTTCCTGTTTTTGCCACCAAAGTGGATAACCTCACATTTATCCACATTATAGTGCATTTGCCATGTTTCTGCCCAATCACCCAACCTGTCCAAATCGTACTGGAGTTTCACGACATCCTCCTCACAGCATACCCTCCCACCCAGCTTTGTGTCGTCTGCAAATTTGGAGATATTACATCCAATTCCCTCGTCCAGATCATTAATATATATTGTGAACAGCTGGGGTCCTAGGACCGATCCTTGCGGTACCCCACTAGTCACTGCCTGCCACTCGGAAAACGACCCGTTTATTCCAACTCTTTGCTTTCTGTCCACCAACCAGTTCTCTATCCAAGTCAATACCTTGCCCCCAATCCCATGTGCCTTAATTTTGCATGCTAATCTCTTATGCGGGACCTTATTGAAATCCTTCTGAAAGTCCAAATGCACCACATCCACTGGTTCTCCCTTATCTATTTTACCAGTTACATCCTCAAAAAATTCCAGTAGGTTAGTCAAGCATGATTTACCTTTTGTAAATCCATGTTGACTTTGTCCGATCCTGTCACTGCTTTCCAAGTGCTCTGCTATTACAGCTTTTATAATGGACTCTAGCATTTTCCCCACTACCGATGTCAGGCTTACCAGTCTATAATTCCCCACTTTTTCTCTACCACCTTTTCTGAATAGTGGGGTAACATTAGCTACCCACCAATCCATGGGTACTGTTCCAGAGTCTATCGAGTTCTGGAAGATGACCAGCAATGCATCTACTATTTCTAGGGCTACTTCCTGAAGTACCCTGGGATGTAGATTATCAGGCCCTGGGGATTTATCGGCCTTCAGTCCCATCAATTTTCCTAACACCATTTCCCTACAAATACTGATTTCTTTCAGTTCCACCCTTTCATCAGACCCTATGTTCCCCGGCATCTCTGGGAGGTTATTTGTTTCACGAAATCAGAGCGCGCCCGTCGGCTGCTCGCTATGCCCGGGATCGGGAACTCCAAACTTTCCGAGATGATGAGCCAAATGCTCACACTCTTCAGCTCCGAACCGGAATGCTTTCTCTTCAGAGAGTTATTCCTCAGCCAATTACCGGAGCAAGTGCAAGTGGCCTTGGCGAGATCCGAGGTCGAAGACTGCACAGCGCTCGCTGCCGAGGCAGACAAAATATTCGCAGTTATGCAACAGTACTGCGCTGCCATGAGGCGCCCATCCCCCACAGACACCGCCCCAGCTCCTCAGCCCGCGGGGCTGTGCTTCCTCCACGCACGGTTTGGCGTGAAGGCGAGATGTTGCCGCCCTCCCTGCAGCTTCTCTCAAAAAAAAACAACTCCGTCCAATGAAGAACGGGTCTAACGGGTGCCCTGCGGCCGCGATGGCAATCGGCAATGCAGGCAAGCTGCTCTTCATCACAGATACCCTCTCCGGTCGTCGGTTCCTGTGCGACACCGGAGCGCAGTGCAGCATTCTACCCGCGTCAGCTCTTGATGTACAGGCTGGGAGGCACGGCCTCCCCCTCAAAGCGGCTAATGGCGGAGCTATTTGGACCTTCGGCAGACGGTGGGTCCAGGTGTGCTTCAGCGGCCAGCGGTTTTTCTGGGAATTCGTTACGGCCAAGGTTTCGCAAGCCATTCTCGGTGCAGATTTCCTGTGCGCCAATGGCCTCCTGGTCGATGTAAGGAACCGACGGCTGATCAACGTGGCCACGTTTCACTCTATCCCTTGCCACCGTAGTAACACCATGTCGCGCACCGTCTCCTGCGCTTTCCCGACTCCGAATGAGTTCGCTCGCCTGCTAGGCGACTTTCCAGACCTGACCAGACCCACGTTCTCTTCCACGGCCACGAAACATGGTGTGGAACACCACATCACCACCACCAGCCCCAGTCCACGCGCGGGCCCGGCGCCTCGAACCTGGCAAGCTAGCGGTCGCGAAGGCGGAGTTCGCTTAGGGATTATTTGCAGGTCGAATAGTCCCTGGTCTTCGCCTCTCCACATAGTACCGAAACCTGGCGGCGGATGGCGGCCCTGCGGCGACTATACGACGCCACCATTCCTGATCGATACCCGATCCCCCACATTCAGGATTTCTCTGCCCATTTGGCAGAAAACACCGTTTTTTCCAAGGTTGACCTTGTCCGAGGCTACCACCAGGTCCCGGTGCACCCGCAAGACGTCCAGAAGACCGCAGTCATCACCCCTTTTGGTCTTTTCGAATTTTTAAGGATGCCGTTTGGGTTGAAGAACGCTGCCCAGGCTTTCCAGCGCCTCATGGACTCTGTGCTGAGGACCTCAAGTTCCTTTTCGTCTACTTAGACAATATTCTCATCGCCAGTCCTAATAAGGAGGAACACATCTCTCATCTACGCACCCTCTTTCGACGCCTCAGCCAACACGGCCTGATTATCAACCCAGCCAAGTGTCAGTTTGGTCTGCATCAAATTGATTTCCTGGGACATCGCATTACCGCAGAGGGAGCGGTTCCTTTGCAAGCAAAGGTGGAGGCGGTGACATCCTTTCCACGCCCGCAGAACATAAAGGCCCTGCAGGAATTCCTCGGCTTGGTAAACCTTTACCACCGTTTCGTGCCTAAGGCAGCACTACTCATGCAGCCCCTGTATGAGGCCCTCAAGGGCAAGTCTGGCAAAGATCCGGTAGGCTGGATGGGTGACATGGACCAGGTATTCACCGACACCAAGAGCGCCTTAGCCAACGCGACCATGCTGGCGCACCCGCTACCAGGAGCCATCATCGCCCTCACCACCGACGCGTCAGATTACGCAATCGCCGCCGTTCAGGAGCAGTGGGTGAACGGGACGTGGCAGCCGTTGGCATTCTTCAGCCGTCAACTGTGGCGTAACGAGCGGGCGTACAGTACTTTCGACAGGGAGTTACTAGCCCTTTTTCTGGCCATCCGCCATTTCCGGTTCTTGTTGGAAGGACGTCCTTTCACCGCCTACGTCGACCATAAGCCACTGACTTTCGCCATGGCCAAGACCGCTGAACCGTGGTCATCTCGACAACAACGTCAGCTGACATACATCTCCGAATTTACCACAGATATTCAGCACGTGGCTGGTAAAGACAACCTGGTGGCAGATTGCCTCTCCCGCGTGACCGTGCACGCGGTCCAGCTGGGCATCGACTACGCCCTCATGGCAGCAGACCAAGTCTCAGACCCAGAAGTGCAGACTTACCGCACCAACACCACTAGCCTCCAGTTGGCCGATGTCAGGTTTCATTCGGCTGGTACCACGTTGCTGTGTGACGTCGCCATTCGGGACCCTCGCCCTATTGTGCCGGTCGCCTGGCGCCGCAAGGTGTTTGACGCCATACATGGGTTGTCACACCCAGGAATGAAGGCTTCGCAGAAGCTAATGTCATCTAAGTTCGTTTGGCGGGGCATGCATAAAGATGTCCGCGACTGGGCCAACACCTGCGTGGTCTGCCAAAAGGCCAAGGTACAGCGCCACATCAAGGCTCCATTGGCCACCTTTGCAGTTCCTGAGCGATGGTTTGACCACGTTCATGTGGACCTAGTAGGACCACTTCCACCTTCCCATGGTTTTACGCACATCCTGACCATAGTAGATCGCACCGCCAGATGGCCGGAGGCAGTTTCCCTGTCATCTACTACTTCGGCGGACGTGGCCAGGGTGTTCTACTCTTCATGGGTCGCCCGTTTTGGAGTGCCTGCTGACATCTCTTCGGACCGTGGACCGCAGTTTTCCTCCGAACTCTGGACTGCGGTGGCTCAACGACTTGGTGTCAGGTTACACCGCACCACAGCCTACCACCCACAAGCGAACGGTCTGTGCGAATGTTTTCACAGATCACTTAAGGCCGCACTGAGGGCCAGCCTCCAAGACGCTGGATGGGCAGACAAGCTGCCGTGGGTCATGTTGGGCCTTCGCACGGCCCCCAAGGAAGATCTTCACTCTTCCGCGGCAGAGCTCGTTTATGGTCAGCCACTGCGAGTGCCAGGGGATTTCCTGCCAACACCAACGGAGCCATGGTCCGCCTCACGCCAGGTTATCAGCCACCAGGAAGCAGCCAGATGTTTCGCGCCGGTTCCCACATCGCATCACGGGTTTCAGGGCTCTCACGTTCCAGCGGAGCTGAAACAAGCCGACTACGTGTTCATCCACCATGATGCTCACCAGGATCCGCTCAAGGCCCCATACACTGGTCCTTTCCACGTGTTAGAGGCAGGAGACAAAACCTTCAAGGTGGATGTCGGTGGTAAACCGGACCACATTTCAGTCGACCGTTTGAAGCCAGCACACCTGGACCTTGACTGTCCTGTCGAGACCGCACAGCCACCGAGACGAGGTTGACTGCCCACCGTCGTCACGCCAGAACAAGTGCAACCACCCACCAGACTGCCCGCCGTCCAACAGCTTCCGCTTCGGGAATACAGGAGTCATTCTGACAGGCTTGTCAGACCCCCTCACCGTTTGACTTTTTCCGTTAAAGACAATTCTGGGGGGGCGCATGTGGCAGAGCCACTGAGGGACTCTGAACAACTGTACATAATTCCCTTTAACGATGTGTTAGCTACAGACTAAATCTGTACCATTGTATATACTGTTTGCATGTACAGTGCGCGGTCCCTTTAAGAGCGTGGGCAAATGCGATGATGTCATGCCGCTAATCACGTGATCACCCAAACACGGGAAAAACGTGATGACGTCATGACGCCATCCACGGGACCGCCCTGGCAGTCCTCGTGGAACCTCCGACCTGTTAAGACCTGTATTCATAGTTCTCTTGCATCAATCTGTTTAAACTCGTTAGTTTGACATTAAAAACCTTTTTGATTGATTGCCTGCGTCGAACTCAATCTCTAGATAGGAATTTGACCATTCCTACAATATAATATTATTTACTCCAAAGGACCATAACAAATGTGATATAAATAGGAATTACAAAGATTTAAATGATTTATCTGGTATTAGGCAAGCTGCTTTCTTCATTTATATACATTTATATCAGCTATTATAAGTTATTGTGATATCACAACAACACAAAGCTTCATGAGAGGTAAGAATACAAGGGAAAAAATTGAATATTTCAGTTTAAGAGACCATGCGAGATCCTTTTATCCTTACTTTGTCATATTACTGCTGTTTTACTTTTTTGGTTTTTACTTGTGCTGTCTTTAACATGCCGAGAATCATTGAGTTACAGTGAAAATGCATACATTATGTATTGATGTCAACTGAAAATATTTTTAATATAAGCATTGCTATGCACATAAACAACAATCGCTTCAACATGGTTAAAAAGACTGTAATTCACATCAGATTGTGATTTTTTTTTACATTCGAAATAAATCCACAACAGCAATATTTTTTTATACACGAGCATACACCAATGTTATTGAATGAGAAAAGATGCACATGAACTATTTTTAAAGTTTTAAATTATATTCCATTGAACTGTTTTTTTAATGTGAGTGGTTGCCATGGTGATGGGTTTCAAGGACTGTTGTACTGTTGGTGGTCCTTTGTTCTTGAGGAGTTAGTGCTGAGATATTGATAAATTAGTCACGTGGGGCCTGTGATAGTCAAAAGGGCAATGTGTGGAGAGCTAAACAAAAGGGAGCAAATATAATTACAGTCAGATCAGACAAGCAAAGGACAGAAAGGGGCATCAGGTGGAGGGGGGAAACTGAGAGGATTGAGGGGTAATAAGAAGCAACAGAAGGTTTGCATTGGCGTCCGGTGTGGCATGATCAGAGCTGTGTAGACAGAGCAGGAGTAAACTCCTGCTAACTAATTTTCTCAAGGTTAAGGGCAAAAGGGCAGTGAAAGCAAGTAAAAGTAAAGGGTGGAGGAAGAATAGATACATAGAAAAATATTTATTTCCCTCTATGGAAGAGTTAAGTGTGTTGGGACATTTTACTACATTAAAGCCGCTATATAAATGCAGGTTGTTGTTGTTGACTTGTTAAAAAATTGTGGTTCAGCGCATTCTTATCCTTTTTTTCTTTGATGAAGGAAAGCATGTTACCATTTCAAGATTAAAAATAAAAAATGTGGAGTCAGTGCTGCAAAATGGCTCTGTGTCTCTGGAGTGCCCTGGCAAATAAATTACTCGTTTATTGCTGGACGCAATCGGACCAATTTTCTCCTCGTCTCTATGTTGCTGGAACGTTGGCGGGGAGAGACCTCAGTCAACTTCCCAGAGTTAGAGTCGGTTATACTGGGCAGGATCCCAGCAGGATTCTTATCAATATCAGGGACCCTGAATAGTGAAGGGCTGGAAGTTTCTGAGGATATGTATCCCAGGATGAATCAGCACTCAGAGGAGAGGAGGGGCGCAAAACTGGGGGAAAAAGTCATATATTTCAAAAGTTACTTTTAGATGTGTAAAAACACTGAATGTACTCTTTAAGTGGTGTCTTCACTAAAAATCTGGCTGCCTTGAACATAAATAATTTGCAAGAAAATAATCAATTTTTTTAAGTAACAAATACCATCTGATACAGTCCCAGCTAATTTAAATTGGAGCAGGTAATAATAAAATTAATTAATAATCTCTCTGATAATTATCTTATCATTAAGAAAAAATAGCTGGCGGTTAGTGTGATTAATTATTGAAAATATATTTGTCCAAAGTTCTGAGTGTCCCCTAACATCAGGATGCATTGCTCTTTTTTTAAATGAAGAAATTATACTTTACACACTTCAAGACTGTTTCACTAATGACACTACTTGGAATTTTCTCTGTTACAAAGATAGCCACCTTATGGCAGCAGTTGAGGGTTACTATCTCTCCTTGGTCCTTTGATAATGGGCCAGATATTCCAATCCCTATGGGTGTGTACGAGCTGTGTACGCACCCATAGGGACATCGGAAATGCCGGTTTCAGGCATGCACAGCGCATGCCCTGGATAAGGGCCTCCGCTGGCAGCTTTCTGGAGACCCTCTGCCCGCAGAAAACCCTTAGAATTCTTACGCCTGGCCTGCTTTTACCAGGATAAGAGTTGAAAAAAGTAATTAAAAAAATTCTTTCACTCATTTATCATTTAAAAATACTTTAAAAAGGGTAAGTTTATTTTTAGCCCTGTAAAATACTTTGTTTTTTTTCAAAAAATTACATTTTTGTTTAAAATATTTAATTGACTGTAATTTCAACTAATTTTTAAAAATGTGATTAAAAATTTTTTTTTAATGTTTCAAAGTGTTTTTGGGGCGATCTCCATTCATATATTTGACAGGTCTATCTGTCAAGTGTATGAAGGGAGATTCCCTTCTTTGATTGGCCCACGTAATCCCAGGTACGCTTGTGAACTGCCTGCGCCCCTGGGATACTTGGGCCCTGTGCACTTGGAGTTGGAGAGGCCCAGCATCAGAACTATACGCACCTCGGGAGCCCTCAGGTAAGTCCGTAGATTTTTTCCAGATCAGAGGCCTCTGCACGCAGGAAGTCTCCTATCGGAAAATACGGTCCATTGTCTCTATGTTTGTGATTAAACTGTTGCCATATCAAAATATTGCTTCTTCAAGATTTGTTTTTTTAAAAAGAACCCTCCAGCTATAGAATCCAGCACATATATAAACTTTACTTTTAATATACTTGTGCTTTTTTTTTCGCCCCTCCTTACCTGAAGATGCCGACTCATCCTTGGGTGTGGTCCTATACCACTGGCAACTTGTCCAAGTGGTCATTGTTGATGTGTAGGCCCGAGGGTGATGGTTGGCAGGTTTTCAACTGCTGAGGGCCCTACAGTTGAGCCTGATTTTGTTCTTACTTAAGCTTTACACAAGAGCACTTCCCAGCAAGGGTCACTGATTAACAATAAGGAACCTTGCTTGATTTTACTGTCCTTAACCCAGTAGCATTGAGGCTAATTATAGCGTCGCAGTCATTGGCTGAGGTCAATTAACTCAGGACCAGACTAGGGGTTGAGCTTGGGACATTCCTGATATGTGTGGCTTTAGTACGGCACCAATTGACAAAAAACATATGCCAATTGAGCCATCAGAGCAGCAATTCTACATTTGTTCCTAAGAACATAACATGTCACATAACATAACATGCCGGCACGATGGGCCAAATGGCCTCCTTTTGTGCTGTAAGATTCTATGATTCTATGATAAGAGTAATATGGATCTGGGAATGTCAGAAAAAATGACTGTGTGTGTTAATATACCTTTTTGCATATTGAGTGTGCAGCAGGTTAGCCTATTTTATCATGCAGCATTGGATGGAACACTGAGCACAACCTCGACCTCAGCTTTCTGACGAAAGGCAACAAGATGGAGTTCCTCTGCAAGCTTCATGAACCGTGCTTGGAAACTCACCTTGCGGCCAAGGCGGCTTACATCAGCTTTGGATCTCTGCTGATTGAATCAGCACCGAAACCATGCTGGAACTTCTGCCAAGTGAATTGGGCGACATGTACACCAGAGCTGAAAATGAGATACATCGTATCAACCAGAGAACTATGACTGCTTGGTTCACCTTCTTACTAAAGCTGCCGCAAAACACATTTCCCGCAGCTATACACCTTGCGGGCAGCCAGAGACAGAAACACTCTTCAAAGAGTATGAGAAGAGCGATGATCCACAGTAATAACTATGGGGGGGATTTTAACTCAGGTGTGGGATGGTGTCGTGTTATCCGAATTTCGTGTTTCCCACACGAATCTAAATGGATGTGGGAGATTGACGCAATTTTAACTGAATTGGCCAATTGATTTCCAACGTGTGGGAAGCCTTTGCAAATGGGTTTTTCATGACTGAAAGTCCCCTCCGATGACGTCATCATTGCTGCTGCATTTAAGGTCCACAGCAAGCCTTGCTTCTTCTGTAGACTGCCAAGCTTCTTGACTGTGCAGTGTGAGGGAGCTGCAGCAAATATGACAAGCGGGAGGGCAAGATCAGCTCCTCGCTTTGACGAGGTGGCACTGCAGACATTAGTGGATGGGGCTCGGGCCAACAGGGAGGTGCTCTTCCCTTCATCAGGGAGGAAGAGGCCTCCCACTCAGACCAAGGCAGTGTGGATGCAGATGGCTGAGGAGGTCAACTCCTTGGGAGTCACCCGCAGAACCTGGATACAGTGCAGGAGAAGATTGCATGACCTTCAGCGCACTGGAAAAGTGAGTATGGATTTCCCATCACCCTCAATCTGATCCCCATTGCCTTTCCTCACCAGCACTCAACTTTAGCAATCTTTTCCTCCACATCCCACTTGACACTTGTAAGAAGTCACACAACACCAGGTTATAGCCCAACAGTTTTATTTGAAATCACAAGCTTTCGGAGCGCTGCTCCTTCATCAGGCGAAGTGGAGAGATGCCTATAGACACAGATTATATAGTCAGAGAATAATGCCAGATGATTACAGGTAATCTTTATAACTGCCATTTATCACACCTCGGCAGAGAGATAATCACAGCAATCAAAGGTGTGAATGGTGTCCAAACAGGTCAGTCAGGAAAACATTACATCAAAGAACAATGAGGTGGGGTCACAAGGGGTCAAATGTTGCAGATGCTGGGGTCTGTATGAAAAACAAAAAACAGACAAAAAAACATTTTTTTTGCTGGAAATCACAGCCGGTCCAGCCGCATCTGTGTAGAGAGAACAAGCCAACGACGACTCGAGTCTGGATGACCCTACGTCAGGTGGGGTTACATGTAGCGTGACATGGACCCAAGATCCCGGTTGAGGCCATCCTCATGAGTGCGGAACTTGGCTATCAGTTTCTGCTCTACGATTTTGCGTTGTCGTGTGTCTCGAAGGCCGCCTTGGAGAATGCTTACCCGAAGATCGGAGGCTGAATGTCCTTGACTGCTGAAGTGTTCCCCGACTGGGAGGGAACACTCCTGCCAGGCGATTGTTGCGCGGTGTCCGTTCATCCGTTGTCGCAGTGTCTGCATGGTCCCGCCGATGTACCATGCTCCGGGGCATCCTTTCCTGCAACGTATGAGGTAGACAACGTTGGCCAAGTCACATGAGTATGTACCATGTACCTGGTGGGTGGTGTCCTCACGTGTGATGATGGCATCTGTGTTGATGATCTGGCATGTCTTGCAGAGGTTGCCGTGGCAGGGTTGTGTGGTGTCGTGGTCGCTGTTCTCCTGAAAGCTGGGTAATTTGCTGCGAACGATGGTCTGTTTGAGGTTAGGCGACTGTTTGAAGGTGAGTAGTGGAGGCGTGGGGATGGCCTTAGCGAGGTGTTTGTCATCATAGATGACATGTTGAAGGCTGTGAAGAACATGGCGTCGTTTCTCCGCTCCGGGGAAGTACTGGACGGCGAAGGGTACTCTGTTGGTTGTGTCCCGTGTTTGTCTTCTGAGGAGGTCTATGCGATTTTTTGCTGTGGCCCGTCGGAACTGTCGATCGATGAGTCGAGCGTCATATCCCGTTCTTACGAGGGCATCTTTCAGTGTCTGTAGGTGTCCATCGCATTCCTCCTCGTCTGAGCAGATCCTGTGTATTCGCAGGGCTTGTCCATAGCGGATGGCTTCTTTAACGTGGTTAGGGTGGAAGCTGGAGAAGTGGAGTATCCTGAGGTTGTCCGTGGGCTTGCGGTAGAGTGAAGTGCTGAGGTGTCCGTCTTTAATGGAGATTCGTGTCCAAGAATGAAACCGATTCTGAGGAGTAGTCCATGGTGAGTTTGATGGTGGGATGAAACTTGTTGATGTTATCGTGTAGTCTTTTCAGTGATTCTTCACCGTGGGTCCATAGGAAGAAAATGTCATCGATGTATCTGGTGTATAGCGTTGGTTGGACGTCCTGTGCAGCGAAGAAGTCTTGCTCGAACTTATGCATGATGATGTTGGCGTATTGGGGTGCGAATTTGGTCCCCATGGCTGTTCTGTGTGTTTGGGTAAAGAATGGTTTGTCGAAGGTGAAGACATTGTGGTCAAGGATGAAGCGGATGAGTTGTAGGATGGCGTCTGGAGATTGGCTGTTGTTGGTGTTGAGTACTGAGGCTGTCGCAGCGATGCCGTCATCATGGGGGATAGTGGTGTAGAGTGCCGAGATGTCCATCGTGGCGAGGAGTGTTCCTGGTTCAACTGGTCCGTGGGTGCTGAGTTTCTGTAAGAAGTCTGTAGTGTCGCGACAAAAGCTGGGGGTTCCCTGTACAATGGGTTTCAGGATGCCCACGACGTGTTCCACACTCATGAGGGCGGCCTCAACCGGGATCTTGAGTTCATGTCACGCTACATGTAACCCCACCTGATGTAGGGCCATCCAGACATCGAGTCATCATTGGCTTGTTCTCTCTACACAGATGCGGCCGGACCTGCTGTGATTTCCAGCAAAAAAAATGTTTTTTTGTCTGTTTTTTGTTTTTCATACAGACTCTGGCATCTGCAACATTTGACCCCTTGTGACCCCACCTCATTTTTCTTTGATGTAATGTTTTCCTGACTGACCTGTTTGGACACCATTCACACCTTTGATTGCTGTGATTATCTCTCTGCCGAGGTGCGATAAATGGCAGTTAGAAAGATTACCTGTAATCATCTGGCATTATTCTCTGACTATATAAGCTGTGTCTTTATGCATCTCTCCACTTCACCTGATGAAGGAGCAGCGCTCCGAAAGCTTGTGATTTCAAATAAAACTGTTGGACTATAACCTGGTGTTGTGTGACTTCTTACATTTGTCCACCCCAGTCCAACATCGGCGTCTCCACACCATGGCTACTATCGACACCACAAACTGCCAGCTCAAAGTGGAGAGGATCTCCAAGAAGATCGCGCATATCGACACAGACATCAAGTTTCTACAGAGATGCAAGAAAGCAGACAAGATCCCAAAAGGACTATAGATCACGAACCCACTCAAGTCGACCTACAACACAAACTACGCTGAGAGACTCTGCCGTTGTACCTTTCGCACACTCCTCAACCATCTCGTACACCAGCTCTACAGCAGACGTCGCAACCTCGAAACCGAGATAGAGTCCATGTTCTCAGAATGTGCTCAGGACACAGCAGACCAGCTACGAGACACCGCCAAACAGACGAGGCAACGGAACTACACTGCCTACATGCACACCAAGAACAGGAAGCTTGAGAAACTCGGCATCACCACCAGCAGCAACCAAGCCTCCCCCGGTACCATGGTTGAAACCACAGGGAAGTCCATCATCAACTTGTCCGACCACACCCTTCAACCAGACGAAATTGAAGTTCTCAGCCGAGGGCTCAATTTCTGCCCCACCACCAAAATGGACCCCATCAGTCTCGCGGCAGACACAGAGGAATTCATCAGGAGAATGAGGCTCCGGGAATTCTTCCACAAATCCCAAGATGTCAGCAGCAAACCCAATGAGACAACCAATGATCCGGAACAGCAGACAGAGGGATCCGCAGTGCAGCAACCAAAGAAGAAAGATTCAAATTGGACCCATCCGGAGGGTCGCTGCCCTAAGCTTGACATGTATGCTCAAGCTGTCAGGAGATGCATCAATGCCAGATTCATCAGCCGCACTCAGAAGACAGTCCAGAATGTCACCCGAGCACAACGCAACGCCATCCATGCTCTCAAGACCAACCGCAACATCGTCATCAAACCAGCAGACAAAGGAGGAGCCATCGTCATACAGAACAGAACGGACTATTGCAAAGAAGCATACCGACAACTGGACAACCAGGAACACTACAGACAGTTACCCGCAGATTTGACCAAAGAACACACCCGCCAACTCAACAGACTGATCAAGACCTTCAATCCAGACCTTCAAAGCATCCTACGCGCTCTCATCCCACGTTCTCCCCGCCTGGGAGACTCCTACTGCCTCCCAAAGACACACAAAGCCAACACACCCGGACGTCCTATCGTATCAGGCAACGGAACCCTGTGTGAGAACCTCTCTGGATACGTCAAGGGCATCCTGAAACCCATCGTACAGGGAACCCCCAGCTTCTGTCGCGACACTACAGACTTCTTACAGAAACTCAGCACCCACGGACCAGTTGAACCAGGAACACTCCTCGCCATGATGGACGTCTCGGCACTCTACATCAGTATCCCCCACGATGACGGCATTGCTGCGACAGCCTCAGTACTCAACACCAACAACAGCCAATCTCCAGACGCCATCCTACAACTCATCCGCTTCATCCTTGACCACAATGTCTTCAACTTCTGTTAGATCCGTGGTTCAGTGGATAAAGAATTATAGCTCTAGTTACACATCGACTCTTGACCGGTGTCAAGTCTGAAAACTTTTACCTAGCAAGCACCTGAAATTAACCCCTTATAATATGTAGATTTCCTCAACATAAACAAACAACAGGTCTTTACTGGAGGAGGGTCATCTCTAGACTGGAGTACAGAGGCATGCGCACAGCTTATATACCGGTGTGGTTACTGCCGGTACTACAGTATACAGGAGCTGTAAAAAGTAGTTCTGACTTAAAGCACATACACTACAATTCCTCCCTTTTTAGATTAATAATACCCCCTTAATATTCAAATAACAATTACATTTTTACATGTACATTCAATAACAAAAAGTCCATTTATAGATTCAGTCTTTGGGGCGTCCTCCTGACCCTTCCGGGATAGCGCCTCTCCGGAGGTTCTTGTTCTTGGTGCAGAGGCGATTCTGACCCCTTTTCATCGGGTAGTTCATCGGGTTCCACTGCTACTGAGTCTGAAGTAGATGCTACTGGTATGTCGGGTTCATCCCCAGGTACTCGAGACATGGGGTTGACGCCTTCCTGTGACGCTAAGATCTGATCGACGTGGCGTCTCACAGTCTTCTCCCCGACATCCACTGTGTACATTAATGGCCCCTGCCTTGTACATATCGTTCCGGGTTGCCACTTCTCTGTTCGATAGTCATGAGCCAAGACTGGTTGCCCTACATTGAAGCTCCTTGTCGGCTTCTCGTTGATGTGCTGGAATTGTTTGTCCTCAACATTTCTTCGCACATTTGGTCTGAGCAAGTCCAGACGAGATCTCAACCTTCGGTTAAAGAACATCATGGCCGGGGTCTGGTTGGTAACAGCATGTGTCGCGTTTCGGTAGGCTAATAAGAAATTGTCCATCTTATGCTGTAGTGGAATTTCCTCATCGCACATGGCCTTTATCGCCTTCTTAAAGGTTTGTACGAACCTCTCAGCCAATCCATTGGTGGCTGGATGATACGGGGCGGATGTGTAATGCCTTACCCCATTCCTTTTCATGAATTTTTGGAACTCGTCGGACAGAAACTGTGGTCCATTATCAGAGCAGATCTGCTCTGGCAAACCGTTTCTGGCAAATATGGTCCGTAGGACTGCAATCATTTTCTCTGTAGTGGTTGAGGACATCTTTATCACCTCAGGCCACTTTGAATGAGCATCCACTGCTATTAAGAACATTGAGTCCATGAATGGACCAGCGAAATCAATGTGCACCCGTTGCCATGGAGAGGAGGGCCACTCCCATGGGTGTAGAGGGGCATGTGGTGGTGCATTTTGGACCTTCTGGCATCCTAAGCAGCTCTTAGTTAGGTCTTCGATTTGTTGATCGATTCCCGGCCACCACACATAAGCCCTAGCAAGGCTTTTCATTTTCACTCCCCCCAGATGACCTTCCTGTAGCTCATTTAGCACTCTCTCCCTTAACTTGGGTGGAATCACCACTCTGGATCCACACATCACTGTCCCCTGGCATACTGACAGCTGTTCTCTTAGAGTCATAGAGTCATAGAGTAATACAGCACGGATAGAGGCCCTTCGGCCCATCGTGTCCGCGCCGGCCATCAAGCCCTGTCTAATCTAATCCCATATTCCAGCATTTGGCCCGTAGCCTTGTATGCTATGGCATTTCAAGTGCACATCCAAATGCTTCTTAAATGTTGTGAGGGTTTCTGCCTCCACAACCCTTTCAGGCAGTGAGTTCCAGACTCCAACCACCCTCTGGGTGAAAAAGTTCTTTCTCAAATCCCCTCTAAACCTCCCGCCCTTTACCTTGAATCTATGCCCCCTAGTTATTGACCCCTCTACTAAGGGAAAAAGCTCCTCAGCATCCATCCTATCTATGCCCCTCATAATTTTGTACACCTCAATCATGTCCCCCCTCAGCCTCCTCAGCTCCAAGGAAAACAAACCCAACCTGCCCAGTCTCTCTTCATAGCTGAAGCGCTCCAGCCCTGGTAACATCCTGGTGAACCTCCTCTGCACCCTCTCTAACGCGATCACATCCTTCCTGTAGTGTGGCGACCAGAACTGCACACAATATTCCAGCTGTGGCCTAACCAGTGTTTTATACAGCTCCATCATAACCTCCTTGCTCTTATATTCAATGCCTCGGCTAATGAAGGCAAGTATCCCATATGCCTTTTTTACCACCTTATCCACCTGTTCCGCCGCCTTCAGGGATCTGTGTACTTGCACACCCAGATCCCTCTGACCCTCCGTCTTGCCTAGGGTCTTTCCATTCATTGTGTATTCCTTTGCCTTGTTAGTCCCCCCAAAGTGCATCACCTCGCACTTTTCCGGGTTAAATTCCATTTGCCACTGTTCCGCCCATCTGACCAACCCATCTATATCGTCCTGCAGACTGAGGCTACCCTCCTCGCTATTTACCACCCTACCAATTTTTGTATCATCCGCGAACTTACTGATCATACCCTTTACATTCATATCCAAGTCATTAATGTAGACCACAAACAGCAAGGGACCCAGCACCGATCCCTGTGGTACCCCACTGGCCACAGGCTTCCAGTCACAAAAACAACCTTCGACCATCACCCTCTGCCTTCTGCCACTAAGCCAGTTTTGTATCCAATGTGCCAAGGCACCCTGGATTCCATGGGCTCTTACCTTCTTGACCAGTCTCCTGTGCGGGACTTTATCGAAGGCCTTACTGAAATCCATGTATACCACATCCACTGCGTTACCCTCATCCACACACCTAGTCACCCCCTCAAAAAATTCAATCAAATTAGTCAGACATGATCTTCCCTTGACAAAGCCATGTTGACTATCCCTGATTAATCCTTGCCTCTCCAAGTGGAGACAAATTTTGTCCCTCAGGATTTTTTCCAATAATTTTCCTACCACTGATGTTAGGCTCACTGGCCTGTAGTTCCCCGGTTTTTCCCTACTACCCTTCTTGAATAATGGTACTACATTAGCGGTTCTCCAGTCCTCTGGCACATCCCCTGTGGCCAGAGAGGTCCTGAATATATGTGTTAGAGCCCCCGCAATCTCCTCCTTTGCCTCACACAGCAGCCTGGGATACATTTCATCCGGGCCTGGGGATTTATCCATTTTTAGGCCAGCTAAAACCGCCAATACCTCCTCCCGCTCGATGTTAATATGTTCGAGCATATCACAGTCCCCCCGCCCTATTTCTATGTCTACATCGTCCTTCTCCATAGTGAAAACAGATGCAAAAAATTCATTTAGAACCCCTCCTACATCTTCCGGCTCCACACACAGATTGCCACTTTTGTCCCTAATGGGCCCTATTTTTTCACTAGTTATCCTCTTACCCTTAATATACTTATAAAACATCTTCGGATTTTCCTTTATTTTGCTTGCCAGTGTTATTTCATGGCCCCTCCTTGATCTCCTAATTTCTTTTTTAAGTATCCCCCTGCACTTTTTGTACTCCTCTAGGGCTTCCTCCGTCTTTAGCCTTTTGTATCTACCAAAAGCCCTCCTTTTTTTCCTAATCCATTCTCGTATATCCCCTGTCATCCAAGGTTCCCTGTGGTTTTTGGAACCACCCTTGACCTTTACGGGAACATGTTGCCATTGTATGATCTCAATCTCCCTTCTGAAAGCCTCCCATTGCTCCGATGCGGATTTTCCTACAAGTAGCTGATCCCAGTCCATTCTGGATGAGAATGCTGGCAACAGTGAGTCGCCATGTGTTGGCCATCCCCTCACCGTCAATTCATATACCCGTGACAGCGTCGGATCATTGCGGGTCTCCTTCTCTATATCCGTGTTTGTTACTGGCAATCGTTCAATTATCGACGAATAAAATATCTCGATAGGGTCCACTGCTGGTGCTTCCTCCACCGTAGGCAGTGGCAGGCGCGATAGCCCATCAGCGTTCCCATGCTGTTTCGTGCCTTTATATTCTATTTCATATTGATTCGCCCCTAGAAACAGGGACCATCTTTGTAACCGCTGTGCAGTCATTACTGGCACGCCCTTCTTAGGGTTAAAGATGGAGACAAGTGGTTGGTGGTCAGTCAGCAAGGTGAACTTCTGCCCATGCAGATAATGGTTGAATTTTTTTACTCCCCATACTAGGCTGAGGGCCTCCCTGTCAATCTGGGCGTAGTTGCGCTCGGCTGAGGTTAGTGACCGAGACGCAAAGGCCACTGGCCTCTCCAACCCGTCTGGGAATTTGTGCGACAGCACCGCTCCAATGCTGTAGGGCGATGCATCACATGCCAAACGAATTGGTAGTGCTGGGTTGAAATGGGCCAACACCTCTTTTGATGTGATCAATTCTTTACACTTCTGGAAAGCTCGTTTACGTTCGTCATCCCACTCCCATGGTACCCCTGTTTGCAGTAGGGTGTTCAGCAGGTGTAGTACCGTAGACAAATTTGGTAAGAACTTGTGGTAATAGTTTACCAGCCCAAGGAACGACCTCAGTTGTGACACATTTTCCAGTGCTGGAGCCTTGACTACTGCCTCAATCTTGTCAGGGGACTTATGTAACCCCTTTTCATCGATGACGTGGCCGAAATACGAGATCTGTTTCTGGAAAAACTCGCACTTGTGGCAATTAGCTCGTAGCCCATATTCCTTTAATCTGGCGAGCACCTTCTCCAAGTTAGCGAGGTGATCACCGTCATTTTCGCCCGTGACCAAGATGTCGTCCAAATAACACTGGGTCCCTGGAATCCCTTGCAGGACCTGATCCATCGCCCTTTGCCAGATAGCCGGAGCTGAGGCTACTCCAAACACCAGCCGGTTGTATTGATAGAGGCCTTTATGGGTGTTGATCATAAGGTAATGTTTCTAAGCTTCTTCTACCTCCATTTGCAAGTACGCCTGGGCTAGATCAATTTTGGTGAAGCGTTTACCTCCAGATAGCGAGGCGAAAATATCCTCAATTCGTGGAAGCGGATATTGCACCGTGTGAAGGACTGGGTTCACTGTCACCTTAAAATCACCACAGATGCGGACCTTCTTTGGTTCCCCAGGCGTATTACTCAGCGACCTCTTCATTACAGGGATGATGGGTGTAGCCCACTCGCTCCAGTCCACTTTGGACAGTACTCCTAAACGTTCCAACCCTTCCAGCTCTGCTTCAACTGCTGGTCTGATTGCATAAGGCACTGGTCTGGCCTTCAGAAACTTTGGGCTTGCATTATCCTCTATTTTAATTGTTGCTGTTATTCCTTTTAGTGTTCCTAGTCCCTCCTGGAACACTTATTTTGCGTCAGTTAGCATTTTTGACAGTCGTCCAGGTGTGACGTCGTCATCCTTTTTGGCCTCCACCTTCAGTGCCTGTATGGAATGCCAATCTAAATGTATCTTCCGGATCCACTCACATCCTAGCAGTGGTGGTCCTCCATTTGGCAATACATATATATCCATTTTAGGTATTTCCTGACCTTTATATGTCACTTTCACCCTTATTTTTCCTTTGGGGTAGACTTTTTGCCCCGTATACGTCTTCAAGACAATCTCTGTAGCTTTCAGGGGTATGTGTGAAAATAGCCGCTTGTAGTCTCTTTGATTTATGACTGTTAGAGCTGACCCTGTGTCCAATTCCATTTCCACTTGGACTCCGTCTATCTTGAGTGTAACCCAGATAGTCTGGTGATCCTCTATTTTGGTTACATTTTGTAGTTTCAGACAACCCAGCTCCTTGCTTCCGGAGTCTGTGTCACTTTTCTGTTCATCTGAACCACTGTCCATCACCTGGTGTACCTTTTTGTACTTCTCCTGTGGAGATTTCTTACTGTTGGTTTTCTTCCCAGACCTGCAGACTCTTGCTATGTGTCCTGCTTTCCCACACTGTCTGCACACTTGGTCCTTGAACCAACAATCTTTCTGGTCATGTGTTGTTCTGCCACAGCGATAGCACTTCCCTGTTCCATAGGTCATTTCGTTGGTGCCGTATTCTTGCGGTCTCCGTTGTATCTCTGCAGCGCCCCTTGCGGCTGCTTCGTGTGATACTGCCATATTGAAAGCTTTGTCCAGCATAAGGTCCTTTTCTGATGGAACCCAGAAATGGCTTCTTTCACTTTGTAGCCCACACACAAACTTGTCCCTTAACGTGTCTGCTAGTCCCGCTCCAAACTGGCAGTATTTTGATAGCTTGCGCAGTTCCGTTAGGTACTCAGCATTGCTTTCGTCTTCGTGTTGGTTCCTTTTATGGAACTTAAATCGTTCTGCTATCAGCAGCGGTGTGGGGCTTAAGTGGTCCTGTAGTATTTCTACTATGCTTCCAAAATCCTTGTTTACCGGCTTCTCTGGGGTTATTAGATTTCGCAGTAACCCATAAGTTTTGCACCCATGGAATTTAACAGAACCAGTGCTTTATTAGCATCTGGCACTTCATTCGCCCTGCAGTACACCTCAATACGTTCCACATATGTCGCCCAATCTTCGACTTCATTGTCGAACGTAGAGATACTGCCACTCTTCGGCATCCTTGGTTGTGCGTTAACTGTCACCAATGGCGCCTCCCACGCTTCCCCTTCTTCTCCGCTGGCACAAAATGGCGTCTCCCGCGCTTTCCTTCCTTCCCGCGCTCGCCCGTCTTCTCCGCTGCGGCTTCACAAAATGGCATCTCCCGCGCTCTTCCTTCTTCTCCGTGGCTCAATGGCGCCTCCCGCGCTCTCCCTGCTTCTCCGTGGCTCAATGGCATCTCCCCTTGCTTCGCCCCGCGGACCCTGATCAGCCCGTGATCCCTGGCTGTGCTCTGCGCGTTCTTCTCTTGATATTTGTTAGCGCCGCTCAGTCTAGAACCCGGCTGTTTCTTACCCTCTCTCTCTCCGGTTTGCAGTATTTTTCCTCGACGCCGCTCGGTGATCAATCCCCAGCTGCGCCCTGCTCTCTTCACCCTCTTTCTTACCCCGTCGACGCTGCCCGGCTCTCTCTCTCTGCCGTCGGTTGGCTCCAGCCGCCGCTGCTCGGGAAGGGTCTGCTCTGGACCTGTCGTCGGTCTCTTACTGCTCGTTGTGGCTGGGGAACCAAGCCCTGCTCTCCACAGCCTCCCCAGCGAAGTTGGATCTCTGCCTGACTGCTGGGCGGTTGCTCGCGGTCGACGCCCGTGTTCCTGGACTCGACTATTTTTTTGTTTCGTTTAATGTTGCAGGTAGATTCGCATCAACACTCGTCGCCACTGTTAGATCCGTGGTTCAGTGCATAAAGAATTACACGGATGCTGTACATAAACAAAGAACAGGTCTTTACTGGAGGAGGGTCATCTCTAGACTGGAGTACAGAGGCATGCGCACAGCTTATATACCGGTGTGGTTACTGCCGGTACTACAGTATACAGGAGCTGTAAAAAGTAGTTCTGACTTAAAGCACATACAGTACACCTTCGACAACCAGTTCTTTACCCAAACACACGGAACAACCATGGGGACCAAATTCGCACCCCAATACGCCAACATCTTCATGCACAAGTTCGAGCAAGACTTCTTCGCTGCACAGGACCTCCAACCAACGCTATACACCAGATATATCGATGACATTTTCTTCCTATGGACCCACGGTGAAGAATCACTGAAAAGACTACACGATAACATCAACAAGTTTCATCCCACCATCAAACTCACCACGGACTACTCCTCAGAATCGGTTTCATTCTTGGACACACGAATCTCCATCAAAGACGGACACCTCAGCACTTCACTCTACCGCAAGCCCACGGACAACCTCAGGATGCTCCACTTCTCCAGCTTCCACCCTAACCACGTTAAAGAAGCCATCCCCTATGGACAAGCCCTGCAAATACACAGGATCTGCTCAGACGAGGAGGAACGCGATGGACACCTACAGACGCTGAAAGACGCCCTCGTAAGAACGGGATATGATGCTCGACTCGTCGATCGACAGTTCCGACGGGCCACAGCAAAAAATCGCATAGACCTCCTCAGAAGGCAAACATGGGACGCAACCAACAGAGTACCCTTCGTCGTCCAGTACTTCCCCGGAGCGGAGAAACTACGCCATGTTCTTCGCAGCCTTCAACATGTCATCGATGACGACGAACACCTCGCTAAGGCCATCCCCACGCCTCCACTACTCACCTTCAAACAGCCGCCTAACCTCAAACAGACCATCGTTCGCAGCAAATTACCCAGCTTTCAGGAGAACAGTGACCACGACACCACACAACCCTGCCACAGCAACCTCTGCAAGACATGCCAGATCATCAACACAGATACCATCATCACACGTGAGGACACCACCCACCAGGTACATGGTACATACTCATGTGACTCGGCCAACGTTGTCTACCTCATACGTTGCAGGAAAGGATGCCCTGGAGCATGGTAAATCGGTGAGACCATGCAAACACTGCGACAACGGATGAACGGACACCACGCAACAATCGCCAGGCAGGAGTGTTCCCTCCCAGTCGGGGAACACTTCAGCAGTCAAGGACATTCAGCCTCCGATCTTCGGGTAAGCATTCTCCAAGGCGGCCTTCGAGACACACGACAACGCAAAATCGTAGAGCAGAAACTGATAGCCAAGTTACGCACTCATGAGGATGGCCTCAACCAGGATCTTGGGTTTATGTCATGTTACATGTAACCCCACCTGACGTAGGGTCATCCAGACTCAAGTCGTTGTTGGCTTGTTCTCTCTACACAGATGTGGCCGGACCTGATGCGATTTCCAGCAAAAAAATGTTTTTTTGCCTGTTTTTTGTTTTTCATACAGACCCCAGCATCTGCAACATTTGACCCCTTGTGACCCCACCTCATTGTTCTTTGATGTAATGTTTTCCTGACTGACCTGTTTGGACACCATTCACACCTTTGATTGCTGTGATTATCTCTCTGCCGAGGTGTGATAAATGGCAGTTTGAAAGATTACCTGTAATCATCTGGCATTATTCCCTGACTATATAAGCTGTGTCTTTATGCATCTCTCCACTTCACCTGATGAAGGAGCAGCGCTCCGAAAGCTTGTGATTTCAAATAAAACTGTTGGACTATAACCTGGTGTTGTGTGACTTCTTACATTTGTCCAGCCCAGTCCAACACCGGCATCTCCACACCATGGCTACACTTGACACTGACATCCATGCACCCTTACCCATTCCCTCTCTCTCTATGCTCACATTCACATAACTATTCGACCATGCAGCCCTCACACTCCCTCTCACTCTGATGCTTTGAACACAACTGACAACACACAGGGAGGGCCCTTGGTCTTGCACCCTCACTCCATCTTTGTCTCCTTCTTAGTATCTATGCTATGCAATCTCTACACTCACTCCTTCATTCTCACTCAACCTCCACTTGTCTCCCTCATTGCAGGAAAAGAGAGCTCACAACAAAAGAGAGCAAGCCAGGACAGGAGGAGGGACAGCCTCAATAGCCCACCTCACCCCCTGGGAGGAGGCCGTCCTGGAAATTATGGGAATAGAGGATGATTCACATGTGGGGGACGGACAGACGGGTGTAACACAGCAAGCTGGTGACAGAAAAGTTTCCCATCTCTCTCTTTGACATTGCATGAGTCGCTGATAATGATTGTGAAGCTGTAACAGATGGACTTATGAGCATCTGCAAAAAGCTATGTGCATGTAGCCTTTGCATCACATTTCTGACTCTTTCCTTTACTCCCCCACAGGACCATCACAAGCATCCGTCCCCCTTAGCCAGGAAGAAGAGCTGAGCAGCCAGACTCCTCAGAGGAAGCTGCAACCTCTGAGGGCGCAGCGTGAGCAGAATTCAGTGCACCCAGCACCAGCGCAGACACTCACACATCGGTGGGACTTTCGGGACATAGAGTAGTGTTGTCACCTGGTGTATCACAGCTCACAAGTGAACATCAGCAGATTGTGGAGACAGGGACAGCAGTGGAGAGTCCTAGTCGGAGGGTGCAGGACTCTGCCAGCTCGGTTCAGCAGCATGTCGATCCTCTGCCTCTGGGCCCATCCATGAGATCAGCGGTGATGGAACTCCAGGCACAGATGCAGGAGTCTCTGGCAGGTTTTGTCTCTCGCTGCGAGTGTGGAGCGAATGGAGGAGTCCATAGCGAACATGAGCAGAGCCTTTGTGGAGTCATTGGCGCACGAATGCATCACCATGGAAAGGATTGCAACCTCCGTGGAAAGGATGGCTATGGTAGAGGAGAGGATGGCTACAGTCATGGAGGAGCTTCGTCGCCAGGGTATGGAAAACATGGTCATTGTTCAGAATAGAATGACATCTCTTGAGGAGCGATGGGCATCTATTGAACAGAGAAACCAGATCTTCATGGAAGTCCTTCTGAATAGGACTGCCATTACAGATACGGGTCCTCATGGCCCCCCTGATGTGCAATAAGATGCTCTCCAGCCACTTCCAGGCGCTGGCCCCTTCTGGCCTGTGCAGCTTCAGGTGGGTGAGCAGCAGCCTGGCGCTCCTGCTACTGCTGCTGTTGCTGGTGCTGCTGTTGTTCCTGGTTCTGCTGCTGCCACGACTGGTGCTCGAGCTCCTCTAATGCCCAGATGGTAAGGAAATAAATGGCTCCCATGCTTCTGGTATATGCCTCCGTTGAGGAAGCGCTGAGTGAAGGTGGCAAGAGGGGTTTCCTAGGAGGTCACACTGGAGATGGGTGTGAGGCTCCAACCTTCCACAGGTGTGGTTAAGCCTTCTAAAAGTTGCCCCAGACCTGAGACCACTAAGTCCTGCCACCTGCAAATGATGGCTGATCAAATCTCCTCTTTAATGGTTGACCTGCAGTTGATAGTCAGCAATCCAATAGTGCTCCCACCAAGTTTCACATTCGTGTTTCCCACCAGGCGTGTTTTATGTGGGAAAAGGGTTAAATTTGCAAGGGCCTGTTAAAATAGGATTATAGAGGCCATTTAGTGGTTATTAAGGGCCTTAAAGACCAGTCCCGCCTGTTGGATGCGGGACGGAGTTGGGACCATCAGACACGCCTGAGTTAAAATTGCTCGGAGTCGGGAACCAGGCCGGGGGGGGGTGCGGGGGGTAGGTCCTGCCCGCCAGTTTTTTGGATTTTAACCCCCCGCATGCCTCCAAGCCCGACTCCACGGCTCAATGAAAATCGAACCCTATGTCTGTCTGCCTGACAAAATGGAGCGAGACAATGGAGAGTCTTGACTTCACTCATTTCAGTTGCAAAGCCTGAGCACTCCTCCATAGGCTTGAAGCCGCTAACCCAGTAAAACATCATGAACGTCATGAATTTCTCTGCAGTACAGGATGAGGAGCTGGGAGATGGAAACTTGAGGCCCTATAGCATCACCACTGGTGAAGGGGGGTAATTACAGTCTGACAAGTTTACATGGGCAGTTTCCATTCTAAACGTTGACATAGGAATTTATAATGCAAAAGGTTGACACGCAGATGTCATAGAGTCATAGTGGTAAAAATTCGATTGCTTAGCTCCTCCCGTTAGCGCTCTAAGAGGGGGCTAATGGGATACAACGCAACTAGCGGCCGGGCGCGGCGATGTTTGCGCTGCTCGCGAAATTGACCAGAGTTTTTGCGGCGGCACTAAATACTACCGCTCCGATCTCCTGCGCCTGCAGATCGTGACATCAGTCGAGCGTGCAACGCCCCGGTGATGTCCCAGACCGGATATTGAGTGGCGCCCCCTTCCTTTCCGCCTGCCGCAATCAATGACAGGGAGAGTGGAACATTTTGCAGTCAGTAAGGGGCTGGGGGAGTGCTATTTAAAGGTGCCCTCTTCCTGCCTTTTTTTGTGGGAGACATTTTTGCACCACTCATTCTCACAGAGAGAGAGAGACTTTTGCAGAGAGGTCAACGCTGTGTGAAGTAGTTTTGGCTACTGAGCAGCACTTTGCAGGTCCATTTGGATTTGACCTTCATTACTTCGATTGTCAAGAGACTATGGGGGCTGCACTGATTCGGGGCATCATCCTGCGCCTGCAGAATCGGAGTCATCAGAGACGCAGAGAGAGAGTGGCAATCATGGCCAGAGGGAGGAGGGCCAACAAGCCTCTGCACAGGAGACCTTACCCTCCCAGGGTATTCCGGGAACAATTCTCCTACATTCATTTGTCTGAGGAGTAGTGTTTGCGCAGGCTGTGCTTCAGCAAGGAGGTGGTCACTGAGCTCTGCCATCTGCTGCAGCCAGATCTGCAGCCTCAACTGAGGACCAGAACATCTCTGTCGGTGGCAGTGAAGGTCACAGTGGCTCTGAATTTTTATGCCACCGGCTCCTTTCAAGCAGCTACTGGGGACATCACCAATATCTCCCAGTTTGCGGTCCATTGCTGTATCCGGGAGGTCACAAATGCCCTCTATAAAAGGAGACGCCAGTACATCTCTTTCCCGATGACCCAGGCCAAACAGCATGAACGCACATTGGGCTTTGCGAGGATAGCGGGCTTCCCCATGGTGCAGGGCGCCATTGACTGCACGCATGTGGCATTGCGGGCACCACATGAGAATGCAGAGGTTTTCTGCAACCGCAAGGGCTACCACTCCTTAAATGTCCAGTTGGTCTGTGACCACAGGCAGCTGATACTCGCTGTCAATGCCTACTATCCTGGCAGCAGCCACGATGCTTTCATCCTATGCCAGACTGATGTGTCAGAGCTTTTCCAGGCAGCGGGATGGCTCCTCGGGGACAAGGGTTATCCACTCTGCACCTGGCTGATGACACTGCTCCGTAACCCCAACAGCTCTGCTGAGCTGCGGTACAATAAGAGCCATCTCACCACCAGGAACATCATTGAACAGACGATCGGCGTGCTCAAGCAACGGTTCCGCTGTCTGGACCACTCAGGAGGAGCCCTGCAGTACTCGCCTGAGTGAGTCCCCTCTTCATAGTTGTTTGCTGCATTCTTCATAACCTTGCAATACTCAGGACCCAGCCAATGCCACCAGGCCTTGATGCACCACCGGAGGAGGAGGAGGAGGAAAAGGAGGAGGAAGAGGAGGAGGATGATCAGCAGCAGCATCAAGGTGGGAGGGAGGCCCACAATGTTGAGACTGCAAGGGCCGTCCGTCAAAGACTGATAACAAGCCGCTTCTAGGCCCCTACTCAGGAAATGGCTTCTGGCATGGAGAACAACATGATGGAAACCAACCCACAACCAACCAAGACAGCAATGATTCCAAAGGCCAAACATGTACATTTTGAATACAACAACTTTTTTATTTTACAAACTCTGTGTGTGTCATTTATTCATGACAAACTAATAGAAACAAACACAAAAAATCAATAATTAACATAACTGGTTCTCACAAGCTGGAGATAATGGCCAAAACACTAAACAAAAGTTATCAGACGAACCTTACCCTTTAATAAAAACATTCCCAACATTTCGTCAGACCTCCTTCTTTTTGCCCTTTAAGGGTGATCTCCTTCCCTTGCCCACTTGCCCCTTTCCCACCCTACTGCTCCTCTGTAATGGGGCCCCAGTGGCGGCAGCAAGGCTGGTGGGAGGCTGCTGATTGTCAGATCCTGAGACTACAGATGTCCTTGAAGGATGCCCTCAACCAGCTCTGGGCCTGGAGGGCCCGGCTGCAGACTGCACCAACTCTGCATGGGCGGCAGCAGTCTGGGCTACAGGTGGTGGCAAGTGCAATGGGGAAGTGACAGCGGTGGCAGCAGGAATGCTGTCATCTTGAGAGAGGACAGCACCTCCCTGCTCGATCGACACACTGGCACTCCCACGGGGCAGCACCTCAGAATCCGGAGCAATCAGCTGGAGCACAGATTGCTGGCCTGCTGCGGTGCGGTGAGAGCCCTGGGGCAATGTGTCTGAACCGGCGACGATGGCAGCAGTCAGTGCTTGCGTGGCCTCAATCTGAGTCTGCATGAGGGCAATCTGAGATTGGATCACGGCAGCCAGTGACTGAATTGCAGCACTAAGCATTTGCGTGGCGTCCGCCTGTGCTGCAGCGGAGTGCTCCATGTAGTGTATGTACCTTTAAGAGAGAACTACTTTTACAGCTCCTGTATACTGTAGTACCGGCAGTGACCACACCTGTATATAAGCCTTGAGCATGCCTCTGTACCCCAGTCTTGAGACTACCCTACTCCAGTAAATACCTGTTGATTGTTAAGTTACAGCATCCGTGTGGTTATTGAAAAACATCATACTCTCAGAATCACGGATCTAACAGTGGCGACGAGGATGGGATGGCCAACACATGGCGACTCATTGTTGCCAGCATTCTCATCCAGAAGAGAACAGCTGTCAGTATGCCAGGGGACAGTGATGTGTGGATCCAGAGTGGTGATTCCACCCAAGTTAAGGGAGAGAGTGCTAAATGAGCTACATGAAGGTCATCTGGGGGGAGTGAAAATGAAAAGCCTTGCTAGGGCTTATGTGTGGTGGCCGGGAATCGATCAACAAATCGAAGACCTAACCAAGAGCTGCTCAGGATGCCAGAAGGTCCAAAATGCACCACCACATGCCCCTCTACACCCATGGGAGTGGCGCTCCTCTCCATGGCAACGGGTGCATATTGATTTTGCTGGTCCATTCATGGACTCAATGTTCTTAATAGCAGTGGATGCTCATTCGAAGTGGCCTGAGGTGATAAAAATGTCCTCAATCACTACAGAGAAAACGGTTGCAGTCCTACGGACCATATTTGCCAGAAACGGCTTGCCAGAGCAGATTTGCTCTGATAATGGACCACAGTTTGTGTCCGAAGAGTTTCGAAAATTTATGAGAAGGAATGGGGTAAGGCATTACACATCCGCCCTGTATCATCCAGCCACAAATGGATTGGCTGAGAGGTTCGTACAAACCTTTAAGAAGGCGATAAAGGCCATGTGCGACTATGAAATTCCACTACAGCATAAGGTGGACAATTTCTTATTAGCCTACCGAAACGCGACACATGTAGTTACCAACCAGACCCCGGCCATGATGTTCTTTAACCGAAGGTTGCGACCTCGTCTGGACTTGCTCAGACCAAATGTGCGAAGAAATGTTGAGGATAAACAATTCCAGCACATCAATGAGAAGCCGACAAGGAGCTTCAATGTAGGACAACCAGTCTTGGCCTGTGACTACCGAACAGAGAAATGGCAACCCGGAACGATATGCACACGGCAGGGGCCATTAATGTACACAGTGGATGTTGGGGAGAACATTGTGAGACGCCACGTTGATCAGATCTTAGCGTCACAGGAACGAGTCAACCCCATGTCTTGCGTACCTGGGGATGAACCCGACATACCGGTAGCATCTACCTCCGAACCAGTAGCAGTGGAACCCGATGAACTAACCGATGAAAAGGGGCCAGAATCGCCTCCGCACCAAGAACAAGAACCTCAGGAAAGGCGCTATCCCGAAAGGATCAGGAAGCCGCCCCAAGACTGAATCTATAAATGGACTATTGTTGTTTAATGTACATGTTAAAGTGTTAATTGTTATTTAAATATTATGGGTACTACTAATCTAAAAGGGGAGGAATTGTAGTGTATGTACCTTTAAGAGAGAACTACTTTTACAGCTCCTGTATACTGTTAGTACTGGCAGTGACCACACCTGTATATAAGCCTTGAGCATGCCTCTGTACCCCAGTCTTGAGACTACCCTACTCCAGTAAATACCTGTTGATTGTTAAGTTACAGCATCCGTGTGGTTATTGAAAAATATCATACTCTCAGAATCACGGATCTAACACTCCACACTCCTTGCCAGTGCATCAATGCTTTCGAGCACCCTTCCCACTGCACCCATGAGCTGAGTGTGCATGTTCAACGCCTGGATGTTCATTTCAGCGATGAGCTGCTACTCCTCTGTGTCCAGTGCAGCAGGACTCGCTGGCCTGCTCTCCCTCCAGGGAGAAGGCCGCCGAGCTTCCCTACCCCCAGTACGTTGCTGCAGCCCACTGGGTCCTGGAGCTTCACCCTCATCAGACCCTTCCCCCCCGCTCCCCTCCAGGGAAGACGTGGTCCCAGTGTGGGCATGGGCTTCCTCGGGAGAGGCTAGCGCTGAGGCTCCTGCTTCCTCTTCCTCCTCACCTGCGGCTTCGCTCCCACTAGCAGCTTGAGGGCCCATCTCCTCAGCTGGTGAATCACCATCTGAAAGCAGGGAGGTACAAGAGTGGCTTTAGCGTCAGGACAGGGGGGCAGTAAGGGAGCAAGGAGTGGAGCGATTTAGTAAGTTGGATTGAAAGTGTAAAAGGCAGGTGTTGTGAGGGACAAGTGGATTGAGAGAGGAGAGAAAGCTGATGACCTTACCATTGCTGTCCCGAACAGGGTCGACCTCTCCAGGGGCGACGGGACCAATCACTTGGCTTGCCACAATCCTGTGGATGCGCACCTCAAAATCGCTGAGGGGTTGCAGCTGAGGCCACCCTCCACCCATTCATTGCTGCTGTCTCCTATTATGAGATAGCTTGACCTGCAAGAAAAAGGACGGCGTCTGAGTAAATATGCAGCCATGGTCTTGCCTGATGTGCCTCCCATAGTTGAATAGCCCTTAATGTATGTAGCCATGGTCTTGCCTGATATGCCTCCCATAGGTGAATAGCCCTCAATGTATGCAAGGTGTGGAATGTGCGTGTGTGTTTCATGAGAAGGCCATAGGTGTTGGATGAGTGTTGGGCATTGGGGTTTTAAGACCCTCTGGCCATAGAGTGAGGTTGAGATGGAGGGATGGAGAGGTATTGAAAAGCAGCCACTCACCCTGATGACCCGAGTGAGGTCGTTGAACTTTTTCCGACATTGCGTATGGGTCCTGGGCACCATGCTCCTGGAGGAGACGTGATAAGCCACCTCCCTCCACACTCTTCTGTAGTCGCATGGCAATAGCCTCCTGCCACTCTCTGGGTACAGTATTGCTCTTTGGCGCTTCACCGTGCCAACCAGAGGCTCCAAGGACCGGTCACTGAAGTGCTGAGCTCGTTCCCTGACTCTCTCCATAGTCCTTGGCTGGAAAATTTAGGCACAGGTCTGTTCACGACGAGATTCAAACCTGCAATGAGCAGGGTGTGGCTGGAGAGCAAGATCGACCCTCCCCTTTTAGAACTGGCCGGCGCCAGTTTGTCTGTGCTCCATTACTAACTGACATCACCTGCACTGCGCCTGCGCTCTGAGTTAGGGCCTCGCTCCTCAGCCTTTGCGCCTTAAGACAGGTGTGTAGCGCCTGATTTAGTGCTCCAATCATCTCCAGGGGTGATAAAAGCCAAGTTTGCAGTCGGAGGCGATAATTAGCGCCAGGCGCTAAACTTTGCGCCCGGCCAATAATTGCGCCCCAAACGGGGCGATTCCGAATTTCTCCCCCATAGAGTCATAACAGCATAGAAGGAGGCCATTCGGCCCATCGAGTCCTTGCTGGCAATCCAGTCAGTCCCATTCCCCTGCTCTATCCCCGTAGCCCTGCAAGTTTATTTCCCTCAAGTGCCTATCCAGTCTCCCCTTGAAAACATTGAGTGTGTCCGCTTCCACCACTTCCGTCAGCAGCGAGTTCCAGGTCCTCACCACTCGCTGTGTAAAAAAGTTTTTCCTCACATCCCCCCTGTATCTCTTGCCCAAAACCTTAAATCTGTGTCCCCTAGTCCTTGTGCCATGAACTAGTGGGAACAGCCTTTCCCCGACTAGCCTATCCAAACACGTCATTATCTTGTACAACTCTATCAAGTCACCCCTCGACCTCCTTTGGTCTAATGAAAACAAATCCAGCTTCTCCAACCTGTCCTTGTAGCTAAGATCCCCCATCCCCGGGACCATTCTGGTAAATCTCCTCTGCACCCTCTCAAGGGCCTTCACATCTTTCCTAAAGTGTGGTGACCAGAACTGGACGCAATACTCCAGTTGTGACCTAACCAGCGTTTTATAAAGGTTCAGCATAACTTTTCTACTTTTGTACTCAATACCTCTATTTAGGAAGCCCAAGATCCCATATGCTTTGCTAACCACTCTCTCAATATGTCCCGCCACCTTCAGGGACCTATGCACATTAACTCCCTGGTCCCTCTATCCCTGTACACTCTTTAAAACTGTGCCATTAAGTGTATATTGCCTCTCCCTGTTCCTTCTGCCAAAATGCATCACCTCACACTTCTCTGTATTAAATTCAATCTGCCACTTGTCTGCCCATTCTGCTAGCCTTTCTATGTCTTGTTGCAGTCGATTGGTATCATCCTCACTGTTTGCCACACCCCCAAGTTTGGTGTCATCAGCAAATTTAGAAATTCTGCTCTGTATTCCAATATCCAGGTCATTTATATATCAAAAAAAGCAGTGGCCCCAGCACTGACCCTTGGGGAACACCACTGTCTACCATCTTCCAGTCTGAAAGACAGCCATTTACCACAACTCACTGTTTTCTGTCCTTAAGCCAATTCCTTATCCAAGCTATCACTGACCCACCATGAGCCTCAATTTTGTTAACCAGCCTTTTATGTGATACTTTGTCAAACGCCTTCCTAAAATCCATGTAGAAAACATCCATTGCATTCCCTTCATCAATCCTCCCTGTTGCTTCATCAAAAAATTCAATTGGATTAGTCAAACACGATCTACCTTTTACAAATCCGTGTTGGCTCTCCTTAATTAGCTTAAACCTCTCCAAGTGCCTGTTAATTTTTTTCCTTGATTATTCTTTCTAGAACTTTACCCACCACTGATGTTAAACTGACCGGCCTGTAGTTACTAGGATTGTCCTTACACCCTTTCTTAAACAATGGTGTCACATTTGCCACTTTCTAATCCTCAGGCACCTCCCCCGCATCTGGGGAAGATTGGAAAATTATGGCAAGCCCTTCTGGTAGCTCCTCCTCCAATTCCCTTAGCAACCTGAGATGCAAGCCATCTGGACCAGGCGACTTATCCACTCTATGCATACCCAGGCCTAGAAATTCAGTTGTTTGCGCCAGCCGCTAGTGCCTTAGGAGGAGGAGAAGTGGGGCACTAAGCGGCTAGCGCCCGGGCGCAGCGCGATCTGCGCCTCTCGAGAACTTCAGTTAAGATTTAGCGGCGGTGCAAAACCTTTGCACGCGCTCAGCTGCACGTGCAGATCCTGATGTAATTTCATGGTGCAACGCCCTTTGTGCGCCCCGAACCGGAAATTCAGTGGCGCCGGCCTATTGTGCGCCTGGCGCCCCTAGCGACTGGTAGAGGGGAACGGTTCCCAGTCGCTGTGGGCTCAGGGGGCGCTAATTAAAGGCGACTCCTCCTGCAGTATAAATGGCAGCCATTTTGCACCAATCCTTCTTTGTGAGAGACGGATCTTTGGAGAGAGACAAAGGTAGAGAGCTTTCTGGTTTGGCTCAACACTCGCACAGGTGCTTGTGGCTTCAGGCCAGAGCTTTGCACTTGTCTTTAACTTCAGTGTCATAGCATTGATTGGAAACATATAATGGGGGCTGCAATGGGTGGAAACGTTGGGCTTCTCCATTGCATTCACAGGGCTCAGAGACGCCGTGAGAGAGTGCCAGTCATAGCCAGATGGAGAAGGGCCAACAGGCGTCAGCAAAGGAGGCCTTACCCACCCAGGGTATACCGCCAGCAGTTCTCATATCTGAACATGTCTGAGGAGCAGTATGTTCGGAGGCTGCGATTCAGAAGGGCGGTGGTCACTGAGATCTGCCACCTGCTTCGCGGAGATCTGCAGCCACAGCTGAGGAGCAGGATGTCTCTGTCGGTGGCAGTGAAGGTGACGGTGGCTCTCAACTTCTATGCCACCAGCTCCTTCCAATCCGCTACTGGGGACATTTCCAACATCTCCCAGTTCGCGGTACATTGCTGCATCTGCCAGGTGACCAATGCCCTTTTCAGAAGGAGACGTCAGTTCATCTCCTTCCCCATGACCGTGGACAAGCAGCAAGAGCGTGCAATGGGCTTTGCAGCATTAGCGGGCTTCCCCATGGTGCAGGGCGCCATTGACTGCAAGCATGTGGCTTTGCGGGCACCTCTACAGAATGCCGAGGATTACCGCAACTGGAAGGGCTACCATTCGCTTAACGTGTAGTTGGTGTGTGACCACAGGCAGCTCATACTAGCTGTCAATGCCCGCTTTCCAGGCAGCAGCCACGATGCCTTCATCCTGCGCCAGACTTCTGTGGCAGACATGTTCGAGGCCCAGCCTCACCCACGAGGATGGCTTCTCGGGGACAAAGGCTATCCTTTGTGCACCTGGCTGATGACCCCGTTCCGTGCGCCCAGCACCCCTGCTGAAGAGGGATACAATGACAGCCATCAAGCAACCAGGAACATCATTGAGCAAACAATCGGCGTGCTGAAGCAATGGTTCCGCTGTCTGGATCGTTCCGGGGGAGCCCTACAGTACTCGCCTGAGTGAGTCTCCCATTTTGTTGTTGTGTGCTGCATGCTGCACAACCTGGCTATCCGCAGGACTCAGCCACTGCCAGCAGACATTGGAGGACCACCAGAGGAGGAGGAGGAGGAGGAGTAGGACCAGCATGGGAGGGAGGCAGAAAGTGCAAGGGCCGCCCGTCGGCGGCTTATTGCAACTCGGTTCTAGGCCCCCTCTCAGGGAATGGCTTGTGCCAATGGCAGAAGATGAATGTAGCCACTCCACAAGCCCTCAGCCGAGCAGGGCAACCAGGACTTCCAAAAGAAAACATGGACAGGGCGATTTAAGAATTTTTTTTACTGTGATACCTCTGTGCCCTTCCCACATGACAAACTAATGGAGAGAAACCCCCCCCAAAACACAAATACACCAGTCTCGGCCTTTATAAGTAAAACAAATATACCAGTCTCGGCCTTTAAATATGAAACAAATACAGCAGTCTCGGCCTTTATAAATAAAACAAAACATTTGGCCACACCTTCTACTTTTTCCCCTGCGAGGGTGATCCGTTTCGCTGCCGTGACTGGCCCCTACCCGCCCTGCAGCTCCTCCTCAATGGGACCCCAGTGGCTGCAGCAAGGCTGGGGGAAGGCTGCTGAGGGTCAGATGGTGAGATGGCAGATGCCCTTGGGTTTGGCCTGGACCAGCTCTGGGCCTGGAGGGGCCGGCTGCTGACTGCTCCAACTCTGCTTGGGCGGCAGCAGTCTGTTCAACGGCTGGTGGCAGCTGCAATGGAGGAGTGACAGTGTTGGCTGCAGGAATGCTGCCAACCTGACAGATCACAGGCACTCCCTGGTCGGCTGATACATTGGCACGCGCATGGGCCAGCACTGCAGCATGCGCAGCAATCTGCTGAGGCACAGACTGCTGGCTGCTGCAGCACGGTGAGTGCCCCGGCGATGCCTGGCCGATCCAACGAGTGTGGCAGCAGTTAGTGCCCGTGTGGCCCTGGTCTGTGTCTGCATGACAGCAGCCAGTGAATGCACGGCACGACTGAGCACTTGGCTAGAAGCCGCCTGTGATGCAGCGAAGTCCTGCTGACTCCCAGCCTGTGCTGCCGCGATGTCCTGCAGACTCCTGGCCTGTGCTGCACTGAATTGTTGCAGACTCCTGGCCTGTGCTGCCGCGACGTCCTGCAGACTCCTGGCCTGTGCTGCCCCGAATTCCTGCACACTGCTTGCACACTCCTTGCCAGTGGAGTCAGGCATCCTTGCCACGGCAGCCATGAGCTCAGTGTGCCTGCGCTCAGCCTGGGCGCCCATTTCCGCTAGGAGCCGCACCTCCTCTGCGCTCACCGTAGCAGGACTGGAGGCCGCACTCGCCCTCCAGGGAGAAGGCCGCCGAGCTTCCCCACCCCTCCCGCGTTGCTGCTGCCCGCTGGTCCCCGGAGCTTCACTATCCTCCGACCCTCCCCCCCTGCTCCCCTCCAGGGAAGACGTGTCACCATCATGGCCATGGGCTGCCTCGGCTGAGGGTATCCCTGATGGGCTGGCTTCCTCTCCCTCCTCCTCTATGTCTGACTCGGACACAGTGTCAGCTTGAGGGGCTGCCTCCTCACCTGGCGAGTCACCATCTGAAAGCAGGGAGGCACAAGGGTTGCTTTAGAGTGAGGACAGGGCGGCAGCGAGGGAGGCATGAGTGCTGCTGTGCACTGCATTGGTTCGATAGTGGCAAAGGATGCTGGCGTGAGGCGCAAGTGGAAAGAGAGAGGTCAAAAAGGTGATGACCTTACCATTGGTGCCCAGAACAGGGTCAGCATCTCCAGTGGCGATGGGGCCACTCAGCCGGCCTGCCATGATCCGCTTCACTCGCTGCTCGAGGTCGCTCAGCTGTTTCAGGTCAGGACGGCCTCCCCCGGTCTGTCGCTGCTGTCTTCTGTTATGCGCCAGCTTGGCCTGCAAGAGAAAGGACAGCCTCTAAGTACAGTGTCAAGCCCTGATCTTGCCCGCACTGCCTCCCATGGTTGATTAGCCCTGACAGTGTCAAGCCCTGATCTTGCCCGCACTGCCTCCCATGGTCGATTAGCCCTGACAGTGTCAAGCCCTGATCTCGCCCGCACTGCCTCCCATGGTCGATTAGCCCTGACAGTGTGTAAAGTCCTGAATGTGCAAGTGCTTTTCATGACAGTCCCATAGCAGCTGGATGAGGGCTGGCCATTAGGGCTTTCAGGCCCCTTTGGCCATAAAGTGAGGTGCACATGCAGGGATGAGGAGGATACTGGAAAGGGTACTCACCCTGACAACCCGAGTGAGGTCGTTGAATTTTTTCCGGCATTGGGTTGGTGTCCTGCCAACCATGCTGTTGGACGTGACCCTGTTTGCCACATCCCTCCATGTTTTCCGATATTCGGCGGGCAGCGGCCTCCTGCCACCCTCAGGGAAGCGGATATGGCGCCTGCGGTCCACTGCGCCAACCAGCAGCCTCAGGTCACCCTCGCCGAAGCGCTGCACTCTCTCCCTGGCCTTCTCCATTCTCCTGGGCGTGGAGCAGTTCTAGAAGCAGTGTTCAGGCCTTGCCTTAGGGCTGTAGTGTGCAGGGCATGGCAGCCAAACAATTCCACCCTCCCCCTTTAAGTGCTGACCGGTGCCTGACTGTCTGCCCTCAATGAGCAACTCGCCGCACCTGCGCTGCGCCCGCCTTCGGTGTTTGCGCCCCGGATCGCCGGCTTAGCACCTAATGATAGTCGTGCATCGCCTACTTTAGCACAGCAGCAACCTCTTGGGGCGATGCAACTGAATATCGGCGAAGGTGGCGCTAAGTTGCGCCGGGCGCAAAAGTTAGCGAACGCCATGCTGTAGCGCCCCAAACGTGGCTATACTGAATTTCTAGGCCCCAGTCTTTCTAGTACATCGTGTCTATCAATTTTCAGCCCTTCCATTGCTTCTACCTTTTCCACTTCTACCAATATTTTGTCAGCATCCACCTCCTTAGTAAACAAAGATACAAAGTATTCATTGAGTATTCTAGCCTTTCCCTGTGCCTCTAAGCATACATCACCTTCTTTGTTCCTAATAGGCCCCACCCCGCCTTTTACTACCCGCTTACTGTTTACATGCCAGTAGAAGATTTTTGGGTTCCCTTTTATGTTAACCGCCATTCTATTCTCATATTCTCTCTTTGCCAATCTTATTTTCATCTTCACTTCCCCTCTCAACTTATTGTATTTGTTCTAGTTCTCCCTTGCAGAATTCACCTGACATGCATCATGCACCCTCTTTTTTGTTTCATCATCTTCTCTAACTCCCTCATCATCTAAGGAGCCCTTGCTTTGGTTCCCTTATGTAAGATGTTTATTTGAAACTGATTTGGTTGCTCAAGGAGGGCTTGTCTGTCTGTTAGATATCTGTTAACAATTCGTCAAGATAAACATTTTTTTTGGTGATAGTGTGTTTAAATTTTAATGAAAATCTACAAAGTGCCAATAGCCCATCAATACCATGACAGCTCCTGTTATAAGTTGTACCAATGTATTGTAAAGGGGGTTTTTCAATGTGTTTCCACCTTAGTCTCATTAATATTGTATTTTAATCTCAGAGATGTTTTTTGAGAGTCTACGAGATTGTCATGTGATAAAATAGTCTTGTCTGTGATGCAAGAAAACGTAAACTGGCAGGCGCGACTGTTAAGACTGTTAGGTCTGGGTCTTCCTCTATGATGAGCATCCCACTGGAAGTACATCGGGGTGAGATGTCCACCCACCAGTATGTCCCTGGTCTGACCCCAGCAGGTCGACCGGGGTTAGTATCTTTTGAATGTTGGTGGTGGGCTCCCAATGATATTTCCAGGAAAGTTGCGTTGCATTGCGTTGCGTTGCCTACCTGGGTGGGTGGAGGAAAATTGCTGTGGGTCACAGCATCGCCTGGCGTGCAGTACTGGGTCAAACCAGAAATGACTAATAAGATGTTATCTCTGATCTCTAGCTCTGTGATCAATTGCACTGGGTCCTTTCAATTTTAATCCTCCTCAGCAATGCTGGCCTCCAGGAGTGCAATGGCCTGGTGTCAAGCATTGTTAAAGTACTGGTAACAGTAAATACATCGGATGATGTATTCCCGTTATTACCCGATCATTTTTATACATTGTATTCAATGTCCACCATCACTTTTGGCAGAAATTCCTGGAAGTGGCGGCAAAGGTCAGGAAGCTGGCAGAACAATTCCCTGAAACAATTTATGCTCCCATCTGCCCAGAAGCTGTCTGAAAGCAGGTTCTAATCTAGAAGAAAATCCTGCCTATAGACTCTGTTTGCTTTATTCTTTATTATTGCTATTTTCTGTGACTATGATCATGGTGCATTGTACCTCTTCTTCTTCCTCAACCTCTCTGCAGCCTTCCACACAGTCAACTACACCATCCTCCTCGAATCCTTCTCCTCCATTGTCCGGCTCAGTCAGATTGCTCTTGCTTGGTTCTGCCCTTAGCTATCCAATTATAGGCACATTAACTTCAGCAATGGCTTCTCTTCCTGCCTCTGCACCATTACCTCCGGAGCCCCTTAAAGATCTGTTTATGGCCCCATCTCCTACTCATCTACATGCTGCCCTTTGGCAACATCATCTGCAGACATGTGTTCAGCTCCCACATATATGCTGACGACATCCAGCTCTATCTCTCCACCTCTCTTTTGCCTGCTCCACTGAATTTGTGCTGTCAGACTACCTGTGTGACATCCAGTCTTGGAAGAGCTGCAATTTCCTGCAGCTAAGCATTGAGAAGACCAAAGCCATTGTCTTTCAGCCCCTGCCAAACTGTACCCTTACCATTGATTCCATCCCCCTTCCTGACTACTGCCTCGGGTTGAGTAAAGCTGTTCGCAACCTTAGCTTCCTATGTGACCACAACCTGAGTTACTGACCCCATATCGGCTCTGTTACAAAGACCGCCTACTTCCACCTATGTAACATCACCTCAGGGCAGTGCCCTCAGCCCAACCATCTTCAGCTGCTTCATTAATGACCTTCCCTCCATCATAAGGTCAGAAGTGGGGATGTTCGCTGATGGCTGCACAGTGTTCAGCTCCATTCGCAACTCCTCAGATAATGAAGCAGTCCATGCCCGCATGCAGCAAGACCTGGACGATGTTCAGGCTTGGGCTGATAAGTGGCAAGTAATATTCGCGCCACACAAGTCCCAGGCAATGACCATCTCCAATAAGAGAAAGTCTAACCACTTCCCCATGACATTCATTGGCATTACCATCATCGAATCCCCCACCATCAACCTGGGGTCACCATTGACCAGAAACTAAACTGGACCAACCACAAAATTCTGTGGCTGTAAGAGCAGGTCAGAAGCTGGGTATTCTGCGGCGAGTGACTCACCTCCTGATTCCCCAAAGCCTTTCCACCATCTACAAGGCACAAGTCAGGAGTGTGATGGAATACTCTCCACTTGCCTGGATGAGTGCAGCTCCAACAACACTCAAGAAGCTCGACATCATCCAGGAAAAAGCAGCCTGCTTGATTGGCACCTCATCCACCACCTTAAACATTCACTCCCTCCACCACCGGCGCACCGTGGCTGTAGTGTGTACCATCTACAAGATGCACTGCAGCAACTCGCCAAGGCTTCTTCGACAGTACCTCCCAAACCCGTGACTTCTTCCACCTAGAAGGACAAGGGCAGCAGGCACATGGGAACACCACCACCGCCAAGTTCCCCTCCAAGTCACACACCATCCTGACTTGGAAATATATCGCCGTTCCTTCATCATCAGTGGGTCAAAATCCTGGAACTCCCTCCCTAACAGCACTGTGGAAGTACCTTCACCGCACGGACTGCAAGGTTCAAGAAGGCGGCTCACCACCGCCTTCTCAAGGGCAATTAGGGATGGACAATAAATGCTGGCCTTGCCAGCGATGCCCACATCCTGGGAATGAATTTTAAAAAACTCTGCCTCCATGCCTACCTCAGCCCATCTTCCACTGAAACCCTCATCCATGCCTTTGTCACTTCAGCTATTCAAATTCTCGACAATGGCCTCCCACCCTGTGTAAACATTAGCTCATCCAAAACTCTGCTGCGTGTAGCTTATCCCTGATCAAGTCCCACTTAACCATCAACTCTATCCTCACTCATTGTATTGTTTACCAATGCCTCAAATTCAAAATGTTGTTCTGTGTGTTTAAATCCCTTCATGGTCTCATCTCTCCCTATCTCTGTAACCTCCAGCAGTCCTACAATCCCCACCCTGAACTCTCCATTGTTCTGACTCTGGAGTTGTGTGCATCACTGCCTCCCTTCACCCCAGCATTGGCAGCCGTGCTTTCAGCCACCTAGACCCCACATTCTGGAATTCCCTCTCTGAACACTCTGCCTCCCCACCACTCGCTCCTCAGTTAAACCCTCCTTAAAACCCACTTCGTTAACCAAGCTTTTGGCCACCCCTCCTAATATCTCCTTCTTTGGCCCATTATCCATTTATTGATTACGGCTCTGTGAAGTGATTTGAGATGCTTTTTTGTAAAGGTGCTATTAAAAGGCAAGTTGTTTTTGTTGTTTATTTGTTCAAGGAAATTGGGCCCATATCAAAGGAATCCGTGGTATAAATGTCAGGCTGGTGTTATTCTGACTAGAAAGCTGATGTATAATCAGATGTACTGAACATTGTAGGTGAATTCAAGAATTACCAGAAGGAACTGGAGAACAACATGCTCTTTTAAACGGTCATCCTTGCCATACATCCTTGGAGGTTGACCTCAGAGCCTGCATGTAGGTGTGATGCTCCTCCCACATTCTGGTTAGCTGTGCTGCAGATACTGCTGTTCTTATGAGTCACTAGGATGTATATATCTGATGTGTGTACAGCAGTGATGCAGTATCACCTCGGTAAAGAAAGAACATATCAAGACATTTCAATTCAGTATTTGCAGGATACAGTCACACAGTATTACAGGGAGATTGAAGGTGTGTTTAATAGTAAATTCCATGGAAAGAGTGGGCTGCTTTTTTGGTCAAGTGCATAGAATCATTGAATCATAGAAATTTATGGCACAGGAGGAGGCCATTCGGCCCATCGTGTCTGCGCTGGTTGAAAAAGTGCTATCCAGCTTGATCCCACTTTCCAGCTCTTGGTCCATAGCCTTGCAGTTTTCAGCACTTCAAGTGCATCTCCAAGTACTTTATAAATGTGAAGAGGGTTTCTGCCCCTACCACCCTTTCAGGCAGTGAGTTCCAGACTCCCACCACCCTATGGGTGAAAAAAGTTCTCCTCAACTCCCCTCTAATCCTTCTGCCAATTACTTTAAATCTATGTCCCCTCGTTATTGATCTCGCTGCTAAGGGAAATAGGTATTTCCTATCCACTCTATCTAGGCCCCTCATAATTTTATACACCTCAATCAAGTCTCCCCTCAGCCTCCTCTGTTCCAAAGAAAACAACCCCAGCCTATCCAAACTTTCCTCATAGCTAAAATTCTCCAGTTCTGGAAACATCCTCATAAATCTCCTCTGTACCCTCTCTAGTGAAATCACATGTTTCCTGTAATGTGGTGACCAGAACTGCACGCAGTACTCTAGCTGTGGCCTAACTAGTGTTTTATACAGTTCAAGCATAACCCCCCTGCTCTTATATTCTGTGCCTCAGCTAATAATGGGAAGTATCCCATATGCCTTTGTAACCACCTTATCTACCTGTCCTGTTACCTTCAGGGATCTGTGGACATGCACTTCAAGGTAACACCACATACTACAAAATCTTGAGTTGCTCACCCTCCCCATAATCAGAGTGCAGCGTGAAGCTGTTAATTTTAAGGGGTGGAGAGTGTGCTGGTACCCAGCAGGCCCAACCAAGAAAAGGGAAAGTGTCTGGTATGTTACCTTGCCTGCCCTGGTCAGGTCATTGAATGTCTTTGAAGACATGACGGGAGCCAAATGGGTGCAGGGAACAATTGCTGCACCCGAAGAGGGAGGCCCGAGGATCAGAAGAAATTGGTCCTTGAGGTTCACCTAAATAATCCTGGCGAGTTGCCGGAGCCTGCTGTGCTTCCACAGATAGCTCACTGGTCTGAAGAGCGAATTTCGGGCTGCATGCCTTGCTGACAGCAGCCCTCCGTTAATTCCTGGGGAGGATGGGATAGTGGAGGGAGACAATTGCGACTGGCAGGAGTGCTGTAAAGCTGGGATGAGCACTTCTGCTATTCCTGGCTCAGCATGAATTAAAAAAAAGTACCTTTTTGGTGCCGAAACACTTGCTAGGCCGCATCCATACCTGAAGAACCTGAGCAGACCAGGCCAATTTTCTTGAGGGGCCCTAAAACAAGCATTAGGCCCCTCATTAGCATATGCTTATTTTAGGCGATGACCCAGACACCCGAAAAATGGCCCGACCCAATTTTGGCTTGGACATCGTTCAGGCGTCCTTGGAGTGCAGGACGTTGGTCCTTGAAATTAGGCATTGTTGCACTTGTTTTGCACCCGTAAAGCGGGTGCAATGAGGTCCAATTTCTACCCCAGAGAGCAGGAGTTATGGGCAGGATCTCACACACACAGGTCCTCACACAGGGCTCTATTCTAGGAGCGCTTCTGTTTACTGTGTGATTTCGAGATAGGGCTAGAAGGAAAGGTATCCAAATTAGCAGACAATATTAAAATAGGAGGCATAGCAAATAATTCTGAGGACCAAAGGGAGGTGCAAGGGGATAGGACATAAAGGTTTCCTCCCATGGAGACCCAGCAGTCTCTTTCTCCTCAAGAAGGGTTTGGAGGTCTGCCTCACTGAAATTGTGAGCTCTTCTTTTGTTCCTCTGTGTGCCATGGCCTTGTCCCTTCTTTGGCTGTCCTCCAGATCCTCCAGCAGTTTTAAGACCGGCACTTGCCGAATAGAGAAGGCGCCAGAGTCGTTACTCTGGGAACTGCTGCTCTCAGCTGTGCAACAGCCGCCATCAGAAGGCATTACGTTGACAGCAGTTTCCAGGCATAAATATTTTTTCTATCAGGTCAGAACACATTTGAGAAACAATAAGTTGAATTTATTTATTTTGAAAAGCAACATGCAAGGATAGAATTTTACTAAAAATAAATGTGTCTCACAATGTTTGTAGATTGCTTTAAGCTATATTTCAATTATATTTCTATTGTCTCACTGGTATTTAAGCATGTTTATTATTCAAATCAGAACAAAACATGCTACTGTTGTGTAAACAACTGTCAATTGTTGAAACAATGATTACAAGGCACCATCTCTTTTAGGTGTACTTAGAGGCACTTATACTCTACCCACTTGTATTTGAATATGATAGGAATACAATACCTAGGAGAGTATTGTCACTCTGCTTCCAGCATCTCATGCCAGCCCCTTTTCATTAAAAGAAAAATCTATTAATTTTCCTATTTATTCCCATTTGTACTGTTTTAACCAATGTGTCACTGCTTCTTTTATACTCAAATATCACGGTGCTCCCTCTTGCAAATGAAATAGACACATCCAGACATCCTCTTAAAAACAGACTTGATATGCTTGTATTATTCATACAAATCAGCTATACATAAATGCAAGATATTCAGGCCTATTATTAAAATCAAAATGATATGTCTAACAAAAGACTCCATTTAATGGTCTGGGTGAGGTAGGAATGAAAGATTTGTCTAATTCTTCAGTGTGCAGTAGCTCATTGCTGTCCATGGACAGCAGCAAGTGACCAAAAGCTGGTCAAGACATCAGTTGAAGCTGCGGCGGGTTCCTATTCTACTGGCTAAGCAACATCATCCAGCGCAAAACTCAAACTGCACACAATCTCCAAGTAAAATATCTTGCAGAATCCTATTCAAAAATCTATTAGATCCTGGAGGATCCTGAGTACGTGTGGGGAATTAAATTGTATATAGAGCAAGGACGGGCTAAATATAATTTTAACAATAAATCTGTGAGATGACAGCAACACTTTAGAACACAGCATTACACAATTTAGAAGATTCTTTACTTTTATTCACTGTCTTTGAAACAATTTTCTGCCTCTAAACAAAGATTGAAGAAATAAATAACAAATAAAAGGGATTGTTAGACGTGACCAGAATGCATTGTTCGATGAAGAATGCATTTTCTAAAAGGAACCCAACCTTGATTGTAATTGCAGGGAGCTGAAAGACCACCTGCTATAGCAGCCCATTTTTGTTTGTGTCTGTTTATGCTGTGCTGTGGTGTCAGAAATTGCCAATTGGACACAAACCACCTTTTTAACTGCAATGCCTTTTAACTGTTTGTGTGTGCAAGTGAATGAAAGAGCCTGAGTGAGTGTGTGAGTGTTTTTTTATTCATTCATGGGATGTGGGCATCGCTGGCAAGGCCAGCATTTATTGCCCATCCCTAATTGCCCTTGAGAAGGTGAGCCACCATTTCAGTGAATAGTTAAGAGTCAATCACATTGCAGTGGGCCAGACCAAGTAAGATTTGCTTCCCTAAAGGACATTAGTGAACCAGATGGTTTTTTTTACAACAATCCAATAGTTTCATGATCACCATTACTGATATTAGCTTTTTATTCCAGATTTATTTAATTAAGTGAATTTAAATTCCCCAGCTGCCATGGTGGGATTTGAACTCAAGTCTCTGGATTATTAGTCCAGGCCTGTGGATTACTAGTTCAGTAACATAACCACTATCATACCCTAAGTGTGAATGAGTGTGAGTGTGTGTGTGTCTTAGTGAGTGTGCATGCCTGAGTGTGTGTGAGAGTAATTATGAGTGTGTATGTGTCTGAGTGAGTGTGAGCGTGTGTGTGTGAGTGAGTGTGAGTGTGTGTGTGTGAGTGTGTGTGTGTGAGAGTGTGTGACTGAGTGTTAGAGTGTGTAAGAATGTGTGTGTGAGAGTGTGTGTGCGATTGTGTGAGTGAGTGAGTGAGTGTGTGTGTGTGTGTGTGTGTGTGTGTGTGTGTGTGACAAACCTAGTCAGTACAACACAGATTAGCAGCGGGAATACAGCTCCAAAAGCCTTTTGTAAGAATGGCATCATCAGTTTAGTGACTGAGTAAGTGACTTAACCAATGTTTTATTTTCCTTTTTTTTGGGGGGGGGGGGCGAGTGTGGGGGCAGTCGGTTAGGATGCCGATTAGGAAGCTGGAATTTGGTAGTGTAGTTGTGATAAGAATTTTGTTCTTTAATGTCAACAGCACTAGCCTGTGTCATTTAAGCAATTGTACTGATTTTAAAAAGTGAGAATTTTGTATATGAGGTGACATAACAACAGGGTGCAGCTGGAAGTAACTGTAACAAGGGTATATGTGTCACCAAATGAACCCTAATGGTTGGTGAGAGAACAAAAGGCCTGAATAATTTGAGCTGGGGTATCAAGGGGGCTATCCCACAGCCTTTCCATGGCCAAATTCATGATCCAATAACCTTAATTCAATAGGTAATAGTTAGCTCTCCATTTCAACTTCTGCATAGAAAGGACTGAATTCCAGGCAGCAACATTGTTTGGGAAAGATTTCAATAGGCAGGAGCAGTGGTGTGCGAAGCTTTGTCATTGGCATTCTGGACAGGCTTTTTAGATTGAAACAGAATGTTGTGCTGCAGCTGCAGTTTGCTGCTTTGTTCCTGGCACAAATATGGAGGTCTGCTTTTAGTGTTAGCAATTCCTATTATCCTGCTGCAATCAGAATCCTGAAGAAGGTGGAGTGGTCGATCACATATCTTGAGATACTGTGGAGACTGGTCTCTGGCACAGGTTTGGCCAACCGTATCCAGTCCGGTAGTTTTAATTCCCAGGAATGAAAGATAGATTTTCCTTTGCAGCCTCTCAAACATTCTAATATTGTCTCACTGAGCAAACATGCACATTGTACAACACTGATGTTGGTGATGATTAGGGCTGTGACTTCCTGAAAATTCCTCCCAATTTTTCCAGGCATCATTACCTAGTTGTTCAGATGTAGCCAATGTGCTATCTTTGTTGAAACTGAAACGAGCGGAGTATCCTTATAGTACAAAGGTGGGTGGGCAGCAACATGGTCAAACTTTCTTATCAAATTTATTGACATTTGTGGGCCAGCGATCTTGGCAATTATGCTGGGATTGTACCTGTCCGGAACCTCTGCCACAGACTCTGGCAGACTTTCCAGGGTCAGTGGCAGTCTGCCATTGGTGGGCACCTACAACACAAAGGGCACACTTAAGGTGTGCACCGTTGTGAAACTGCCAGAAGGTCTGGTGGAGGTTGGGGAGGGGTGTCAGGACCCCTCCAGGAACAGACTGATGTTGTCTCCGCAACATCCCTTTAAAAAAAAATCTTGTTCCGTTTCTGAGGTCCAGGCTTTGATTTTGGCCTGGACCCCTCGTGTGAGCCCCACAACTACCGGTGGTCTGACCAGGAATACCTCTGACAATCAACAAAGCCCTGGGAAGCTGGAACTCTAACGTTCAGGGTTCACCCTTCCCATCCTCCCCCTCCACCCGCCCACTTTACGGCAATGGCCATAATTGGGGTGGGCGGAGGCTCCACCTCCAAAATACCACAGATGAAATTCCAGGGTGGTGAAATTCCAAGGGATAGACGATGCCTTGCAGTTCCCGCCATTCGGGCAAACTCCAACAAACTTACAGTGGGAGTGGCCACAGAGTTTCGGGACTGGGTCTTCTTACCACTTAAGGTACTAAAGTGTTTATTAGCCTAATGTTCAATTCTGTGTACATCTGCCTGCAGTCATTCAGTCATTGCTCGCCTTTTGTAAGAGTCATGAAAGTTTAAGAAAGTGTAAAGAAGAAAGAAAATACCTTAAAATATTGGTTAAATATTATGGTACAGTATGTATGTACATTTGTTTATTATTGATGCATATTCTAGTATAATATAGTTAATTTACCTGACTGACTTATTGTATTGAGAAACCCCCTCTTTTCTTGTTCCAATAGTATAGTCTGAGAGACCCCCTTTATTCTTGCTCCAATGGTATAGTCCTTAAGCTTGTCACATGGTATCCAGCCATTTTTACAGTTCAAGCACCACGAGGCTAGGAAAGGTAGAAGCTTTGATGGCTGTGGAGCAATACAGTTTTTGATTGTGTTTAAACGTGTTTTACTTTGAAATTCTGTTTGAAATGTATCACAGTAAACAGTTAAAAGACAAAGTTACATTTTGGAATGTTTTATTTCGACACACGTCTACTCGTTGCTAAAGGCCTCAAAGCTCAGTGGCTGCATATTGAAAACTACGGAGCGCCACTACATTAGTCAAAAACTAGCTCCCTAAGAAGGAAAGGATGGAATTGTCGGCGAACGTATATACAGGAATGGTCACGGAGCCAGACGGCAATATAAGAAAGCAAAGGTACAGTGACTGTTACTTGCCTTGTTCATTCTATTCAGAAGCATAAGTGCAAGGAGGGCTAAATTAGCTCAGATAACTGCAAAAATGAAGATAATTGATTGTCTCATGGAAGATAATGCTAATATTGAGAAAGTTGAAGACATAATGCATTATGATTTCTCCAAGTTGTATGAAGAATTTACTGTACTCAATGAAGATGTATTAGCACTTTTGTCTGAAGACGAGGGAAACGCTGATCAGCACAACTGGTTTGATCTTAAATCATCTAACATTAAGGACTATGTCAAGGCCACAGAACAGTGGATGTTGAAGATTCATCAAGATGCTGATACAGCAGAGAAAGATAAAGATGACGATGAAGTCGGACCAGATGATAGCATTTCAGAGACTTCAGCCAGACTGAGCAAAAATCAAAAAGAAGGTAGCTCTGTTACTGGACACAGGTCAGTCACTTCTACCACATGCTCATCGCAGCGCATGAGAGAGGAGGTTGAACGGGCAGCGTTGATGGCACGCGCAGCATCTTTAGTGGAGAAGCAAGCTCTTGAACGGGAAGAGGCCCAACTGCAGGCCCAACAGGCCCAACTGCAGGCCCAACTGCAGGCCCAACTGAAGGCTAAGAAAGAACAGCTGGAGCTAAAAACAGCTATTGTGGTCTCAAATGCCAAGTTGAGAGTGTTTGAAGATTATGAAGGCTCACAGGATGGCATGAACGACTACTGCCAGTCAATGGTGTCACACAGAGTTGGATCCAGGGCACCTTCAAGAGTTAAAAGAGAGTCTGAAGACCATCTCCTGGCATTACGGCGTGGAAGAGAGGCCTCTCCACTAACAGGAGCACGTGCTACTGCCCCAGACGTCAGACGGTCTAGACTAGACCCTGCTGATGACCACCAGAGGCCTGAAGACACACAGAGAAGCCTATACCGAGTGATGCAACGTCAGAACAAAATTACAGAGATGCTTGTAAAACAACAGAATCTGTTTCGACTCCCTCAAAGAGACATACCAGTGTTCCAAGGCGACCCACTCAAGTATAAGCCCATCATCAGATCCTTCGAACAAGCCATTGACTCCAAAACAGAGAGCAGCAGTGATAAGTTGTACTACCTGGGACAGTACACCAGTGGTAAACCACAAGACCTGGTCAGAAGCTGTGAACACATGAGACCGGACCGGGGATACATAGAAGCCAGGAAGTTGCTTCAGGAGCACTATGGTAACGAGCTGAAGATAGCCACTGCATATATTGAAAAGGCTATCAAGTGGCCACAGATCAGATCGGAGGATCGGGAGGCATTGAACACATGTTCTTTTTCTCATAGGATGTCGCAACACCATGGAGGATGTTGAATTCATGGAAGAGATGGACAATCCTATGACTATGAGCATCATCATCTCTAAGCTTCCTTACAGGATGAGAGAACAATGGAGAGGAACAGCCTTTAAGATAATGGAGAGACGGAAAGGTAGAGCCAGGTTTGCAGACTTAGTGAATTTCATAGACAAATAGGCTAAAATTGCTATGGACCCATTGTTTGGAAACATCCAGGATGTCAGCCCAACTACTGATGGAAGAGTGAAAGCCAAGCCTGCTGAATCAAAGACTCTCAGGAAAGGTGATTCCAAGGGAAGCAGCTTTGCAACTATCGTCACTCAAGCTGGAGAAGAAAAGTCTCAGAACTCATCTCCCAAAAAGAGCAGCACAGTGACGCCTGCTAATGTCTTTCAGAAGCCATGTTTATTCTGCCAGAAGAATCACACTTTGGATTTCTGCAGTGACATCAAAGCACAGTCACATAAAGACAGAATTGAATTTCTGAAGTACAATGGCCTATGTTTTGGATGTCTTTCTCAGGGGCACCTGAGTAGAAACTGTAAACAAATAACAACATGCAGAGAGTGCACTCGGAAACATCCCAGTCTGCTGCATATCCATAAAGAAGAACAAGTCTCTAAGAAGAGTGAAGAAAACAATACCGACGAGAAGGTTGTTTCAAGTGCTCTGGTGTCACTAGAACAAGAGACTTGTGGATTCACTGGGGCCGGTGACAGTGATTATATTCTTGCCATCGTACCTGTAAAGATCAAGTCTAAGAGGAGTGAGAAGTTTGTGGAGACTTACGCCTTCATGGATCCAGGTAGTTCAGCAACGTTCTGCACAGAAACACTCATGCGACAGCTGAACGTTAGAGGCAGAAGAACAGAAATCCTATTACGCACTATGGGTCATGAGAAGTCAGTGCAAAGTTACATCCTGTCAGACTTAGAAGTGTGTGGACTTGAAGAGAAGGACTTCATAGACCTGCCTAATGTTTTCACACAGAGGGAGATTCCTGTTAAAATAGGGAACTTAGCCCTGCAGAAGGATGTGGAGAGATGGCCTTACATGGGAAAGGTGCGTCTCCCATACATTGAAGCAGAAATTGGCCAATTAATTGGAACCAATGCCTACAAAACTATGGAGCCATAGCAGGTGATAAACAGCAAGGATGACGGACCCTACGCTGTCAGGACAGCCCTTGGATGGGTAGTCAATGGACCGGTAAGGAGAGATGATGGCAACAAGTCGAACAAGGAGCAACGACAAAATGTCACAGTTAATCGTATCTCTATCGCAAGCATTGAAGAGCTGTTGATACAGCAGTTCAACGCAGACTTCTCAGAACGCAGCTGTGAGGAAAAGACAGAGCTGTCACAAGACAATCAGTTCATGGATTTGATGACAAGGTCTACACAGTTCATTGATGGCCACTATCACATTGGTTTGCCACTGAGAAGACAGACCGCGAAGATGCCAAACAACCGCTGCATAGCAGAGCAGTGCGCCATCAGTCTAAAGAGAAAGCTGAACAAGAACCCCGACTTTCACGAAGACTACAAAGGCTTCATGAGAAACATCATAGCGAAAGGCTATGCTGTAAATGTGCCCGAGGAACAGTTGAACAGAGGAGATGGAAGGGTCTGGTACATTCCTCATCATGGTGTGTATCACCCAAAGAAGAAAAAGATCTGTGTAGTGTTTGACTGCACCGCTTCATTCAGAGGAACTTCACTGAATGACCAGCTGCTTCAAGGTCCTGATCTTACCAATACCCTCATTGGCGTCTTGATGAGGTTTAGACAAGAGCTCGTTGCCATGATGGCGGAAATAGAATCAATGTTCTACCAAGTCAGAGTCCCTGATGAAGAGGCTGATCTTCTGCGTTTCCTTTGGTGGCCAGATGGCGACGTTAGTCAAGCTATGGTGGAATGTAGAATGGCTGTACACTTGTTCGGAGCCACATCATCTCCCAGCTGTGCAAGCTACGCTCTCAGAAAGACTGCAGAAGATGGCAAAGGCAAGGCACCAACAGAGGCTGTGGAGACAATCTTCAGAAACTTTTACGTCGATGACTGTCTGAAGTCCGTGTCAACAGAAGACGATGCCATTGCACTGTCAAGAGACCTTAGAACTCTGTGTTCGAATGGAGGATTCCATCTGACTAAGTGGATAAGCAACAGCAGAGCAGTTCTAGCTTCTATCCCAGAAAAGGAAAGAGCCACTGAAGTCAAAGATCTGGACCTGAGCCACGATGTCCTTCCTATCGAGAGAACTCTTGGTGTACAATGGTGCATTGAGTCAGACACGTTCAACTTCAGAATAATGGTGAACGAAAGACCATCCACAAGACAAGGGATTCTCTCCATGGTCAGTCCATCTACGACCCTCTTGGATTCCTGGCACCACTCATTCTGCCGGTGAAGCTGATCCTAGGAGAGCTGTGTAGAGACAAGAGAGGCTGGGATGAAGATATTCCAGAAGGTCAAGCTCAGAGATGGCTCAGATGGTTGACAGATTTGCAACAACCTTCTAGATTCAACGTCAGCAGATGCATCAAGCCTGTGAGTTTTGGAGTTACAAAGACAGCTCAACTACATCATTTCTCGGACGCCAGTGAGGACGGCTATGGCACGGCTACTTACCTCTTGCTGACAAATCAACAGGGCCAGAAACATTGTTCCTTCCTCATGGGGAAATCCAGGGTGGCTCCGCTGAAGCAGGTCACCATCCCGAGACTGGAGTTGACGGCAGCGGTTGTTGCAGTTAAAGTTGACAAGGTGATGCGGAAAGAGTTACAGCTCCCACTAGAAGAATCTGTCTTCTGGACGGATAGCACTACAGTGCTGAAGTATATAGGGAATGAGAAGATACGCTTCAAGACCTTCGTAGCAAACAGAATCTCATCCATTAGAGAAGCTACACAACCATCGCAGTGGAGGTATGTAAACACCTCATTAAACCCAGCAGATCAAGCCTCACGGGGATTGAAGGCTGAAAACTTCATGAGGAGCGAAACTTGGATACAAGGCCCAAGTTATCTGTTGGAAACAGAGAGATCATGGCCAGAAAGACCAGATATGCCAAGTCAGATTGCTGAAGACGACGTCGAAGTCAAGAGATCAGTCACAGCAAATCTCAAAACTATGAAAGAGAACTTTGACACAGTGAACAAGCTTGTTAACCATTTCTCAGGATGGCACCAGTTGAGGAAAGCAGTTGTACGGTTTCTAAGGCTGAAAGAATTGCTGCTACACCTGAGCGGTAAGAGAAAAAAGTATCGAGCCACTATCAGTCAGTTTGAAAGTAACCCTGATAAGCAGAGAATGCTTCTACAGCAGTATATGCACCAGCACAAGACCACATTGGGTAAGAATTCACTGACCGTGGAGGATTTGGCCAAGGCTGAGATGGAGATAGTTTGCTTCAGTCAAAGACAAAGATATCCAGAAGAAATCGAAGCTTTACAGCGAAATACTCCAATCAAGAAAGGTAGTCATATCTACAAGCTGGACCCTACACTCCAAGATGGAGTACTGAGGGTGGGAGGGTGACTAAACAAATCTGCCAAGCCAGAGGAGGCCAAGCATCCTGCTATCCTTTCTAAGGACCTCCGGGTTGCTACTCTCATTCTTCAGCATATACACCAGCGTATTGGACACAGTGGGAGGAACCACATGCTTGCGAAGCTAAGACAAAGATACTGGATTCCAGGAGCTAATTCTGTAATAAGAAAAATACTCTCTGAATGCATTGTTTGCAGACGGTTACATGCTAGATCTGGGGAGCAGAAAATGGCAGACCTGCCTGAAGACCGTTTGTTACCAGACAAGCCCCCATTTACAAACGTAGGGGTGGACTATTTCGGGCCTTTCGAGGTAAAGCGAGGACGGAGCCTTGTCAAGAGATATGGTGTGCTTTTCACTTGTTTTCAGAGCAGTTCATATTGAGGTGGCACACACGCTTGACACTGATTCCAGTATTAACGCCCTGCGGCGCTTTGTCTGTAGAAGAGGACAGGTGTCCATTATGCGTTCTGATAATGGCACTAATTTTGTCGGAGCAGAGAGAGAACTACGGGAAGCTATTGAAGGTTGGAATCAGCTCAAAATACAGGAAGCCATGATGCAAACAGGAATTAAGTGGATCTTCAATCCACCGGCTGCATCTCACCATGGAGGTGTCTGGGAAAGACAGATACGCACTGTAAGAAAACTACTCAGTTCTGTACTGAAGCTGCAAATGCTTGACAACGAGGGACTTCAAACCGTTCTGTGTGAGGTTGAAGCCATCATTAATGACCGACCGATAACTAAGACATCTGATGATCCCAATGACCTCGAAGCCCTGACCCCAAACCACCTGTTGTTGTTGAAAACACAGCCTGTCATGCCCCCGGGAGTCTTCAAAAAGGAAGATCTGTATGCACGTCGGAAGTGGAGGCAGGTTCAGTATATGTCAGACCTTTTCTGGACCAGATGGACAAGAGAATACTTGCCTCTGCTACAGGAGCGTCAAAAATGGTCCAAAGTAAAGAGGAACTTCATTGTCTTAATCGTGGATGATTCAGCCCCCAGAAATTCTTGGTTGATGGGAAAAATAATTAAGACCATGCCAGACTCCAGAGGTGTTGTTCGTCGCGTTTGTTTGCAAACCAAGACCAGTACCCTGGAAAGACCGATCACAAAGCTCTGCCTGCTACAAGAAGCAGCGTGAAAGGTTCCCGAACAAAAAAAGAAGGGGACATTTATATTGTAAATATGTTGAACTCATTAGTTTATGACTCTTAAGAATGTTTGAGTAATTGCTATTCTTCATGTGCCTAGTCAATTAGGGGCCGGAATGTAAGAGTCATGAAAGTTTAAGAAAGTGTAAAGAAGAAAGAAAATACCGTAAAATATTGGTTAAATATTATGGTACAGTATGTATGTACATTTGTTTATTATTGATGCATATTCTAGTATAATATAGTTAATTTACCTGACTGACCTATTGTATTGAGAAACCCCCTCTTTTCTTGTTCCAATAGTATAGTCTGAGAGACCCCCCTTATTCTTGCTCCAATGGTATAGTCCTTAAGCTTGTCACATGATATCCAGCCATTTTTACAGTTCAAGCACCACGAGGCTAGGAAAGGTAGAAGCTTTGATGGCTGTGGAGCAATACAGTTTTTGATTGTGTTTAAACGTGTTTTACTTTGAAATTCTGTTTGAAATGTATTACAGTAAACAGTTAAAAGACAAAGTTACGTTTTGGAACGTTTTATTTCGACACGCGTCTACTCGTTGCTAAAGGCCTCAAAGCTCAGTGGCTGCATATTGAAAATATGGAGCGCCACTACATCTTTCATTTGGGAAGTACCAACTCTGTTCAAGGTGCGGAGGACATCTTTGACCAGATTGTTGATGAAAATGAGGAATAAAATGTAGTCCAGCATACTTTGCTCTGAGACCAATGTCCGAGCATTGTAAATAAGAAAATTATTATTCATTTTGGAGTCCTCTGAAGAAGTCTTGTACCCATTCAACAGATCATTAGATACACCACATGAGTTCAGCTTCACTATAAGGGCGGAAAACAATAAATTATTGGAATTTGTGGAAATGTTGAAGTCGACTGCTCCGACTTTGCACTGAACAGCAAGAAATCCATTCATAGCCAACTTATGAGATCGAGACTGTTTATTCCTGAAATAAAGAGTAGCTTGCCTTTCAAAAGCTAGGCTTTATTAACCTTAAAAAACCAGCAGTGCATGTTAAGCACCCAGTCTCAACCAAGCTGTAGAGAACTGAATTTAAGATGGCCACCACAGGTCACATGGAATCAACTAACCAATAAGTTTACAGCATATATCTCAAGGCAGGAAAACAGGCAACCAATTACAATGCTTCTTATAAAACAAGAATAATCACCACATTCACCCCTCCTTTTAAAATATACTTCAACCTAGGTAGCCTTTGCAGTTTACAATTAGTTATTTATGACTAGAGCAATACATGCCTTCAACAATTTTAAAATTTTACTATTAAATTATTAATTATTTTAAAAGTCCATTTTTAATCGGTCGACCGGATATCTTGTTCGTGTCGACCTTCTTAGCCTTGGTGGAGTTCCTTGCCCTCCCACACCAGGAGACACAGAAATATCTTCTGCAGGGAGGCTATCAATATCCCGATTATCAACGGTTTCCGGATTGGAAGTCCCATTAGAAGGTAGACTGGGAGGGTCATGAACATCCATCGGGGGCAGACTGAGAGAATTGTAAGTGTCTGCAATAGGATTGGAAATGTTCGTAGTATCTGTGACGACATCAACATTATCTGAATTATGGCTATTGTTAATGTCCTCAGGAGAGGACTGGCCACCACAAGGAGCTAAGTCTTTAACTGAAACCGTACTTTCTTTCCCATCTTGGAATCGAATATGAGCATATTGGGAATTTGCCTCCAATAGCTCCACCTCCTCCACTAAAGGATCATACTTTGACAGTCTAACATGGCGTCGGAGCAGCACAGGTCCCTGCATAGTAAGCCATGAAGGTACCGAATATCCCGTAGAGGATCTCCGCGGACAGTTGAAGAGCCTTTCATGGGGGGTCACATTAGTAGCCGTTGAAAGCAATGATCTAATGGAATGCAGGGCATCAGGCAGTACCATTTCCCACTGTGTATTCTTAAGGTTCCGGGATGTCAAAGCCAACATAACTGCCTTCCAGATCACCCCATTGTATCGTTCGCACTGTCCATTACCCTGGGGATTATACGGGGTAGTTCTGCTAGTAGAAATTCCCCGACTCTGGAGGTATTCCTTCAACTGGGAAGACATAAAAGAACTTCCCTGATCCGAATGGATATACGCAGGCATCCCAAAGATGACAAAAAGTTGAGTCAGGCATTTAATAACTGTAGCAGCTGATACATCTGCACAAGGAAAAGCAAAAGGGAACCTTGAAAACTCATCCACAACAGTAAATATATATCGATTCTGAGTCGTTGAAGGAAGAGGCCCCTTAAAATCAACGCTCAGGCATTCAAAGGGAGAAGTAGCCTTTATAAGATGAGCTCGTTGAGGCTTAAAGAAATTCGGTTTACACCGGGCGCAGACAGAGCATGACGAAGTCATCCGCTTGACGTCTTCAACTGAAAAGGGCAAATTCTTACTGCGTACGAAGTGTATCATCCTCGTAACACCAGGATGGCACAAAGCATTATGAAGATTAATAAGCGTATCTCCGTGAAGCACAGAACAATAAGCCCTCGACTGCGCATCAGCGGCAACATTATCCTTCCCCGGACGATAGACTATATCAAAATGATAGCATGCCAACTCGATCCTCCACCTCATTATTTTATCATTCTTAATCTTTCCGAAATGCTTGACATCAAACATGAAGGACACAGATTTTTGGTCAGTTACTAACATAAAATGTCGCCCAGATAAATAATGTCTCCATTTACGCAGTGCTTCTACTATTGCGTACGCCTCTTTCTCTATTGATGAATGTCTCTGCTCACTATTGCTCAGAGTACGTGAGAAAAAGGCCACAGGTCTTCCATTTTGGTTCAGGGTAGCCCCAATTGCAAAATCGGAAGCGTCCGTCTCAATCACAAAGGGAACCTGCTCATCAATAGAATGCACAACTGCTCCAAGGATATCCTTTTTAAGATTATCAAAACGCATCCTGGCCTCCCATGATAGAGGATATGTCGTAACCCGAATAAGGGGCCGGATCTTCTGCGAGAAGTTTGCAATCCAATTAGAATAATAAGAAAACAGTCCAACAACTCATTGCAAGGCCTTAGAATTAGTAGGGCAAGGTAACTCAATCAGTGGTCGCAGCCGTTCTGGATCTGGTTTAATCTTGTTTCCCGAGATAATATACCCCAGTAAATTTACCTCGGTGGTTGAAAAGATACACTTCTCTTTATTGAAAGTTAAGCCAACTTTTTCCGCAACTTGAAGGAATCTTTCTAGATTAAAATCGTGCTCCACCCTTGATTTGCCACACACCGTGATGTCATCTAAATATGAGAAGGTGTCAGAGAGAGAGTTATCACTTATAAAAGCATCCATTGCCCGTTGAAAACAGGCGACACCGTTAGTAACACCGAATGGTACTCGGCAAAACTGGTACAGCTTTCCGCCAGCTTCAAAGGCCGTATATGGTTTGTCCCTCTTGGCGATAGGAATCTGATGATAAGCACTCTTTAGGTCAATAGTGCTAAAAACCTTATATTGAGATACTTTATTGATAAGCTCATCAATCTTAGGCAGGGGGTACGCATCTAATTGAGTATACCTGTTAATAGTTTGAGAGTAGTCTATCACCATTCGCTTCTTATGTCTCTCATTAGTGGTGACAACTACCTGTGCCCGCCAGGGCGAAAAACTAGGTTCAATGATTCCTTCCGATAAAAGATGTTGAACTTCAGAATTAATAAATTCTTTATCCTGACTGCTATACCTTCTTGACTTGGTAGCAATTGGCTTACAGTCCAGCATCAAATTGGAAAAAAGTGATAATGGAGAAATGAATAAAGAAGTTAATCCACAAATAGACAAAGGTGGCTTAGTTCCTCTGAAAGAAAGACTGAGGGACTCATGTAATTGAAGCACATCATGACCAATCAAAATGTCCGCACAGAGATTAGGCAGAATGGATAGGCGTATATCAGTATACGTATTACCTAGGAGAATTAATTTCACAAGGCAACAACCAGCTACTTGTGAGGTGAGAGTCGTCTGAGCCATACACACCTGATAGGAAGCAGGCGAAATTTTCAAACGCTTCTCCCTCACAAACTGAAGACTTATAAAGCTCTCAGTACTGCCCGTATCTATAAGGGCCTTCACTTCTAACCCATTAACTTGGGCCATAACTATAGCTTTGTTTAGGCCATGGGAAAAGGCGGCAGAAACTGATGCAATAAACGCCCTATCTAAAGGCTGAATGGTCGCAGAGGAGGCAACCGATTTGCAAACACGTGCATAATGACCTCCCTTACCGCATTTACTACACACAGCCTCCCGGGCAGGGCACTTCAGACGGGGGTGCCGGGCGTTCCCGCAAAAATAACACTTCTGAATCCTAGAGGCAACAGCTGCCGAAGTAGAAACTGTTTCAGAATCTGGTAAACCACTCCTATTAAATCCACGTGACTCCCTTTCATCCGGAACTGCCGAAACCACGGTCGCAGGCCAATCAAAAAGAGCATAAGAATCCGAACTTCTCTGAGCCAAATCCAATGTAGAGGCTTGCTCAAAAGCACTCTTAAGATCCAAGGTCTTATTTTCTAATATCCACTGACGAATTGATCTAGACAGTAATCCATTAATAAATGCATCCCGTACCGACTCTTCCTTATGTTCTTCTGCAGACACGGCCTTATAATTACAGTTAGCACCAAGGCGCCGGAGTGCTTGTAAATAAGCATCCAAGGATTCTCCCGCCTGCTGCCTACGGGCAGATAAAAGGTGACGTGCAAATACCTAATTTTTGGGTTTAACAAAAAAAATTTCCAACGTAGCAATAGCCAATTCATAAGTTTCACAGTCCAAAATATACTTATACACATCCGGAGCAATGTAGTTGATTAGTATATCCAACTTATTCAGAGATTGCTGATCCAACACGCCCAAAAAGTTTTTAAATGTACGATACCAATGTTTCCATTGATCATCCACTCCTGCAGAATTAGGGTCAGCATTAAATCGTTCCGGTCGAAGATATCCTTCCATTATAGCAAAAGGTTAATAAATTGAAATAAAGAGTAGCTTGCCTTTCAAAAGCTAGGCTTTATTAACCTTAAAAAACCAGCAGTACATGTTAAGCACCCAGTCTCAACCAAGCTGTAGAGAACTGAATTTAAGATGGCCACCACAGGTCACATGGAATCAACTAACCAATAAGTTTACAGCATATATCTCAAGGCAGGAAAACAGGCAACCAATTACAATGCTTCTTATTAAACAAGAATAATCACCACAATTCCCAAATAGAAAATGGTTCAAAAATATGGCAGGTCAGTCTGCACCTGTAAAGAGAAAAGGCATTGGCCTGGAATTTGCAGTCAGCAGCGAAGTGAAGGCGTTTGCTGCTGGCCCCGAAGTACGCTCCACAAAGGATCGCTCAATCCCTGTGTCGAGAACTTCAGGTTTTCCGACCTTCAATTCAATTCAACGGACTGCAGTGAGGATTCCCTTGTGCGAACTGCTGTGACGTCAACAGGCTGACTAAGCAGCCAATCAAAAGGCAGAATTCTCACAGACAACGAACAAGGAAGTGAGTAAGCTCTTAAAATTCTAACTTTTTAAAACAGAGAGAACAAAAGAATGATTGGAGTTCTCAAATGGGAAAAAGGCAAACCTAAATAAAGATGGACAAACTTAAATTTAAATTTTTATTAAAATGGACAAATTTCACACAGCACAAAATTAAAATTAGCTTTCCAGGCCCTTAACATTTGTTTAGCAGTTAATACAGTAGGGGCGCAGCCTGTTTCGGAGCTGTCAATGACTGACCACAACTTCGGGATTTCCACATGCGTCTGCGTATGCGCCAGATCCCGAAGTTGTGCTCAG